>NC_051854.1:77744504-78369504 GCF_905115235.1 Hermetia illucens | reverse complement strand
GGTCGCCACCCGAGCTTATGAAAAACTCATCATGAAAGAACGGGTGCAGAACGACCAGTGCAGAATGTGTGGTTCAGCGTTAGAGACGGTGGACCATATCATTTTTGGCTGTACTGTTATGGCACCGGTGCAATGCTTCACCAGGCATAATGGTGTATGTAAGGTTGTCCATCAAAACCTTACATACAACCTTGAGCAGATCACAGGAACATGTCCGGTTTACCGATATGAGCCGCAAGTAGTACTTGATAGCTCTGCTTACAGCATGTATTGGGACCAGCAAATTCTGACTGATCGCCATACTCCATAACATGTCTGACGTACTGTTAGTTGACAAGACAGGTCGCTTCGCGTATATAATTGATGTTGCTATACCCATAACTGCAACATCGAACGAAAATACGTGGAGAAGAAGGTGAACTATGAGCCACTGGCTCGGGAAATCAAAGAAATTTGAAGTCTCGAGCGGGTTTTTGTAGTTCCCAAAATATTATCAGCTACAGGTATTGTACCTAAATCGCTGACGGCTTCCCTTGATGTCCTGGGACTTTCGCACAGTCTGATTCAAACCATGCAGAAGTACACCATTCTGCATACGTGCTCGATATTGCGGGAAGTTCTCGACGGATTCTCCCATTGACCTACCACCGGCCACCACCACCAGCGCCCCTTTAGTTTTTAAGTAGGTAGGATCGTTCGAGCCTAAATACTTGGCACTTAGTGCTAGCATTAGGTAAAATCCGGCATCTGCCGAGATTGTGACAACTCGGAAATAATAATCTTTTGCGCTACAATCCATATTGGATCAGGGCCTTGAAGTGTGTTAGAGCACTTCATATACGACCGTGATGGTAGACTATAGTACACTGTTGAAGATAATGTGGCCAGCATTGCGCTCGCCCGAGATTATTATCCTGATTTGACTCAGGTGCTCATTCACAGCTGAGTCGAATGGTATCCGACATCCAATCACGATAACAAATCCCTTTGCCACCAGCGCTCTAACCACTTGAGCCATCCGGATACTGATTTATAAGCTAGACAATATCCTTCATCCACCTCCAGCTCTGCAAGCAAATTCTTGGCTTTTAAGTAGAGCTTAAAGCAAAGCTTAAGCTTAAGCAAAGATTCAGTAGTTGTCTTCTCATTACACCATTCTAGCTGGAATCAAACAAGGCTCCGTTCTGTACGGCATCCTTTTCTCGTTTGTTTTACCACAGATATTCCTAAGCAAGTCCCCATACCCAGCCTAATGAAAATCCTTCAAGATTTTCTGCTATAAGCACTAATCACTATTGGTTTCACCTTCTGAGCCAACATCTCTCTTCATCAGGTGGAGAGGCTGCACCGCATGGAAAGGCAAATCCTTCGCATTGTGCCGGCATATTTAATGATGCGAAGAACATGTCCAACCAAATCCTCTACTTTCAAAACACCTGATTATACACATGTACTATCAGGACTAATCGGACTAGAAACGGAACTGTTTGCAAGATATGAGGTCATTTTACCTTCCCCAAAAAGTTATAAAGGATTGATATGAATCAGATATCTTCTTCCTCAGGCTTAGTCCCACACATTGAAAAGGAGTTATCTTCGAACATTCTTGAAAGGTGCTACATTTTCTGAATCACACAAACGGACTAAAAACAATCATGGAATCACGTTACCAACTTAAATTTCCTACACTCCATCCTCAGGTTATCTTCCTGTCTTTTATTTTTTTCTTTTCTATTATTCACATCTTATCTCAATTGTTTTCCATTCGTTCTAGGAAATGTTAAACGAGACTCCGACAAACGAAAACATTATCCTTTCCCACAAACCATTCATGAAATGTGTAAACTTCCTACCACTTCCTCCGATTCAGCAACTTCCTCACGTCTACACAAGCCATCCTTTAATTGTTTTCCTTCTTCACATTGCGGACTATGTACGTCCTAATTTAGATGTCAGGATTAATGGGCATATACGTAAACTAATAAATTTCTCAAAGTGTATGACAGTAGTAATTAATGGGAATGCCCTAGTTCAGAATGAGCATTCATTCGTGGATGCTGGAGTCCTCCAAGCAGTATCCTTCGTACAAACGGAAACGCTTTCACCGAAAACTCCTCACGAACTTCGCTGTGCCTGTGCTTGTTATCTAATGTTACTTTCGTCGGAAAACAAAACTTAATCCGGTTGTTCATTTTGAGTTTCGGAGCCTTGCTCTCATATTAGATAGTTTATCTTCTTCGTTTGGACGTTAAGACGTACTTGACTCGATTTTCTGCACTTTACATTGAACAAGACCTAATCCTCTTAATTATCATCAACTTCTCGCTAGTAACACTTTAATTGGATAAGGTCTAGCATAACAGCAGACAGGCCTTAACATTTTTCGGGAGTGTTTAGCTTGTCTGGATCCAGGTTTTACGTCTTATTCAAGTTAATGAAATTTTCTCGTATAGGTGTATGACGTAATCTAAGATCTCGCGTCAGATAGAATCCGCACTCACGTATCTAGGACTTTGCAACTCATCTTGAAATCTTTTATCCTTGCTTGTCCAGATTTACTTTGATAGCTCCTGGATTGGCGTTGTTAATTGCATTATGACTATATGAATACGTTGTTGGTTGCATATTCGTATCTTTATAAACTTATAGAAGCAATAAATAATTACATTGTAGTATAGAGATTCAATTTGTTTTTCCTATTTATTTTTTAGAGAAAGATATTTCAGAAAAACATAGACGTCCTTTTACTTTGACTAATCAGAAAAGTGACAACCCTCATTGGTTTTATCTTGAAGATGTGAATCGCCCACTAAAATAGCTCCGTGTTTTTTCAATTATCTTTTCTATTGGACCAAAACCGTCATTGTCAGTTCCGAATCGCAAGTTCTTGACACGTTGACATCTACCCTTATTTTGCGTTATTTATACAAACTCTTCGTCCTTAATTGATTGTCAGTCGTTTGGCTTTACACGACACCACAAAAACTTCTGGGTGGATTATCAATTTTGTACGCAGATACAAAATACGTAGAAAGATAATTTTGTCTTGAAGAATGTATGTACACAACTTCGAAAAGCTGGGGTCGCTAGTGCACACGTTCGTAGAATTCTGGAGGATTATGTTAATTATGATATAAATAGCTTCCGCGTTTAATTCAATTGGGCGTTAGCACTACAGCTTCAGTAGCTTTATTTGTGTCAGCGTCTATAAATAAAATATCCCATCAATCCTGATCCTTAGAAGAAACCATTTCATTAATCTATCACTTCCTAGACAAATTATATTGGTAAAAATCAGGAAGCAAGCACTTTTCCTAATTGGTACCCAACATGGGTTCAAAATAGCGCGTGAGGTACTTTAACATCACAACTTTTTATTAAACCATTTTAATTGTGTGCAATATGTTTGCAAAATATATCTCAGGTAATACACATATCTTTCCAAAATAGATCCTGAAACGACTGAAGAATCTGCAAAGAATTTTTAGTGAATATAGGCCTGAAAATAGACTCGATTTTGGCGGCAAATAGCCTATTCGAGAACTTGAGGGAATTGGCCCCACAGGAGTAGCGAGGGTAACCCCGTACTTCGTCAGATATCCGTTGAACGGCGGGGACCTGAACTGGATCACAGTATCAGATTAAGGACATCTAGTCAGAGGTTCCAAACAAATGGAAAATAATAGCGAACTATCATAGTGTCGTACTACCTGTAGGCTGGAGCGTTTACTTTAATTTACGTTTACGTTTAATTTTTTACATTCTGCTCATTCCAAAATAGTGATGTAGTCTTTGACTTGAGATACCTTCTTAGATAATTGAACCACATGTGACCACTCCCCCCCCCCCCCCCCCCTCCCTTCTCCTGTCAAAGCTGGAGTGATGACAGTTTGCCCGGTGCGATCATCTCAATTGTTAACTCTTCCAAGCATCTAAGCATTTAGGCTCTGCCACCTCTCCTTATAGGAAGTTTACGAATAGTTTTGACCAGCAGCGGTAACCAATGCTACTGACACTGTAATTACTGATTCCCGGTCCCAGCATGGGACACGTTAGGCCCCCGGTTGCAAAAGCATCCGAAATTTCATTTCTCTCCTCACTAAAGTGATCAGGTGCCTAGAGTATTTCAACCATATTGGATCCGCATGCAGAGTTCAACATTCTTGAATGATTTTTGAGTTTGCCGAAGGACCTGAGTATCGCTGCAGATCGTAATACGTTTGATTTTAATTACTCGCCAATTATCTAGATTGTTGCTCTTAGAATGGTATGTGAATATTTCAGCCCCGAGACACCATTGTATATTTTATCAGGAAAAATAAAACATTTTCTGTTTTTATCTGAAAGGTAGATTCTTTTTCCAAAACCGTGTTTGTTACAAAAAGGCCTCTTGTCTAAAATAACTCTTAAGTTTTTCACTTCTTCAGATACTTGAAGGATTGTACTTCTTATCTTTAGAAGGCGAATATCATCCAGTTTCTTTCTTTTTGTAAATAATGCCAAGATATGGATTAACGACTGCACAACCACTTGTTCAGCTTGAACGTGTACAGCAGCCTTGCGTTTTCACGGTGACGAAGGCCCCTATTCGTACTCGCATTTCAGAGTTGGGTCCCTAACTTTGAAACCATGGGATGGAGAGCACATTCACAGGACTTATTCCGTATAAGCTTGAGCGTGTACGGATAGATCTTGCAGTTCTCCTTAAAGTGATTCAACCACCATGCTCCACAACTTACATATCGCCACACCTCATTGGAGTAGTCCTTCGATCCTTCTCTCACCAGGCAACAATCAACAACTACTTCAGGACACAACAATATCGGCGTGAGATCCACTTAATTTGAATTTGTCTGAAGTTCTTTGAATAGTCGTCTTTCCCAGTAATGCGTATGAAGGTTACCTTTACCTTCTGCCAGAAAGTAGGTACGTTGTGCAGAGCAAAACATGCTCGAAAAATATTTCTTAGAAGTTTCTCTAAATGTCCTGTACCTTCCTCTAACATCGCGGGATAAATGCTTTCAATTCTCTTACCTTTTGTATCTAAAGGAATTCGATTCGGTATTCCTAATTGATTTGCTATCGCCAAAGGGCGCTTAGTCGCCTAGACAATTGCACTTTGTTGCCTGCAAATCCATTCGACTTTAGTCAACCCATTTTCCTAGGATTCTGTATTTGTATTATAATCAGTTCGCACGCAATAGTCTCATAGGACTAAATTCCAAGAAAAAGCGGACTGACAGTGAGAGTTCGTCTAATACCAACTATCGTCTAACCAACTGTAACATTTGTGACATAAAAATTGTTAAGTATATTACTTCACATCCCGTTGGCCCGACGAACTAGGTTCCCCATGTCAGCAGATATGAGAGCAGCTGAAGTAGTGAAATCAAATAGCTTCTCTTCTGTATTGCATTGGCTACTTCCACAACAAATATGTTAAACATTCACATCACAACTCATTAACATTCCACCATTTGTTTCCGCATACGCCACAAGATGCAATATTTCAGTTGTTACGTTGGTGGAGGGCACAGAGAATCATAAGGTAAGCACATAGAGACAACATGACGCTTTTCCTCTTACCTTCAATCTGGTACTGTAAGACGGCCGCAGCTAGGTGAGGATATCAGGACACACACTATTTCTGTACTATTTTTATCGCTGCCAGATATTCCTGCTTAGTCACTGTGTAGTTTTGCTGAGTAAGCTTTGTTGACATGTACGCTACAGAAAATTTGCATTCCTTATCGGTCGTCTGTATCAACACTGCTTCAGCTTTATATTAGCTTCGCCAGAATGAATTCCAACAGGTTTGGTGGATTTAGCGCTAATCCGAATTGGTACCAAAGGAAGAAAACAACCAGGAAATTTTTTTTGAACAAGCAAAAAACGCTTCCCCGCAACACTTTTGTGCAGTCAGTAAAGCGTTGTTAGGCACGAGACGTTGCTACAACCCGCGCGGGTTCTTGACCTCGGCACAAAGCCAGGAAGTCTGGAGTTCCTTATTATAGCAGGCCTAGACCAGATACCGGTTCTTGCGCCGTTGATGATGATGATTAGGAAAGCGCCTAGAAATTCCGACGATGAGAGGGTAAGTGTCCTCTACGGTGGCGGTGTTTACCTTGCGAGCGTTAGGACAAAGACACACTTTATCAAACTTCACCCTTAAAGAGGCCGGCTAAGTGGGACTCTTCAACGACCCCCAATGACAGCATCCAGTCAATGTCAAAATAGGACAGCTTTATCATGACTGGAGAGGCGAGACAGCGAAATGTTTCGGGATGATGCGTTTTGAGTCTCGACATCGTTGGCGGTGGTGGTTAAGTTCGTACGACATAAGGCCTCAGTATCAAAGGAGGGGAAGCTGTCACTCACAGTCCTTGCTTGTTGGTAGAACGTCAACTGGTATTAAAGTACAAGATACAAGTTTTGCGCTGAACACTTGATGAATAAGGACATCATTAACTCCCTCCGATCTCATATATAGTTTGAAGCAAGACAGACCTAAGGCGGTTGGGTGGGATGACCAGCGAGAATAACAGGGTACACTTAACGCTACGCCAATAAAGACGCCAGCGAAGAGTAGGGCGCTTTGATTTCCGCTTTCTCAGTACTCTGATAATTCGCTCTCTCCCAGCTTAATGATATTTCAATCGCTCTACATCAGAAAATAGCGACTTTCAAAAAACGGCAAATGATACTATCAAATCTAAAGAAGAGAAGAGGGGACGGCTCAGTATCAGAATCTATCGGTCCAAGTTGTAAAAATGAAGAAACCGGCTCTTACCCTGTAGTTTCCTCCTCCTTAAAGTACTCTTGGTAACCATGCCCCACCTGTCGCTATTCCCACCAGTGCAGATATCTTAAGGCTTCTAAGGTTCTAGGAAAGTTTCGTTCGCCAATGGCCTGCATCGATTTTGGAAAGATGATCCCTTGACGAAGAAGCTCTCATGGGGCAACAAGCTATCAGCTCCTTCCTCAATATTGCTGATACAGCTAGGCAAATCCCTGGCAGCTTTATCAAATCTGATTTCAGTATCCATCTTCCGAGACGAATGTTGCGAGACTTGTGATCTTGTCATGTTCAGCTTCAGATTAGTTGCCAGGGATCAAAGTCCGACAGTTGAACCAAGGTTTGATCACTGAGAATGCCTCGGAGATTCCACCAGCTAGTATACCCATTCTCCAAAAACAAGAGGGAATGGGATCAGGCAAAACATCCTCCATGAGCACCAGACAATTCTAGAAATATACCGTCTATGTTTTGTGTAAAACAAAACCTTATTACAATCGATTCGATGCCTATCGGTCCGTCTGTCTGTCTGTCACACCCGATTTACTCCGAAACGACTAAACCAATTGTCACGAAACTTAGTGAGCACGTGTGGTCTGTGAATCTTACATACAATGGGTAGCATCATTGTCGACTGCGTTTAAGGAGGCCTTCCCATACATGCAAACAGGGGGGGTGTAGTTTTCCACCGAATATAGCCATGTGGGATATCAAATGAGAAGGCTTCATTAGTACTTTTCGAAACTGATGATATTTTCGATACTGGGTGAGGGCTCAAAATGTCTGCCCCAACAAGGGTAACAATTCTTGCTCCCAGAACCTATCCAACCGAAAAATCTTAAACAGCAGCATGCTCTATGTTATAGTCTACATTTCGTGGTGCTACGATGAACTTAAGGGAGGTTTTGCAGTCAATTACTAAAAATTATAGTAATACACTATTATTAACTTTATTTGAAAGGATATCGGTATGGGGGGTATTTCGGAGCCTAGGCACCATATAGTAGCAAATTTGTGAGCCATAATGCGACGAATATGCAATGAACGATACAGTGATGAATGAGTGCTGAGTACTGTAAAGCATTTTCTACACATTATGATCTGGGGAAGCAATTACAAGCTGTGGTATTGGATAAATTATATTGTTAGAAGGCACTGTGGATTAGACAGCCTATATAGAAACTATAAGAAAGGCCTTTTGCCAACACTCGAGGCTTTAATTGAGCACGCATGAAAAGTGGACTTTCAGGATAATTCTGCACTGTGCGATTAATGGAAATTAGTGAGAACAAGGATCCACTTTGTTTTTTGAGTTGAACAATTTACGACCAATTAACTTTTCTTCTGTGCAGAGGTTAAGGAGTATTAAGATATTTCAGGGTCTAGATCTCTATCATAGCCTGCAAGCAACCCGGTAAATTCACATCGTCATAAGTCCAAGTATATTTAAAAATTCAAAGAAATCATTAAACTTACTTGACGCAATGCACTTTTGTCATGATTAAAAAAGTTTTAGATGTTGAATACCACACTGTCGCGGAATACTGTCCCTGAATTTTTCATAATATCATCGAATATCATCAGAAGCGACGGTTTATTTATTTTTAATTAATTTAAAATTAAATTCTAAAATTTATTTATCATTTTTTTTGTCTTCCAAATGTTTACAAAACCAAAACTCTTCCCACCCCATAGATTTCCGGAAATCTCTCCCCGTGAAGCACGACCTTTCAAATACTCTCTACCACTAAGGGTGAAAATTTGAGCCCCTCTCAAAGTATTGTTTTGGTTGGTTGCTATCTCGCAGTTGTAATTTCGTAATCATAACGAATGCATATAACCCAGAAACTTATGGAATCTAATTATCATAATTCACTCATTTCACATACATATATAACTTTCTTAAAACTTTTATAGAATGCTGGGTAGCCCCATGAGATGGAAATTCCCATCCAACACATGCTATAAATACAAATCACAATAGATTAACGTACAGACTTCTATAAATCTTATGTCAGCTTCTGAAGGTAATCAATATCTTATAAGTAAGATAATTATGACTTGACTTCAGAACCATCCTATTTACATACATAGCATAATAATTTTCCCTGAAGAATTCGCAGCATGCAACTCCGCTCTTTAAACGCGCGCAATAATTCTCAAATTTATATCCTTTGGAAGGTATAATTATGATTTCCTTAAGACAGAAGCTACCCATGGCATCATCAATCTTCCCTAAATTTCTTATCGCTTCTTACCACATTTCATTTTTTCCCAAGAAAAATTTTTCAATTTGCCATCCTCTACCTTGTATTTCTGAAGAAAGGTCCTGATAGCGTCATAAAAGAGGAATTTTCATTAAAGTCTATGACGGTATGAACGCCTTTAAAAAGCTTAAATTTTATGAGCCACTTAAATTTTCGGTCATGCCAATTATATAACGTCTCCATCGGAACTCAGCTGAGCCTTATTTTCTGCCTTGTTTGTGTGAAATTAATGTTGAGGAAGTTCCTAAAAGGAAAACGAATGGGAATGAAAAGTTCTGTTCTGGAAATTTCACTCCAAATCTTCTGCTCAATTTACACTAAAATCGAATGAATGTCGATTGATATCTCATTGTCAGTAAAATACTGGATTAGATCTATATATAGTTTGATAGGGCGGAAGTACTACTTTTAGATTGAACGTTGGAATAAATTTATTTTCTGGAATTTCTGTTTTCTTACTACTTAGCCATTGTATTCAATTTCTCACGCCCTTCCCAGGTACTCTGTAGTCTGTAAAGGATATACCAGCATAGATTGGAGATACGTCCATCCACCTATATTTTAATTCTGGGTTGGAAGATGAACCTGAAAATACCAATAAGATTACACAAAAAAACGTTATTACCGGAACTATCGGCAAGTAACTTCACACCTTTTACTGGAATGAACATATGGTGATTTACTCTCCTTCAAAAGTTTAGATAACTTCAGATATACAGTATTTAGATAATCTGTTAAGACACTCTAGCCTTATGGCCAGATATTGATGGATCAGGGACAATATTTTAATAAGCTTGCAAAAGGTAGTGACACAAAATCAGGACGGAAAAATTGGCAAAACTTCGAGAAACGGTCACTAATTCCACTCATTTCTGCGGTTTTGTCAGTGGATAAAAACAGAGAATAAAGTGATAGCAAGTCCAAGATACTACTCCATACACATCTGACCTCGAGATTCTAAAGGTCAAAACAGAAATCTTGCAGCTTATAATTAAATATACGAGAGTTACCTGAAAAGTTTCTGACCTAACAATCTAACAAGGTATTTTTTCTTTAAATTTATTTTTACTTTGCTCTGGCACATAGTCTTCTTTTAAGTCTGCTGACTTTCCAACTAGCAGTTGGCGTCACTTTCTGCAAAGTAGTTATTTGCGAAGCTAATGACCTTCTGATTCGTAAAAAGTCTCTGTCCTCTCAGCAAACTTTTTACTTAGGTAACAAAAAAGTCGCCTGAGACAGGATCTGGTAAAGTAGTTACAGAATTCAAAAAGTAATTCGCAGATTATCATCAAGTCATAGTTTTGCATTTTTCATGAAAATACACTCATATTATGAAAAGGATGCGGATGTTTTTCTTCCCCCTCTATCTAACATCACTTAGCATCATTTCGTGCTTAGTTCCATCCTGACTTCACATTACACAAGACCATTAACGTACTTTGAATGATTTTACATAAAAATAATAACTTTAATTCCTTTTTCAAGTTTTTGCAACAAAAATATAAAAATTTCCAAATACCAGAAGGGATTATTGTTGTTGTTTTTCCTACAAACTACATGGCTCGGCTATATACATGCTTATGTAAACGCAAGTGGGTTATTGCCTAGCGGACCGTCTCTGGCAATTGTGAAACATTTGCTTTTTTAACTATTGCTTTAAATCAGCTGAATGCATGCTGCTAAAATTATTGTTGCGGATGAAATGAAAATTTAGGGCTAATGGTCGAGGAAAGTACCACTCATGTTGGCTTGTTTTGTTTGTGGCGAGTGACCGGGAAAAACATCTTTTGAGGTAGACTTGAAACAGCTCTGAGGGTTCAATCGATAGGCTACCGATTGGCGTTTTAAAAACCTTTCGCCAGAAAATTTCATGCAGGCCACTACTAACAGCATATTCTTCATATGAATTGTATATGTAACACGACCATTTTCCAGACACTTTTTAAGATTGTTCGGATATTTCCTTTTTGTTTTATTGTCTAGACCTGTCTTCAAAAGCCTGCATTTAAACTTAATAAGTTTTTATATTGTAAATATTCGCAACCATCTTATGAAATTTTGAACGCGTTTTTCTCATTCACCTCTTTTTTCCCAGGAACTGCTGGATTGATTTTAACAATTTTTTTTATGAAAATGATCCCAACACCCATGGTCCAAGCTAGAATTTTCGAGGTTTGTTGACATTAAGCCATTTTGCCAATGTCAAAGTTAAAAAAAATATGGCAATTTGAAATTTATTTTTTTAACGCTGCAAAAATTCTATTTTTCAATCGATTACGTTAGTTCTAGTTTGGTTTGGTCCAAAAGCGACCACGTTGACCTATTATTCCCACAAAACTTAGTAGGACTTTGCTCTATGTCATATACATTGTTATAAATTACAATCCAATTGGTGGTGCTAGAATGAAGCAGCCAAAAGCCAATTACTCAAAATTATAGTAATATACTATTACTAACTTTATTTGAATAGATACCGGCATAGATGATATTTCGGAGCCTAGGCACCATATAGTGGCAGCCTCTTATTTTTTTTCAGATTTTTCAGCTGACTAGTTTCTGAGAATGTGCCCGTTAAATAAATGATACCTTACGACCCCTCGCACTCTCTCCCTTTCCAACAAATGTCAAAAGTAAGAAGTTTTCGAATGTACGAAATTCTCATAAAATATAAAAGTTTCACCTTCAATAACTTCGTTAATATTGGTTGAATTTCCTGCAAACTTTCCAAAGTTATGCTATCCCTTATACCACTGCCAATTTGATACTTCTAGCGTTAACTTAAGGGGGGTTTCCGGCAAAATTTCCAAAATATGCTAATATACTATTATTAACTTTATTTTTGCAGATTTCGGAATGGGATGTATTTTGAGACCTAGATTTGGTTTAGATGCACCACTGTGATTTTTTCAGAATTTTTGGTTGGATAGGGTGTGAGAACGAAACCTGTTGGACTTTTTGGTGGTAATATTTTGAACATTCAACGCCGTCGCTTCCAGCCGTCGATATCCCTCGATCGCAGTGGTACTTGGTAACCGTGGCATCTAATGCTATAAGTGTTTTAGATTTGGAGAAAGAGGTGTTCAAACGAAGCAGAACTCTGCCAAGAACACCAATTGCAAAGGCAAAGAATGATGGGCTGAAAGGAAATAGCTGGCCAAAAAAAGGCGGTTTCGACACCCTGATCAAGAGGTACTTCAGGAGCAAATCCAATCCATTCAAAAGAGGGGGAGCTTTAGGAAAATGGCCTTTCGACCAATCAAACAATCGGAACTAAAAGTTCAAAAGGGGGCTAAGATCGTAAACAAAGAAAGGAACAGGAAACCAAAGGTACGAAGTCGCCTAGACAATTGTAATCCCCAGGAAAGGAAATGTATCTTATGCGGAGATACTGAAAAAGGTGAAATCTGACCCCGTCCTAAGAAACCTAG
Source organism: Hermetia illucens (assembly GCF_905115235.1). Lineage (NCBI taxonomy): Eukaryota > Metazoa > Arthropoda > Insecta > Diptera > Stratiomyidae > Hermetia > Hermetia illucens. The sequence continues at coordinate 78,357,013 of NC_051854.1, read as the reverse complement.
GCGAATACATCAGCAAAATCCGGAGGACCCAGAAAGGGGATCTTATGTTTGAGCTGAAGAAATCCAGCATGGGAAAAACTGACGGCTTTCGTAACCAAGTTATGAGCCCATTTGGGGAGAATCTCTCCGTAAGTTCCCAAAAACATGAGATCTATATACAGTGCGAGGATCTCAATGAGTTAACATCCAGGGAGGAGATCTGCACTGCCTTGAAAAATCAATTCAAGTTGGAGGAATTCAGGGAAGAGCCTATCGTGAGCTTAAGAAAAGCTTATGATGGTACTCAAATGGCCACAATGCGACTGCCAGTGGACACTTCGCGAAGGCATGCATTAGCAGCATTGATCGATTCGATCGATATCGAAGGTGTAGGGAGAAAGTACATATTACGAAGGAGTGCAATAACCCCAAATGCATTTTGTGCGAAGGAAAGGAGAAACGGGAAACCCGACGTATTGCCGGAAGTGATAAATACCCGGAATTCAGCCGCGAAAGGCGTTAACTGCAGTGAAAAAATGAGGTTAATACAAATAAACCTCAATTATTGCAGAGGCGCACAAAATTTGCTTGCGCAGACCACTTACCAATCGGCGATGGAGATTGCTATGATTAGTGAACCGTACAGAAATCTCTATGGTGATGTATGGTTCACAGATTCGACTGGTGGAGCAGCGATATGGGCGTGCGGTCGTCAAGCCATACAATATAGTATGGATCAGGCGACTAATGGCTTTGTGTGGGCAAAAATAAGCGGTATATTCGTATACAGCTGCCATGCCCCGTCGAGCCTCATACTGCTTGAGTTTGAAGACCTGTTAGACGATCTTGTTCACGACGGAAGAGGGCGAGGTCCAAAGGTGATAGCAGGTGACTTTAATGCGTGGGCTATCGAGTGGGACAGCAAAGAGACTAACGCAAAGAGGCGGTGCTTCTTAAAATCATTTGCCCAGTTGGATGTAGTTCTACCCGTCGATGCCTAGGAGATGCTCATTCCCCACTGGAACACCCAATTATTGATGGAATAGTGAACTTGCCAGCCTTCGATCGATTTGCCACAGAGCCAGACGAACGGCTCAGAGGGCAATAGGTGGGATCGATCAAGGGCAAAAGAAGCATGCCTGTAAGAAGGCCCGCAAGAACTTCAAGCTCGCCATCCAGCGGAGTAAGGGGGAATGTTTGAAGGAGCTCCTTTGAGTCATGTCCGCAGATCACGTGCCCTATGCTCTTGTTGAAAATAATCCAGGGGTTATTTCCCCAGCAAGGACACTTTCCAGCGCCCCTGGAATGTGACGCCGATTCTAATAGTAACCAGGGACGAGCTGCTGGAGATCTGCTGTCGAATAAGCGGCTTTGGACGGGATACCGAATCAAGCCCTGAAACTTGCCGTCAAATGCCGACCGGATATGTTCGCGGAGCTGTTCCAAGCGTACATATCCGAGGGTATCTATCCTGTACCTTGGAAGCGGCAGAAGGTGGCAACCTTCCAGGGGAACTGTCCTCCTGTAGAACCATATGTCTTCTAGACACTATTGGAACAATGCTGGAGCGAGTAATTTATAATATGTTACTCCCGGCTATCTAGACCCAAGGGGCCTTTCAGATCAGCAAAATGGGTTCAATAAGACCAGATCCATATAAGACCATTGATGCCATCAAAATAGTTACTGCCTTAGTCGAAAATGCAATTCACGGAAGGGGCTGGACCAGCAAATATTGTGTGGTGATTCCCCTGGATGTGAGGAATGCATTCAACTCGACCAATTAGGATTGAGAGCCTGAGCCTCCATTAGGATTGAGAATCGTATCACTTCCAAGTCAGCTATCAAATATTTGGGAGTGACCTTCTTCTTTTTCTTCAGCCTTTGTCCCGTTCACAAGCGGGGTCGGCATGAATAACTCCAACTATACTCTATTTATCTCTTTCCCTGATCTCAGCATTTTATTTTTGTTTTACTGAGGATAGTACAGAGTACGTGGCCTCAAACCCTCCTCCTTTACCTGGGCTTGGGACCAGCATACTATGTTAATAGCATGGCGGAGTTTGGTGAATTCTATCTTGTTATATGCAATCCCAGTTTGAAGAAAAGTACTGCATGTTTTTGGCAATGCACATAAACTGAGTGCGGTCCACAGAAAAACAGCCTTAAGGGTGTGTTCTGCCTTCAGGATGGTCTTAGATAATGCAGCCTTCGTCATCTCGGGAATGATGCCGATTGACACCCTGACAACTGAGATGATAAACATATGTATATAATACTAGGTCCATCTCTCCTTTATCGCAGGTGAAAAAAGCCGAAAGGGAGAGATCCATAAGCAGATGGCAACAGCGATGTGACTAGTCAGAAAAGGGTTGTTGGACTTACAGGTTGATCCCTTCCATTGGGGCTGGAGAGAAAGCATGATGAGATCAATTATAATCTCACCCAGTTTCTCACTGGCCATGGACGATACCGTCAATACTTGTACAGGTTTAAATTGGATACCTCACCTAATTATCCAAACAACAACGACGTCCCAGAAATCCGGGCGCACGTATTCTTCCAATGTCCTAGGTTCGGGCAAGAAAGGAGGAACCTCTAGGTGAAGTGCTATCACCTGAAAATTTTGTCCGTGGAATAGTAGCTTGCCAGAAGGGGGATGCAATCAATTCCATAATCGCAGCACTCCAGGATAAACTGCGAAAAGCAGAAGAAGTGAGGACGACGCGGTTACGGACCCTGCGGGTGCACGAAAGGAGACCTCGCTAAAGTAAGCTACCTCCGCCCGTGATGTAATATCTAAAGGTGGTTCCACGGAGTAAGAAGGAGTCGGGGGTAAAAATCCCACACTCTCTCTAATTGCACTCAGAGTGTCAAAAGTGCCCTGAAAATCGAATCGCTGTTTGTCTGTCTAAAGAGGGACTCCCCGTTGATGCAAAAGGGGGATGTAAAATTGTTTCACCTAATGTACCCGTTTGGGGTATCAAATAAAAGGTCTCGATTAGTATTTTTTCAAGCGGTTAGCTGCATACTTAAAGTAATTCGCTAGAAACCTCCTTATGTTTATCCTAGAATGATAGAAGTTTTGCCGTGGTATAAGCCCTACTATAGAGTATAGGTTATAATGAGTCAAAAGTTGTCTCTTTTGTGCAAATTTATGGCAATCTAAGAATTCGTCCAACTAAAACGAATAGTCTGACAAACTAAATGCACAAACATTAGGAGCTAGGTACAAATGGGACAAATGCTCAAATTTTTATATTAGAAATACACAAAACCTTTCATACCTTTCATACCGCCTGCAATCCTTGCACATGTTATGGTCAGGGTGCGGGGTTCACTGATTAGTAAGTTTTGGCTGAGTGTTCATACAAAATTACTGAATAGTGGGGAGGCGGCAAAAAGCGCTTATTCAGGTAGAAGAAATCCTAATGAGTGTTTAATTGCATAGTCCTGATATAGATAGTATCTTCTGTCATTATTAATTATATATAGAAGGGCTTAGAAACTGTTGAAACGCAGTAACTATTAACTCTGCATATAGGACCGTTAATCTGTGTATGCAAGACTTTAAAAACAGAGGCCCCATAAAATAAGGCGTAGGGAGTAAAAGGACGAAAACAAAAAAAAACACGCTTCTCATCATAAAGCCGCCAAAATAAACCTGAATTCTTTCCTTTTCGAGCCCTCATTGTCAGAGAAAAATTACCAGGAGGGACAAACAAGATAAGTTAGACTGCAGGGAACAATAAAGAAGCACCAGTCACTAGATAAGGGGATAACAACGCCGCATCATCTCAATTCTCTACAACAACTTTGAAAGTCCACAGGAATTAATTTCACAGTCGGTATAAATCTTACAATACGTAAAGGATCCGAGATTCTGTTGTTTATTTATAATATTGTCTGAGGGAGTCCTGAAAAGGATGTTAATGTTTGCGTTTGAAGTACAAGTTCATTTTGAGAGACATATGACACTGTTGAGAGTTTGCTAATTCGATGAGGAGACTTAGTTTGTTATTCTATGTATATAATCGGTAATTAATACAAATGACATCATTATGGCCAATATTTGAGAGTATGGGGTATTACCATATATTGTAGAGGTAATTAGAAGCACTGTAAGGAAGAATGGAGTTATAAGGATTTTTACTCAGTGTTTGAAGAAAGCGATGCCTTTGTTAATACTTTTCCAAAAGCATAAGCTCAACGGAAAATTTGCCTACTACAAGGTATCTTTAGTTGTCAAGGATTCGCGGAAGTTGGCTCTTGCTTTCCATAAACGTTCCAAACATCTCACCGAATTTCATGTTAATAGATGTTTCTAAGAAAATCATGCTATTTCCTTAGAAACAGTTAGTAGTAAAGAAATAGCATGTAGTAGACAGACGGACGGTATATCAGCAAATGCTAGATCTCCCAGTAGTCGTAAACGGAGGTGGTGGATAGGAACATAACTATTGATATATAGATGTATGTAAGTACTGGAAAAAAACGAAAAAAGACAACGGTGGAAGAACCAAACGAGCAAAATGGTAAAAAAGAAGCGAATATGCGAATCCATGTACAGGCCATATATTGTACGTTCAGATATTGAAAGAGGTCAAAGCTGATTCCGATCGAAAAGATCTTGATGAAAAGTTCAAGGCTTCATAATCAAGTTGAAAATTTTTGCTCCGACAAAGTTAGTTAGGTAATCACTGTAGATTTCAGAACACAGGCCTCGTCTCGCAATGAACCTCTTGAGGATAGTATAAAGTACGTTGTCTCAAACCCTCCTCCTTTACCTGGGCTTGGGAATAGCATACTATGTTAATAGCAAGTGGTGCAAGTACGAGACAAGAGGCGAGAGTTCTCATCAAACAGATGTCGGATATGTTAAGGTCCGGTGGATTCAACCTGTGCAAGTGGGCAATAAATGATCCTAGCCTTTTGAGCGAGATTCCCAAGGAATCCAAGGGAATGAAGTTGCATACAAGATTCAACGATGGCCACCCTTGGTCTGATACGGAACCCTAAGAAGGAGAAGTTTCGCTTAAAACTATTGAAGTAAGGAAGCTGACAAAGCGATGCCTTCTATCAAGTATTGCAGGGATTTTCACCCCCTTCGATGGCTCGCACCGGTGACGGTTTTGGTCAAGGTCTTGATGCAGAAAATTTGGCGGTCAGAAATCGGTGGGGATGAAATTTTCTCGAATGAGATTTTGACTCAATGGAAACACCTTGAGGAGGAACTGCCGGCCTTGGAAACTATGCTTTGCTGCTCGCCGAACTAATGCAATTGGCGAGGTCAACACTGGTTCGTCTTTACAATCTCATTGGCGTGGATAAGGAAGGAGCTTTCGCAACTAAAGCCCTACCTTGCAAACCGGGTTGCTAAGATTCGCAAGCTAAGTAAGCAATCCTGGGTTTGGGGTCACACCAGATCAAAAGAAAATCCTGCGGACTGCGCTTCAAGAGGCATCTCCCCTACCGAATTGTTAAATCATCGATTATGGTGGCAGGGCCGCCATGGCTTCTAAATGGACGAGTATCCGAGGAAGTGGCTTGATTTATGGGCGTTGCAGACCAAGGAAATCTGTTGGGGCGATACTCAACGTTTTCAAGGCTGGTGAGGGTTGTGGCCTACATGTCCCGTTTCATCACTCGAATCAAGGGTCCAATTTGCGCCAACGAAAGTCGATTGAAGATCCTGTGGTTACTACATGAGACGAAGTTCGCCAAAAAAATTGACGAATTGAAAAGGGTCCGTTCGATCACCGAGAAGTTACGAAACCTACATCCTTTCCTTGACCATCAAGGCTTGCTCAAGGTTGGAGGCACGCTGCAGAATGCAGATATACCAGGCGACATAAACATCCGATTCTCTTGCCGAGAGATCATCATGTCACCTTCCTTATTATACGGGAAGCTCGTCGCAATACTTTGCATGGTGGCATTTCCACTGTTCGAAGCTATTTGAGGATGCGGTACTGGATCCTTAACGATCTAAAGGTGATTCGCAACGAGCTGCATTGATGCCCCTCCCCCTTCATGCACTGTGAATTGGATTAAGAAGGCCCCCTTAGAAAGCGGATGTCGAAAGGCCGAGCTTCCAATACTTTGAACGGGTATGTTTGCGTTTTCGTATGTATGGTCACGAAGGCTGTACATCTTGAATTAGTGAGCGATCTTTTGACCGAGGCATTTCTGGCTGAGAATGCTGAATGCTGAGATCAGAGAAAGACATGAATAGGGTATAGTTGGAGTTATTCCACTATGCTAAATCTTACCAGATCTTTCTTGATAACAGGTCCCGCGACAGGTCGACAAAGAAAATGCAGACAATGTCGTTAGAAACAAGATGATCGGATTGAGTCACAAGCCTCGGAAAAATGCTAGGGCGTCCACCTCAGTCGACATGGCCGGACAAACCCCAGCCCTGTCGAGAAATGGGCAAGGGTTCTTGAGGCATAGACGACGTCAGAACGTAAGCAAGTTAGTCCGAACAAAACAAATACGTGTCTGCACGTTAAATGTTGGCACCCTAACTGGAAAGACCGAGGAAGTCGCAAGAGCCCTTCGGAAAAGGCGCTTAATATCTGCGCTCTCCAAGAAACCCAATGGTCTGATGTCAAAAGCTGCAACATTGAACGCGAATGCGGCAAAAATGGCTATAAACTTCTGTATTTAATATGATCTCACTTAGACGATTACCAACCATTACGAATGTGGAAGAATTGTGGAACCAAATGAAAGACATGATGCACAAAGCGACCTCTGCAACCCTCGGGGTCTCCAAAACAGGTAAGCGGTACATCAACCGATATACTTGGCTTTGGAATGATGATGTTGAAATGAAGGTCCGTGAAAAGAAACGCCTCTACCACAAATTTCTCGACGATAAAACGCTTGCTAATTGGCAAATTTATAAGAATGCCAACCGGGAAACAAAGAAAGCAGTCGCTGTCAACCGAGCAAACCATTGCAAAAATCTTTACGATAAACCATACACTTGGGAGGGTGAGAGAGATCTGTATCAATTTGCCAAAAGATGTAACGAACGCACACATGATATCGAACACTTCTGTTGCCTTAATGACAAGAATGATACTTTGCTTACCAACCGTCGAGCGGCAACAGATAGATGACGAGAATACTTCGAGCAGATTTCAACTGAAGAATTTGCTAATCCTCCACTTCCACAATCATTGGCGACATTTGGACCAGTTCCACCTATCAGCGTAACTGAAGTCGAGGAGCCAATAAAACGAATGAAATCGGGGAAAGCCACAGGACCTGACGACATCGCATCTGAGCTCTGGAAAGCGAAGAGCTGAGACCCAGTACTGTGGCTCAGTGAATTCTTTAACCGGGTTATTTAGGAAGAAAGAACACCATCTGACTGGCAAGAAAGAACCCCTGTACCAATATGGAAAAAGAGAGGTAGCCCAGCAGAATTTTCAAATTACCGTCCGATCCGGTTACTTTCCCATAACATGACGATTTTTGAATGCATTCTTGACAACCGTATTCGCGAAATCGTTGAAATAACCGTGAATCAAGCCGAATTTGCCAAAAACTGCGGAACTACTGACGCAATACACGCTGCGCGGTTACCCATGGGGAAACACCGTGAGAAGCATCGCTCTCTTTACACATTTCTGGATCTAGAAAAAGCGTTTGACCGTGTCCCACGACAACACTTAGTGCCGGAAGAACTCGTGGGCTGTGTTCAATTGCTCTATCACGATCCGAAAAATAAATTTCGAAGTATGGCGGATGTATGAAAACCGCTTCGTATCTCTGTTGGTGTTCATCAAGGAAGCGCCCTCTCACCACTCCTCTTTGGTCTTGTTATGGACACCATCACACGGGACACCCAACGTCCAGGACCCTATACACTGCTTTAACGAAAATTCTCTTGCCAAAATTGGTCTGAACATCGAAGTCGATGGTAAACGCCCAAAAGGCAGACCGAAACAACGGTGGCTTGATACGCTGGATGGGGATTTAAAACCCTCGAGATTGCACCCAGATCAGGCATTTGATAAAGCCAAATGTCGAAAGAAAAAGAAGATATAACTCTCATAAATTGAAAACGGTCTACAGAAGGGCAGCTCTAACGATGTGAGCAGATAAAGCCAAGAAAGGGTAGTTACTAGTGTCACATATAGAAGAAAGGAGAACTAAGTAAATAGTTATCCCCATACCGTGATGTAATACCTGATTATTGTTCCATGCAAGTGGATGTTGGGGTGGTTTGAGTGGGTAAAACCCCACGCACCGGCGTGTCCAGGCTGGTGCCTTTTGAAGATTTCCACCTCCCTGAAGAAAGGCCAACGGTCGTCTGCCCTTTGTTTTTCTAGACAGTAAGCCGATTTTCACAAGACTTTGTTTTCCACAAAAACTAAAAAAAGTGAGAACAATTGATGATGCTGATTAATCAACAAACTTACCATGTTACTAAGCAGTTCAAGAGAGTCATGATGAGAGGTTTGAACGGGAAGCCAATGCAGAAATAAACACAGGTTGGCCTAATTAATTATCGAAAAACGAAAACGACCCTGTCGATGCACGGTAACTACTATTCAGACTAAACAAACATCAAGATGAATTTTCTTACAACACTGTTTTTTTCTATTTCTATCTAAGAAAGAAATATTCAATAAATTTTCAATATTTAAAATTTATTTCGTGCTAGTTCTCCTTCAAGGCGCCATTAATTTAATTATTCTGGAATGTTTCTCACTAGCGTATCTTTAATTTCAGTTTATCTCAATTATCAAGAAAGCTTTTGAATGTTCGCACTGATCGATATAAGCTCCCCTTAACCTACATCTGTGAGCAGACATATTCCAAACCCTACCTTGACTAGTCTCCTAAAAACTCAAATGCAAGAATCAATTTTTCAGAGGCAAAAAAATTTCGTGGGTTTAAGTCCTACGAAAGGTCAAATTGGATTATTTCTACTGCAAATTATAGCAAATATTGGCAAAAACAAGAAAATATCAAAAACTTCTTAAGGTTTTTCGAAAGATTCCCACAACACAAACCGAAGCAGCCAACTTATTACTTACTCAACGAAAATGTGTGTATCTTATCCCTATCCAAGTAGGACGAGAAAAATGAGTCAATGTGAATCTTTATGATTTTGATTATCCAAATCAATTTATTTTCGCAGGAAACTTGGATTCTGTCTGTTCTAGCGTCAATATGCATGCAACAGAGAAAGTTATATATCAGAAGAGAAAAACTTTCTTGGATCAAAATATTCATCGCGTCCGTTATCCGACATTAAGGAAGAAATTTTACATACTCTCAGTGTATCCTGCTATCGATTGATTTTCCTATCGTGGAGTGTTTCCATAATTGAAATTTGAAGGGATCCTCATTGTGCATAAATTACGGTGCCCAGGAGAGAAATTTAGTTGGGGTTTGGATTTGGATTGTGTTTTCAGATAGCATCTTTTATGCAGAAAAGAGGACATTTATCTCTGAGAGAGTCACAACGAGATTTTGTAATAGCAAGTAGCAGAGGATGTGGATGTATTACTTTAGACCATCAAGAAATTTCAAAATTCCGCTCAAACCTTTTTTATGGAAATTTGTAAAATAAATGGATTTGAATTTCAGATAAAGTGAAGGAATGTTGTCAATGATATTGGAAATTTTATTTTCTATTTCAGAATGTGCGCCTTCTCCTCACGTTAGGTCCAATCAAATCCTACATTCCAGCAGAGCAACGTTGGTTGCTAAGTATATACATAGATGTACATATTTATAGGTATTATTGAACCGGATATAAAAGGACTTACCACAGTAGTTGCTTTGATAGTGTTCCCTTACAACTAATTAAAAGGTAGTCCTAGTAAATTCTATTTCATCAAACTTGAAGCTTGAAGAAAAACGAGTGGGGACTCTGCATGAAGATCCTATTGGTTTGACGTCAAAGTGACTAGGAATAATACCAATTTCCTCTTCGGACACGGATTGATTCAAACACCCCAATCAGAACTCCGCCATGCCTAGCACAGCGATACCGATTTATACTAAGTGCAGGCTCAGCCCTAACACTTTTACCACAACTTAGAAGTACGGCCCCCGAGTTGTACAGCGGAACTCCACGCTTGAGCCCACTCAGGGCTCTGCCCACAATATGTGCACAACCACCATGAAACTCCCACAGGGAGACACACCGGAAAAAAACACCCGACACGGAACACAACCCTGACTGGAGGCCCAAATCGAGTGCGAAGTCCACGATCCCTGGCAGAAAGACATTTCACGTACTTATATATGCCCTGAACTTTTCCACATTCGTTCCATCTAAGCTGTCACTTAAATGTTACACTCCCATCTAACAGCCTTTTGATCACAAGTAGTCCAAACCCCACCACCTGATCAGCATTAAACAAGTCAGGTACACACTTCCTTATCCTGTATGCCGTAGCTCGCCAAACTACCACTAAATTAAGAGGAGGAACACCCGGCAATACCTGCAAGGTGTCGGTCAAAACCGTGTAACATATCTCCGTATCCGTATCCGTCCGTCCCAAAGACCTCATGATTGAGACCCACACGCCCCACTTATTATTGAAACTCTCAACATAGACCCAATCTAAGTGCGTATCATTGATGACAACGGCTGCCTTGACCGAACCCCTAGCAGTGAATACCCACATGTCTGCGGGCAAACCCCAGATGCAGCTATTGACTGCCCGAGGTTCTTCCAACGTAGAGACGGTAATGTTGCACTCATGAATGTCTTAGCAGAGATCGTACAACATGGTTGTTCCACTAGCGTATCTCAACTGTACCAAAGGAAGCAACATGATACTCGCTGACGGGCATTAAACCTAGCCATCCTAGCGGCATTGACAGGACACAACATTCACCGTGTCATATGCCAGCCGGAATTGCACGGAACGTATATGGCCACACTGCAAGTAACGAGCACACAAGCGATCTTTTGTCTTGCTGTCAGCGAACTTCTGGTCGAAACCCAAGCACCGTTCCCTCGGGAACTACAATGTTGACCCCTTCAGGGCCAGACCGCATTGGCCGACATATAACGTTTACCTCCTTCTTAAACCTCTCAGACCTGCGAGACGCCCCAAGAGTACTTGCTACGGAACTGCAGAGGAGGAGTACAGCGTCTCGCTAAATTCTAGTGGGAGTTGAAGCGCATTTCAGTGGAACGAGTTCGATACCACGTAGATGTGGTTGATGCGCGCTCAAGGAGTGAATACTAATCAGATAAATCAAACCTATAATTTCGGTTCTCAAACTGGGGAGATGTTGAAATGCGCTACATGTCCACTCCCTTTGTAGGCTGAACAGAAAAAAAAACTCTACATTTGGTTCGCAGTGCTACACCGTAGTGGCCGGAGAATAGTGAAGTTGCCTCTGAACGTTCGGATTCAGCCCTTCTCTTTTTCTTCAGCCTTTGTCCCGTTCATAAGCGGGGTCGACTCCCCGTGATCGGTTTCGCCGTTTAGCTCTATCGAATGCCTGATCTGGGTGCAATCTCCAGGCTTTTAAATCTCCATCTAGCGTATCAAGCCACCGTTGTTTCGGTCTGCCTTTTGGTCGCTTACCATCGACCTCGATATTCAGACCAATCTTGGCAAGTGAATTCTCGTTAGCACGAATTACATGACCATACCATTGAAGACGCCTCTCTCGCAATTTTTCCACGATCGGTGCAACCCCATAACGATCGCGGATATCCTCATTTCGGATGTAATCGAACCGTGTCACGCCACCGTTCATTGTCGGCCAACACTCAGAACTATAGAGAACGACAGGACGGACGATATTGCGGTAAATTTTAGATTTGAGGCGTTCGTTGATACGTCCATCACAAAGAACACTAGTTGTGTAACGCCACTTCATCCAGGTTGCGTTAATGCGTGAAGCAATTTCATAACGCAGTTCTCCATTGGCTGATAGCGTTGACCCGAGGTATCTAAATCGCTCAGTTCTGGATAGATCACTGCCGCTTACAGCGATTATGCCTGTTTCATGGGGATCGGTCATCAAATATTCAGTTTTGTTTAGATTCTATCTGAGGCGACCATTCCATTTTTGCTGGTTGCTCGAGATCATTTTTGCTATCAGATGCTAGGAAAACATCATCTGCATAAAGCAGTGTATAGGGCGCTGGACATTGGATATCCTTTGTGACGGTGTCCATAACAAGAACGAAGAGGAGTGGTAAGAGGGCGCTTCCTTGATGAACACCAACAGAGACACGAAGCGGTTTTGATACACCCGCCATACTTCGAACTTTACTTTTCGGATCGTGGTAGAGCAATTGAACCCAGCACACGAGTTCTTCTGGCATTAAGTCTTATAGTAAAGCATACCAGATGAGTTCGTGTGGCACACGGTCAAACGCTTCTCACGGTATTTCTCCATGAGTAACCGTGCAGCGTGTATTGCGTTAGTAGTTCCGCAGTTTTTGACAATTCCGGCTTGATTCATGGTTATTTCAACGATTTCGCGAATACGGTTGTCAAGAATGCGTTCAAAAATCTTCATGGTATGAGAAACTAACCGGATCGGACGGTAATTTGAACGTTCCGCTGTACAACCTTTCTTTTTCCATATTGGAACAGTGGTACTTTCTTGCCAGTCAGATGGTGTTCTTCCTTCCCGAATAACCCCATTAAAGAATTCACTAAGCCGCAGTGTTGGGTCCCAGCTCTTCGCTGCCCAGAGCTCAAATGCGATGTCTTTAGGTCCTGTGGCTTTCTCCGATTTCATTCGATTTATTACCTCCTCGACCTCAATTGCGCTGGTGGAAATGGTCGAAATGTCGGCAATGATTGTGGAAGTGGAGGATGAGCAAATTCTTCAGTTGAAATCTAGTCGACCCAGTGCGTTCCTCACGCGGTTTTATCGGTGGCTTAATTCGCAGGCCGATGTTGAGATGCGATGGTCTCGTAGGGAACGGCTTTGCAATCAGTGACAGTGGTAAAATGTCGGCATCTTATGAGGATATAGTCGATTTGCGTTTTACTGTTCCCACTATAAAGTGTAGGAAGATGAGACAATCGTTTGATGAACCATGTATTCATAAGGAAAAGGTCATGGGTGTCCGCAAAATCAATTATACGCTCGCCACCCTCATTGCGCGCTCCGAACACCTTTCCCCATGGCACCTGTTACCGTTTTGCTGTTCAACCCCATGACAATTAAGGTCGCCGGCAATGATAATGTAGTCGTCAGCAGGCACGCGACAAGTCTTTTCATCGAAAAGTTGGCATCTTCCTCGGCATCAAGTCGACCTGTGTGTGGCGCGTATGCGATGATGAAGTGAATATTGCGATCAACTGATATAATGGTGAGCTTCATCAGCCGATCATCAAATCGTTCGGTCCAGTTTCAGCCCACTACGTTGTAATTCTACCAACTTGTCGTCCTTTAAGGAATTCCGAACAGCTAGCAAATGCTGTGATTTAAGGCAACTGCTGAAATCCTCAAATTGTCCTTAGATACGGCATCGTATCAGTTCCAGTCATGTAATAGATCATTGAGGTACCGGGTAAGCGGCTCAAGAGAAGAGATTAACTCGATTCTTCTGACAGACTGGTGTAGGCCCGGTACCGATTTGCTGCTCTACCTCTGAAAAGGTTGTACGTATGCAAGAGTACATAACAGCCCGAAGTCCGTATGTAGGGTTGAGTTAGTCAAGGCTTCCAGGCGCGAAAGGAACTGGTTGACGAGCAAACAAGTCGGCGTGCCAGCTTCGCGATGATAGTGTAAACACCATTTTCTGAGATATAATTAAGCGATCATGCTTGACATCCTCGAGACGAATAATCATAATCAAAATGCTAGCCAACTTCGATTACGAAAGATAATGACTAACATCGCAAGTATTGTCGCTAGCTGTGTAATGTAAGAGTGGGAAAATTCACCTTGGCCAGTCCTATCGAAGGAAACTAATGAATTGAGTTTGGCATACCGGTCAATTACTTCATATTTCGGACATCATTGGATTCCATCCATCGTGCAAATAATCTCCATGGATCTTCTAGCCAACAACACACACAATCTTTACTTGAAAAGGAAGACGAAACCGTCCGATGTGACGCGACTTTCCGAAAAGAGTTGTACAGAAGATAGCAGCAACGGTGGGAATTGTTCCCAAAGAGGCTGCTCGTCTGTACGCTAAACCGTATAGTGAAAAATGTGTAAAACAAAAAGGAGGAAACCTTAATTACCATCTAATGCAGATACTTTAGGAATATGGTGGTTTTTGGGAATATTTGCATCGCTTCAGAGCACGTTATGTTTCATTATCCAAGGTTAATCAAGGAGAGAGGGAGTTTGAACAGAAGTGAGTCCAAAAAGCGAGGATATGCGCTGAAGACTGGGGGTTGGATAAGGATCCTACATACGGCTACCACAGCAGATTTAAGGATTGTATGGAAAAGGAGTCTAATAATTACTACTCATAAATCTGAGGAAGCTTTGATATCTTTCCCCTCTGTCTGTAATGCGTAAACTGTGTTTCCAATATTCTTTCCAAACTATCACGAGGAGAAAATCCTTACCGTATGCCCGGAAAAATCAGACTTAATAAGAAAATACGTAAAAAGGTTTTCTTCTGAATCTTCACACTCTCTGCCTTTAGGAAACGTCCTTAACTTCAGAAATAATTACGACTGTCGGTGATTAAAAATCGTACAATGAGCCTAATATTTGAGTTTTGAGAGCTTCGAATAACGATTCCCTCCCCCCATTCCTCGTTGGCCACTCCAACGCACTAGGTTCGTTAAAAGCAGTCAAGCTATCAAAATAACTATCATAAGGTTATCGACAATTGTAAACTTTTAATAAACACTTTGTCACACGGATTTTAAGAGTTTGTAAGTTTTATAGCTAATAATTCGTTTGCTATGCTGCTGAACAGATCTGACGGGGCGTCCCCATCTGGCTCGCAGCTCAAGACAGACATTTCTTCCAACTTAAAATTTCAGACAGATTTCCCCACCTTTATGGACTATAAAAACAACGTTCTGCTAAATATAGACAGTCTTACACTTGGTGTCCTTGTATGCCACTTTCGCAAATAATCAAATCGCAGAACTATTATTGCAATTCGTCTGACGACTGTCTGGCATTTCCATAAAACATTTGAAAACTTTTCCCTGCTTGGTCCTTTGCATCTTCACATGACATGCATCCATCACACCCGTTTACGCCGACATCGTGGAATTGAATAATGCAAGGAGCTAAAATCTGCAATAGATTTGACGGAATTCAGTTGCAGTAAAGTGTGAACGTTGGCATGAGATTTTTAACATTAAGAAATATATGACAATCATAAAGCTCATGATATTGAGCCGTAAAGATTTTATCCTTCACAGTTAAATACATAATACGCAATGATAGCACTTCAGGATGCGGGTCTGAAAAGGACTATGTGCCAGAATTCACATACATAAAAGGGTAATAAAGTTTCGGGGGCATCGGCGAATTAATGTTCTCTGAGAAGGGATGAAAAACGAAAGGCGTAATGCAGGTATTAATACCACGAGTTTTGCAATGCTTGCCGGTTCCATTACTTATTCAGGAGTTTGTATTTTGGGAGTGCTTTGAATTTGGGTCAGGTTGAATGCTATTCACTGAGGTACTTACATATGCGTGGTTTGATATTGGGGCGATCCCTTCGTTTAATGGCCTCAGGAAGATATTAATAATGGATTTGAATGTGTGCAGAATGGAAAAATCGCTTAATATAATGATGGTGACAATGACCGACTCTCTTATTGGCTGCTGGGTCAGCGAAATAAATCACGTCTTAAAAATTTATTAGATCGTAAGTCTGCTAAGATAGGGTTGCATCATAAATTATTATAAACATAATACTGTGGTTGCTGCCAGCAATCTCTAAACTAACAAACAATACCAAAACCCGAAAAAACGATAAAGCCAGAAAAGTTCCACCCACATTTTTCACTGTAAAAAGGGTAATAAAAATATTCGAATATTTGTTATAACGTTGAAGATAATCCACAGTTTAGAGAGCCACATAGACCTGTGAGTTGGGACTTAAGAATACACTCAAAGCCTTCTCTGCTTATCGTAAGAAACGACTAAAAGAGATACAAATTTGTCAGCTAGGAATCTGCAAATTTTGAAACTTGATTGCTACCGAAACGTCAACAACGCCTTGGATAGGGACTCCCCTCACGGCTTAGATCTTTGGCTATCGAAAACGAACTGTGGTCGGTTTCTAGACGCTCCTCGACAACGGTAGCGAAGGTCCTCAGAGTCCTCGCTTCCTCCAACTTAAGTGGGAATTTCAGCGATATAAGTTGGACATTCTGGGCCTAAGCGAAGATGGTGGGACTCTGGAGAGTATTCCTCTCCCACTTGCGGCAATGTACTGTTGCACTCTGGAGAGCCAACTGGTAGCAGACGCGAATCCGGTGTCTGGTTGCTTCTCACGGCTATCGCAAGGCGCGCTCTCTTAATCTTGGAGCCGGTTTCTGACAGACTTCTAACTGCAAGATTCCGGTCCAGGCTAAGGAGTATTACAATGAGTGGAGAAGGATGCTTTCTACGAGAAATTATACGCAACTCAGGAGAAGCTTCCTAAGGATGACATTGTGATCGTGATGGTTGATCTGAATGTCAAGGGGAATTTGACAAAACCTTCGGGCTCGGCCGTGTGATGAGGACCCCAACGATAATGGTGGGGGTTTCCAGATTTCTGTAACTTCCACCACCTCGTTATTGATGGTACATTGTTCGAGCACAGAGCCTGCCGTAAAGTCGGTTTGATTTTAGCTGACTAACGCCGTACGAGCAATCAGATGGAGCACGTAGTGATCGTCCGTAGATTGTCTTCGGGATGTGCGTAACAATGTCCGCTACTTCTTGCAGGGTTGGGGAGCTACGACCCAATAAATTCAATATCGACTGCTTGAATGACCCATCTGACCCTTGACGATATTGCTGATCGAACGGCAGATCTACTGAATAACCCGCCTAAGAATATCAATGAGCATTGAGCTGCCATCAAAAATATCCTTTTCTCGGGGGCTACACAGATCGTCGGCCATCTCCTGAAGGGGTGCCATAAGATCTGGTCTAATGCCGAGCGCAATCCCGAGAAATCCACCATAACGTACGACGTGGCAAGAGAGAATTTTCTAATGCGCTGGTCAAGAACGGGGAAGATGGTGCAGACCGCAATGATTTCATAAATGTATACTGCGTCACGAAAGGGCTTGAATGTGGTCGAAAATCCTTCGATGGTCCTGTGAAGGATGTCACTTTCGACTTCTTATTCACGATGATGCACAACTGAAGAGGTGGGAAGAATCCCTCATCACGGTTTCTCATGTGGATGAAGTGGCTAGTCACCGTAGCATGCGATACAGACTGTTTCTCCAAGCAAAAGAGCGACCATTTCAGCCATCAATGCACTAAAGAGGAGTAACGTCGCTGGGCTTGACGGTCTCCCCGCAAAGTTATTTATCGCTGTACTTGCAATTACTGCAGATATGCTGCCTCCACTTGTACAAAATCCTTGGAAATCCGAGACATTTTCCAGAGTGGAAGAAGGAAATGATCACTAAGATCACAAAAAAGGGGTATCTGAGATAATAGCTAAAATAATCCTTTCCTACTTTCCGCTCTGGATTCTTCTTACCTCATCAACACTCTACGGATCGTTTTGGAACAGTGCGCAGAGTTTAAATCTTCGCTTCACCTGCTCTTATCGATTTCGAGAAAACTTTCCTCAACGTAAATAGAGAGTGTATGTGGAATACTTTGCGCAAAAGAGGCATTCAGGTAAAACTAATACCTATTATCAGAGTGACATAGGATGGTGCAAAAGGTGTTGCCTTGAGGTAAAATTTCAGGGAATTTGAGGTCCAAAGAAGAGTCCGCCAGGGTTGCATTCTAACACCGAGATTATTTCTTCTTATTATTACTGACATTGTTCATGGTGCCTTGTCCAGTGGACGTGGAGGAATTCATTTAACTATGACATCTTTCCTCAAATACCTCGACTATGCTGATCACATATATTTGCTCTCTCATTTAGTCATGGACTTTGGAAAGAGAAACAGGTAGGATTGGGCTGACGATAAACATAAAGAAAACCAAGATTCTCAGTCTGATAGGTCATCCCACTCTCCCTATTCTCATTAATGGGCAGAGCATCGAAGACGTCGATCAATTTGTATATCTAGGAAACGTGATTTCTGCCTACAGTAGTACCGAACTGAATGTTTCCCGAGCGCTAGATCCGCGTTCGCTGCCTTGTCTAAAATCTAGAAATGCAGTTATCTCAATAGCGAGATCTGGTTGAGACTGTAACAAACGAAGAAATTGTTCTTGCACAGGTCTGGTACGGAATGTGATCGGAAGGCGGAAGTGGCAGTGGATAGGCCACATATTAACGCAATGGAATGCACTCTCCCTGGTTGGCCGACGTGTGGGTCGCCCCAAGTGCACTTGGCGCAGAACAGTAGAGGAGAACTGCGGGTGTCCTGGAGAGAACTGAAAGGCATTTCAGATAATTGAAAACGATGGAGCGCAGGTTTCGTTGACACACTAGCCTCACCAAGACACACTAACCTCAACAAGAGGTAAATGGCAACCAAAAATTTATGCATATGGATAATTTCTCCCCACGAAAATGCACCATATCCATGGCCTCCTTCTGCACTACCATTCTTTTGTGATTTTTTCGAACCCCAAATTATAATGAGACTCTCTTATCTCCTTAACTTGCGCCATCGGTATCTGCTGGTCGTCAATTATCCTTTGCAACTACATTAGCAACCCTAGGCCTTAAAACCGTAACCCAGAAGTCACCATTCCATATGAGAAGATCGAAAGCCCGACTAAAACTACTTTGGCAACCTATTGCCGTATCGCAGAACATGCCACTGTTACTTCGCACTATTAAAATTTACTTACGTGCCTTCCGACTCGGCTAACTATGTTTGGCCGAAGTAGATGTCCCAAACGCTATATCAAAGAATCTTGCTTGACCAATTTACCTTCTCGCCTCCTCCCTGTCCTGATTACCAACGTTTGAGGCACTCCTTCTGGGTTAGTATTACTGGAATTTTTCCTTTACCTGTCTATTTGGTCACTTGCCATCAAAAACACTTCATCTTTACTTTAACGATTTTATTTGGACTCAACTTAGATGTTACAGTGATAACAAAAGTATTTATTGTACACAACCGGCGCCGAGTTAGGCGGCTGCAATACACAGCAAAGCTGTCCAAGTAAATATTGTGAGGTTAGTTGTTGACATGACACACATAATTAGCTAATTGGGAAGTAAAACAATGTTTGCTGCTGTCTGCATTTGCTGAACGGTTTCTTTCTACTATTCGGCTGATATCTAGACAATTGGTCAAGGTCCTTACTGATATTAATTATCTTTCTCGACATTGGCATTGGAAAATATGGACGCACATAATAGTGATCCAAAGCGTCCAATTAGCGCTTTGATGCGCCGTTTTGATGCTACAAACTCATAGGACCACGACTGCTGTGATAAGAGCGTGGGGCGGAGTCCAGCCGGCTCAGATTTTCAGAACAAACCTGTAGCATTCACAAAACAAAGAAGCTCTCCCATCCTGCAGCTAGAGATCACTCTGAGGTCCTAAGAGAATACTTCACCTATTGTCCATAGCCTGGCTCTGACTAGAACACGGCAGCTGAAAAGGAAGTGTCAGAGGATTTTCTTTTCTTCTCTGCAGCTTCGATAAGGCGTATTCTAGGGAATGCTGAGTCTGTTAGCATAGTGGCCTATAGGTAAGTGCCCCGTAAAAAGCGCCGTAATCGAAACTCTCGCGATCGGGGCTGTTACGCTTGAGGCTCGAAACTTGCCGTAGTCATCGACAGGCATCTAGTGGTGAATCCTAGGAGTCTCTACGACTCGGTTACGTTGTGTGTATGCAAAAAAACTCCGAATACATAGACCATCTTTGAGCTGTCGGTGAAAAATACTGTGCTATAACTTTGCAACACGTCGAAGGTCTTCCATTTTGTCCTGGCTAGAAAGCCCACAGCAGGGTTCCTCGTGAAGGTCAGCTTGAGTGTGGCGTAATCTGTAGGGAATGCCAGAGTTCCCAAGATGTTACTATGGCTGCAAGGCCGGACTTTCATAGTCTGACAGCACTCCACGCTACAACGTGTTTAATGTGGAAACCCAAGGGGAGCAGATACAAAAGTACTATACATTGAGGATATCTGCTGGGCAGGACTGCAGGGCCCCATTGGTACCTCCACACGCATTTCTTTGAATCATATTAAACTTGATACTATTGTGCATTTTGCTTAGCGCCTCTCACTACACAATAGAACCATACATTGGGATGGGGTGAACGACGAGTGTATACATCCAGAGAACCATTCTTGGCCGGAGACCCCATTTCCTTGTAAACGCCTTCTTACAGGCTTAGAAGGCTATACAAGCCTTCTTCACCCTGAATTCTGTGTTGTTGCAGAATATTGTAATAAATGGATCTTGCTGCTATGACAACTATAGCTAGCTGTATTTTCTTACCACAAAAATCTGGAAACAGGAATCTAGCTTTGAAAGCTTTTTTTGTGGCCCAGGTAATTAGAAATAGATAAAACGATTTCAATAGAATTTTTGGTAACTCAACAAAAATCTTCATTACGTTTATTGCTTTTGAGCTATGTTTCTGGTGGGGGCAAAACTTCATTAAATGGACGAAATCAAAAATTGGATCCTAAACAATCCAAAAACCACTCCGTTCATTTTCCATTTAATCTACTTTGTCTTCCTTGAAATATTTTCACTCACTTTCTTGAAGGCCAGTTCAGTTTGTTTCTCTACTTCGAAAAATCAAAAAGAAAAATTCTCATCGATTTAGGAGAGATTCCGAACAGGGACAATGATATAATCGCATCGTTCCAGTCCAATTTCAGGCAATTGTAGTCTGTCACATGGCATTATCTGGTCAGGCTTTGGCCGTTTTCGGCTTCGTCTCATAGTGAATGATATGGTTGAATAGAATGCGTATCATCTGAATGAGGTTAAATATTGACCCGTCATTCAATAAATAAATATCCAGTTGAGTGAATTCCAATGCGCCATCCTAACGGCACCAGCACTACCATTGCCACTATTGTGTTGTATATCCTTCCCCTGCCAGGGTTCGTATTTCAAAGTTTTGTGTGGTTTAATGTTTCCGATGAGCTTTTAGGATGTTGTTCGGTTACAGTCATAAATGGATAGAAAGTATATATGTAGCCGTAACCATCTTACAGTGGCGTTTTCGATTTAACGCGCTGCTAATTTTCCATAATTTTGGGAAATTTTTGTTAAGGATAGGGGATGGGTCACAAGGTTTGCAATATGAGGAGTCCGGGAATAAATTTGCATAGATGAGTACGGTACATTATAAGTAGGAAGCGAGGTGGCGAACAGCCGATATTGCCCATCTAATAAAACCTAAGATGTGTACATAGTTTTTAATATCAAATTTTAGCATGCGAAACTCCAAACATTTTAGTCAATGTAAATGTACATTGGCCATTCACTGCTTGGTTATGTTCCGGAGTAAAAGGTAATGAGGGTTGATAAGAATATTAGAAGGATACGAGCATGAGTCAAATTCGCCCATTATACCATAAAAAGAGTGAAGGTATTGGGTAACAATATAAACCTACTATAAAGGAATCTCAGATAAAGCCATTGTTAATTTGTATCTTTCTATGAAATAGTTTAATGGGAATGATATACATACATAAATGCAATTGAGTGTGTGCAAGTCGGACCCCACCTTCATCTTCATCATCAACGACGCAACAACCTGTATCCAGTCTAGGCCTGCCTTAATAAGGAACTCCAGACATCCCGGTTTTGCACCGAGGTCCAACAATACGCTATCCCTAAACGCTGTCTGCCTGTCCTGGTCTACGCCATCGTTTCATCTCAGGCAGGGTCAGCCTTATCTGCCTTTTCTACCACAGATTTTGCCCTTATATAATTTTCGGGCTGAACCATCCTCATCCGCCCACCCACCCACCATAGTATCTTTATTCTTCCCGTTTGACCAGTGCGGTTTGATGTGGTTGCTGGGTTGGTTTTCGGTACTGACGTTGCCACCATTCTGTCAGAAATCAGATTTCCCTTTTTGTCTCAACAGGATGGCCATCGAGATGAATAAGGTGTTCTCCACTTTAGGGAGTTCGTGATAGGCCTTTGCGCGTGCCCGCGTCCTTTGAGAATGCAACATTACTCGGTATGCGGCATTCTTTCGTTCCGTTACTAGCTTACATTCACGTCATTTATTGATACTTCATCTCAAGGATTTCTGTTGAGTGCGGTTATTGTGGCATCCATTTCCCCCTTATAAGTGTTATGGACTCTTCCCTAATTATCAGACTGCATTCTGGGTGGTGTTGTTATTCGAGCCCAGAGCACTATGCCAACGAGATACTGATCCGAATCTATATTGACCCCCTTATATATTCTGACATTCATCAAGGCTGAGAGGTTTCAATCGAGACATGATCGATTTGGTTGAAAGTGGTTGCATCTAGAGAGGCCTACGTATGTTTGTGGGCCGCTTTCCGCTTTTCCAGCAACCATTTCGTGTGACACTGTTAATTGAATAATCCGCAGTTCGTGATCATGCTATCCTTATGGAAGCTATGTGAGATACTTTGACGCCTGAATACCGGCTCCGTCCTTACTTGGCTGTTAAAATCCACAAGTCTAATTTTGATATCATACCTGGGATAGGCTTCGAGGGTTGGTTCTACTGCCTCGTAGAAAATATCCTTCTCCGACTCTGCAGTCTCGTCTGTAGGGGCGTAAACGTTTTTGAGGTTTATATTTCTAAATTTGCCTCGCAAGCACAGAGTGGATAGCCGTTCCGGATGGTCACTATAATATATGGTGTAGTAACTCGTCTGTAGAAAACCGACCCCTGTCTAATGCATTTCCTGCAACGTGGTTACGTCAACCCTATATTCATTTCTGTACAGGGAGCCCACGTTCCGTAGTGAAATGCCCAAATCGTTATTCCGTTTTCGTTGTGTGAAGAAAACAAGAAATTTAATGATGTTATTAATCGAATTACACAAAGTGGACCAAAACGGACGAAATGAAATCGAAGCACCAAATAGAACACTAGTCATATAGCAACGGTTCTTGTTTGGGATGAAAAAGATCAGGTGGTGGATAATGTGGCAAAAATCACATGGGAAAAATCAACGCACGTATTAAAATTTTCAGCAATCACAAGTAGCCATGCTTTCTAGGAAAGTATTTGTATAACCTTTTTTTTGGGAGTAGGGAAGGTGACTGCGTTTACGCACAGAGTGTTGGACTCCCGCAACAGTACGCCGTCGAACTACCAACTAAACACCTCCCTGTCATCAGAGAACTAGCCTGGAACCGTTTGACACATTACTTCGGGCTAGCCCTCCCGCTCTCCCGGCGTTGGGAGTCTTCAAGTCAGCGAATTCCTTTCACCAACGGGAGGGGAGGAAAGGAGTTGTCAGTTCAGGGAACCCCTTACCGTCTAATCCCTCCGCCGGTCGAATTCAACCTTCTTCGCAATAAGAAAAATCCGAACATAATGCGCAATACGATTCCAGCTGCCAGCGCTCTTCAGCATCCCTCTGACAATTTTGTCTGGAAAGAGCTCCCTTGTGTCTGCATAAAGCTGCTGACGAAAGCCTTCCCACCTCTCGCAAGAAAGAGTGGCGTCGTCCACCACTCCTTTGCAGAACACACAATCAGGAGATCGCGTCTTCCCAATCCTACGCAGGTAAGACTGAACACCTCCATGCCCGCTTAGAAGTTAGGTAATTAAGTAATCAATCTCACCGTGCGTTCGGTTCACCCAGGGGTCTAAATTGTTGATGAACCGCGCAGTCCATCTGTTCCTTGGCTCGTTTTGCCACCATTCGGTAAGGGTGCCTTGACGCCCTTCACGTGTAACCACCTAACTTAAGTTCTTGCCCTAACGGGGGTAGATACCTTTGAGCTCCTTGGCAAGGAGGGCAGCGGGGATCCCACCCGCGATCACCACCACAGCCGGCTCGGAGACGGTGCGATAAGCAGACGTCACTCGCAAAGCTCTCCACCTCTGCACTTGAGGAAGGCGCTTACGATGCACCTCCTTGTCAAGGGCATCAGCCCATACCTCCGCGCCATAGAGCAGAACCGACTGCGTTGCTCCCATAAAGAGACGTCTCCAAGTAGATATAGGGCCCCAGACATTTGCCATTAGCCGATTCAAGGCTGCGACCCCAGCTGCAGCCCTGTCCGCTGCTGTCCTGTCCGAGTCGAGCATTGAACCAAGGTATTTAACGGCTGGTTTTGACTCTATGGTCAACTCGCCGATCGTTATGGGGCGCAGGGTCGGAATTCTCCTTCTAGTCAAGATGACTACTTCAGTGTTTTCCAGCACAAGGCTGAAACTGTGAGCAGTCATCCATCCGCTTCCGCGTTATAGTAAGAGCGATTTATAGTGAGAACTGCTTCTTCGAGCTCTCTCATTGTGAAAAGGGGGCAATCATCGAGGCTTTCTTCGTTATTGACATCAACCCGTACAGGGTGTCTGGGGAATAATGCCAGTAAAATGCGGTCCATCTGGTCGGTACTTAGTATGCAGAGCCTTCGCAGAGACCCGATTTTATGGGTGACAAGCTTATAGCTAAGTTCCCACGGGTTCTCATTCACTTCGATGACAAGGTTCTGTCAGCCACGAGCTTTCCTTTTATTTACAGCGCTGCGGAGTCTCCTTTTTGCTGATCTATACTGTGCCTTTATGCCACATGCCTCCTCGTTGGCATGTAAACGTTGTGCCAAACGGCGGAGCTTATGACACTCCCTCCGTAGGTCGGAAATTTCTGCCATCCACCAGAGAGGGTTTGTCGCGGCTTGGGCCCCTCTGGGGCATGGAAGCCTCACACGCTGTCGTCATCAGGCTCATCACTGAATCTACGACGGTGTCAGCTGCAATACTACCATCCTCCGAATCACCCTCCAGCACGGTCCTGCCTGCTCCAAGAGTTTCGACGGACTTCCCGATGTTCACCCTCACGACATTCCACCGGCAGGGCGAGCGTTGCATTGGTGCTCGCCGACAAGTAGCGTCAATGACTTCGAATGCGATGTACTTGTGATCACTTACCGAGAAGTTCTCTAGAACTACCCGTCCACCGATGATGCCACTTCACAGCCTGGGCCCCGAAACGTTGGCGTGGATCCGGAGTTTACAACTAGCAGCCCGGTTCTCGCCACCATTTCCAGAATCGGTTTTCCGCTTTAGTCTGACTGAGGCATGCCCCATTCAAGATCCCTGGCATTAAAATCACCGACTACCAGGATTCATCCCTCCGTGCTCAAAACGGCGTCCTCCAAAGCATAAAGCCGGCGCCGAAAGTCCGACATCGTCTCGTTCGTCAGGTAAACGCTAAAAAAATTTATCCCTAAACGCCGGATCCAGATAAACCCGTTCGCTCGGCCTTCGGCAAGAACCCGAAGTCGAACGTCGTCCCGAAACCAGATGACAGCGGTAACCGATAAGTCGAGATGCCATAAGGACGGGGTCCTTGTTTCTGTTGTGCTCGCTAATTAGCACTAGATCGGCATTTACTTCCGTAGCGAACTGTGCTAGCAACTGGGGAGCGGTTGCACCCCGGTGCATGTCAATTTGTAAAATGGGGATCATGCCATTCTCACCCTAGCCCTTTCCAATTTCGCCCTGAAGATTGGACACCGTTCGAGCCCGCCGTGTATGCGACGCTCTCCCCAGACGCGCCACGATCCCTGCAGGGAACGCAACTCTCACTTTCATTGCAGGTCTTCGCTTGATGACCCACTTGACGGCATTTGTTGCATGCTGTTCGGTCCCTTGCAAGCTGCTGACGTGTGTCCATAATCCAGACACCTGTAGTACTTGATGAGGACTATCCGGATTCACACCCTACATACTACCCATCCAATTTTGATTCTCCCACTGCTAAGGAATTTCCTCGCGTATTGCTCGGGGACTTCCACCACGGCGAGCTTTTGGCCTTGAGCGTTTACAGAGGTGATACCTACCCGGGCATTGGTTACCTCTGGACATTCACGCTTTATCGCCTCCTCTACTTCGATCTTTTATGTAAGGCAGTCAAAATCCCTGATTTCCAGAGAGTACATGGGCTTTAGGCTGGCAACAAGAGCCTTTTTCCCCAATAACCCCTTGACCGCTTCCCAGAACGTACTCTTGTTAGTCCTCTTTAGGCCCAATTTGACGAGAACTCCGCCACTCCTCGTTTTCCGTATGAAAAGCACCTCTGTTCCGTTGTCTTCGGGTTTTATCCTGTACTGGATTTCACTAAGGACTTCCGCAAATGTCTTGTCTTCCGTCGGCTTAATGAGCAGAGCCTTTGCAAAGCATTCAGCGGGACACAAAGTGGTCTGGCAAATATTGTGTGTAATTCATACGAGTGTCGCGAATTACGAATTCAGATTACGAAAGCCTCGGGGTGTTGCATAAAATAAACATTGAAAGTTTCAAATTTTTACATAACGGCAACTAATCCGAGAACGTAACTACATATATATTACATGGACACAAGCATTATATATTTTCTACATATTGTATTATATTCCAACATATGTACTCTGAAGTATAATACTTTCTTTTTAAAAACCCACGGAAATTTCTACAATAACAAGCTCTCAAGTAATATCTACTGGCTGACAGGGAAAAATCTTTAATTTACCGAGAAAATATACAGATGAAAAAATGGTTGACAACTAGACTATCTCAAAGGCACAGAGTTCTGATAAATTGTTCAAATAATACCTGGTTGTTGCGACATTCCACCTTTATGAAAAGGATGAAATTTATTTTACAAAGCTCTGCTGATACCACTTTCCTTATAGATAGTCTTATATGTGCATGCCAACAAACATCCAAGGCTATTCAGAACAAACATGACAAGATCTTATGTTATCCACGTCATTGCAACTGTATGTAAGGACAATGATAAATGTACCAAAAAATATTTGATGCCCAGTAAAGCAGAAACAAGGAAAAAATCTCAACAGTCATTCAAAATTTTTCTAGGTAATGAGTTTAGTTTATTAAAATAGGGATAAAAAAATACTGAAGACAAGGCTTTACATGCGAGTGCTTACATCTTTGTTTAATAAAATATATATACATATATAGCCAATACAATTACTATGACTTTCCAAATGCTAATAATGTGCAGTATTTATCTAAAGATGATAACTTTTCAGGGTTGATTGCTATTTCCAAAACCGTCTTCAAAAGTCTAGGGGTCTTCAGCGATCTTTAATGGGCCGCTTATGATTCGAAGAGTGACGTCCCCGAGGTGCCGGAGTAAGTAGTTCTGACCCACAGGCAGTGGGTTCGAGGTAACATCCTTGAGAAAGCCTCTCGGTGAAGAGCGAACTGCGAATGACTGGCATACGATGGGGTGATGTGGGCCTAGCTAGCCTATGACGTGTATCAGGAGCCAGCTCCTTCGGGACCCTGGTCGGGTAGTGTGCATTCAACCGATGTTAGTAGACCTCGTTGCCCAAAGCAAACGCTGATCCGTCCATGAGTTCCGAGATCAGCTTAGCGTAGGTCAGGGCTTAAGGAACTGAGGAGGGTTTTATCCCCGAATGTACACATATTACTGAATACTGCGGCCCCGTTGTACACGATGCGCTGATGAAATTTCCGTGGAGAATAATCATAATAACACAAAAAAGATCGAAGAAAAATCAGAAAAGGAGGAAGAACTGACTGCATTTGAGCCCAGCACAAAAATGCCTCGCTCACCGCAGCGAGAAGCGAAAGGGGCAGCGAGGAGGACACTGCATGCACCAAACGGAGCGCAGATAGCCTACTGGAAAGCGAATTAGGAGAAATGCGGAAAGACGTGCTTGAAGGAGGCTTTATCCAATTATTTTCCAGTTTCCAAAAAAAGAAGGCGAAGAAGGATAAAAGATAACAACTGGCTACGTCACCAGAGACCCGTCTTTCAAAAGACAAGGAAACGAAGAGGGACTAGGCCATTGGCTCTTCTCATTAAGCCGACGGAAGGAAAGACAATTGCCGGAGTTCTTAGCGAAATTCGCTATAGGATGAAATCCAAAAACAACGAAGCAGAAGTGTCCTCCATATGAAAAATAAAGGATGGCGGGGCCTTCATCGAACTAGGTCCGAAGACGACTAGCAAGAGTACTTTCTGCAAAGCGGTCAAGGGGCTATTGAGAGAGAAGGCTCTTATTTCTAGTCTACAGCCTAGTGCTCTCTAGAAATCCGAGATTTTGACTGCTTCTCAGAAAAGATAGAAGTCGAGGAAACCATAAAGCGTGAATTTCCAAAGGTAACCCATGCCCGGATAGAAAACACCTCTGTAAATACTCCACGCCAAAAACTCGCCGCGGAGAGAGTCTCCGAGAAAGCATTTCGTGATCACTACTATCGGCGGAGGGTCTGAGCTTCAAAACGGTAAATAGGTTGGGAAGTCTGGGTGCCAGGAAAATTGCTGAAATTTGGAGGAATTTTGGGGAAAACTTTAAACGCTTATATCTTCGTTGATATTGCGAATTTCGGGAAAACGAGCTTAATTCGTGATCACTACTATCGGGGGAGGGTCTGAACTTGAAAATGGTTTATAGGTTGGGGGGTCTGACTGCCAGGAAAATTGCTGAAATTTCGAGGAATCTCAGAAAAACTTTAAACCCTTATTGCGTTCTATCCAGGGATCGTAGCGCGTCTGGTGAGAGCGTTGCACACACTGCAGGTTCGGGACGGCGTCCAATCTTCAGGGCGAAAATAGAAAGAGCTAGGGCGCGACTAGCATAATTCGCATCCTACAAAATAACATGCAC
Organism: Hermetia illucens; assembly: GCF_905115235.1. Lineage (NCBI taxonomy): Eukaryota > Metazoa > Arthropoda > Insecta > Diptera > Stratiomyidae > Hermetia > Hermetia illucens. Next base: position 78,328,164 of record NC_051854.1, on the reverse strand, counting down.
CGGAGTATAACCGCTCACCAGTTAAAGGCTAATAAAGTACTAATCAGCGAGCAATACCAGAACAGGGAACCGGCTTCATGGCATCTGGACTTATCAGATTCGGTGTTTATGGATAACGTTTTTTGCGTTTACCTGAAGCCGAATGAGACGATGCCGGAATTTCGGCGTTTCGGCACGGAGGGGCAAATCCTGAATTTAATGGGGCATGTCTCAGCCAGACTCCAGAGAGAAATGGATCTTGGAAATGGCGGCGAAAACCGGGCTCGTAGTTTTAAACACGTCCTAACGGACCTCTCGACAACTGACAACCAATACATCGCGTTCAAAGTGGTTGACGCTACTTGTCGGCGTACACCACCTCACCCCTGCGGAATGTCTAGAGGGTGAACATAGGGAAGTTTGTCGAACCTTTTGGAACAGGCTGAGTCGCGCTGGAGTGCGCTCCGGTGGGGTGGTAGCATTAAACCTAACACTGTCGTTAACTCAGTGATGAACCTCATAACGATAGAGTATGAGGCTTCCATACGCGGAAGGGACCCCAACCGTGGCAAGCCTTTTATGCGCTGACGGACGGCAGAAACCTGCCAAACTACGGAGAGAGTGTCATAAGTTCTGCCGTTTGGCACAACGTGTACAAACCCGCGAAGAGGCGCGAAGATCAGCGAAAAGGAGACTCCGCAGTGTGATAATGAAAAGCAAAGCTCCCAGCTGGCAGAACCTAGTCAACGAAGTGAATGAGTACCCATAGGAACTTAGCTATAAACTTGTGAAAATTGGAAAATTGGTGTTCTGCGGAATCCTTGCGTACTAAGTATCGAAGTAGCAGTTCTCACTATGGAAAACAACAAGGCACCAGGTCCTGATGGTATCCCAGCGGAAGTTTACAAAATGATGTTCCGCCAACGGCCAGACATGCTGCTCGAAGCATCCAACGCTTGCCTAGCAAATCGCATGTTAATCAGCAAACCAGAAGGACGCCCGGAGTTGCCGTCTGTATATCGACCGCTGTGTATGCTTTACATAGCGGGGAAAGTGCTCGAAAAGTTCATCAGGAATAGAGTCGCTGAAGCCATCCGCGCTGCTGGAGATTGTGGATGCGGTTCATCCAGCCGGGGCACATTGCCACCGATCTCGAAGGATAGTTCTCGTTATAACGGTTGATGTCAAAAAAATGTCAAAAATGCCTTCAATTCCGTAAAATGGACAGATGTGTTGAGCACATTAGAAAGCACATTACACGTGTTAAGCCAACTTTTGCGGATATTGCAGGATTATATGAAAGACTGCTCCCTGCCAAAGGGGGATGGAGATCATGTCGGGAGTAGCACAGGGATTCATCCTAGGGCCGGACCTCTAAGACGCTTGCTACGATAGTCTGCTAAGACCCGACGTGCGACAGGAGCCGCGCCTGGTTGGTTATGCACGACGTTGTGCTGGACGCATAGTTAAACAAGCAGACTTGGCATATTGATGCGACGGGTAAGCGGATGGACGGTTGGAAGAAACCGAAGTAGTTCTTCTTGACCAGAAAGAGAATCCCGACCCTGCGTCCCATATGGATCGACAAGTTAACTACAGAGTGAAAACCAGCGATTAACTACCTTGGTTTAATGCACGACTCGAAAATGAGCTTCTTCAAGCAAAACAGAGCAGCAGCGGACAGGGCTGCAACTGGAGTCTCGGTCTTGAGTCGGCCAATAGCGAATATTGGAGCCCTGTATCTTCCAGGAGACGTCTTCTTATGGGGGCAACGCAGTCCGCCCTGCTGCTCCCTTATCGAGGAGATGCATCGTAAACGCTTTGCTCAATTGTGGAGACATCCTTCCCTCTTACCTCGTTTCGATTTGACTCTGCTTGGGAATCCAAGCGGCCAAAACGATTGATACGCCTAAACGTTTCACTTTAATCCAAACTATGGTGGCTTCCCCCTTACTTCCCGACCTCTTTCGAAGTAACTTGCGACCGACTTTAATAAAATTCAATTGTCTTTTCCCCAAAAAATAATGACCCCCATTTAACTCTTGAAAAAGTCAATTTAGTTCGCTAACTAGGCTTCTCCATGACCTACTTCATCAGCTAATTTCAGCATATCATTGATGGCTAACAGATGTACCTCCCGAGAATTCTATTCATCATCCACAAATCTGCAATCACTTGTCCTTTAAGAATACGTAAATAGATACCCTAAATATACTCTCCTAATCGAGAATAAAAACTAACCCTCACTTTCTGTACAAATGATAATTAATCAATCCCTCATCAAAAATACTCACATGACGTAAAATATGATTTCGTAAGCAAACTTTGGCGCGCAAATGACAACGCTTCTCTTGTAATCACAATGCGATTACGTCTGCACGTTTTATAATTCCGTGCAGACAAGGACCTCTTCATTCATGCCATCCTAATAGAATTGAAGCGCGAAGTAGCTTGAACGAATTACTAAGTGAAGGAGATTTCATGGGGATGAATGATAAGCTTACTCTCAAGGGACGAAACATCTTGCCGAAAAGCTTCACAACACTTTATTATCCTTGTAGATAGGATGGCGACTGAACCGCAGACAATATCACGATAATAACTCAATGCGGTTGATAAGATGATGCAGGATGGAGTTGCTTAACGGAGATTACGTTGGAAAGTGCACGTCAGGTTGTGTTGAGTGGAAACTAAAGCAGTATGGGAGTAGTATGAATATGCGAAGTATTATTGGAGATCTAAAATATCTAAGATAGTTAAACGTTTAGTTGGTTTGACTAGTTAAAAAAAAATAGAGATTTATGTTCATCCCATCTAAACTAAAATTCAAGCTCAACTTGTTAGAACCCACTAAATCCTCGCCATTGTTCTACCTTAAACTAAACACCACGAACAGAAAAAAGGCTCTAAAAAAGCATCACAATCGTTACAAATATAGCACGCACAATGTCCAGAATATAAGTGTACTTAATTTAACTCAACTTCAAAAAAATTCATGGTTACATTTGTAGATACACACTCACTTCTTCACGGCGTTGGCCATTTAAGGTCTGGAAGTATCGTGCAGCAAGCAGATTCCCTTTGTCAACATGCCTTTCCCCCTCCTTTTATACTGAATCGTACTTCTCAATGTTTTAAGGGTCTCACAGTATCTTGCCATGTTTATTGCGTTGCGGCTTTGAGAGCTCCGGTACACGTACTTTCTTGACTTGCCTACTTGAAAGCAGATGAGGCTGCAAATATGTACGTACTCTAAACTTCTATTGAGGCTGGTAGGTTTTCGACCTTACATAATCTGCTTCTTAAACTTTCCATTAATGGCTTCTACCCGCCATATATCTCGTCGTTGTCGTCAAGGGCTCTACAACCATTTTGAGGCCTTGGCCTGCAGGATATCCTTCCTTCAACCATCTTGATTCATCGATTGCATCCTCCAACAGTTGCGCTAACTTCGTCTTTCTGTTCTCCCGTCGAATACCCTTTTAGGTATTAGAATGTCGCCCATTGTAGTTTCCGAAGCTTGAATAATTTAGAGGCTTCAGTGTCGTCAAAATTTGGTAAAACTCATGGTTGTCCTCTCCTATTATTGTCCTCAATATCCTCCTCTCGAAAGTATTGGTTAGTTTTACTGAAGTTTGTGTTAGGGTTCATGTTACAAGTTCGTATCACTACACAGCCACAGAACGGGTCATAGGGAAGAAATACGGACTAAGACCTCATAAGATATATGGGATACAAATTAGCAAAACTGTAGTTTTGAAAACCAACTCAAGCAGATGCATTTAATAAATTGTCAGTTAGTCCTGTCGAACAGTCAAGCGTATGGATTTTTGAAAATCAAATGGACATGTGAACAATCAGATTCACCACTTTGCGATCAGCTGTAGATTTGGTAGTTGTCTTCTGGATATCCGTAACAAAAGAGGCGATAACATCGGCCGCTCACAGGGTCGTAGAAGTGTGCCCCTCCCCTCCCAAGTTGAACGTCGATCAGTCGAACAGTGATCGGACGGCGGATATCTTGGGTAACCCGCCTGCGAATATCGATGAGCATTAACTTGGTATTAAAAATGCTATTTTACCGCCGGTCACGTCCCGAAGGTTTGGTATAGGATCCGGTTGACTACGAAATCGTGGAAATGTATTGATTTACCGCTGCGAGTGATTGCGGGTGTGACACACTCAAACTCCGATACCGTGCGAAGTCCCGGGAAGTCGAAGATAATATTCGCATCATGACAGAACCTGCATGAGGTCCTGTGACGGTCGTTAACGGTTGACTTCTCATCCTCGATGACAGGCAATTGAAGATGTGGAAGCAACATTTCACCACTGTTTTAACGGTGTCACATTCTGCAAAGTTCCACCTCATGCGAATGAAATGGGTAGTCATCGTAACATACGAAACTCTAAGCAGAAGAGAAATCGTTTCGGCCGTCACTCTAACGGAGCAAAGTCACTGGACTTGACGGTCTCCCCGCAGAATTATTTTCCGCTGCGCCTACAGTTTCTGCAGATCTCTGCTTCCACTCGTACGAAAATCTGAGTAATCTGACACCTTCCCAGAGAGTAGAAGAAGAGGATGATAGTCAAGATCCGAAAGAAGGGCACCCGTTGTGAGTGTAAAAATTGGAGGGGACTCTGAGTGCTCTCTGCCGTCGCAGAAACATTAGTAAAAATAATCCTGAACCCATCAAAGAACATCTTAAAAGCTTAATCAACACATTTCCGCTGATTTCCGCTTCGGATCCTCCTGCATTAACCATATCAACACCCTACGGATCATTTTAGAACAGTACGCTGAGTTTAGATATGCACTTTACCTATTCTTCATCAATTTCGAGAAGACTTTGGACAGCATGAATATTTGGCGTACTGTACCCAGGATGGGCATTCCTCAGAAATGAATAGTTATTATCGGAGCGGCATATGATGGCGCAAAATGTAATGAAATACATCGAAGTGAAATCTCATACGAATTGGAGGTGCAAAGCGGAGTCTGCCAAGGCTGCATCTTGTCACCGATATTATTTCTTCTTGTTCTTGTTGAAATGACTCTGACTTTGGAAACAGTACTTGTCTCTCTTTCCAAATCCAGAATCATTCAGCTGAAAATCTGCATCTCCCTATCTGCATTAATGGGAAGAGCATCGAAGGCGTTGATCAATTTGAATATCTTGGAAGCGTGGCACCGAACTGAATGTTGCACGACGCGTTATCAGCGATAGATCCGCTTTCGATGCCTTGTCTAAAATCTGGAAATGAAGTTATCTCGAAATATTATTAAGTGTGGACTATTCAGTGCTAATGTTCCTCCTGTGTTGCTTTATGGGAGCAGCGCATGGAAAGAACTCCCCACTGTCACTAGAAAGCGTCATTCGGAAGGCAAAAGTGACAATGGATAGGTAACATGCATGCCATTCCCACAACGTGGCCAACGTGTGGGTCACCCCAAGGGCACTTGGCTCAAAACAGTAGAGGAGGAGTGTAGGCGTTTCCGGAAATCCTGGTTGAGTTGAAGCCGTGAACGATGCCGCATAGGTATGGTTGACACGCTATACCCCACAAAGCGGTGAACATCGTCATGCAGCCGCCTTTGTGTACAGATCGTGGTGTTTCTTCTTTTGCTTTGCTTTGACAAGTTTATAGTGGAGTGCTTATAATTTCCAGTGTTATATTTCCTTTTTTGTAGTTCCACATCTGATAGCGGCAGTCAACATGTGGTTTTTACACATAAATTATCAACTTCAGACTTGTTACTGCTTACTTTCTGTTAGTTAGTGTCGCTGGCCCTAATTGGGTAGTTTTTCTTTTCAACAAACAAAAAAGTAAGTCAGCCATTTCTATTCCAAACGTGTTGATTATAAGTGGAAGCCGCTGTTTTGGACCATCAGATTAGCTGATCTCACATACCAGTCATATCAAATTCCTTGGCAGAACGATAACAAGCTCCCTCACTATTAAACTTCATTTTGACGATATCTTTACAAATGCATCAGCCAACCAACCAACGTTCTGCGAACAGTATCCAATATTAAAAGTGGACTCCATCCCAACAAAAGCTTAATGCTTTATAGGAGCTTAATCAAATCCAGGCAAGAATATGCTGCAGCTTCCACTATCAACAGCTAGCTCCACAGGCAGCGCTGTTGCCTTTAAAGTTAAAAATCGATTCAATGTCTATCTGTCCGTCTGTGTATCTGTCACCCCCAATTGACCCGAAAACGGCTAAACCGATTGTCACGAAATTTGGCGGAAAGTATGGTCTGTGAATTCCTTTCTCTTCTTCCTCCATTAACATGTGGCGCCATTTTGTGTTTAGTTTCAAGGGGGCTCTCTATACATGCAAAAGGGGGGCAGTGTAAAATTTTTTCACAGAATATGGTCATGCTGGATATCAAATGAAAGAGCTATTACTTTTCGAAAATGGTCTTATTTCTGATATTGGTTGAAACATAGGGGAATGAGGTCTTAAAATGTGGGAACTAAAAAGTGAAACAGGTCTCGTTCTCAGAACTCCTCCAACCGGAAAATCAAAAAAAGAATCGCAATGCTACATCTATAATCTAAGCCTCAAAATACATCCCATTTGGATATCTGCTCAAATAAAGTCACTAATAGTATGTTACTATATTTTAGAAATCAACCTAGAAACCCCCTTAAGTTCATCCTAGAAGTACAAAATTGGCATAAATATAACTGATAAAACAAAACGTCATTCTGAAAAGTTTGAAGTAAATCCATCTATTATTAACAAAGTTATAGTGTATGTGTCTTCATCAAATGAAATGGACTCGTATGAGCGACGGGTCACAAAGGAACATCTTACTTTTCCTTTTTTAACCTTTTTTAATTATTTAGCAATTTGTCGGTATCAGTATCATTTATTAGAGACAGACATACATACATATATTTGCATATGAATTAAAATTTGCGGGTAGTATCTTATTAAGATGAATAGAAGTCAATACCAATGGTATTCAATTTACGCACATATGTATAACTCAGGAGGACTAAGGAGGAAATATTGAGATGCTTTTGATTCATTGCTTTCATATTTGTATGCGTCAGTGTGAGGTACAGGCAATGTTTGTTTGTTTGGGATGAGCACAATTTCTATCTTTAATATGTAAATATATCTTAAAGTTTGGAAACAAATGTTTTGAAATCTTAATTGTTAGTTAGTTCTTCACAAAATAACTGCATAAACTTTCTACCTGAAGCTCCAGATTCCGATATTCCGACTTGTTTCTATATTTGGAAAACGTTTACTTTTCAATCCTCGTTGCGACGAAACCCACACTGTAGTCAGACCAATTTGCTGTCTTCTGAGCCCTTCGGGCACAACTAATAGTGGGACGTCAGAGATGCTACCGACTCTATTTCTAGAGCAATATGGGCCATACTATTGCTTGTAGAAGCAGGTAATATTGCGTGAGTTTGTGTTTATATCGCCCTTTGGAAAATCTTGTAGCACCTGTTCAGCCTGCTCGGAAAGGTTTCGACACCAATGTGTTTGCAACAGCTTAACTGTTATACGATAAAGATACTATTTTGATAAATAAACGTTTGGCCGTCTGGCCAATAACGAAAGTGTGTTCCTGGCAACGTAGCCTGAGTGCCTGGCACTAGTCCTGTTGGTTTCATCGTGGGTGGTATCAGGAAATCGTATTAGTCACATACTTTTCAATCTCCGTGAAGCTTCGATCCCCACTGCTGAGTTAGCCGCCATCAATTATCAACCCGTGCAATCGAGATCTCCACGAACTCCAACCAAGCCTTGGTTCTCCACGGTAGAGCTTAAATCAGAGACCATCAAATTAGTTAACCGCCTTGTCACCAACCACACCCTCAACAATGTCTTCGTGGCAAGGATAGGGACCTCAACCACTGACAACTGCGATCAAACTCCAGCAATTTCGCCCACGGCAATCCCTCTTCAAAGAACTGAAATATCTGGCTAACCTTTCTAATGGCATGAAACATGAGAATATAATTAAGCAGGCATCTTTCATTGAAGGCTCAAATGTTGATATCTAACAGCACACAGCATACATCAGTTTATTGAATCATACCCTGGAAACAACTTTTTGGACATAAACGAAACCGAAACAACATCCCCTTCCATCAGCTACTAAATCAATGTGATACCACACCAGGCCGAAATGTAAACACATGATCATAAAATAATACGCACACATAATCTAATAGCAGTCACACCAACCAAAATCAAACTTATCAACATCGCTGACGTTATTGGCACAGTCTACCAACTGGCTTCACGGGGCCGTTCTACGTGACCAGGGAAATCACCCCCATTGTCTTCGACTTCATTTCATCGATCCACTCTTTGTCTGAATTTAGCCCACTCAGAGGATCGAAAAACCGATCCTTCAAGTTAAGTGGAGATAGCCCACAATGTCCAATGTCACGAGGCAGGCTCATCCGCTCCACAGTTTGGATCATGCATTCGGAATTCAGATATGGTAGTCCATATCCGTCACTGGGCATTTCCATGCAGAATTCGTAGGTACTTGTAGAAGTCTATCTCGGTCATAGCTTCGATGTGGAGGTCACCAATGCTATGTCCGGCATGCGGCTCATGATGACCTTTATGGATGGCTTGGATTCGACACTTGTCTAATCAAAATTCCATTCGAATATGACGGCTAAACATGTCCACTATTCGCGACAGACTTCTAAGGGGGTCAGTACCAGCACACAACTTGATGTCATCTAAGTACATCAAGTATATCAACTCGCACTTAGCACGTAGGCCATATTTTATTCCAAAACCATGCCCGATCCCCCCTGAAAAATGCCCCTTCGTATATGGATAGGTTCTGAGGTATTAGTACCCTCAGATGAACGTACTGATAGGATGTTTCGAATCATTCCGAACCAGATGAAGGATATCGATTAGCCAAGTGAATGGGACGCTGTCAAAAGCCTTGGCATAATCGATATAGCAAGAAAAGAGGTTTCTTCGGCCTCCAATTGCGCTTCCTACAAATACCGAGTCGAGAATGAATTGACTGTTATTGGTCTCGAGGTGCGCATTGACCCTTCCACTAATAATGGGCGTTGTGAGTTGTAGAGGGTTGGTAAGCAAGTAATCGGTCTTGTGTCGGCGGATTCTGTACCGTGTCCTTCTTAGAGATAAGGTAGGACCCCGGAGTAAGGAAAGTGTAAATTTTTCCGGCAGGTTCATGACCTGATTTATGTTGTATGCCAACTGAACATGTATACTGGTGAACTTTTTGTACCAGAATTTCTGCATCCGATCCAGACATTGATCCCTCCAGTTTTTCGAACTATTTATGGATCACAGAACATCTTCTTCGGTAACATCCGCAAAGTTCATGCCAGGCATATGGCTTCGACGATAATTCACCCCAATATCCTTTCGCTTCCGTCACGGAAAACTGCACTGTCTGGACGCTCTTTTAGTATTCGTTGAGTGATCTGAAAAAGTTCCGCTGGTTCCTCGCGTATATTGCACTCTGGACACGTCTGAAGTGACTTTCCCATACCGCCATAACCGACTGCGTACGACAGACTTTCAATTACGGGTATCTCACTGGAGGTAGCATAGTTCCTGTAAACCCTCTGCACTTCATTCTTCACTCATCTGCTGGCATCGCCACTCAAACCAATACCGCGAGAGCGAATCTTCTGACCGTGCAATCTGACAGCTGAAACTGCACCACAATACACAAGTGATTGTAGTTGCAGCAGCGACATATCAGCAGACAGCCGAGATGCAATATCATATACAATATCACATATATATATGATTTGAAATAGAATTCTCGGATTGGCTGCAAATGCAAAGAGCCTGGGAATACCTGGTCTATAAAAATATCCATTTCTGAAAATTCTATACACGCTCTTTGGAATTCGTCCCGAACCTCAGCGGAAACTTCAACTAGACGGTGGAGAAGAGTGCTTCGGCGAGTACTGAAACAGTTGCCTGCACTGCGGTGAGGTGTTCTTGATGCCGCCGCCTCTCCCCCCATCGACTCTTGGTCACCAGTTTCCGCGATGTCCTCAAGTTGAATACGCTCCCTGATGATGGCCGGGATTGTGTCGCTGCGATTTATAAAGCACGAATTGCGGGAAACGCTCGGCGAATCTCTAGTGCAATAAGGTCCGGTAAGATTTTCTGCATGCCCCGCCGTTATTTCGTAGTAGGAACGGATGATGACGAGGTTCATTTCCTCAGTCCATTTCATCCGCTGCTTACGAGAACCTGCTGAAGTGGCCACGACAGGTTGTGACGAAACAGCAACAGCAAGCGGAGCAATGGTCCTGAGCATCGTGGCCCCTAGATGTTGAACCGCGCCACGATTAGCAGTTTCGACGCCGTATTCTCCATTACGGAAGCCCGCTCCAGTTACCAAATCAGATGACTCCCGCCGGTTATCCGTACTGGACCTCGAATTTTCCCTTCCCCTCATTTTCAGGTTTGCATTTTACCCCTAACTTCCAGGTGTGGTGGTAGCTTCCTCAGTGAGTAATCTACAAAGTTCCTGCACTTTTCTCACATACCCCTGAGACGCTGCAGTGGCATACAGCCATTCAGATTGAAGCTACCTATTCAACCTCCTTTCACAACCGGACTTGGGATCGGCTACGGCGGTATTATCATTGTTATTGGTTTTATATGTCCCAACTCCAACCAGAGAACGGTAAGCACTTAGAATCAAAAATAATTTTTTCGAGACTATTTCCGACATAAATAGCTCACTTTGGAAAATAGAACTGTTTCCATATTATTTAGACCCTTTCGAGGATTTCGAATTTTGTTAACCATCAGCATTACTGCAGTCCGGTTGCAGTTGTCATGTCTTATACCCATTCATCAATACAATAAAGTTGGGTCAAAATTGGACAAGGGTCAAATTCAACCTCGCTTTGTTTTTCAGTTGCAACGTTCACCATTCCGAGTGGATTTTTGAGGCCAAGTGAAATTCTCAGATTTTTGATTAGATATCATAACCTTCAAGGGGTACACCATTGTTCCTAATTGATTAAATGTATGCTTCCAGGCCTTCCTTGGATCCACTGCGATCATCACTTGTTTGAGCGTTTTATTAGAAATATGATATTTCATTCTTATTTATTTACCTCTTACGAATTACAATTCAACTTGAATAGAAATTCCCCAAAAAAAAAAAAAAAACAACATGTTTTCAATTAAGGGATGATTCAAGCGAAACACGCTGAGGACTACCAAGGAGCAGACTTTCGGCCATCATAAATAATCTCAGGATTTAAATCATACCACATCCTCCTTAGCGTAGACAACGAAAACTAACTGCCGTAACTTAAAGTAATTATGATGTATCCTACCCTAATTTCAGTTTACCATCGTGAATTTCTAAAATCTCCCCCGGACAGCAACCATTTGCTAACCAGCATTCCACAATCAATTATTAAAATTTCGTGCAAGTTTCCAGTTTGTCAACCACTAAATCTCCACCCCAGGAAATTCACCACACGAAATCTATCTTCTTTCTTTCACAAGTAATTGATGGAAGTCATCAATAATGCAAACTATGTAAAGCATTCTGATGACAGTGGCCCATCGAACCACCTAGGAGGTTAGTGACCGCCAAAGGAGTCAAACTCGACGTAATCTAGTGCACGTCAAATATGTACCGACAACATATGGACTGGTCGGAAATTAAAAATAAATACGACATCACACTACACATCAAATCCTTTCACTCCAGGACTCTTACAATTTGGTTCCTTACCCGATTTCCCAAGCCAGCGCTCCTATTTTTGCCTGGCTTTTAACGGTTCTCAATGGGAATTCATCCCATGCCCAAGGATAGAATCGGGAGCTAGGTTATCCCTCGTCATGTTGATATTTGCCAAATTGCTGTTAGCCCACCCCAGGACTACAACAAGCTTTTATCGCCATCCCGGGAAGATGATATCTCACTCAGAATACATTGTCTCATCCTCGTAGAAAGTTACTGCGGCCAAGGATAACATCGGAGAATACCAAATGATAAGGAAAAATCCTAATGCAAAATGCATTTATAGTTTTGATGTTCGTGGATATATGATAGTCTCCTTTCTCGCTTCATATTTAGTCACGTTAGGGTGGAATGACTGCTTGGGGTCTTGAACGTAAAGTTCTAATCGATGGGGCTGTAATTCAACCCATAAAATTCAGGATAATGTCTTAGGATTTCTCTTTGTTTTTACTGTTCGGAAAATTTTTTACAATCTCAAAGGAACCTTTTTTTCAAAGGCGGATATCCACAGGGTGCCATGCGTGCTTCATACACTGCGACGATTCTTTTTCTCAGCTGACGGGGCGAGCTGTGGAAGCTAGCAGTAACAGACCAAAGGACCAAATTACAAATCGAAATAAAGTAGGTCTCCATAGCTGATTACCCCGACAGAACTTCTAGAAATTTAAAGCCTTATTTTGCATAATTTTGACATGATTCTTTCCTTATTCGACGTTTTTGTTACGCCCCAAGAAGCACACCCTCCCTGTCGATATAGTGAAACTGGTTCTACTCTAGATTTCTGAACGTTAGGAACAGATGAGAGAGTCGTATCTGGGAAGGAATAAATCTAGACAATGTAACATTTGAGCATTGTAAAAAAGAAATAACTCAAAGAAATTCACTCCATTTAAGGAGGCTACAATTTGCCATAATTGAAAACAAATTGATTCATTAAATTAAAAGAAACGCCGAAACGAGCATATTGAAAGCCAGAGGAAAATCGTTGTTCACAAGTGACGAAAAACACTTTCCCAGGGAGGATAAAAAGGCAGTCATTTCACCTTGGGCAATTGACCGATTTTTTTCCCCTGGAGTATGATTTAGAAACAATCAAAGCAGATATATATAAGGAAGTTATTCCCTTTTTTACGGTCAATTGAAAGCCGATCCGGGCATCATCGTAAAGCTTAAGGAAACCAATTACCGTGGACTGTTAAAATAAGGCTGTTGATGTGCTTACCGAAATAGGGGCCGGATATTATGGCCAGTAATATGGCTGTGATGAATCTACAAGCGTTATCGTAGATACATCGGTTATATACAGATAAAGTAATTCTAGAAATGGGCACAATGAGGAGACATATATCTATAAATAATTTACGAGGATGTATTGTTGGTCCTGCACCTGTCTAGTTTTGAGGTCAGTTTTGAAGTGAAGTTAAGGGGTTGGAAAAAACAAATTTGAAATCAAACAATAGTCTTTCCTAAACTCCACCATTTTATAATATTTTTAGATAAGGGAGCAGGATAATTTACTCCATACTATATCTACTACTCATATCACAATAGTATTATTTACAAAAAGGAGGAAATTGAATGGTGTTTGCCTTCCAGTGATGAGGGGTGCTGCAAAGAACTGTGTGTCTGGGTATTACCGGTGCCATGAGCACCACATACGGTGCAGCTCTGAATCATCATCATCATCATCAACGGCACAACAACCAGTATCCGGTCTAGGCCAGCCTTAGTAAGGAACTCCAGACACCCCGGTCTTGCGCCGAGGTCCACCAATTCGATTTCCCTAAAAGCTGTCTGTCATTTCAGGCAGGGTCTGCCTTAGCTCCTTTTTCTACCATAGATATTTCCTTTATAGACTTTTCGGGCAGGATCATGCTCACGCACACGGATTAAGTGACGACAATTTTTTCTTCTTAGGTTCGGTTGGCTGTCAACAACCGTGCACGGATTTCATCGTCATAGCTGTTATCGGTTATGATTTTCGGTCCTAGATAGGAGAAATTATCAACGGTCTCAAAGTTGTAGTCTCCTATCTTTATTCTTCTCGTTTCACCAGTGCGGTTTGATGTTGTTGGTTGGTTGGTTTTCGGTGCTGAAGTTTCCACTATATATTTTGTCTTGCCTTCATTGATTTGCAGCCCAATATCTTGCGCCACCGGCTCGATCCGGACGGCGGGCTAGCAAGGTAGAGGAGAATATCTTATAGATGGTACTCAGCAACGTTATACCTCAATAATTGCTGCACTGTGTGATATCTTCCTATGAGACAGATAATGCCTCTTTGCCAATCGTCAGGTATTGATGCGCTGTCCCATACCTTCAACACAAGTTGATGAAACACTTGGTGTAATTGGTCACCTCCATACTTAACCAATTCGGCTGTAATTTTATCGGCTCCTGGTAGCTTATGATTTTTAAGCCGATGAGCCGATGCACGGATTGCTTCTTCTATACTTGTTGGCGGCAGTATTTGTCCGTCGTCTTCAGCTGGTGGGACCTCTTACTCGTCGATGTTCTGGTTGTTCAGTAGTTCTTCAAAGTACTCAACCCATCGCCCCAATATGCCCATTCTGTCGGAAATTAGATTTCCCTCTTTGTCTCGGCAGGATGAAAATTGAGGTGTGTAAGACTTCATGCTGCTGACTTGGTGGTAAAACTTCTGCCTTCCATGCCTGATGTGCTGCTCCCTATACTTATCGAGTTCACAGACCTGTTCCTTCGCTCAGGCTTCCTTTTTCCGTCTGTGAAGTCGACGGAGTTCGTGATAAGTCTCCACGCATGCCCGCGTTCTTTGAGCATGCAACATTACTCGGTATGCGGAATTCTTTCGTTCCATTGCTAGCTTACATTCATCGTCAAACCAACCGTTCCGACCCTTTTTGCGGCTGGGACCAAGTATGTTTGTGGCCGTATTTATGATAACGTTCTTCAGGTGGTTGCGTAGATCATTTGTTGATGCTTCATCTCCAGGATCTCTATTGACGCGGTTATTGGGGCATCCATTTCCCTCTCATAGGTGTGGCGGAGGGCTATGTTGTGTATAGCTTCAGTGTTAACTCTCACCTGATTGTCAGAGAATATTCTGGGTGGTGTTGTTATTCGAGCTCGGAACACCATGCCAACGAGATATTGATGCGAGTCTATATTGGCCCCCCTATATATTCTGATATTCATCAAAGCTGAGAGGTGGTGGCGTTCGATCAGCTTGTGGCCAATTTGGTTGAAAGTGGTCCCGTCTGGAATGGGATGGGGGGCACAGAGCATTGGAATTGTCATTGGGAGAAAGGAATCTAGTTTTCGCAATGCCTTCCGATTCTCAGATCCCCATACATCTGTTTGGTAGAAGATATGATGTTATCTTGAAACGAAGAGACAACTGGGACGAACCAGAAGAATGCGTGTCAGGATATACTGACGTCTTCTACACCGATGGCTCAAAAACAGAAAATGAATCTGGAGCAGGAGTTTACCTCTCGAATAAAAACGAAAAGTGGGCTTTTCCTTTGGGACAATACATAACAGTCTTTAAGGCTCAAGTGTATGCGATCTTAAGGGCGGCAATCTGGATGATTGACGAGCAGTTGAAGAGCAGGCGCATCGCAATCTGTAGCGATAATCAAACTGCATTGAGGACATTGTGTAGTACTTTGATCACTTCAAAAATCGTCCAGTAATGTAGAAACCGTTCGAACTCTTAATGCTGCTAGATACACAAAACTTTCCTGTTAGAACCAAACAAACATACTGAAAAGTTTATCCTCAAACACACACACACACACTATATCTCAGTAAAAAAACACAAAATGCTGAAACCAGGGGAAAAAGGGAAAATAAAAATTTCTCCTGGAGGTAAGGGATTCGGTATTGCCATGTGCCGCATGGGTACACTACTTCCTACAGCAGCGAAGTCGCGCCTTATGAGACCATCACACGAGCATCGCTATCATAAGTCCCTCGTCGATAAAACGTTAACCAATTGGCAAATTTATAAAAATGCAAAGCAAAAATAGCAGTCGCTGTCACCCGAGCGGACCATCACAAAAATCTGTACGATAAATTGGGCACTAGGGATGGCGAGAGAGATCTGTATTGATTTGCTAAGATAAGATATGGAACACTTCTGTTGCGTTAATGACAAGGACGGTACTTTGCTTATCAACCATCGAGCCGCAACTGATAGATGACGAGAATACTTCGAGCAGATTTCAATTGAAGAATTTGCTCATCCTCCACTTCCACAATCATTGCCGACATTTGGACCAGTTCCACCAATCGGAGAAAGCCACAGGACCTGACGACACCGCAACGGAGCTCTGGAAAGCGGAGAGCTAGGACCCAATACTGTGGCTCAGTGAATTCTTTAACCGGGTTATTTAGGAAGGAAGAACACCATCTGACTGGCAAGAAAGTACCACTGTTCCAATGTGGAAAAAGAGAGGTAGTCCAGCAGAATGTTCAAATTACCGTCCAATCCGGTTACTTTCCCATACTATCAAGATTTTTGAACGCATTCTTGACAACCCTATTTGCGAAATCGTTGAAATAACCGTGAATCAAGCCGGATTTGTCAAAAACTGCGGAACTACTGACGCAATACACGCTGCGCGGGTACTCATGGAGAAACACCGTGAGAATCATTGCCCTCTTTACATTGTATTTCTGGATCTTAAAGAAAGCGTTTGCCCGTGTATCACACGAATTCATCTGGTATGCTCTACGACAACACTTAGCGCTAGAAGAACTCATGCGCTGGGTTCAATTGCTCTACCACAATCTGAAAAGTAAAGTTCGAGGTGTGGCGGGTATACCAAAACCGCTTCGTGTCTCTATCAGTGTTCATCAAAAAAGGACCCTCTTACCACTGCTCTTTGTTCTGGTTATGGATACTGTCACACACGACATCCAACGACCCGCGCCCTATACACTGCTTTATACAGATGATGTTTACTAAGCGTCTAATAGTAAAAATGATCTCAAGCAACTTGTCCAAAAATGGAATGATCGTCTCATGCAACACGGTCTCGGTTTGGATCTGAATAAAATTGAATTTTTGACGACCGATCCCCATGAAACAGGCGCAATCACTGTCAGTCGCACTGACCTACTCAGAACTGAACGATTTAAATATCTCGGGTGAATGTTATAAGCCAGTGAAGAACTGCCTTATAAAATTGCTTCATGTAGTAGCCCAAACTTGATGAAGAGGCGTATCAACGAAAGTCTTAAATCTAAAATTCACCGCAATGTTCTCCGCCCTGTAGCCTTCTGTGGTTCTGAGTATTAGTTGACTTTAAAAGACTAAGACACTAAATGAACGGCGTCTTGCGATAATGGAGGCGACACGTTTTGATCACATCTGAATTAAGAATATCCGTGTTCGATATGGGGTTGCACCGATCATGGAAAAACTGCGAGAAAGTCGTTTTCGATGGTATGGTCACGTACTTCGTGCTAACGAGAATTCACTCGCCAAGATTGGTCTAAATATCGAAATGGATGATGAGCAACCAAAATAATATAACAACAATTCAATTGGATCTGGGCCTTGAAATGTGTTCCACAACCCCGCTTGTGAACAGGACAAAGGCTGAAGAAAAGAAGAAAGAAGACAGTGAGGAATTTATCTTAAAACAAATCTTTTTTTGCGAAATCCCGACGATCAACGCTTTTCTAGTAAATCATTCTTGAAAATGCTTTGATCGTCAGTAGCAATGACAACTCACTTCAATCCTATTGGTTGCAAAAACGACTCCTATTTCTGCTTGGAAACCAGGTTATTAGTTAGTTATTCTCTACAATCGAGAATATTCTCCATCTCAGTACGTTAAACCACTAAAAGTGGGCTGCTGAGATGTACCAAAAAACATAGGAACATTTTTCAAAGAAAATATCAAAAAGGGTCTCTAACCAAAAAAAGCATCAAATTTTGAGTTACCAAATTACAATTAGACGTTTGTATTAACACTAAATATTTACTGTTTCTCCAAAGAATTCTCAATCAACACAGAAAAATAAATGAAATTCCTTAATCCAATCAAATTGAATTTTCAAATCAAGTCATTTTTCAGCAACTTGATCATAAATTTTTGCACTTTTTTCTATGCATAACACTTTGTCAGCATCACTTCTTTACGAATAAATATGTTTACTACGTCTTGAAGGAAATCAAGGACATTTGCATCAATTTCTCACACGTAGATCCAAACGAGCTACTTACGCCTACTTAATTTCACATAATATATCTTCAGAGCATAAATCACATTTAGAATTCGGAACAGAAAGACTCGAATCTCAGAATAAAACCACTACGTGCTACATCAGAACGGAAGTTAACAAGGAAAAAATGCATTGATTTTCCCAAAGGCCAACTTTCCCGTCACAGACAAACATCTACATAAAAAATGCCGGCGTCTCAGTTCTTTCTTATTCATTTTCGCAATAGCTAGTCTTCGATTTCGCCGACTGAATTTTAAGCATCCCCGAACTATATTCTCACCGGCAGACAGGTAATACATGTCCTCCTTGAGTTGGGAAACATGCTTTCTACCAATCCTGAATCCAGAACAGCTTTCTAAGTCCAAATCTCAATTTCCCAGAGAACGGATTCCATCGAAAACATCTTCATTGTAGTTTTACACGAAGAAATCAGGAGAGCTATGTATGTTGTGTGATTAATGATCTGTCTGTTAATGCCCATTCCGTTGTAATATATTCCACTCAATCCATCGTCATACCACACATGGAGAGACAGAAACGTACAAGAGGAATTTTTATGAACAAAGGTCGAATACCAAAACGACAAACATTCATCCTTCTTCACAAAGGGATATAAAACTTGGATCTACATAGATAAAACTTGACTTTGAAAAATGTCCTTACCAAGAGCTCGGCTATCTACCTCCTTACAATCAACTACACATCTGTAATCTATCCTCCAAATAGTTTCCAATTTGTGGTAATAAAAGCCATTAAAGAGATTGTACCGCCTGCACAACACACATTACCCTAGATCCTGACCACACGCAAATTACTTAAAGTAAAGTATCGATATTGCTCAATGATTCGAGCTAAATACTCCAGATAGTCTTACACGTTCCAACTAGCGGAGCGAAATAATCTAAACAAGGAGCGTCGGTTTCAGAGGTAGAGTAGAAGACCAAAGGATACGTACCCAGACTCATATAGAATGTTAATCCTGATACTAGCAGTACTATCGACACGAGAAGTCCTCCGATTAGGATGCTCCGCTTGAAACTCATTTTGGCGCGAAACACAGCGAAACACGAGCACAGACGTTACTTTATCCAACCTTCCAATCTGAGGAGTGATAAAAGAGCAACACAGCATCACAATATCCTTCCCCAAAAGTCTCACATTCTCACAACACTAAGCCTCAGCTTTGACCACAAAACATCTTGTAAGGCAAACTAACTGAAAGGAGGACACAAAACACCACTTTCTCCACTACCGACCGTTATTCTGTTACACACTTCAAACTTTCACTTTTCTTTTTGTTATCCGTGGTAGACGAGGAGCACTACTAACACCATACTCCACCGACCACCACTATTCACTGTTGTCAAACCGCGAAATCACTTCAAATTCCCACACGTTATTGTCGTAAAAAACAATGCTTTCTTGGTAGGAGCGAAACGACGGAGGATGTGATTTCTCCAGCGTCTGAACCATTCAGGACTATGTTCAGCATCCAACTGAAGCGAAGGATACCTCCAACAAGGCTCTTATAAAGGGAGCTACGTCAGCAACGATGAGCAGTGTTACATGTTACAGAACGCAAGGACAAGGATCAAGCACTGCAAGATGAACACCAAGCAGATAACTTCGCGCTCTGTGCCTGGAGCCCATCTCAAGAAAGACACCACAAGTATTCACGCTTCCTTTGAAAAGAATGTAAAATAGCGTGATTATGCGAAAAGTGATAAGTGAAAAAGTGTTTGGATGCATATTAGCTCCTATTCAATATATTCAAAGTAGGGTGGACCAAGAGCGTACTATATCTGCGACAAGTACGTACATAAATTCTGCTATTAGCAGTTCGAATGTATCTGTATATTGACATATCAATAATGTATATTTTTTCGATATTTAACATATTACTCTTCACATTAACATCGCCATTAGGTACCATTTAGGAACGCCTCCATTGATAAGGACGTTTAAAAAAAACCTTCATTGCAATAAAAGTAGTACAGAGCAGGGAGTATCACTTGAACGAGTGGAGACCACCGCAGCAGACGTTCTTCTCTAAGAACTAGTTGTGAAATAAGATACGACCACTATCCTTCCTCTTCTTCTTCAATCTTTGCCCCATTCCGCTTCTGAATGGGTTCTCATCTTGATCGCGCTATTTTGCTCTGTCAAATTTCTGATCTGGATGTAGTCGCGAGGCTTTCAAATCAGCGTCCAGCGTATCAACCTACCATTGTTTCAACCGGCCTTTCGGTCGTTTCCCATCGATTTCGATATTCAGATCAATCATGGCAAATGAGTTTTCGTTTGGGCGAATTAAGTGCAACCCCATATAGATCACGGATATCTTCATTTCGGAGGTTATCATGGCACCATTATCGCAAAACTCTCTTTAATCTTGTTTATAGTCAGCCAACACTCAGAACCATATAGCGCGGCAGGACTAACGACACTAATTTTTGGATTTGAGACGTTTGTTGATGCGTCGATCACCAGAAACGCCAGTTGTGGAATACCACTTCATCCGATTTCAAATGAAAAGTTTCTAATTGAACCAATAGTTCCAGGAAAAAAAACGTGCTCAAAGTTTTTAGAGATGCTTTTCGTTTCTTTTTTAATCAATATCTGTCTGTCTGCCTGTCTTTTTTTGCCGATGGAATGAAAGCTTCAAAAACTACCGCAGGCTCCTGCAACACGGTTATGCGGGACTCTTACCCACTAAAACTACCTCCTTCTCTTTCCACTCCCCCCTCCATTTGGTATTACGTCGCGGGGCTGAATTAGAATTTAGTCTGCGCTCATGTTAATATTCGTGTTTCTCTCGCGTTCATTCTTTTGGATGACTTCTTCCTGCCTAAGCTTCTTTCCGATGGCTGCAATCACTTTTTCTACTTCGGTCCATATCCCCTTTGCTTTCACCATAAGTTCCATTATATTTTCGAGTGTAAAGTGCTTCCCGGTTGTAGCCCTTTGGGCTTCGAATTTGGGCCAATGAAAAAAGACGTGTTCTGCGTCCTTTGCAATATTTGGGCACTTTGGCCAATATGGCGAATCATCACGTCCAAATCGACACAGATATGCGCGATAGCCTCCGTGTCCGCTCAAGAATTGAGTTAGATCGAAACCTACTTCGCCGTGGGGTCGCTCGATCCATTTCCGGATATCCCATATGATTTTGTGAGTCCAGTGGCATTTTTCTGACTAACACTAACCCCAAGTTGTCATAAAGCAATCACTTTCATTCTTGTCGTTTTCGTCAAAATTTTCATCATCATCAACTATGCATCAACCCGGTCTAAGCTTGCCTTAATAAGGAACTCCAGATACCGCGGTTTCGCGCCGAGGTCCACCAATTTTATATCCCTAAAAGCTGTTTGGCGTCCTGACCTACGCCATCGTTCCATCTCAGGCAGGGTCTGCCTCGTCTTCTTTTTCTACCATCGATCCCTTATAGATTTTCGGGAGTGGATCATCCTCTTCCATACGGATTAAGTGACCCGCCCACCCGAACATATTGAACCGGATTTTATCCACAGCCTGACGGTCATGGTATCGCATATAGATTTCGTCGTTATGTAGGTTACGAGGTAGGTAAGTAGGGAAGCCCAATTAGCGCTTTGGTGCGCCGTTTTGATGCCACAAACTCCTACGACTGTGACTGTTGTTATGGGAGCAGGGAGGCAGAGTCCAGCCAGCTCGGATGTTCAGAACCAGCCCGTAGCATTTACGGAAGAAAGCAGCTCTCCCATCCTGCAGCTACAAATTTCTCTGACGTCCCCAAAGAATGGTTTACCCAGTGTCCGCAGCCTGACTCTAGACAGAAACGGGCAATCGCCGGGAAAGTGCATGAGGGTTCCCCTTCCTTCTCCGCAGCTTCGAACAATGCGAATTGTAGGGTATGCCGAGGCTAGCGCCCAGTGCCCCGTGTAGACCGCCGTAATCTTGAATGCATTTGCACGCGCCTGGCACAGGAGCTCTCGTGATCGGGCTATGTTAAAAGCAGGCCAAATTCTCCTTGACTTGACACAGCTCGTAAGCCTTCGCTATCTTAGGCCCGCAGCTGCTATGTAATGCGAGTAGACTCGGCCCTCGACAGCCGCCAGCGGAACACAGACTGTATTCGCCAAAGGACTACCAAGAGCAGAGCCTTGCCTGGCCAATCCGTCAGCCCGCTCATTCCCCTTTATGTTCCTATGTCCGGGAACCCAGAGGAGAGTGACCTTTAGCATGCCGCCCAGACGGTTCAGCGCGTCTCTGCCATGCCCACCAGCCTGGAAGATGTCGTCGCTGAGTACAAGGCCTTGATGGCCGCTTGGCTGCCGGCCAGAATGGCTATATTGCGCTTGGAGCTCGAATCTAACTTTAGCCATCGACAGACTTCCAATATCGCCAGTACTTCCGCCTGGAATACACTGGCGAAACTTGAGAAACCATACGACTTGGATACACTGTGTGTATTCGAGAACACCCCCCACGCCAACTCCACAGGCCATCTTTGATCCGTCTATAAAGAATACTGTGTCATAACCTTGCAACACGCCACCGGTCTTCCACTTTGCCCTGGTTGGAAGAGATCCACAGCAAAGTTTCTCATGAAGTTCAGCTTGCGTGTGACATAGTCCGTGAGAAATGTCCAGATTTCCCGAGGTATTTCATCTAGGATGTTTCTGCGGTCGTAGGACTTCGCTGCCCAGCATCCGGTCTCACGTAGTCTGACGGCACTGCACGCTGCAACGTATTTAATGTGGTGGTCTAGGAGGAGATGCAGGAGTACATTGAGAGCATCTGCCGGGCAGGACTGTAGAGCACCAGTAGCACCTGCACACGCGGTTCTTTGAATCCTGTTAAGCTTCATCCTATTGTATTTTTTCTTCAAAGCCTGCCACCATACAATAGAGCCATACGTTAGAATCGGACGCACTACAGCGGTGTACATCCAGAGAAACATCCTTGGCCGGAGACCCCATTTCTTTGCAAAGGTTCTCTTGCAGGCATAGGAGGCTATACAGGCCTCTTAAACCCTCAACTCTATGTTCAATCTCCAGTTTAGCTTTGAATCCAGGATTACACCCAGATACTTTACATTAAAGGAGAGAACCAATCTTTGTTCATTCAGCCGTGGTAGATGGAATTCAGGTATCCTTGTCTTGGTGGTGAATAGCATCAGTTGCGTTTTGGTTGGGTTTATGCTGAGTCCGCATCTTGCGGCCCACAGGCACACCTTTCGCAACGCTCCTTCCATGATGTCGCTCATAATGGTTAGAAACATCCCTGATACTAATATCACCAATTAGGTACTTAGTATATAATATATATAATCCAATGCGTGAGGTACCCCTCCAATCCAATACCGGTCAAGGCTTCCTTGATGGCGTTGGTACTGACGTTGTTAAAAGCTCCCTCTATATCCAAGAAGGCAGCTAGGGTATACTGCTTGTACTGCAGCGATCGCTCAACTGTGCCAATTACCTCGTGGAGGGCGGTTTCAGTGGATTTTCCTTTGAGGTAGGCATGCTGAGATTTAGAGAAAGGCGTTCTCTCCATAATTATCCTTAAGTGAATGTCCAGGACGCGTTCTAGGGTCTTCAGCACGAAAGAGGTCAAGCTGATCAGTCGAAAATTCTTCCCGGAATCATGACCGCGCCTTTCGGTATGAAAATCACTTGTGCGCGCCTCTAGGACTGTGGTACGTATCCTAAAAAGATGCAGCTCCGGTAAATCTCAACAAACCACGGCACAACCCTTTCTAGCTGCTTCTGTAGCATGACTGGCATTATGCCATCTGAGATTTGTATGCGGAGAAACTGTTTATAGCCCAGCCGATCCTATCCTCGGTGATTACCGATTTGATAGTCGCGCAAAGCTGTGATTGCCGCAAAGCCTCCAAGCAAGGTTCTGACTCATAGTCTTCCTCGCTGGTGGGAAAGTGCGTTTGAACCAGCAGCTCCAGGTTTTCGATAGAAGATTTCGTCCAGGAGCCTTCCAACTTTTTAAGAAAGGATGGGCTCTTATGTTCCTTGGACAGAATCTTACTGAACCTCGCGGATTCACTGGTGCTTTCGATGTTCTGAAATAGTCCAACCAAGACCGCCTCTTGGCGGTCCTGATGGCCGACTTGTACTTCTTCAGGCAGTCTTTGTATGGCTGCCAGTATTTTTGCCTGTAGCAGATGTTGAAGGTTTCTCTGGTCAGCTTCCTGACGGTGGAGAGGTCTTCATTCCACCACGGTGGCAGGGTCTTTTTGCTGTACTTAGTAGGGCACGAGACTTTAAAGGCGATATCGAATGCCTTTTCCAGAGCCCCGACCTTTAACTCCAGTTCGTTTCTCGTGTCAATCTTACCAATTCGCGCACCGGAGATTTTGTTCTCAATTACTTGACCAAACCCCTTGACCTCCTGGGCTCTCTAAAGGGTTTGGAGACCTCTGCGGCGAGATCAAGACTGAAAAGTGTCCAACTGTCATCCGAGAAGGATCTGGTCAGACACTCTCCAGTCCTCCACCCTAAGAATCCCATTGTCGGCTATTAGGGTGATATCAAGGACCTTCTGGCAACCGTCACAGTTCTCCGAGCAGGGGAAATGGAAGGTTAGTGTACTGCCCCTGTTACACACCGATAGATTTGAAGTAATAATAAAATCAGAGAATGACTCACCTCTTTCGTTGATTTCCGAGCTGGTTCTTCTGGCGGAGCTGATCGGTCGTGAGCCATGTAAGCCGAGGAAATATACACGTTTTCTGCCCCTGCCTGCTCCAGCTTGACCACGACTAGGTCGCTGGAACTCAGGTCCGGACACAGAAAAGCGTGCAGACTCTTCCTCGCGAGAATACATGCTCTAGGTCTATCCTGATCAGTGTCTCCTGTGCTGTGGAATAAATTAAAATATTTGCTTTGGAGCCCTTTGATGGTTCGGTCGCCTCCGACCCAGGGCTCCTGTATTAGTGCGATGTCGATGTCTTCCTCTAAGAGGAAGACAAGCAGATTAGTCGTCCATGGGAATCCGGGGATTGTAAAGGCGCAGGATTCGGATGAGCTTATCTTTATCTATGCGGATCTTCGGCAACCAGATGCGAGCGTCCGGTCTCCTGGGAATCTCGTCGTAAGGGATGACCTTGAGATGTACGCCCTCCCAGGCGTCGCTGATCTTAGCGACATACGAACCGAGAGTGCAAGTTATTACGTGGAACCCACCGGCCACCTGAGAGGAATCAAAGTGGGGGATGAGTCCCACGTGTTTGCCTTCGGTGTCCAGAAGATACTCATAGACCATGTCCGACAGCCTGGCCTCAACACTGGTCCACACCTCCGGCGCTAGTTTACCGCTAATAGAATCATCATCGGCCAGCGCCACACGAAAGTGGCTCCTGGCCACGTCGCTGAAGGGCTTCACAGTTCGTGGCTCGTCGGCTGACGATTGCTACGCAATTTCCTTCGGATGTTTCTTAGCGTCTGCGCTCTGCTCCGCTTCTTATCTTGCTCGACCTCGGCTTGGGATCGATTGCGTTTCAGAGCGATGAACTTCGCCTTCTGCTCATCAGCCAGCCGTTTGCTATTGAATTTGTCAACAATCGCCTGGTATTTAGCGAGGTCTTTTTCATCCCGCTCGTCGACAATACCGGCCTCCTTATTCTTAGAAATCTTCCTGAGAATATGCATGGCTTTCTGGTATTGGCTCTTGAGCAGGACACCAGTGGACCTTCGCTTCTTAGCCGGTTTCCGGCGACCGACGGTTTTCACTTTCTAGGAATCCAACGGCGCTGAAAGTTTCGGGTTAGAAGTACTATGTCTGGTATTCGCTACACCCAGCCGGTCCAGTAAACCTTGTGCTCGGAATACTGCTGTTATCGGCTTTGAAAACATAAGCGAACGGCTATGTACTCCGCCCCTACAGAGTCGGAGAAGGATACCTTCTACGGAGCAGTAGAACGAACCCTCGAAGCCTGTCCCAGATATGATATCAAAATCATACTTGGCGATTTTAACAGCCCGTATTCAGGCGATACGTTGGCTCCCATAATCCGGATTATTCAATTAGCAGTGTCACACGAAATCATTGTTAGAAGTACTTGGTTTGCGCGGGGAGCGGTCCACAAACAAACGTACGACTTTCCAGACGGGACCACTTTCAACCAAATTGACCACGTGTTGATCGAACGCCGCCACCTCAGCCTTGATGAATATCAGAACATTTAGGGGAGGGGGCGCAATATAGACTCGCTATCTCGTTGACATGGTGCTCCGAGCTCGAATAACCACACCACCCAGAATCCGCGCTGACAATCAAGTGAGAGTTAACACTGAAGCCATACCCAACACAGCCCTCCGCAACACCTATAAGAGGGAAATGGATTCCGCAATAACCATAGTCAACTATACTGGAGATGAAGCCTCAACAAATGATCTTCACAACCACCTGAAGAATGTTATCATAAATACAGCTGCAAAAAGTCGGAACGGCTGGTTTGACGATGAATTTAAGCTACCAACGGAACGGAAGAATGCTGCATCCCGAGTAATTTTCCATTCTCAAAGAACGCGGCCACGCGCAAAGACTTATCATGAACTCCGTCGAGCGGAGCAGCGATTTCACAGACGGAAAAAGGAAGCCTAGGATAACCAACAAGTCTGTGAATTGGAAAAGTACAGGGAGCAACCGCACCACTCGCGGAAGTTTTACCAACAAATCAGCAGGATGAAACCTTATACATCTCGATGCTCATCCTGCCGAGACAAAGAGGGAAATCTGATTTCCGACAGAATGGGCATATTAGAGCGATGGGTTGAGTACTTTGATGAGCTACTGAACAACCAGAACATCGGCGAGTTGGAGGTCCCGCCAACTGAAGACGACGGACAAATACTGCCACCAACAAGTTTAGGAGAAACAGTCCGTGCAATTCATCGGCTAAAAAATCATAAGTCGCCAGGAGCCGATGGAATTACAGCCGAATTGGTTAAATATGTAGGCGACCAATTACACCAAGCAATTCATCAACTGATGCTGAAAGTATGAAACAGCCAATCAATGCCTGACAACTTGTAAGGAGGCGTTATCTGTCCCATACATAAAAAGAGAGATATCACGCAGTGCATAATTGCTACACTGCGTGATATCTCAAGGTATGTTGGTAAGTACCATCTGTAAGATATTCTCCGCTATCTTGCTAGGCTGGATAGCCCCATACGTCCAGAGCATCATTGACCCATACCAAAGAGGTTTCCCTCCAAGCAAATCAGCAACAGATCAGATTTTCTCGCTGCGGCAAGCGATGGAAAAACTGTTGGAATATGGGCATCAGTTGCACCATCTTTTCATCGACTGTGATAGCATTGCCAGGGTAAAACTGTACATGGCCATGAGAGAACTCGGTATCCTGACGAAGTTGATAAGACTGACTAGGCTGACCCTGACCAATGTGCGAGGCCAGATCAACAATGGTCTAAGACAAGGGGATCCCCCATCATCCTTCCTTTTTAACCTGGCCCTGGAGAAACTGATTCGCGTTGCCGATGTAAGGGCGAGAGGTACCATCCTCTTCAAGTCCACGAAACTACTGGCCTACGCTGAGGATATTGACATCATGGGAAGAACAACCCAAGATGTACAGTGTACCTTCATCCAGGTCTAGCAGGCGACACGAGATCTTGGACTGCACATTAATAAGGCAAGACGAAGTACATGGTGGCAACGTCAGCGCCAAAACCAAAACTGGAAGGACGAACAACATCGAATCGCACTGGGTTCTTAGCAAAAAAAAACTGCCAGCTCTTGGCAGCGTTCGAGAGAAGAATCCTCCGAGGAATTTTCAGCCCCCTACATGAGGATGGACGATTCCGTAGCCTACATAACGACGAAATCTATGAACGATACCATGACCGTCCGGTTGTGGATAAAATCCGGAAAGTCTATAAGGGCAATATCTATGATAGAAAAAGAAGACGGGGCACACCCTGTCTAAGGTGGAACGATGGTGTAGGTCAGGACGCCAAACAGCTTTTAGGGATATCGAATTGGTGGACCTCGGCGCAAATCAAGGTGTCTGAAGTTCCTTATTAAGGCAAGCCTAGACCGGATACCGGTTGTTGCGCCGTTGATGATGATCATTTAAAACTGAATAGATTACTCCCGCATTATAAAATATGATAATAGTCTTTAACACTTCGAAAAGCGGGTGATTAGATAATTAAAAAAATAATTCATCGAATCCAATTTAAAGAATGATTATATGATATATTATGCATATTTATATATATTTACAATTGCTCCATGATATTGAACATTAAACCATAATTGTAAACTTATTTATCACTGTAGAAATTTAAACCTGTATGTACCAATTCGCCTGCGTGAGGATATTAATTTCCTAGTTCCTTTTGTGCTTTTTGCCAATTGGCTACCATCGTAGAGACCTCTTGCATTTTCGATCCTAGGCCTGGAACCTTAACTTTTTTCCGTTTTTTCCCTCGTTTCGTCGACTGTGAAACCTCATCAAGTGATACTTTTTCATCGCCTTTAGATTTATCCGCGCAGGGCTCATTGTCGTTTTGAAGAATATTAGACGCTGCTGGATCAATACTTGCAATATCCGAGTAGAATGAGGCCAATTCCCCACTGATATCCGCCGGACGAGATGCATCCATCTGTGAATTTAAAGTTAAAAAATATGTATCAACTGGAATCTTATGATTATAAAATAAAAATATGGGGAGAAACAGCTAATAAATGAATCCAATTAGGGCAATGGTTTCTCGAATGTGCACACACGCCTCAACAACCGTAGCGAGGGCCCTCAGAATGCTCGCTTTCGCCGACTTGAGCGAGGATTCCAACGATTTAAGTTGAATATTCTGAACCTAAGCGAAGTAAGATAGTGGGATTCTGGAAAGTACTCCTCTCCCTCTTGCGGCAATGTACTTTTGTATTCTAGAAAGCCAAGTGGTGCAAATTTATGCAGCTGGGGGGAAGCTTCTTAAAGGTGACATTGTGATCGTGACGGGGGATCTAAATGGCAAGGTGGATTCTGACAACAACTTGCTCGTACATGTGATGGGAAAACACGGTCTTGGCGACCGCAATGATAATGGTGGGAGGTTCGTGAATTTCTGCAACTTTCACCGCCTCGTCGTTGGTGGAACAATGTTCCAGCACAGGGCCTGCCTGGTCGATTAAGTTTCAATTGACCGACACTGTACGAGCAATCAGGTCGACCACTTCGCGTTCAGCAGTAGATTTAGGAGTTGTCTCTTGGAAGTGCATACTAAGAGAGGCGACCTCGAAAGGGATCACCATCTGATGGTCGCTTACCTTCGCTTGCATGTTGCGGCCGCCACTTATCTCAGGTTTGGAGAGCTGCCACCCCTCAAGCTCAGCGTTTGTAAAGTCCAACTGTCGCTCGATAGTGGGAGAGCTAGCTTGCTGAGCGAATGGCAAATATACTGAGTAAGTCGCCTGAGAATATAGATGAGCATTAGGCTACCATCAAAAATGCCCTTTTATCTCGCCCTGC
Source organism: Hermetia illucens (assembly GCF_905115235.1). Classification (NCBI taxonomy): domain Eukaryota; kingdom Metazoa; phylum Arthropoda; class Insecta; order Diptera; family Stratiomyidae; genus Hermetia; species Hermetia illucens. Next base: position 78,298,698 of record NC_051854.1, on the reverse strand, counting down.
GCCATGAGATCTGGCTGACTGCGGAATCGTGGAAGCAGATCGACGAAGAGAAGGGGTTGAAAGCTCAATTGACCGGTGCGAATGATGGTGGGCGTGACGCGCTCGAACTCCGAAACCGAGCGAAATTCCGAGAAGTTCAGCGTAGCGTAGCCGTAACCAGAAAGAATTTGCTATTGCGCTGGTCAGGGAAGCGGAACATTCCGCAGAACGCAATGATTTCAAAAGTTTATACCCCATCACGAAAGAGCCACATGATTTTTGTTTTTTCGCAGGAATAAAAAACGTCGAGTGTAACTTTCATAAGACGTCGCGTTGGTAAAGAATATTATCTGGATTGTGAAACGGCCACTGCTATGCACGGAGGAAACAGTTTTATGCTGTTAAAATGTGTGGGTGTTAATCGGGGGGCATGGTCTTCTGCGAAGGTCAGATAAACAGTGAAAAGTATATAGATGTGTTAGAAACTGGTTTGATGCCTCCATTAACGCATATTTGCGGTAACACCGGCTCGAGTGATGTTTGATTCTATCAAGATTACAAATCAGCTACCGCAATGGCTTGGTCTAGAGAATCCCATTGTCTTTTTAGGTTGGCCGGTCCACTCCCCAGATGTGAACCCCATCGAAAATCTTTGGAGCACACTAAAACACATCCACATCCAACAGTGCTCAAAAACGTTTTATTCCACGAATGGAATGCCACAAGCGCTCACCAGTTTGCGAAGCTAATATAGGAGTATAACGTAAATGATAGCTGCTGTAATAAAGGCCAAGGTTGAACCAACAAAATATTAATCATATTGCATGAATTATATAACGCAATCGGCTAAACTACTAAAAGAGTTTCATTTCTTACTCTAAACTAGAAAAAAACATAAAATATAGGGTGCCTAATGGTTATAGTCCAGGCTCTTTACCCAGTAGTAGTAGTGAGTCGATCAGCATACTTCACAGAAGTATCGATAGCACACCTCCTTGGGGGTAGCCTTCCGTTCCTTCTGCTGTTAGGTAGCGGTCGACACCCACTTCACAATTATCGCAAAGTTTTTTGGAAAGCGCACAGTCAAATACCATCGTACACTCGCCTTTCAGAGTGACATCCTCTATCTTTGAAACCAAAGAGTGAGGAGCAGACTCACAGGACTTTCCACGTTGGTAATCGTGTTGGTTTTTATTTATTGGGTGTGATCTTAGCACCTTCTTCTAAATGACATTTCAGTGAAAATTATGTTAAGCTGAGTTGTCTGGAGTTCTTTGGATTTGAATAGTCATCTTTCCCAGATTTCTGTATAAAGACTATCTTAACCTTCTGCCAGGGGTCAAGCAGTGCACTGCAGGCCAACCTATTTCTCTCTGAGGGTGAGCTGTCTCTCCTCTAGGGCGATATGTGGCTTTTCAGGGGCCAAACCTCTCCTCTACCAAGATCGTTAGTGAGTGGTGATAGCCACACCCCTACTATTAACAAAACACTACGGATCTAGATTGTCCATTGGATAGTTTGCAGTCGGGGGTAACTGACTGTATTTGAACGGAGCCTTACTGATACCTGATCGCCTCAGTAAGTTAGACCTTACCGCGCTACGCGGGGCTATGGCACGGCGGACATCCTAACCCCCATACTCGTGGGAATCAAATGATCAGCAACAAAAATAAAAAAACTAAAATCAATAAAGCGGGACCCCGTACCGCACACAAACTGGTTAATCAGGTGGAGGCACATCTCCGAACTACTGAGAGCCAGGTAATTACACCCAAGAAGGGAGAAGTTGGGATGTCAAGCAGTGGATCCAAGGTTACCATTGGTATTCTGCGTGGACTACGATCAACAAACGCCACTGTTCAAACAGCAGGGACCAGCAAAAGCACGTCTGAGATAAATATATTAGACTCTGGAAGGAGACAGGTCTCAGTGGCGTAGGTGCTAAATAGTACCTGCGCTACCTGAAAGAAGACCTGAAACCAGAAGAGGCCCTTCAGAAGGCTCAGGGTAAACCTAAGCCATCTCTACCGGAGCCGAGAAAGCGGGGAGCAGCAGAGATTAGCCCGCATGGAGGGAATGCTCCCAAAAAATCCAAACCTGAACCCAAGGGGAGATAAAACCCGGGCAGGTCAGGGGTGAAGACAGGGCTCAGGAAGCCCATCAATAGCTATGCTAGTGCGGTCAAGGGCATTTGACGCGCCGCACTGCCAAAAATGTTTTCCGAACAAATACTTACTCGTGAGGAGCAGGAAACCATCGTCAGGCATATGTGCAAGGGATGAACTTCGAAACTTGTGTTCACCAGGATACGTTTTCGACCAGGTTTTATACTGACGGACTGCGCGACGGAAGACACTACCGAGTGGATTATCGACGCGATGGAAGATCAGAATAAGGATCTCCATACGCGACTATGGAGTCTTCAGAAGCAATCAGGAAGGAAAGGGTAAACTCCCCACGATCGGAGTAGATGACCGATTCCTGGAGGCAATCAAACGTCGGAGTTGCCATAACAACTATCGATTTGGCAACATGTCTGTGCATGTCCACAGGAAAAAGCCGAAGAAAGATACCTTGGAGGAGACACCGGGTGAAAAGCATACCAAGGTCCCCGAAGAAGTCTCGAAAGCCATAGAAGTGGAAAGGACGGGATCAACCAGGGAAGTAGACTTGCTCCCCAGTGAAGAGCAGAAGCTGGGCGACCAAGACCTACGACTCCTAGGACCCAGGGCGACAGTGGAGAAGAGCTCCCAACAATAATGGAGCCAGTGGCCAGAACTAAGATAGGCCAAATAAACTTCCACCATGCGAAAGCTGGATCTGCGATAATTGCAAGGGCAAGTTCCAAGGCAATAAATTATAAATATTTAACTTAGGGAACACTCCAACATTTGTGACCAGCACTAGACAGGATACACTAGATATAATTCTAGGAAATACTCTAATGAACGGGGCGGATGAGTCTGATCATAAAATAATCAGATTCGACATTGAGGGTAACTCCAAAATAAAAAGAATAATAAGGAATCCCAGGAGAACGGATTGGGAATCCTAAGCTACACACTTGAGCAGCAACATGGCCCACCTTCAAAGGGGCGGTGACATCAGGGGCGAACTGGAACTAGAGACAGTGGTGGAAACACTCAACACAGTCGTCATTGACGATTATGAGGCCAACTCTCCGGCTAAGACAGCTAAGTCATCAAGGGATGTACCATAGTGGAACAGGAACCTGGAAAGAGGTACAAAAATACGTTAACTGCGTATAGCAACGCGATCAGGGAAGCAAAACGGAACAACTTCAGGGAATTCTGTGAAGGAATCGAACAGATCACAGAAGCAACCAGGCTTTACAAGGCTGTAGCCAAAGACGGGGCAATATCTTCTGTCTATTTGAGGAAGGAAAATGGCACATTTACCGAGAATGAGGAGGGCAGGGTACACCTGCTTCTCAGAACTCATTTCCCGGGATCCTACCCCACGGTGGCAGGCGACAATATTCTGCCTGACACCCCAACAACGAATAAAAGGGGAAGAAAGGAGAATTGGAAACTAGCAAAAGAGGTATGCTCAGAAGCTAGGCTAAATTGGGCAGTGGGAACTTGTAAACCACTGAAATCACCCGGAGTAGATGGCATTTTCCCAGCACTAATCGAGAGAATCCTAGGAATCATCTTAGAGTCTCTTCTGAGGGTGGTAAGGGGGAGTATAGCACTGGGATACATACCAAGGCAATGTAGACGGGCAAAAGTGGCCTTTATTCCGAAAGCGGGCAAAAAGGATCCTTTTCACCATAAATCTTTCAGACCAACTAGGGGAACTATATTAGAACTAACGTAACACTTATTGGGTAGGACGGTCAACCGAAACTGTTCTGTATCAACTGACAGATGTACTGCGGGATGCCATAGAAACAAAAGAAATAGAACTGTGTGCGTTTTTGGACATCAAAAGAGCATTCTACAACACATCGCACACAGATATACAAGATGCCCTGAGCCGCAAGGGAGCGGGAAAGACCCTGGCTTTCTGGATATGCAAAATGCTAGAAAGCAGGCAAATAGCAGTACCGACAAGTACAAATTCTATTGTCGTGAACACTACTCAAGGTTGTCCACAGAATGGAGTACCATCGCCGCTTATGTGCAGTATGGTAGTGGACGAACTCCTGGACGTGGTAACAAATACTGGAATACAAGTTCAGCGTTACGAGGACGGCATTGTTTTAATCTGTAGGAGCAAATATGAAGATACCCTGTGTGATAGAATCCAAACTCAACTAAGGGCTAATAGTGCTTGGTGCAGTAAGGTGGGGCTGCGGATCAATCCAGCCAAAGCCACCATAGTACCATTCACTAGGAAACGTAAGCTTAATCACCTGAGAACCATAAAGTTATATGACATGGAGGTGAAACAAGAAACAGAGAACAAATATTTGGGAATTACACTAGACCAAACATTACTCTGGAAGATACATGTCGAAAAGCCACGAGGGCTCTGATGACTTGTAGGTCCATAGCAGGAAAAATGGGGTTGCAGATACTACTTTGGATGTATACTGCAATAGTAAGGCCAATGGAGCGGTAATCTGGGCAGAAAAACCCGAACTCAGCACACAAGCCAGGGAATTATATAAGCTACAAAGACTGGCTTGCCTGTGTATCAGTGGGGCAATGAGGACATGCCCAACGGCATCCCTGGAGGTCCTTCTGGGACTAACCTTTCTCCATCTGGACATACAAATGCAGGCAATGAGGCCAATGTTTAGGATGGCCGATATTATCAGTGAGGCGGGGAGCTGCCTAAACCGACGGAAGATTGATATGCTTTCTAGGCGGTATCCCGAATTACTGATAATAATCGTTGGCGCAACAATCCATATTGGATCAGGGCCTCGAAGTGTGTTGGAGCGCTTCATTCAAGACCTTAACGGTACACTACAGTACACTGTAGGAGGCAGTGTGGTCAGCATTGCGCTCGCCCGAGGTTATTACCCCGATTTGACTCAGGTACTCATTCACAGCTGAGTCGACTGGTATCCGACGTCAAATCACGATGCAAATCCTACTTCCACCAGTGAGATTTGAACGGCGACCTTCCGTACGACAGCCTTGTGCTCTAACCACTCAGCTATCCGGACAACAGAATTACTGATACCAAGGGAAAAGATGACAACGAGATTTCACTTTGATAATAAATTTGAAAAACCTTGCAGTAATAAGGCAAACTGGGAGAGCGAGGCTGGAACATACGGCTTAAGCCAGCAACTGATTACTTGGTACACTGACGGATCCCTCACAGAAGAGGGAGCGGGTGCCGGTGTCATTGGTCCACGCGAAATGTACTTCGAGCCAATGAGTCGGTACACTAGCATATTCCAGGCGTAAATATACGTCATAGACAGATGTGACTTCTTTAATCTCCAAAGGAACTACAGGGGGCAGAACATTGCTATTCTCACCGATAGCTAAGCAGCGATCAAGGCACATAGGTCCAACCAGGTGAAATCTAAACTGGTGTGGGAATGCCTTGAGAGATTGAATACACTCGGCTCGTCCAACAAGGTCTAGATACTCTGGGTTCTAAGCCATGCTGGGTTGGAAGACAGCGGACGAACTAGCCAAGAAGGGAACAGGGACGCCTTTACACGGGCCAGAATCCTTCTGTGGAATCGGAAACGGTTTCATAGCTATAACACTAAGAAATGAAGAGGAATGGTTGAGGGAACTATATTGGGCGGGCCTACCAAGGATGAAACAGTCCAGGGTGCTTATTGGGAGATACGAACCCAAGCGCACAGGAACCTCACCAAAAAGAACCTCCGAATCATAGTAGGAGTTCTCACTGGTCACTGTCGGCTAAACTATTACCTAGGGAAGCTAGGGACATCTACGGACACTGCCTGCAGGTTTTGTGCGGAGTGTGATGAAACCTCTATACACATCCTGAGACAGTGTCCGGCACTTGTGCAAAGTAGGACGAGGCATCTGGGAGAACACTAAAACCACATGCAAAGTTGAAAGATGTGGAAGTAGGGAATATACTAAAGTTCCTGATGGTTATAGGTTTGCTTGAGATAATATGATTAATAGGTACACTATAACCAGTAAAAGGGGCACAATAGTTCTTTAAGGACGGGGTGCGCCTTTCCCTTAACAGAATAATATAAATAACCTTCTGCCAAGAGGTAGACACGTAGTCCAGAGCAAGACATCCTTGAAAAATATTTTTTAGAAGTTGCTCTCTACCGTCCTTTAGCATCGCTGGATTTACGTCATCCATGCCAGGTGCTTTGAAGTATTCAAAGGATAGCAACTCGTCAGCTCATGCCTCTTCATTGGTATCAACCGCTCTCACAGTTTCCCAATTGCCCTTGCAACACCTTCGTGTCACGGTTCAAAATTCATCTAGTTAATTTCCTGGGTTTTTGCAGTTTTATTGGGTAAGAGCCCATAACCGTTTGACACAGCCATAGACTTTGTCTAAAAACGAACTTTAACCTAGCTGAGACAGACATTTGTCTGCTGGATATCTGACACAAGCACAGACATTTGAGTGGTACAAGCACAAATGCTTGTCTGCCACAGAAGTCTATCTAAAACATACTTCTATGGGAGACAGACATTCGTCTGACATCACACAGACATTTGCAGTCTTTCTGGTGCCTGAAACAGGCATAGACATATGTCTGTCTATAATTTGAGGGAGCCAGCCACATTTGTCTAAGCCAGACATAACGTAAATAGTGTTTTCAATATGTATATCTTGCAAATATACCAAACAATATTCTATCGTCTCGAGTTGTTCCCAGTGTGTATTAGGCGGTCTGTCGTATCCTGTTGGTTTCAGTGGGCGGAAGGAAATCTGTTGTTAGCTTCAACACCATCAAGTAGAAAGACAAAAAATTGGAAATAGGAGACGTACGTCAAAACCCTCCCATTTCAAGGAGGAAGACCTAACCTTTAAAACGTAGGCTTGACATTTACGGCAATTAATCTGACTTCTAAATCCTGACAAATATTGGTACAGACAAACGAATGAAAATAGAAACTAAAACCTCTGGCTTACCTGAATAGCTGAATTCCCTGGATCCCAGGTCCAATCGTTTCCGGCTGTAAGAGAATCGCATGTAACAATTTCATTGAAATTAAGTTTAGAAATTTAACGCACCCATTAGCGGTGGTGACGGGGGCGGCGGTGGGGTTGTGCTAATATCCATTGCGTCATCGTCATGTGCAACTACAACTGGCTTCTCCACCTTTTCATTGCTATTCGCAGTTTCTACCTTTTGCTCAATAACAGGGGTCTCGCAGGGAAATTCCCATCGCGTCTCGTTGGTTTGGAGGTTTTTGTAGCAGTACTGCGAATTGTCTCTACAATTAGGGAGAAGAAAAAATAGAACCGTACAATATGCGTCCAGGAGAAAATCAAAAGGGTTTGAGGGGTTCATTGTTTGAGTGGTGCGAAACGAAATATAACTGTTGGTCGTGTCTTTTGCGACTCCATATGCAAGTATGGGAACGGATGTAGCCAATCGCTTCTCCAAACGCCTTTAATAGACTAAGATCGTCATGTAGAGAATTCTCGTTACAACCATTTCGGAATATTTCCAGAAATTTCGCTAAAATTTCAATTTCTTTGAAAATGTGTTTGTACTTACCCCGTACGTCCTGAACGCTCGGTTTAATGTGAATCATACATAATATCTGTTTTTTAGACGCAATTCAATAAATGGCATCCGTCACACATCTTCGGCATTTTCAGAATAAATCTACTTAAAATTTAGGAGGACCTGCAAGGCAATATAGCAACATATTTTGTCCACCTGCGGGACCCAAGACACCAGCAAAGTAAAAGTAAATAACAACAAAAGTCAATCTAGCGAGAATCGGACATGATTCTCAACCAAGTTGTCTATAAACCATCTATTTGGAACTTTCGGGGACGCAAATTAAATCTAAATTAATAATATACGACATTTCGCAAGCCATCTGCTTTCAGGTGGAACATCAAATTTATTAATAGTCACTATCATCGCTAATAATTGTTTATAGTACAGAATATAATTGCAATAATAATAGTAGGAATGAATAAAATGATCGATCATTAGAAATGCCGTGAGCTCGTTGACTATGTAACGAGATCGCTTAACTACAAGTGTGAACCATACATAAATAGAAACAGATGCGTACCTATCCCATTTACACTCCCATCCTTCGGGCGCTGCGTTTTGTTCGAGAGTTTGGAGGTCATCCGAAGTGGTTTTCAACCATTTGAAAAAGTAGTCAGAGTCTAGACATGATGCCCGAAAAGCTACCTGTAGAGCCTGTAGAAATGGAAAACAACAAAGATTTAAGAATGCAAGAAGCTCAAAGACAGTCCGGGCGAATATATCAATCATACGCCACCAACTACTTCGGTATGAGACTCACCTCCAACTGAATACTCATAATCTGAACGGCCGACACTTCTGGTTTGCCAACAGAAAGAAACTTCACTTTACCACTAATCACGTCACACAGATCATCGATTTCAGCTTTTTTCTCTGTCCTATCATTCACCGACACTGATTCTGTTGCGTCTGTTTGTAACGGGGATTGCGGTTTCGGACCATACACCACCATTTCTGGTGATGCTCGCGACTCAAATTCCACATGACTCTTTTGAAACGAAATAAATTTCGATTTGACTTTTGATATTGCACTACCTGCGTTCGACTCCATTTCAGTGTCAACTCCAGATTTTTCACGGCTTTCATCTGGAGCTATTTTACCGGGCATATTTGCACTGAACTCAATACGTCGCTTGCGTTGAAAAGTCTTCTCATCGAAACTTTGTTCTTTTGCTTCATTTGGACTTCCCTGAGTACTTTCCACGGCAGCAGCCATTTGTAAATCCTTCTCCAATTCTTCCTTGAATTTGTTCAGTTCCTCATCCATGTCTATGCCGTCCGTTTTGCCGCCAGTTATGATACTGGCAAACGAACTCGTATTAATATTGGGAACATTTGTGTTATTCTCTTTTAAACCCTCAACGATAGGCTCTTCCAATACTTTGGGATTATCATCACCGGAAACTGGTTTGATAACTTTTCCAGCATCATTTTCACCATCAGAATTACTGTCTGTATCATAAGCAGCTACAAGATTCAATGACTTTTCCGAGTTATTCTTACTTTCCTGCAAAAAAATAGAAATATTCTTCTGAAAGCCTAACACTCATGGTCACTGGTAAAGAAATCGATTTAAGGGAGTCAGACGTTTGCGAATCGCTTACAACAAATTCTTCATCCCTAAAAAGTCTTGTCATAAACAGCAAGACCCAGGACGAAGATAAGGACTCAAGCAAACGATTTTCATCACAACTTTAGCTAAATGACCTCAGATTGAAAACTTCGCCATCACACCAATATGTTGAATTGTTTCCCAAAAGAAAACATTCATACGTTCATGATCAGGGCGCAGATTGTCCTCACCGATCAGTAGGTTTGCAAAACATGGATTGATGACTTACCCGCGGTTTTTTGTTAGGCGATCCTTCGTCCGAACTTGTATTCTCTGATTCAACATATTCAGAAATAATTTCAATTTTCCTAGAAAATTTTTACAATACAAAATCCAATAAAATGTCTTGCATGATTTCTTACTCATCATCACTGCCAGTTGCTTGGAGGTGTTTGGGTAACGATTTTTTTGTTGTCTTTTTACTCCGTGTACGGCTTGTTCGTGCTTTCTTATCTGTTCCACCCTTCGACCTAGTCTGATCTGTGCAAGTACCCTTGGCTGGAAGCATTTCTTTCGCAGGGTTTTCTTTGAAATTGGCTGGCTTCTCCCACGAAACGACCCTTGTGATCTCATTTACATAATATGGAATTTGAGTGTCATCACTGTAGCCCACGCTCCAACAATCTTCTGGTAGAACTGTGTAGACTGATTTCATATAGTTTAGGTAATTGATGTATTGTTCAGGTTTTTCCCATGTCACTTCCTTAGTTTCTGTGTTCCAATAATATGGATGGCCACTAGCCTGGTCTAGACACTCTGTCCAAACTTAAGAAAAAAGCAAATGAAAAGGAATGATTCATCAGATTTTAAAAGTGTCTATTACATGTAGTCATCTGCGGTCGTTGAGCCGAGCTTGTTGCCCTGCATTCAGACCCCTTCCCTTTTGATGATTCGTTAGCAACGGCATTCAAAGTTGAGGTTTTCAATGTTTGGTCCTCTTCATTATCACTGTCGGACATGTACTGACCGAGAAGGGTTGACAGACTGTTTGTTTTATTGTTAGCTGGTTTACCTGAAACGTTAATTGAATAGTTTTGGCTTTATTTTGAACTATTCCAAACTTTGCTGATTATTACATGGGCACTAGATACCCAGCAAATAGACATAACCTTCCTAATATTGGATTGGGGAAAAAGAAATGTATTTGTGATCGAAATTTGACCCTTTATTTAACATACTTAGAATTATCCGATTTAAATCAAACGTGCACCGTTTTGTTCGCAAACTTGTTGCCATTCAAAAGGCAACTTCATTATCCCCTTATAAAACCTCCCCCGCCTTATTTGCAAAAAACTCAGACAGCCAGTTTTCGTAAGCCCCTTTTGAGGCCAAGTTAGTAGCACCAAGAGCGTTTTGCATGGACTGGAAGAGATGGTAGTCACTTGGTGCTAGGTCCGGACTATACGGTAGGTGCGATAGGACATCCCATCCGAGCTCCCGGAGCTTCTGGCGGGTCATCAAAGATGTGTAAGGCCGAGCGTTGTCCTGGTGGAACACAACACCATTCTTATTGACCAATTCTGGCTGCTTCTGGTCAATCGCCTGCTTCAAACGGCCGAGTTGCTCACAGTAGAAGATCGAATTGAGGGTCTGGCCATAGTTGAGCAGCTCATAGTGGATGATTCCCTTCCAATCCTACCAAACACACAGCAAAACCGTCCTGCCCCTCAATCCGTGCTTGGGATGGTTTGGGTCGGCTCGCCGCGCTTCGACCATGATCTTTTTCGCTTGAGGTTATCGTACGTGATCCACTTTTCATCACCAGTCACCATCCGCTTTGAAAATGGGTCGAATTCGTTCCGTTTCAGCTGTGCATCGCAAGCGTTAATTCGGTCCAAGAAATTTTTTTGCGTCAACTCTTGTCGTAGCCAAACATTCAACTTTTTTGGAATTCAATCTTCTGAAAATGGTTCCAAACGGTTTTATGATCTATACCCAGTTCCTGGCCAATCGAGTGAATGCTCACATGCCGATCTACTTGGATGATTTCGACGATTTTATCGGTTTCTACGACGATTGGCCTATCAGTACGGGGTGTATCTTCGACATCCACTGCACCAGAACGAAATCGATCGAACCAACGCTGTGCTGTGCGAATCGTTACAGTATCGGGCCCATAAACATCACAAATTTTTTCGGCCGCTTTCGTTGCATTTTTAAATCTCACATAGTGAAAACGTAAAATATGACGAATTTCTTGCTTGGTGGACTCCATCTTTGACGCGAGACTGAAACGTATGATCACAACACTGTCAAAAAGACACTTGTAGCACAGATTGTCGTCTTTGAATCGCCGTATAATATGACCCGATGCGATAAGTACAACACAAGACATGTTTAAGTGTCGCCAACTATTGACATAATACGACATTTCTTTTTCCCCAACCCAATATAAACAACATGGCATTAAATCGTCAGTGCAAATGCGAAATCAAATTTTCTTCCGCATTAAAGCAAGAAAGGGTAATCTGAGCTTCAATATGTTCGCCCGCATCATACCGTGCATCGTCACTGTCTGCCCTTGCGGGGAAGACCCGAAGTCCAAATACTTCATTAACTGAACTTAAGGGATTTAGCTGACCCTACCTACGATCCCTGACAATACCAATGTATTGCTAGAAGCCAATGTATACCACTTATTATAACTACATGGATTTCAGAAAGTCTCCATGCACTATTTATACCAAAGTTAGATATTGCTTGGACCAAATTGCACAATGAAAGCAGCTTTTAAAAAAATCCGAGAAACTGACAAACAAATACCCACCTACCTCAAAACGAGTAAGTCGCTGCTACTTGATGTAACAACGAAATGGAACTCAGTGGGAAAGTATGTAGTGAAACAGAATGAGTGCAGTAATCGATACTTAATTTACAGGGAATCCTGAAGCCCGAGCTGATAACGAACGAACTATGTTATCAGCTATTTTCAGACCACTTGCACGTAATTATGAAACTTGCAAACGTACTTATAAGAAGGAATAAACGTAGAAAACTAACAGCCAAATCGAACAAATTAAGAAGAGCATGGCAGGCACACAAACCTCCAAACACAAAAAGTTATCCGCGTTATCCAGCTATCCTAGCACTAAGTGCCAAGCATGTAGAATTGGACGACCCTATCCACTTAAAAGATAAAGAAGCTTTTGTGGTCGAGGACTCCTCGCAACATCGAGCACGTATGCAGAATGGTGTACTTCTGCATGGTTTGAACCAGACTGTGTGAGAGTCCCAGGACTTCGAGGGAAACTGTAATGGATTTAGGTACAACACTTGTAGCTGACAATATTATGGGAACTACAACCACTTTCTCAAGACACCAAATTCTTTCATTTCCCGAGTCAGTGGCTCATAGTTCACCTTCTTCTCCACGCTTTTACGTTCAATGTTGCTATTATGAAGGATAGCAATATCAATATTATACGCTGAACGACCTGTTAGATCTTGCCGGCCCCAATACATGCTGTAAGCAGAACTATCAGATATTGCCTGCGGCTCATATCGGTAAATCGAAATAATTAAAACTTGCTTTTTCTATTCAGTGGTGTTATTTATTGGTCTTGCAAATACCGTTATTTCAAGAACCACTTGTTCCCTTCATTCGTGCTCTTACTATAAGGGCGAAATGGATGCCGCAATATCCGCAGTCAACAGAGATCCTGGAGATGAATCATCAACAAATAATCTTTGCAATCACCTGAAGATCTCATCTTCCTACATTTTATAGTTGGACAGTAAAACGCAAATCGACTATATTCTCATAAGACGCCGACAGTTCACCACTGTCACTGATTGCAAAGCCGTTCCCTATGAGACCAATGCACCTCAACATCGGCCATTGATTGCAGTCGTGCCAATTACCGATAAAACAGCGTGAGGAACGCACTGGCCCGCGGCGCATTAAATGGTGGCGACTTGGTGAGAAGAAAGAAGAAACGATCTCACTCACACAATTACCGACCATTACGAATGTGGAAGAATCATGGAACCAAATGAAAGACACGATTCACAAAGCGGCCTCTGCAACCCTCGGGGTCACCAAGCCGGGTAGGCGGTACATCAACCGAGATACTTGGCTTTGGAATGATAATGTTGAAATGAAGGTCCGTGAAAAGAAATGCCTCTGGTGTGGGGGGTATGGTCACGCAATTCGTGCTAACGAGAATTCACTTGCCAAGATTGGTCTGAACATCGTAGTCGATGATAAACGACCAAAAGGCAGGCCGAAACAACGGTGGCTTGATACGCTGGATGGGGATTTAAAAGCCTCGAGATTGCACTCAGATCAGGCATTTAATAGAGTTAAATGGCGAAACCGATCAAGACAAGCCGAACTCGCTGGTGAACGGGACAAAGGCTGAAGAAAAAGAGGAAGATCAGGAATCAAAACTGGATTAAGGATTTCTAGTGCCTGGTGCAGGAAGGGGGGACTGCGTATCAATCCAGCAAAAACCACCATTGGACTATTCACTAGGAAACGTAAGCTTGATCACCTGAGAGCCATAAGGTTGTTGGAAAACTACAAGGGCTTTGTTGACTTGTACGTCCATAGTAAGAAACAAGTCGGGAAACCGGAAGCTTGACGCTTCAGGTATAAAAGGTTTTGTGTTTCCCTATGTGAGGAGTATAACGTAGTTCTCCATTGGCTTATAGCATTGACCCGAGATATTGAAATCGCTCAGTTCTGGGCAGGTTACTGCCATTGCCAGAACTGAGCGATTTAAATATATCGAAGGGCAGGTTACTGCCATTGCCAGAACTCAGCGATATAAATATGTCGAGTCAATGCTATCTGCTAAAGGACAATAAACGGCGTCTTGCGGTAATGGGGACAAAGATGTTGCATTGCACTGGTGGCATGACACGTTTTGATTACGTCTGAAATGAGAATATCCGCGATCGATATGGGTTTGCATCGATCGTGGAAAAGCTGCAAGGGAGGCGTTTTCGATGGTGTGGTCACGTAATTCACGCTAACGAGAATTCAACAACCAGTATTGATCAAAACATCGAAAGCAATGGTAAGCAACCAAAAAGCCGGCAAAAACAATGGTGGCTTGATACGCTGGATGGGGATTTAAAGGTCTCGCGATTACATCCTGATCAGGCATTTGATAAAATAAAATGACGAAACCGATCACCACGAGCCGACCCCGCTTGTGAACTGGAGGCTGAAGAAAAAGAAAAAGATGTGAGGAGCGACGAGTGCACGACAGCTCCGTATAATATAACTAAAAACTCCATTGCCTTCTATTTTCTAGAAAACGATTTAAATAAATCATTTGATGGAAAGCCCTGTGTTGATAATAGTCAACCTCATACGCTCCACGCCCTCAGGTTAATATTATTAGCGAATAAAAACAATTTAACCAACATCAAATATAAAAAAGGGCTAGGGAGAATTAGATTCTTCTTGAATGGAATTTTACTATTTCACTCGAATTTCAATTATTCTCGTTAATTATGACGTCAGCATCTTATTTGTATGGCTTAGAATGCTGTTAATTAGCACGAAATTGATAAGTTTGAACTGCTATAACTTTCCCACTAATAGTTGGATTTTCATGAAACCTGGCATGTGTATGCACAAGGCTGTCCTCTATGTCGTAATTTAGTGCACTTAGGATGAACTTAAGGAGAGTTTTTTAGTCTATTTCTAAAAGTTGATAATATACTATTAGTAAATTTATTTGAGCAGATACCGTAATGGGACATCTCTCGAAGATTAGATTTCGCATAAGTGTTTTGCACAAAACCTTAAAAAAGGCTGCAGATAAACAGATTCTTCATAAATGCGACTTTAATATTCCACGCGAATGTCAATTATTCCGGGTAATTATGACGTCAGCATCTGATTTGCATGGCTTTGGAAGCGGTAAATTCGCGGGAAATTGCTAAGTTTGAACTGCTATAACTTTGGCGCTAATTGCCTGATTTCCATGAAATTTAGCACATATATACGAAATATTGTCCCCTATGCTGGTACAAAATTCGGAAGTCCTAGGATGAATTTAAGGGGGGTTTTTCAGTAAATTTCTAAATTTATTTGAGCAGATATCGGAATGGGACATATTTTGAGGCCTAGATTTCATCTAGGCGCACCACCCTGATTTTTTTCGGATTTTAAGGTTGGGTAGTTTCCGAAAATGAGTCCTGTCTCACTTCAAGTGCGTACATTTTGACTCCTTACTCACGCACTTTGCAATCTATGCCAAAACTAATATCAGTTTTAGAAAGTACAAATCGGGACCTTTCATTTGATACCCTACACAACTATATCCGGTGAAAAAAAAATGTTGAATCCCCCCTTTGCATGTATGGGGAGCCCCCCTTTAAACTCCACCTAAATTTATGCCACTCGCTGTATGCGTGAGATTTCATAGTTCCCATCTGTCCACCAAATTTCGTTCGGATCGGTTTAGCCGTTTTGGAGAAAAATGCGTGTGACAGACAGACAGACAGACAGACATTGAATCGCTTTTAATAAGGTTTTGTTTTACACAAAACCTTAAAAAGGGGGCTGCAACCGAAGATACTACTTTAGATATACACTGCAATAATAAGGCCAATGATTGTCTATGGGGCGGTAATCTGGGCAGAAAACACTGGCCTGCGTGTGTATCAGTGGGGCAATGAGGACATGTCCGAAGGTATCATTGGAGGTCCTTCTGGAATTAACCCCTTTCCTCAAATATAGATGCAGGCAAGGAGGGCAATCTTCAGGATGGCCGGGAGTATTAATATAATAATCGTTGGCGCAACAATCCATGTTGGATCAGGGCCTTGAAGTGTGTTAGAGCACTTCATTTAAGACCGTAACGGTACACTAGGAGGCAATGTGGTCAGCATTGCGCTCGCCCGAGATTATTACCCTGATTTGACTCAAGTACTCATTCACAGCTGAGTCGACTAGTATCCGACGTCAAATCACGATACAAATTCCACTGCCACTAGTGAGATTTGAACCGCGACCTTGCGTACTCCGAATTATTGATACCGTGGGATAACATGACAACGAAGTTTCACTTCGATAAGAAGTTTGAAACGCATTGGGGTAACAAGGAAAACTGTCGGCCGGGTCATTGGTCCAAGGAAAATGTACTTGGAGCCAATGGGTAAGCACACTAACTTATTCCAGGCGGAAATATATGCTATAGACAGATGTACCTCCTTTAATCTCCAAAGGAAATATAGCTATTCTGACTGACAGCCAAGTAGCGATCAAGGCACTTAGATCCAACCAGGTGAACTCTAAATTAGTATGGGAACGCCTTGAGCGACTGAATACGCTCGGCTCGTTCAATAAGGTCTGGATACTCTGTTGCAGGCAATGTTGGGTTTGAAACTAACTAGGTAGCGAGGGAGAACTAGCCGAAAAAGAAGCAGGGGCACCTTTACACGGGCCAGAACCCTTCAATGGAATCGGAGAGGGGTTCATGACTGACGTTAGAAAATTAAGAGGAACGGTTGAAGGAACTATATTAGGCGGGTCTACCAGAAATGGAGCAGTCCAGGATGCTTATTAGGAGATACGAACCCAAGCGCACAAACGATTACTTAAATCTCATCAAAAAGAACCTCCGAATCATAGTGGGAATTCTCACTGGTCACTCCTTAGCTTTCGTCCGCACGATATCCCATGGTTGTTTGATTTTCAGTGTTGACCGACACATCAGTAAAAGGACTCGCGAAGTTTTCTTAAATGACTCGTGAGAAACTAAAAGATTCAAAGGGTCCCCGCATTCCCGAACCTGGCTAACAAACGCATGTCGACTGAATGCTTCAGTGAAGTTTCAATATTTGTGGACAGACCTCTCCTCAGATAGCTCTCCCTTCTTTGTGGTCTCCGGCCGCTCAGGACGTTCTTCTGATCATCATCCCACTAGTTTTTAAAATTCATCATCATCAACGACGCAACAACTGGTATTTAAGATACCGGTTGTTGCTGTCTGGCGTCCTGACCTATGTCATCGCTCCATCTTAGACAGGGTCTGCGTCGTCTTCTTTTTCCACCACAGATATTGCCCTTATAGACTTTCCGGGCTGGATCATCCTCATCCATACAGATTAAGTGACCCGCCCACCGTAACCTATTGAGCCGGATTTTATCCACAACCAGACGGTCATGGTATTGCTTCATCCTCATATATGGGGCCAAAAATTGTTCGAAGGATTCTTCTCTCGAACGCGGCAAAGAGTTCGCAATTTTTTTTTTTGCGAAGAGCCCAACCCTCAGATTATAGTTTTGACCCTATGGTGAGACGTTTCGAGCGGAACAGTTTTAGTACGTTGAAATAGGCTATGTTTTCTGCCAACAATCATGCGCGGATTCCATCGTCATAGCTGTTATCGGTTGTAATTTTTGACCCTAGATAGGAGAAATTATCAGCCTCGCACATTGGTCAGGGTCAGCCTAGTTAGTCTTATCAATTTCATTGGGATACCGAATTCTCTCTTGGCCGTGTAGAGTTTTACCCTGGCTATGGTGTCATAGGCGGCTTTAAAGTCGATGAAGAGATGGTGCAACTGATATCCATATTCCAACAGTTTTTCCATCGCTTGTCGCACAGAGAAAATCTGATCTGTTGCTGATTTGCCTGGAATGAAGCCTCTTTGGTGTGGGCCAATGATGTTCTGGTAAGCGGCCTAGCAAGATAGTGGAGGATATCTTAGAGATGGTACTCAGCAAGGTGATACCTCTATAATTGCTGCACTATGTGATATCTTCCTTTTTATGTATCGCCAGGCATTGATTCGCTGTCCCACACCTTGAGCACAAGTTGATGAACCACTTGGTGTAACTGGTCGCCTCCATATTTAACCAATTCGTCTGTAATTCCATCGGCTCCTGGCGACTTATGATTTTTAAGTCGATGGATTGAACGGAGTATTTCTGCTATGCTTGGTGGTGGCAGCATTTATCCATCGTCTTCAGTTGGCGGGACCTCCAAATCGCCGATGTTCTGGTTATTCAGTAGTTCATCAAAGTACCCAACCCATCGCTCCAATATGCCCACTTTGTCGAAAATCAGATTTCCCTCTTTGTCCCGTATGGATGGGGCTAATTGGGCTGAGGATGATCCCACCCGCAAAGTCGATAAGGGCAATATCTATGGTAGAAAAAGAAGACGAGGCAGACCCTGCCTAAAATGGAGCGATGGCGTAGGTCCGGACGCCAGACAGCTTTTAGGGATATCGAATTGGTGGACCTCGGCGCAAAACCGGGATGTCTGGAGTTCCTTATTAAGGCAGGCCCAGACCGGATACCGGTTGTTGCGCCGTTGACGATGATGATGATCTTATGGAGCCTACTGCCTCCCATTCGTATAGCCCGAGGTATTGTAAACCTTCGTGATCGTGGTTAGCTTGCCGGTGCGTCGCGAGATTAAATAAACCCACCCACAATATTTCTAAATCTCAAGTCCGACATCTTCTGTGGCGAAACGCTATAAAACAATGAACCTTTGACGGAATTGCCTCTGAACAATATTTTATCACTTTAATTCTAGAATTCCAATGTTTGCATAGAAGTCCGCCTGCAAGGCCCGGATTCTAGGGGAATCGACGACATCCTTCAGAAGTGTCAAATCGGTGCCTTCCATACGAGACCGCCTGAGTAGAGATATCAAGGCGAATGTTACTCCAAACATACTCACTCATATTGTCTGCGGTGGTTCCTTTAAATTTCTAAACAAAATCACGTTCTAAACACACAATCACGACCTGCATTTCAATTCCGAACGTAAACCGTAAACAAATCACGCTATCACCTGCAGAAAATGTTCTCCACGCACACACGCATCCAATTGACATTATTAAAAATCATTTTGCTGCTCACGGAGACATCTAACCAATTTAGGCACAATCGAAAGAATCCGCGATTTAATTCCGGTTAAACAAGGTAAATTATCGAGATTTGATACGCGAAAACAAGGTTTAAAATGACGAATTAAAAAATAAACTAATTATAATTAATTTCGTCAACAAATTTTGTGAGATTTAACAAATCGTTATATCTACAGCCGAGTAACTGTAGAAAATTAAATTAAGCGGTAGTTCTGTTTGTTCCAACCCTATTCGACGTAGATTCTTCAAAACTTCAAAGCATCCCTCCTGCGGCAAGTCGCGAAAACGACACTTCATTACTGCTCTGTCATTCCAGGTTGTTGTTATTTGACAAAGCGGCTGTCAAGGCAGATTTCTCTGAATTATTTTGTCGCGATTTCTTCCGTCTATTAACTAAGAGCAATGGCAGATAAAGACAAGGACAAGTCAAAGATCGACCTGGGCCTCCTGGAAGAGGACGATGAGTTCGAGGACTTCCCATGCGAAGGTTTGTTATTTGAGGTTTCTACGTTTTTCGAAATTGAACGCATTTCTCCCATCCAGATTGGGTTCTCGAGGCCGAAGGCGATGAGGACGACGACGTGAACGTTTGGGAAGATAACTGGGACGACGATAACGTCGAGGACGACTTCAATCAACAACTCAGAGCCCACATTGAGAAACAGAAAATGGAAACGTGAATTTCTTAGTTTAGCGTACTCTACTAATGTAATGTCTTTGCTTTTCTTATTCGAATAAATATTTTGGAAACTAATCATGTTAAGGTTGTTTTCATGGTGTTATACCAAAATTTGGTGTCAGCCGGTATGACATTTACGTAAACATAACCACAAATCAACCTGGGTCTGTCGTTTCAACGCTCCAAATGACCGGTCAGCGTATCGAAGTGATCCCTAAAGACCCAAACCCATTATTCACCAAATGGCTAAAAGAATGGCAATCCGAAGCCGCAAAGAAGGGCCTCAAGTCGCAGTACGCGTTGCGCGAAGCACTCGAGTCGTTAAAAAAGTATCCACTTCCGTTAGAGTCAGGCCGCGATTGTGCGATTTTGAAAGGTTTCGGACCGAAACTGTGCATGCTCCTCAATCAAAAATTGGAAGAATATAAGGAAGGGCATCTCGAGGAATACAACAAGAGCGTGAATTTCGGTGAACAGATCAAAGAAGTTGCGAAAAAGGTTAAAGAGAAGCAGAGAAAAGATGCACGCCCAGCCAAACCCAAGACCCAAGGAAAGAAGAACATCGCGGAAGACTGCAGCGCAGACGAGCAAGTCTTGATGAGTCCTGGTTCGTTTGATGTTGTGTTACTGGTGGACACTCAGGAGACCCTTGGGTAAGGTTTTCTTTTAAAGTTCCTCAAAGAATTACAAAATGAGCTAAAAATGAATTACCAAAAATGTAGTCTTTCAATGATGCTAATGGCATGGTTGCTCTTTCTTCGTGTCATTGTACTTCGATCAAATAAACCTTCCCTCATCCCGGTGGCATCGAGTTTGATATCATCACGGCTATTTTCATCCCGACATTAAGGACTGGCATTTGAAAGAACTAAGCTTTCGCCAACGCCAGTCTTGGAGGTGAAAGTAGTATTCTGCGGTGACACTATCTCCCAACGACGTGCCACTGCTTCACAGTCAATGATCCGGTAAGGAAGGCTGCGCCTGATCGTTTTTTACAGGAGAAAAGCTTTTGAGTGAGATATTGAATTTTTGATACAATTTTGTTTTTAAATGAATTTAGGTAGGTAGGTATCAGTGCCCGCTCCGAGGAGCCCAATTAGCGCTGTTTGATACCACAAACTCCTAAGACCGTGACGCTGTTATGAGAGCAGAGAAGCAGAAATTCATATCTCCTGAGGCTGCCCGTAGAATTCATCAAGTAAAGCAGCCCTCCCACCCTGCAGCTACAAATCTCTCTGAGGTTCCCAAAGAACAGTTTACTCAGTGTCCATAGTCTGACTTAAGCCAGAGTTGGGTAATCGCAAAGGAAGTGCCTGAGGGTTTCCCTTCTCTTCTCCGCAGCTTCGGCAATGCGAATTATAAAGTATGCCGAGCCTATGGGCCAGTGGCCTGTATAGATCGCTTTAGTCTTGTATGCATTTACGCGCGTCTGGCACAGGAGCTCTCATGATCGGTTTTTTTATAAGCGAACCAAATCCTTCTTGACTTAGTACAGGTGGTGAGCCCTCGCCATCTGAGGTCCGCAGATGCTAAGTAATGCGAGTAGATTCCGCCATTGACAGTCGCCAGCGGGGCACCGACTGTATCCGTCGAAGGGCTGCCAAGAGCAGAGCCTCGCCTGGCCAATCCATCAGCCTGCTTATTCCTATGACCCGGAACCCAGAGAAGGGTGACCTTTAGCTTGCTGGCGAGACCGTTCAGTGCGCTTCTGCACTGCCTGCTTGGGGCTCGGATTATGACCTAGTCATCGACAGCCTTCCAGTATCGCTAGTACCTACACTTGGAATACATTTTCGAAACCTGGGACCCCATACGAATGTACAACAACAACCCCCGCACCGACTCTACAGACCACCAAAGTTTCTGCCGGACAAGAGAGCCACGGTAGCATTTGCACACGCGGTTCCTTGAATCCTATTAAGCTTCATTCTTTTACTTCAGCCTTTGTCCCGTTCACAAGCGGAGTCGGCTCGTCGTGATCGGTTTCGCCGTTTAGGTCTATCGGATGCCTGATATGGGTGCAATCTCGAGACTTTTAAATCCCCATTCAGCGTATCAAGCCACCGTTGTTTCGGCCGACCTTTTGGTCGTTTACCATCGACTTTGATGTGCAGACCAATCTTAGCAAGTGAATTCTCGTTAGCACGAATTGTGGGACCATACAATCGAACACACCTCTCTCGCTAAGATAGGTGCAACCCCATAACGATCGCGGATATCCTCATTTCGGATGTGATCAAAACGTGTCACGCCACTAGTCCAACGTAACATCTTCGTCTCCATTACCGCAAGACGCCATTCATTATCTTTTATAGTCGGCCAACACTCAGAACCATAGAGGGCGACAGGACGGACGACATTGCGATAAATTTTAGATTTGAGACGTTCGTTGATACGCCGATCACAAAGAACACCAGTTGTGGAACGCCACTTCATCTAGGTTGTGTTAATGCGTGAAGCAATTTCATAACGCAGTTCTCCATTGGATGATAGCGTTGTCCCGAAGTATTTAAATCGCTCAGTTCTGGACACATCACCGCTACTGACAGTGATTGTGCCTGTTTTATGGGGATCGGTCGTCAAAAAAATTCCAAAGTTACCAAGGTGTCTTTATCTGACATCTGAGGAGGCCAGGCAGCTCTTCCTCACATTAGCTGCACATAGCCGAAACCACCAGCCCAATCTGTTCCATATGGTAGTTTTAGGAGCAGTATCCCGTTAAAAGCCCTACTAGGGTTTTCATGTCCCACTTGTTATGGGACAACAAAAATGCCGCTCTGGCGAACCCAGGTTCTTTCACAAGGATTTTCGTCTGCCGGAAAGAGTTCAAATTTCTCCACTCGGCTACGTGAATCCTTGTAATTTTACCCTTCCTTCAAAGTAGACTTGACAATAGATAGTCGGATTCCAAGAGCTGGTTCAGGCCCATTGTGGATCCGGACCCTCGGCGAGCCAGTCTGTCAGCCTCCTTGTTACCAGCGATGCTAGAGTGCCCCGGCACCCAAATTAGGAATGTTTCGTTCAGTCGGCCAAGTTTCAGCAGCACCTGATGACAACTTAACACCAACTGGCTTGATATGTCGTTGCTGTTTAGTGCTGATAATGCTACCTGACTATCCGTACAGATTCAAATGGTGCGACCCCTCCATTTTTGTCGCAGACATTCTTCTGCTGCCAATGAAATGGCATATATCTCCGCCTGGAATATGGTCATCATTATTCCAAGGAGTCGGGCCAGTTCTATAATCGGATTCCCCGAGAACACCCCTGTGATCCGCCCTGCATGACTGACTGTAATCTGAAAAAACTCATGGCCATTCTTCTCTTTCGGTGATTACGACAGTATATGTCTTTTCAGAGATAAATCTGGAAACCATATGATCGGACGACATCAGGGCTACCGGATGTTTGCCAAGGAATTTCCAATGGTATCGAGTTTATATGCATCATTGGCTGCTTTCCGTTTCACCTCCAAGTGAATGAGGGGATAGATTTAGCCTAGCTTAGCCTAGAATTCGGCGTAGTACTCATTGCCCCAGTAATACTTAGGCAACCAACCCTTTGAATCTGTGTTAGCCGCTTCCTGCTGTTAGTTAAGTCTCGACCACCGGACAATGCATGCATACAAAAAAATGGGTTTTATTATGGATGTATACATCCAGTGTATCCGTTTGGTGAATATCCCCAGGTCTTACCTATCGTATTCCTACAACACCAGACCAATCTGCAGAACACCAATTACAGCAGTTCAAACTTATAAATTTCGCCCGAATTTACTGCATCTTAAGTCGTGCAAATCAATTGCTGACGTCATAATTAATGAAAATAATTGGCATTCGAGTGAAATATTGGAATTCCATTCATGAAGAATATACTTCTTCCCCCCTGTATCTCTTGTAGGTTAACTTCTTCACATTTGCTAATAATATTGAACTCCTAATATGTAGCGTATGAGGTTGACTATTATCCATACAGTGCTTTCCAAATCAAATTATTCATGTAAATGGGTTTTCAAAAAATTGAGAGCAATTGAATTTTAACTATGCACACAAGGAACTGTTATGTACTCACCGTTCCTCATCTAGGGAAATGCAAAACCTTTTATACCTACCTTCCAGTTTCCCGACTTGTCTTCCTTCGGCTTCACTTCGCTAGCCGACATTCCCACTTTGAGCACATGTTTCCTCCTTCTGAGCTTTTAGCTCCGTTTGTTGGACTACCCAGGATGCCTTTTTTCATTTTTGGTGCCTATTGATTCCCTAAAGCTTCCACCTCTTTGTCTCTGACTCTGATCAGAGATCAATGACTTACGCTTTGCGATCACCTGGGGTGACTTGTGTCACTTCTGAGATTCCCCTGGGGTTCCTTACGTCTTACTTCTTACCCATCATAAAGCACCCCTCACCATGTTCTTAATGGGTTGGCGCACGCTGTGCATACCCTTGATGAATTCTGACAGCTCAACTATTTTAGCTCCAAGCTGCATGAAAGGTGGTTCTTTTGGGTCAGGGCTCTTTTTCGGTGAGTCTTGGCCGGATCTCTCCTTTTATAAATTCCTTCACTTTTATCATTTGCTGAGCTCCCATGAGTTTTCTCTTCTGCCGTTTTTGATATTGGTTCTCCTGACTGGATATATTTCCTGGTCGGGAGTAACTCTTGAGCAGATGCGGTGGATGTCGAAATCGCCTTGTTGGCCAGCTATCTCCTTTAAGCCCATCACTCGTTGCCTTTGTAGTTGATGTTCTTGGCAGAGTTGTGCTTCATTTAAACACCACCATCTCCAAATCTAGTGTCCGGATGGCTCAAGTGGTTAGGGCGCTGCGCTGTCGTAGCGGAAGGTCAGAGGGATTTGTTATCGTGACTAGATGTCGGATACCAGTCGACTCAGCTGCGAATGAGCTTCTGAGTCAGATCAGGGTAATAATCTCGGGCGAGCGCAATGCTGACCACATTACCTCCTACAGTGTACTGTAGTATACCGTTGCGGTCTTAAATGAAGTGCTCTAACACACTTCAAGGCCCTGATCCAATATGGATTGTTGCGCCAAGGATTATTATTATCATTATCTCCAAATCTAAAACACTTGTAGCATTAGATGCCGCTGTGACCAAGTTGTCGACCACCGAGGTAATGCGGTCGAGGGATATTGGCTAGGGTTCCGAGCCGCTGCACCGTAAGTTTACTCCTTTTCACTTCTTACGTCTGTCCGTCTGTTCGTCCTCTATCGTCACGAAATTTGGTAAGAATATGTGGCCTATGAACCGAATGTGATCGACTCTATGATCGAAGCAATTCAGGATAAACTCTGAAAAGTGGAAGAAGTCAGCGAGGTGTGGTTAGAAACGCCGCGGATAGAAGCAAGGAGATCTAGTTAGAGTGAGCTAACTCCACCCCGTGATGTAATACCTAATGATGGATCCACAAGCAGAGGGGAGTAGTTTTAGTGGGTAAAAATCCCACGCTCTGGCGTGTCCAGGTCAGAGTCTTTGGAAGACAACAAACATTATTTTGAAAAGCTAGCATACCCTTTCAATTTGGAGTGTTCAATAATTGACACTACCTCTAAACTAATTACAATTCTTATTGTGTTACTGTTCTGCAGGAAGAACAAAAAGACCCTTGACGAAACACTCTTATATCTGGATTCCCATAAAATCAAATATGAAGTAAGACGACTTGGTGCTGGTGACTTCTGCTGGATTTGCGTCGATAGTGCTAAGCATGAACTTCTTCTACCTTATATAATCGAACGAAAGCGTATGGATGATTTCGCCAGCAGTATTCGTGATGGCCGCTTCCACGAACAAAAATTTCGTTTGCGTGAAAGTAAAATACAAAATTTAATTTATTTAATTGAAAGCTATGGGAGCAATCAGCACGTGGGATTGCCCATGACAACTTTATTACAAGCAGCAACGAACACCCAGATTCATAGCGGATTTCAAATTAAATTCACGGACAGTCATCGTGATTCATTGTTGTATATTGCAACCCTAACGAAAATTTTAATTGATCAATTCCAGGTAATTTGAAATTTTCATAAATATTTCATAAATTACCTTTTCGTCACTTCAGAATAAAGTGCTGCTAGGAATTCCAAAGGAGGACATTAAGCCAATTAACATCACAGACAGTAACTTCGTTGGACTTATGAAATTTAAAGAATTCAACGAACAATCGTCGAAAGCACGAAGCTTCACCGTAAGAGAAATTTTCATCAAGCAGTTGCTGCAATTGAAGTCGTTGTCGGTTGATAAGGCATTGGCAATAACTGCCATGTATCCTACACCTAGTTCATTATTAGCTGCCTACAGAGCCTGTAACAGTACTGACGAAGCAGAGAAATTGTTAAGCAACATTCGTGGAGGCGTTTTGAAGCGTCCAATTGGGCCAGTGATTAGTAAAATTATTTATCAATTCTATAATAACTTAAGCGATTAGGAAAATGTATAAACGTTCTATTGAGTGTGACACAATAAATTATTTATCATATTATCTTCTTCTTTTTCTTCAGCCTTTCTCCCGTTCACAACCGGAGTCGGTTCGTCGTGATCGGTTTCGCCATTTAGCTCTATCCGATGCCTGATATGGGTGCAATCTCGAGGCTTTTAAATCCCCATCCAGCGTATTAAGCCACCGTTGTTTCGGCCGGCCTTTTCGTCGTTTACCGCCAACTTCGATGTTCAAACCAATCTTGGCAAGTGAATTCTCGTTAGCACGAATTGCGTGACCATACCATCGAAGACCCCTCTCTCGTCTTATTCCACGATCGGTGCAACCCTATAACGATTGCGGATATCTTCATTTCGGATGTGATCAAACCGTGTTACGCCACTAGTCCAACGCAAAATCTTCGTCTCCATTACCGCAAGACGCTGTTCATCGTCTTTTATATTCGGCCAACTCTCGGAACCATAGAGAGCGACAGGACGGACGACATTACGCTAAATTTTACATTTAAGACGTTCGTTGATATGCCCATCACAAAGAGCACCAGTTGTGGAACGCGACTTCATCCAGGTTGCGCTAATGCGTGAAGCAGTTTCATAATGCAGTTCTCTATTGGATGATAGCGTTGTCCCGAGGTATTTAAATCGCTCAATTCTGGGCAGATCACTGCCGCTGACAGTGATTGTGCCTGTTTCATGAGGATCGGTCGTCAATAATTCAGTTTTGTTTACATTCTATCTGAGACCGTATTGTATGAGGCGACCATTCCATTTTTGGACAAATTGCTCGAGATCATTTTTTCTATGTAGGGCGCTGGACGTTGGATATATCGTTTGACAGTGCGCATAACAAGAACAAAAAGGAGTGGTGAGAGGGCGCTTCCTTGATGAACACCAACAGAGACACGAAGCGGTTTTGATACATCCGCCATACTTCGAACTTTACTTTTCGGATCATGCTAGAGCAATTGAACTCAGCGCACGAGTTCTTCTGGCACTAAGTGCTGTCGTAAAGCATATCAGATGAGTTCGTGTGGCACACGGTCAAACACTTTCTCTAGATTCAGAAATGCATGAGTAACCACACAGCGTGTATTGCGTCAGTAGTTCCGCAGTTTTTGATAAATCCCCCTTGATTCACGGTTATTTCAACGATTTCGCAAATACGGTTGTCAAGAATGCGTTCAAAAATCTTCATGGTATAGAAAAGTAACCGGATCGGACGGTAATTTGAACATTCTGCTGGATTACCTTTTTTTTCCATATTGGAACAGTGGTACTTTCTTGCCAGTGAGATGGTGTTCTTCCATCCTGAATAACTCGATTAAAGAATTCACTGAGCCCAGATGCGACTCGACTTCAGTTGCGCTGACAGTTAAGCCCATGAGTATTTTACGTACGTTTCAGACACAGATTGATTTTGTGACCACAATCAGAGCCCCGCTGAGATAAGCAACAACGGTACCAGTCTATACCAAGTGCATTGCTTAGCATTCATATTGGTGGATGCAAGAATTACTTAAATCTCTAACGAACTAAGAAGTACGGCACCCGTGTTGAAACGCAACACCACGCCGAGGTTCGAAGTTCTCTTCTCGCTTGAGCACAACCACAACCACCATGAAACTCCCACTAGGGGACCCAACCGCAAACAACTGAGCTGTACTCACATACAACGGGAGTTCACCCGAAGTATGAGAGTCCGGGGGCTATCCCGATTCCCATGGTACCAGTATACCTCTGGTAAGGTTTCGTGACCAATTTGCCACTTCAGATGAGTCCCCGTGCAGACTCGGGTCTGATCGCTCTAATTAGTCCTTTGGAGCATTCGCCTATTGCATCACGGCCGGCAAACCAAAGTGAGTACAGCGTCTCTCGGTGCCACCACTATGGAGGTTCTCCTCTGCCACTTGGTTTTGGTTTGGCCGACAGAGTTGCCGCCCCGTCTTCCTCACCGCCACCTCTGAGCACCAGTTGCGCTGACAGGTGGAACTGGTCGAAATGTCGGCAATGATAGTGGAAGTGAAGGATGAGCAAATTCTTCAGTTGCAATCTGCTCAAAGTATTCTCGCCATCTATCCGTTGCAGCTCGACGGTTGGTAAGCAAACTACCGTTCTTCTCATTAGTGCAACAGAAACATTCGATATCCTGTGTACGTTCGTTACGGATTTTAGCAAGTCAGTACAGATCTCTCTCGCCATCCCGAGTGTCCAGTTTAGTAAAGATTTTTGTAATGGTTCGCTCGGGTGACAGCGACTGCTGAGGAATCTCACCTATGGTTACGAGAATTTGTATTTTTCACCGTTGAGTAACAGACTGGCTTCAATAAGACGCGACCAGAACATCATCTAAATAAACAAAACAAAAATGAGTGGATCAATCTTTGAAAGGTTTGCGCTGCATTGCAAAGTCTAAATGCCATCCTAGTGAACTCGAAGAGTCCAAAAGGTATGCATATTGCCGTTTTTCAAATGCCTTCGGGAGCTGCAGGGATTTGCCTCGACTAAGTCAAAATATGGCAGTCTGAGATAGAGTGCGCAAAGTCGTAAATGAGAGAAAGGTAGTATTGGTCTGAAATCGTCTGGCCACAAGGTCTCCACTGAGTTTAGGAACCATATGAAATGGTGAGGATCAACAGTTGTCTGAAGGTTCGCAAATACCCTACCTAAGCAGTTCTCCTTCCCTGCAACTGCATGCTTTTTCGGCGCTAATGGACGCGCCTTAGAAAAGGTATGGGAATCAGTAGTCTTGATGTAGTGCTGAACATCATGCTTAACGAGCTCAGAGAACGACGACGGGTCGCTCGTGAACTTCGTGCATTTTATCAGCGGTGGCGGCCAACATGTCCAAACACCCCGCAATCCGCGCATGCCAGGATGGCCTATGTATTCTCCGGAAGTCTCTGCAGCCACAAAGATTGTAACAGCTCGGTTCCGACTTTACCACCAACCAACTACTTTATTTCGCGTAGGAGTCAGCTTGGCGCACGGTCCCCAAGCGTTAGCTCTGCCGTGAGTAACTAAGTTTAGCCGTTTCACACACCATCAGGTATTTAATGAGCTACCCCTTCATCATTTTGTAGGAGCAGTTCTCAAGCACGTGGAGGGCAAATTCAACTGTTTCCTCATCCAGCCCGACGAGCACGTGGTTAAACTGTGTGGTGTCCATCGTGACACCGGCTAGAGCAAATTATGTCTCGAGCTGGCGGAACGATGCTTACTGGTTCCTTCTTCAAAATTGAATGGTCTTCGCCTTTAGATTGTTGTGAAGATAATTTGTTGATGCTTCATCTCCGGGATTTCCGTTGACTGCGGTTATTGCGAAATCCATTTCTCCTATATAGAGGTGTTACGAAGGGCTGTGTGACTTCAGTGTTCACTGTCACCTGATTGTCAGAGTGAATTCTAGGCGATGTTGTTATTCGAGCCCGGAGCACCATGCCAACAAGATACTGATCCCAGTCTATATTGGCCCCCCTATATGTTCTGACATTCATCAAAGCTGTGGTGGCGTTGAAATAACATGTGTTCAGTTTCGTCGAAAGCAGTCCCGTCTGTTGAAACCCACGTTTGATTGTGGACCGTAAGCTATGGAAGTCAGCGTATAGTCAGAATACGGACTCCACCCCTACTTGGTTCTTAAAATCTCTGAGTATGACATTGATATCATACTTGGGACAGGATTCGAAGGTCCGTTTCACCGGCTCGTCTCCGACTCTACAGTCTCCACTGTAGGGGCGTTAACGTTAATGAGACTTATATTTATAAATTTTGCTCGCAAATGCAGAGTGAATAGTCTTTCGCTTATATTTCAAAGTCGGTATTCCGGTAAGAGATTCCATTTTTTGGTTGACTAAGCAACCTACTCCGAGCATATATGGTGTAGTAGCTTTTCTCCAGGAAATAGGTCCCTGTTCAACGCATCTCTTGTAACGCTGTTACATCAGCATTCGATCTATACAGGGACCACAATGCATGTTGTGCAAAAGGAAAAAGGGATTGGACGAACGGCACTTTCTAGGTGGTGGCAGGTGCCCGGCATATAGGATGGAGCTGAATCGTGGGGTCAAATGAGGTTGACTTAAATCAACCTCAACCATTGCGAGGCATACCATTCGAGAGTCGAATGTGGACGCCGCAGTAATATGGGAACCTTACCGAAATTACGTTGAAGACTCCTCGGGAAATGCGGCGATATGGGCATGGGGACCGCAAGTCAACGGCGTCCATATCTACATCTGTTATGTTCCAATCGCTGCAATCGTTGATCTAACCTATCTCAGTACCACGTTGGCGAGAGGAATGGTGAATGAACACTACACCCACAGTGACCACCAGGCCATCTTTCTCGACATCAGGAGCGCAGCAGAAGCGGAAAAACAGGGATAGCTGGTGGTCCATTGGAGCTATTGAAGAAGACACATTCCCCGCGGCTTTAGAAGGAGATTATGACCCGAAGAGAACGGCGCTGGAAAAAGTGAGCCAGTTATGTCAACGGGTAACTGAAGCATGCGACTCTACAACGCCGCGACGGAAGTTTCACTACATAAGGAAACCAAACTACTGGTGGAACCAGGAAATCGCGCTTTTAAGAGCGTCATGTCCGCGAGAGAGGAAGCTTTGCCAAAGGACCAGAGTAAAGCCAGAACCTCGGCAGTCGAAGAAGGAATAACGCGATTTTCGAAGTAGCCTTAAGAAGCTTATACGGGAAAGTAAGCGGAATTGCTACAGTTGTGCCTTGAGGCAAATACGAACCCTGATTCGTGGACAAAAATCACCCCAAGTGACTCTTGTTCAAAATAATCTCAATTCTTTTCCCACAACAAGAAGAAGGTGGACCTCATGCAACGGCCAAAACAGGACGTCTTCACAATACTAGTGGTTATCGAGAAGGAACTACGGGAGATCTGTGGACGAATTCGGGACAATAAGGTTCCGGAATTGGATGGGATTCCGAACAAAGCGCTGAAGTTAACTATTAAATGGTTCATAAATACATTTGAATCCTGCATGATCAAACGAGTGTTTCCCGCTCAGTGAAAAAGGCAGAGGTTGGTTCTGCTACCGAAGCCCCAAAAATCACCTAGTTCACCCTTTTCATATCGCCCTATCTGTCTTTTAGACACTATGGGGAATATGTTCGAAAGGCTGTTTCCGTTCGTCAAGCTAGCCGGTGGTCAATCGGAGCGACAGTACGGGTTTCGATACCATTGCAACGGTCGTAGGCCTGGCCTGGCAGGCATCGGCCGCTGGTAAGTGCTGTGCGGTGGTAACGCTGGATGCCAGGAATGTTTTTAACTCGGCTAACTGGGGTGGATTAAGGGTACCCTGGTTAAACTGGGTGTCCCTGGTTACTTAGCTCGGATAATCGAGAGTTACTTTTCGGAGAGGCTTCGGACGACGGGCCGAAGGAATATGTTGTGGGAGCAAGTGTTTCCCAAGGTTCTGTGCTGTGGCCCCTGCTGCGGAGCATAATGTGTGACGGAGTGCTCGGCCTTTGCGTGCCAAAGGAGGCAACATTGATTGGTTTTGCAGACGACCTGGTAGTGGTAGCAGTTGCGAAACATGACCAGACATGAAGCTGAATGCAAGTGAAAGCATTCATGCATCAAAACATGGCTTCAAATGGTGAAACTGGACCTGGTGGAAGATAAGACGGAGGCGGTCCTTATTACCAATTGCAGGAAAAATAATACTTTCAAAATCCGGGCTCGTAATCACGAAGTCGTTTCAAAATCGATCATTAGATACCTGTAGGCAATGATCGATGCCAAGTTGAGCTTCAAGGGGCACCTGGACTATGCGTGCGAAAAGGCAACAAAGATTAGCCCATCTCTAGTAAGGATGATGCCTAATATTGGAGGGCCAAAATCTAGTCGCCGACTGCTTATCGCAGGAGTGGTGAAATTACTCCTGCTATACGCGGCTCCTGTATGGGCTTGCACACTGGATAACACAGTGAACCAGGGAAGGGTAAGTTCGGCATACCGGCCAATCGTGCTGAGGGTGTGCAATACATATAGCACGGTATCTGGTGAGGCAGTGTGTGCAACCGCGAGGATGATTCCCTTGGATCTTCTAGCGGATGAGACACACTGTTTCAACAAAACCTTAAGAAAGATGGAAGACGAATGGAAATGTACAACAGAAAATATTTATTTAAGTAAAAATATCACATTTTTTGTAAATTTGTAAATTATTATAGACGCGAGGCGGAATCTCTTTTTATTTATTCTTCTTTTTCGCGTCATAAGCCTGAAAGAAATGGAAATAAATGAGGATCACCGACCTTTCCAGATTTCATATTAACTCACCTTCTTGGCTACGTTTAGTAAATTATTAAAAGTTGATTTTCCAGTTTCCTTGGCCATTTGTAGAAATATGTTCGACTCAGTTCCCGTCAGAAGAACATAAGGCTCGTTATATTCTACAACTCGACCTGCATCCATTACCAAAATTTTGTCAGAATCCATAACCGTATGTAAACGATGAGCAATTGTTATTACTGTGCAAAGATTAAACTTTTGCCTTATTGTAGATTGGATTAAGGAATCAGTTTTCGGGTCTACGTTAGCCGTGGCTTCATCCATAACAAGGATCTTGTTCTCTCTTAATATTGCACGTGCCAAACAAAATAGTTGCCTTTGTCCAACGCTAAAATTACTTCCTCCCTCAGTCACTTTGCTTTGTAATCCATGAGGTAAATCTGTAACGACTTTTTTTAACTCAACTTCATCCAATGCTTCCCAAATTCTTGAATCCGAATACTCTGCGAAGGGATCAAGGTTATAGCGGATAGAGCCCGAAAATAGCACAGGCTCTTGGGGTATGATTGAAATTTTGGCACGTAATGAATTTAGTCGCAGATATGTTGTGTCGACTCCGTCAATGATAATCGCTCCTTCGTTATACGCTAAACGGAACAAAGCATTGATCAAGGAGGTTTTCCCAGCACCTGTACGTCCTACGATTCCAACTTTCTCACTAGGCATAATCTCAAAATTAAGTTCCTTGAGGGTGAGGTCAGAATCGGGATCAGCAAAGTATCGCAGTGATAAATTTTTGAATTGAACGTGACCATTTTGGGGCCAATCTTTTGGTGGTATCTGTTTTTGGGACAGGCTTTCATCTTCTTCACCTTCAATTGACTCGTATTCAATGACTCTTTCCACTGCAGTCATTAAATTCTCAAGCTCTGCAGATTGTCGCATTCCCCATTGGACAATGCCCGTCATACTCAGAGCTTGGGTGATGGCCAGTCCCACGTTTCCTCCGGTTTCTTTGTCCATTGTAAAGAAGCTGAGGGTAACTATCCCAATGTAGGCAACGCAAATGCAGTCTAGCCAAAACCCAAAGGCACGTGTTGTAGCAAGGAAAGCGAAGAATACGGAGCTATGAGAATCTTGATGTATGTCAAACTCTCTAATGAGGGCTTTCTGCGCTTGGAAAGCACGAATAGTTGGCAGACCACTCAGGGAAGCGGAAAGATGAGAGAAAATTGGTGACCGGGCTGTGAATTTAAAATCATGATTAAGATTTTTGTACCCTTCAGAATACTACTACTGTACTATACTTACTTACAGCTTCCATTCGTTTAACATTTCTTGCTGTTTGCAAGTAGAAGTTCCGTAGTTTGTAGAAAAAGAAAATCATCATTTTAGTGGGTATTAAAAACCAAGGGTTGACTATGGAAATGACAATCACAACTCCTACCAGCGAAAGGAAAACCTGTATCACATCAATCATAACAGCTGGCAGTTGTTCATCAACTTGTCCCATATCTTTGGAAAATCGGTTTAGTATTCGGCCTACCGGATTTGTGTGAAAGAATAGCATGGTCGCATGCACGACCCCGCTGTACATTGCATTATGAAGGTTCCTTGAGGCTTTCATTGCAATGTGGAAAAACAGGAAACTTCTGCTCAACGTTACTACTATGGTGCCGAGAATTAAGCCGGTGAAGACCCAGATATCCCATGTGCTTCTTTCAGTAGGTGCAGTCATTGGATCAGGCTGGTGCGTTGTGTTGTTAGTTACGCTGGTATTCACGCTGACTTGTTTTTCCTTGTTGACCCTAAAAATGAATTAAATACCTTCATTATAACCTGCAAATGTTTAACGATTTAAGTTGATCAAAAAACATTTCCATCTAAATGAAATGAACTAAGGTCATGATGAAATACATGTATGTACTCCTATTGAGAAGCCACTCTACACGAAACCAAGTAGCTAGACTCGCGCTGATCAGCAAGGGTAAAGGAGACAAGGAGCAAGGAGCGCAAAACTATCTACTGCCGTAAGGGTGAGAACTTAAAGAGGTGGTTGCCGTGAAGAATGTCAACGCATCCTTACCGAGTGGAACTTTCTTGGCAAAATGGCAGATGAACTGCACGGCTCATCGACAATTTAAACCCGTGGTTGAACCGAACCCGCGATGAGATTGATTACTTCCTTACCCAACTTCTAACTTTCACTTTTTTCTCTTGCAAGAGGTGGGGCGTCTTCCGTCAGCAGCTTTATGCAGACTGAGAGATACTGAAGAGCGCTGGCAGCTGGAATCGTGTTGCGCACTATATTCGAGCTATTCTTATTGCGAAAAAGATTGAACTCGACGAGCGGAGGGATTGGATGGTAAGCGGTTCCCTGAACTAACAATTCCCTTCTTCTCCTTCCCTCCAGTTGGTCAAAGGAATTCCCTGACCTGAAGGCTCCCAAAGCCCGAAGAGCGGGAGGGCTACCGCGAAGTAATGTGCCAAACGGTTCCAGGCTAGTTCTCTGATGACAAGGAGGTGTTTAGTTGGTAGTCCGACAGCGTACTGCAGTAGGAGTCCAACACTTTGTGCGTAAACGCATTTACCTACCCTACTCCCAAAGAAAAAAACTCTACAAGAAACCAAGTAGCAATCCCTAGAGAACTGTTAAAATAATGAGCACGTCGCGCTGTCGCAAAGGTATTAGCTAAAATCATCCTAAAATGCATGCAAAAAACACCTCGAAAACTTTGAATCCTCCTGCACCAACACCCTTCGGATTATTGTTGTCTGCTGAACCAACACCAACAGCTCTATTGCCAAACGTGCGCTCCCTGTACAGAGATGGTGCTGCCAATCCAGTCCCAATATAGGCCTAATGTAGCAACGTTGCAGGAGATGCATTGGACGGGGACCGGTTTCCTGGAGAAGAGTCGCTACGCCATATATCATCGCGGCCATCCAGAAAACCATATGCTCGGAGTAGGTTTCTTAGTCAGCCAAATACTATGCACGACGACTATACAGTCTGCGCTTACGAGGCGAATTTAGAAATATAAGCCTCATTAACGTTCACGCTCATACAGAGGAGACTGCAGAGTCGGAGAAGGATACCTTCTACGAAGCAGTAGAACCAACCCTCGAGCCTGTCCCAGATATGATATCAGAATCGTACTTGGGGGATTTTAACAGCCAAGTAGGGACGGAGCCCGTATTCAGGCGATACGTTGGCTCCCATAGCTTACATCAAAATACAAATGACAACGGACTGCGCATTATTCAATTAGCAGTGTCACACGAAATGGTTGTTGAAAGTACCTGGTTTGCGCAGAAAGCGGTCCGCCAACAAACATGGGCCTCTCCAGACGTGACCACTTTCAACCAAATTGACCACGTGCTGATCGAACACCGCCACCTCTCAGCCTTCATGAATGTCAGAACATCTAAGGGGCCAATATGGACTCGAATCACTATCTTGTTGGCATGGTGCTCCGAGCTTGAATAACAACAGCGCCTAGTTTCCCCACTGACAATCAGGTGAGAATTAACACTGAAACCATTTACAACACAGCCCCCGCAACACCTATAAGAGGGAAATGGATGTCGCAATAACCACAGTCAACAGAGATCCTGAAAATGAAGGATCAACAAATGATCTTCGCAATCACCTGAAGAACGTTATCATAAATACGGCCACAAACATACTTGACCCCAGCCGCAAAAAGAGTCAGAACGGCTGATTTGACGATGAATGTAAGCTTGCAACGGGACAGAGGAATACGGCATACCGAGTAATGTTGCATTCTCGAAGAACGCGGGCACGCGCACCTGAGTCCACCAGCTTGATGGTGATTAGCATGTCCGATTAGTAACTGCCTCCTATATTCTAGCGCAGAGCCTCTCTTTTTTGGACAAATACTCACTTTTTTAATTCAGTTTCGCCGGCAGGGGCAACCAACTCAATTTAGCCAACGTAAGCAATTTTCGGTGGAAGTTGCTGAAGGCTGGCAAAGTCAAGAAAGTGTCTCCCGCTACCTGCGTAAGATATCTGGGGTATGGTCAAGCTCGATTGCGCGGCAGCAAGTTCAATAAACCTGATGCAGAGGGTGAGGCGAAAAAGAGCACCTGACAAGAAAATGTGAGAAGGAAGGAAAGTGCAGGTCTGATGACGAGGGCCAACAGTAGGAAGCGGAGAATAGCCGCTGTCTAAGAGAGATCCAAGGGCAATAAATAAATAATAATAAAGCTCATAAGACTTCGACATTTTACCACCGGCACTGACTACAGATCCGTTTCCTATGAGACCATAGCACCTCAACGTTGACCGTTGATTGCCGTCTTGCCAATCAAGCCACCGATAAAATATCGTGAGGAACGCACTAGTCCGCCATCCATTAAATGGTGGCGATTTCGTGAGGAGAAACGAAGTCAGGTAAGTGGCTTATCATCCAAAGTAATCTTTCTTTGGAATGACGATGTTGAAATCAAGGGTCGTGAAAAGAAACACCTCTATCACAAGTTTCTCAACGATAAAACCCTGACCAATTGGCAAATTTACAAAATTGCAAACCGGGAAGCTAAGAAAGCGATCACTGCCACCTGAACGGTCTATTACAAAGATTTATTCAGTAAACTGGTCACTCGGAATGGTAAAAGAGGTCTGTATCGACTTGTTAAAAGCCGACATGAACGCACGCGGAATATCGAACACTTCTGTTGCATTAATAGCAAGGACGGTACTTTGCTTATCAATCGATGAGCCGCGACGGCGAGAATATTTCGAGCAAATTTCAACTGAAGAATTTGTCCATCATCCACTTCTACAAACATTGCTGACATTTAGAGGAATTCCACCTGTTAGTGTCACTGGGTGCTCAGAGGTGGCGGTGAGGAAAACGGAGCGGCAAGTCTGTCGGCCAAACTAAAATCAAGTGGTCGAGAAGAACCTCCATAGTGGTCGTACCGGGAGACGCTGTATCACTTTAGTTTGCCAGTCGTGATACATTAGACGGATGCTCCAAAGGCCTAATTAGGGCGGTCAGAGTTTGCACAGGGACTCATCTAAAGTGGCAGTAGGTCACGTAACTTTACCAGGGGTATACTAGTACCATGGGAATCGGCATAGCCCTCGAATTCACATACTTCTGGAGAATTTCTGTCGTATGTGCGTTCAGTTCCATTGTTGTCCTAGTGAAGATTGTGACTGCGTTCAAGGAAACAGAGACCTTCGGGCTTCAGATGTGGTGTTACGTTTCAACACGGGTGCCGTACTCCATACTTCGGTAGAGATTTAGGTAGGGCCTATATCCACCAGTATGAATGCTAAGCCATGCACTCAGTGTACCGCTGTGCTTATCTCAGCAGGGCTCTGATTGTGGTCACGAAATCAAACCGAGTCGTAAGAGGACCGAGGGACTAGGTCCACTGGGCAGGTGCTCGCGTTAATCACCAGAGGCGTAACTCTCAGTGTCACTGAAATCGAGGCAGTAACAAAACGAATGAAACCGAGGAAACCAACAGGGTCTGACGACATCGTATTTGAGCTTTGGAAAGTGAAGAGCTAGGACCCAACAATTTGGCTCAGCGAATTCTTCAATCGGGTTATTGGGGAAGGTAGAACACCATCTGACTGGCAAGAAAGTATCACAGTTCCAATATGGAAAAAGGAAGGTAGTCCAGCAGAACGTTCAAATTACCGTCCGTCCCGGTTTCTGTCCCATACCATGAAGAGTTTTGAACGCATTCTTGACAACCGTATTCGTAAACTTGTTCAGACAACCGTGAATAAAGCTGGGTTTGCCAAGAATTACAACTGCGGAACTACTAATGCAATACACACTGCGCGATTACTCATGGAGGAACACCGTGAGACCTGCAGACGTGCATTTCTGGATCTAGAGAAAGCGTTTGACCGTGTGCTACACGAACTCATCTGATATGCACTACAACAACACCTAGTACCAGAGGAATACGTGCGCCGGGTTTAACTGCTCTACCACGATCCGAAAAGTAAAGTTCGAAGTGTGGTTAAGCAAGCGAACTCTTACAATTCCTCATCCAGCGCAACTTGTCCAAAAATCCAATCATCGCCTCATGCAAGACCATCTCAGATTGAAACTGAATAAAACTGAATTTTTGAATTTCGTTGGATAGATTTTGGGCTATAGTGGTTGCAGATTTTCAACATGCAATTTCGAGAAAAACGCATTTAAAAAGTAAAATGTGATTTTTAGCCACAAAATCTTAACTGATCATTAATCTGTTATAGCTAGTCAATGAACCTTCGGTTTCTTAAAAAACATATGAACTGAATTTTCGCTCTTTTAGCGAAGTCATTCGGACATGTAAATTCGCACTTCATTACGACGGTCGACGTCAACCTGACACACGACATTTTACCTGTTTCACACTGTAATTTCCGCACGACTACGAATATAGAAAAATCACTTCGCCAAAATATTTTACACATTATCTAAATACAACTGACGTCAAGAAAAAGTCGATTCCTCGAATCCGACGCACGGGATAATCGGGATAATCCCCCCCTGACCAATAACTTCCTCTTGAGTATACATTTATGTGTTTTAAATACTCACCAATATGCGAGGAAATAATCACTTCCTGAAGCCAGTACTTGAGCTGCAATGCAGAAAAACATAACTGTGCAAAAAACAGCAACTCCACCTCCAGATTTGAAATATTTAATGTACAATTGAAACCCTATCGATCCAGTCTTCTGTGTCTCCTTAACCAACATTCGTGTGTCTGGTCCAGTTTCCGCTCCATTAGCTTTTTTGGTCCCAATATGGGCTTCCTTCCGAACAACAGTCATTTCCTTCGCAGGATTGTTGACTTCTTCCATAGCATCTTCTTCAGGACTACATAGCAATTGCGCAAAGTTCACTTTAGATAGTTGCAATTCTTCATAGGTTCCGGTAGCACTTATTTTACCATGGTCTATTATAATGATCCTATCAGCTTGTTGCAGATATTGAAGTTGATGCGTAATCAAGATGACTGCTTTTTCCTTTAACAAACCTCGGATGCACTGATTGAAAAGATGCTTTCCGACATTAGTATCTACAGCACTCAGAGGATCATCAAGAAGATAAATTCCGCTCTGACGATAAACTGCGCGAGCTAAACTAATTCGGGCTTTCTGTCCTCCTGAAAGGGATGCTCCTCTGTCACCAACGATTGTTTGGTCCCCTGCTGGTAGTAATATGAGGTCTCGGTCTAAAGCACATTTCTCGATAACAGCTTCATATCGATTCCGGTCCATGGCTTCACCGAAAAGTATGTTCTGTTGAATGGTACTGCCAAAAAGCCATGGCTCCTGAGATGCGTATGATATCGAATCATATGTGTGAATACTACCTGATTCAATAGGAAGCTCTCCTAAAATTGCCTGAAAAATACTTAAACTCCAAAATGAAGACTGTGATAGTGAACCATAAATCCAAAGAATACCTAGATTTCCCGGCACCAACTGGTCCAATGATAGCAACCAACTCTCCAGATTTCACTTGGAAGGAGATTTCACTGAGAGTGTAGTCAGAATGTTTAGGATCCCATTTAGCTTTTACATTCGCTAACTCCAAAGATATTTGATTTTCCTCAGGTTGTTTTTTAGATTTTATCTCTTTAAGTTCTACCACTTTTGCTTTGTATTTCGCTTGTTTCTCATCAGCTTCGAGTTCGGTTTCGGAATACAGCATGTACTTCTGAATCCTTTTAAAGGAAATAAGTGTTTCGGCAAGAGTCGAGATTCCTGCAATGTTAACAACAAGCGATACAACATAGCAAAGCAGAAAGGCGCAACAACCGGTATCCGGTCTAGGCCTGTCTTAATAAGGAACTCCAGACATCCCGGTTTTGCAAAGAGGCCCACCAATTCGATATCCTTAAAAGGGGTTGTTCTTCTTATAATGTCGATATCGTCAGCATAGGTCAGTAGTTGGGTGGACTTAAAGAGGATCGTACAGCATCACGGATCACTTTTTCCTGGGCCCCCTACATGAGGATGGACGATTTCGTAACCTACATAACGACGAAATCTATGAGCGATACCATGACCGTCAAATTGTGGATAAAATCCGGCCCAACAGGTAACGGTGGTCACTTAATCCGTATAGATGAGGATGATCCAGCCCGGAAAGTCTATAAGGGCAATATTTATGGTAGAAAAAGAAGACGAGGCAAACCCTGGCTGGCTGGGTCGTTGTGTGTTGTCCAACACTCGGAACCAGAGCTAAAGAGATAATGAACGATTTGTGATAGGTTTTGGATTTATAGCGTAATATCAAACAATAAAAATCGCTTGCATGATCTAGCTGTCTTTAGACTGTGGAATTACTATTTCGCTGATCAGACGGCAGTTGTCCCAAAGGGTCCTCCAGAGAATAGTGATAACCAAGTATGTTCTATTTCCTAGCGCGACTGAGGATGCTGGCCATGTGCCTGGCTCTTTTTGTCAACCATCTCATCTACAGTAATGACTAACTTAAATATTGGAAGAACCGCTTCCCCACGAATCTCAATCGATGAAATTCTACCTCTCATGGATGGCATGGCTAGTGACTGCAACATCCAGATACAAAGTATGTCTCGGAATAAAACTACCAGCATTCATGCCATCAATGAGCTGAAATGGAGCTTAACGCTTGCTTTTCCTACAAAGTGAATGGAAGGGGATGATCGTGGCAACTGTAGAGGTATTTGCGTGCACCAACTAAAATGTATCAAAGAACAAGGTAAGTATTTCTAGATTGTACTGTAGTGACCATATTAACACCCTTCGGATCCTTATGGAACAACGTGAGGTTTTCATCAATTTGCTTCACTTGCTCTTCGTTGATTTTTAGAAAGCTTTAGACAGCATGAGCTGGGATGGTATCTGCGATGTGTGCGGCATACAACGCTACTAAATGTGCCAAAATGGAGCACGTAGTTTTGATTGGCGTCCTATATGCCATGCAGATTTCAATGGGAACCATAAATCTGGTCGGTATAACATGTACTCGTACTTGCCATCTAGTTGAAGGGGCCAGGTATTTGCTTATCGCTCATGTTATTTTGACCCGCAACCGGGGGTTCGGCACGGCACCTGCCTTAGGGATATTGCTCAAAGCCGAGGGGATGGCTTTGTCTGAATTTATGATTTCAGTGTCTATTTGACATAGAATGAGACGATGGCGGGCTTTCGACGCAGGCTTGATCCTCTGGAGGACGTTGTCTTCGACACGGAATGGCGCATCCTGCTTGGGGTGACTTCAAAGCCAGGGTGCTCGAATGGGGCATGCCTCGCCCGGTCTATGGGTGGCGAGTTCTGAAATGCTTCTCGGCATACGACCATCAATACATCGTGTTCAATGTGGTTGGCGCTACCTCTAGATGTGCACTAACCCACTATTCGCCTTGTGCGTGAAGCATCGTGGGAGATTTGTCGAAGCTCGTGGAATAGGGAGAGTCTTTCTGGAGGACACTGCGGGAAATAGTGGCGCTGCAGTTGACACAGTAATTAATTCAGTTATGCGTGGCTTTCATACTCGGAGAGCACCCAGACATGGTAAAGCTTCTAATTATTGGTATACGATGGAAATTGCCGAGCTCCGGGAAGTATGTCATAAGTTCCGCCGGTTGAGACAATGTTTGATTGACCAGGAGGAGGCATGCAGTACAGATCAGCTTAAAGAAGAGTCCTCGGCACGATAAACAAAAGTAAAGCTCGTTGCTGGCAGGATCTAGTTGACGAAGTGCATGAGGATCCATGGGGACTCGGCTGTAAACTGGTAGCTCGAAACCTTGTCCACTTAATGCCAAACAGATGGACCGTATTGATGATAGCAATGCTTTGATGATAGCAACGTGGAAGATACCGCGGATGCTCACTTTTCTAAATTAAAGAATTGAAAAAGGCCTCTATGAAAAGAAGACGCTGGGATCCGATAGTATCCCGGCAAAGGTATGTAAACTGATGTAAACTGGTGTTTTATCATTGGCTAAACCTATTGCTCGACGCATTCATTGTTTATTTGAAAGTGAACGTTGGAAGTTGGCGAGGCTTGCGCTTATTAGCAAAGAGGAAGGGGAGTCTGAGGTGCCTACTACTACTACTTTTTATACTTGACTCGGCCAGGAAAGTGCTCGAAGAGGTCATCAGAAGGAGACTCGCTGAAGCGGAGGGTGCTGCCGGGGATTT
This sequence comes from Hermetia illucens, assembly GCF_905115235.1. Classification (NCBI taxonomy): domain Eukaryota; kingdom Metazoa; phylum Arthropoda; class Insecta; order Diptera; family Stratiomyidae; genus Hermetia; species Hermetia illucens. Next base: position 78,256,008 of record NC_051854.1, on the reverse strand, counting down.
TTTTAGGGTGCGTCTGACGTTTCGGCCACTAATGGCAAACATTGAAGATCCTGCATCTAGCAAGCGACGTTTTCTAATAAGTACAACGCAATCTGTTGTTTTGCGGCACGTCTGGTGTTCTTGGCAAGGAGGTGTATCGTAAGCGCCTTGCGAAAATACAGGGATGGGAGCTTTACGGTGGGGATTTTCCAATCTTATTGCTTCTGAGTTGGTCAGGATGGTGGTCGTGGAAGTGATTCCCGTTGTCCTTCCTCAGATAAATTGCACGGTTCCTTAGAAATTTAGAGACGTGGCTGAATCGGGACTATTCTCCTTGCCTAGTTTCCAAGTGGGTATGGAGCTGTGTATTCTGCAATGAGTTGTGGACGGCACCGATCAGACATTTTTTTCTTGTGGAAAGTGGAGTAGAATTCACCTACAACTCAATGCAAATACAAGGGAGCTCCCTGCAGACAACATTGTCAAAGAAATGCTGAGGAGCGGTCATGTTCGGGTTCTTCTTGTTCCGAAAAAAGTAGGCGGTTCAAGAGAAATTACGGTACAGGTTTATACTGGCTGCAGGCTCAGCATTCATATTAGTGGTTGCGGGGCCTATCTAACATCTCTCTCACAGCTAAGAGGTACGACGCCCAAAGAAGTTCTGCCCGCGATATGGGCACAACTACCATAAAATTCTCACATCTGCCAATCGCAAATAACCGGGCCAAGAGCGCATGCTCCAGGAATTCTCCCGGAACTTATGCTCTCAGCAGGCCATTTCAGTACCCATGGTACCAGATAACCTCCGGTAAGGTTTCACGGCAAGAGCCACTTTAGATGAGTCCCTTACAAATTCGGGTATGATCCTATGCTAAGCAATCCAATAAAAGGAAGCGATGTGACCGCATCGTTTTAAATTTGCATAATACATGCATAGATATAATAGACGAAATACATATAACATTTACGAACCTTTTGGGAAAAAATCTGTCATAGCATTTCGCAGAACATTGCAGTAAGCTGTTATAACGAATGCCTTCTCAGCTGTTAGAACTTGTCCTAGAAGAGCATACGCCACAAGACTCGAGAAAATCGAGAACCTTGTTACGAACATCATAAATGAGATTATTATTCCAATAATGTAAGTGCCGTAGCGAACCATCTTTATCTCTCGTTTTCGAGCCTTCGCCACCAGCAGACCAAACGGTTTCTCCCAAGTGTACATTTTAATAACTTGTATTCCTTTGATAATCTCATTCATAAATCGAATTCTCTCATCCGTCCTGACTGCAGTCTTTTCTCGTAATATCGAAGTTTTTTTTCCCAGATAACCTTGCAGCGGGATGAATAGTACGAGAAAAGCAACGCCAACAAAAGCCGAGCTTCCAATCTATAATAGATTAATGTTTTCCTAGAAAGTATTCACACGATGCTTCCATCTTGTTTACCTGCTGATACATGAAGTATGTAATCACAATTGTTTCCAGTGGTCCGAGCCATAAGTAATGGAGAAATATCGTAGATAAATCCATTTTGCCAACATCGTTTGAGAGGAGGTTCACGATTTGGCCTGTCGTTGAATTTCCCAATGCAGTTGTGGTCAAACGTAGAGCTTTCCTGTAGATCATACTTATCAATGCAATCCGTAGCTTCATCCCACAATGCCTTTGGTTCAGCATGTATGAATGATATACCAAAACGTTAATTGCGCTGCACATGACAACTGCTCCAGCATATAAGTATGCGTCCGAAATGCTACCAGATTTTCTCGAATAAAACGCAACGAGGCTTCCCAAAAACAGGGGCTGAGTGACTCTGAAATTAGAAGTTGTTTTGATTGTACTTGTTTAATAACTAACTTCTCTTCTATGGGAAAATAGTAGTGCTATAAAAGAGAGCAGAAAGATAAAAATATGATGAACAAGTCGGAAATCTGGAAAGTTGATGCTTCAGGTATAAAAGGTTATGTGTTTCCTATGTGAGTACCATAACGCAGTTCTCCATTGGCTGATAGCATTGACTCGAGACATTTACATTTACTCAACGAACGTCTCAAATCTAAAATTTGCCGCAATATCATCTCTCCTGTCGCTCTCTATGGTTTTGAGTGTTGGCCGACTATAAAAGACAATGAATGGCGTCTTGCGGTAATGGAGACGAAGATGTTGCATTGGACTAGTGGCGTGACACGTTTTGATCACATCCGAAATGGGGATATCTGCGATCGATATGGGGTTGAACCGATCGTGGAAAAACTACGAGAGAGGCGTCTTGGATGGTATTGTTACCTAATTCGCGCTAACGGAAATTCACTAGCCAAGATTGGTTTGAACATCAAAGTCGATGGTAAACGACCAGAAGGCCGACCGAAACAACGCTGGATTGATATGCTATATGGGGATTGAAAAGCCTCGCGATTGCATCCAAATCAAGCATTTGATAAAATAAAATGGCGAAATAGATCACGACGAGCCGACCTCGCTTGTGAACAGGACAAAGGCCGATGCGCCGTTTTGGAGAAAAGTACGTGTGACAGACAGACAGATGGTGAATCGATTTTAATAAGGTTTTATTTTACACAAAACCTTAATAATGGCTGGGGAGAAGTAGGTTCTTCATGAATGGAATTTAAATATTTCACTCGAATGTCAATTATTCTTGTTAATTATGACGTCAGCATCTTATTTGCTTGGCTTTGGAAGCAGTAAATTCGCGCGAAATTGCTAAGTTCGAACTACTATAAGTTTGCCATAATGTGGCATATCTGGCAATCCTGTAACTTTTGACAGGAATGTCAGATTGACTAATGACATACCGCGTTCGAAGCATCAGTCCAAGTCGATTTATAGCATGGAGTAGTCCACTCCATTGGCCGAAACATTGGCCAAAATGATGGAAAACGCTAAAAAACGGCATATTTGGCTATCAAGGCCAAAAGCAAACATTTAAAAGGTATCATTTTCAAAAAACAGCTGGAACAAATCTTCTTGAACTAAAATAAATAATTTTTAATATGAACAGCAAAAAAATTTTTTTTCCACGTTTTTTTTTTCAGAAACAAATGGGCCCACATTAAATGGCCTACCCTGTATTACAGCGGCCATCCAGTAAACCATGTGCCCGGAGTAGCTTTCTTAGTCAACTACAAAATGAAACCTGCTGTTATTGGCTTTGAAAATATAAGAAAACGGCTACGCACTCTGCGCTGGCGAGGAAAATTTAGAAATACAAGCCTCATCAACGTTCATGCCCCTACAGAGGAGACTGCAGAATCGGGGAAGGATACTTTCTACGAGGCAGTAGAACGAACCCTCGAACCTGGCCCAGACATGATATCAAAATCGTATTTGGGGACTTTAACAACCAAACATGGACGGAACCCGTATTCAGGCGATACGTTGGCTCCCATAGCTTAGATCAAAATACAAATGATAACCGACTGCGGATTGTTTAATTAACAGTGTCACACGAAATGGTTGTTGGAAATACCTGGTTTACGCAGAAAGCGGTCCACAGACAAACATGGGCCTCTCCAGATGGGACCACTTTCAACCAAATTCGCCACGTGCAGGGCGAACACCGCCACCTCTCAGCCTTGATGAAAGTCAGAACATATAGGGGGCCAATATGGACTCGAATCACTATCTCGTTGGCATGGTGCTCCGAGCTTGAATAACAACAGCACCTAGTTTCCCCACTGACAATCAAGTGAAAATTAACACTGAAGCCATCCACAACACAGCCCTCCGCAACACCTATAAGAGGGAAATGGATGCCGCAAAAACCGCAGTCAACAGAGATCCTGGAAATGAAGGATCAACAAATGATCTTCACAATCACCTGAAGAACGTTATCATAAAAACGACCACAAACATACTTGGTCCCAGTCGCAAAAATAGTCCGAATGGCTGGTTTGACGATGAATGTAAGATAACAACGGAACGGACGAATACTGCATACCGAGTAATGTTGCATTCTCAAAGAACGCGGGCACGGGCAGAGACTTATCACGAACTCCAGTGAACGGAAAAGCGACTTCAGAGACGGAAAAAGGAACCAACAGGTTTGTGAACTCGGAAAGTACAGGGACAAACCGCACTATGCAAAGAAGGCGGAAGTTTTACCAACAAGTCAGCAGGATGACGCCTTACACACTTCTATGCTCATCCTGCTGAGACTGATCTGACTTTCGGCAGAATGGGCATATTGGAGCGATGGGTTGAGTACTTTGATGAACAGCGGCGAGTTGAAGGTCTCGCCAACTGAAGGCGACGCAGCATTTGCCGCGACCATCAAGTGTAGAAGAAACAGCCTGTGTAATTCATCGGCTTAAAAATCATAAGTCACCTGGAGCCGATGAAATTACAGCGGAATTGGTTAAATATGGAGGCGGTTAATTACATCAAATGGTTCATCAACTTATGCTCAACGTGTGGGACAGCGAATCAATGCCTGACGATTGGCAAAGGGGCATTATCTGCCTCATATATTAAAAGGGGGATATTACACAGTGCATCAATTATAGAGGCATTAAGTTGCTGAGTAGCATCTATAAGATATTCTCCGCTATTTTGGTAGGTCAGATAGCCCAATACGCCCACAACATCATTGGTCCATACCAAAGAAGCTTTACTCCAGGCAAGTCAGCAACAGATCAGATTTTCTCAGTGCGGCAAGCGATGGAAAAACTGTTGGAATATGGACATCAGTTGCACCATTTTTTCATCGACTTTAAGGCCGCCTATGATAGCATAGCCAGGGTAAAACTGTACACGGCCATGAGAGAATTTGGTATCCCGACAGAATTGATAAGACTGACTAGGCTAACCCTGACCAATGTGCGAGGCCAGATAAAAGCAGCAGGATCACTCTGAAGACCATTCGACATCAACAACGATCTACGAGAAGGGGATGTGACCTCTTTAATGATGCGTCCTCTTTAACCTGGACCTGAAATGCAAGGGGTACAATCGTCTTTAAGTCCACCCAACTCAGTAGTTGCTGCACATCAATGAAGGCAAGACAAAATATATGGTGGCAACATCAGCACCGAAAACCAACTAACCAACAACATCAAACCGCACGGGTCAAACGGAAAGAATAAATATAGGAGACTACAAATTTCAGACCATTGATAATTTCTCCTATCTAGGGTCGAAAATGACAACCACTAACAGCTATGACGATGAAATCCGCGCACGATTGTTGGCAGCCAACAGAGCCTATTTCAGCTTACGAAAATTGTTTCGCTCGAAACATCTCACCATAGGGTCAGAGCTCTTACTGTACAAGCCTATGATCTTGCCAGTCCTTATGTATTCCTGGGAGACTTGGGTTCTTAGCAAAAAAAATTACGCACGTTTGGCCATATTCGAGAGAAGAATCCTTCGAATAATTTTTGGCCCTCTACATGAGGATTCCGTAGCCTACATGAGGTTGTGGTGGGCTGGTTACTTAAACCGTATGAATGAGGATGATCCAACCCGGAAAGTCTATAAGGGTAATATCTATGGTAGAAAAAGAAGACGAGGCAGACCCTGCCTGACATGGAGCGATGGAGTAGGTCGGGACGCCGACTATCGAATTGGTAGACCTCGGCGCAAAACCGGGATGTCTGGAGTTCGTTATTAAGGCAGGCCTAGACCGGATACTGGTTGTTACGGCGTTGATGATAATGATGAACAAGGGAAGGCGTTCAGCTTGTCAGGTTGTTTTGTTTATAGGATCTCTTATTATTATAACTTACCTTTTCTATTATAATCTAAAAAAAATTAAAAAAATCCAAACTTACTTCACACAGAATTCCAGGCAAAATATTGTTACTCCTAACATAGTAATTTCACCACCGAACACCTTCAGTATAGCTCTAAGAATCATCATCCCATTCTCATCGTCTTTTCGATCCTTACCAACTTCTTGTTCCCAAGCTGCAGAAAGTGCATCTCCTAAGTGACCTAAGTGAAATATAGGAAAAGTATAAATTAAGAAATGAAAGTAATGAATCCCATTGAAACATATACAGTAAAAGTATCGTCGATTTATCGGGAAGTGTGTCTATTTTGAGTTTTTCTGAGTTTTCCCAGGTCAGGCCAAGGCTTTTCTATTTTATTCAATTATACATTTTTCGAGATTAGGCATACTTAGGCATCTTGGTTGACAGGTGGGTAAACTTTTCATCAATTCGTAAGAGGTTACGTAGCGAAAAGTCCACGCAGTAATTATGCACACAAACTACGCTTGGTCATGCCCTCGTCCATGACGATTCAGCTGAAGTACGCGGGGTGCAATTACACAAGGAACACTAATAAATTAATACTGTAGGTTCGTTCACAGTTCGTCGCCAAAAACCATGCTTCCTAGATATACAAATAGATCGACGCTTTCGATGTTCTGCCCATTAAAGGACATGGGAACAGTGTGGTGAATAGTCCGACAGAGATCCTTGGTTTTGCTGGTGTTTATCTGTAGTGCAACTCTACTTGCTTCTCTTTTCAAACCTAGAGCTATTTGGTTATGGGGAGTCGGTTGGAGAGTAAACAGATATCATCAGCACAGTGAAGGTGTTTGATAAAAGATGGCAGAGTCCATGGAAATCTACCGCGTCCTCGAGACATGGCAGCATAAAGAACGTCGCCGATAACAAGAAGAATTAATATCGTTAATATGTCACCCTGATAAACAGCTGGCTTCCAGAGAAACTGGAATGTCCCCCCCCCCCTCATTGGGCACCTCAGATACACTCCCTATTCACGCTGTCGAAAGCCTTCTCGAAATCAATGAGGAGCAGGTGAAGCTTAGATCTTAACTCATTCCCGGTGAGTCTACAGTCTCGGGTCCAGATACAGAACGCAACCCGTATCCGCATGTTATGGTGACTAGTCATCTCATCCACAAGAAGCGGAGTTTACGGACGTCTTACGGTTAAGAACCGTTGTGAAATGTTCTTTCCAGTTCTTTAGCTGCTCATCATCGTTAGAAGTTAGGAGTCAACGGTTAACACCCTTCATAAGACCATTCAAAGAGCATCTGTATCTGGCGTTCATCGATCCACCTGCAAGACTCTGCAATCAGCCAGATGTTTAATGCCCGTCAGGGACGTTACCGGAAACCTGAGTACCACCAATATTCCCAGGTATACAAGGAAGGAAGATAGCTCTTTCAGTTTTGAACTTTGGGGGTCGAAGCTCTCCAGTAGTATGTAGTAGATGATGATCCCTTTCGAGGCCAATGTTAGCAACAAATGACGAGACAGTGGAATCTGCAGAAATTCATTAACTTCCTATCATTATCGTCACGAAATTCCTATCATTATCGTTACGATCGCTAAAACCGTGGTTCTTCATCACCTATCTAAGTAAGGTGTAGTCAGGGTCCAAGGCGTGCCTAGAGGTTACCATAAACATTAATTCACGCTTATTCCCGCCAGGCTTCCCGGAGTACCAGAACACAGTATCGCAAGAGGGAGTGGAGTACTCCTCACAGTGCTACAATCCAACCTCACTCAACCCCAAAATATCTAGCCTGTAACGCTGGAACTCATGCTCTATTGGAAAAGTCAAATTTTACGACAAGCAGCGAGTACTTTGACAGAGTTCTTAATCCTCACCATAAAATGACGTGGTAGATTAATGTTAAAGACCCTTTCAAAAGGCCATACCTACTTCGTGAGACGCCCGAGGGCTATTCAGACTATAATGACTCTGCCCTGCTTTCCTTCTCAAACCGGCAGAGTTACAAGTATTATGGGTATACGAATATAAGCGGTAAAATGTGAGTGAATATTATATACCAGGTGGTCGAGAAAGAGGTGATTTCACCCGGTCCGCCGATTCCTCCAGAAGTTGATTGTGTCACTTTTGGGGGTGGTTCATGATTTTTTTCTCATACTAGTTCAACTTGATTCAACGTTGCTTTGCCATCTTTCGGCATCTTTCGGATAATGTGCTCGACAGCAACACTGAATATTTTTAGGAGTTGTTTAATGTTTTTTTCAATCCGAGGTTATTCCCACCTTCATATGACACATGTCAATTCTGATGAACGAAGTCTCCAAATTTATTCAGCTTTTTAAACAGTGTAAATTGAGCTAGACTGTCGTACGCTCACCTGAACATTCCGAGTATTTCATATACATTAACGTGGTGCTCTGAGGTAGTGACGAGGAAGACGCGGCAGCAACCCTGTCTGCCAAATCAAAACCAAGTGGCCGAGGAAAACCTCCACGAGGTGGCACCAGGAAACGCTGTACTCACTTTAGTTTGCTGGCCGTGAAGCAGTAGGCGAATGCTTCGAGGCTTATATAGGCGATCAAACCCGAATCTGCACGAAGGCTCATCTGAATTTGCTTAGGTTAAGAAACCTTACTGGTACTATACGTATACTGGTACCTTGGGAACGGGGATAGCCCTCTGAATTTACATGTCTTAAGACGGGTTGCAAAACAGTCAAGGAAGAGTGCAAGCTATTCGGAATATCGTCCTGGGAGCTGAAACATTTTTCCGTGTGGATGTGGCGGACACGCTATGTTCGCAAAGAGGCTTTTGGCACCCATATAACATTGTATTTCCAACATTTTTTAATTATTTGCTTCAGCAATCATTGATTTTTCTGGCTGAAATCTTCGCTCGTGTTCGTCGACTATATTTCTCAGCCCAATAAAATCTGTTTAATATTTTGACTTACCAGACCGATGCTCCTTTAGGGGTTGATAGAGATCTTTTGTTCCAAAATCTTTCTTTCGCCCTTTGGAGAATATAGGTATAGTGAAACTGAAAGCAATATCAATTAATTTGGTTTCCCACAATTTTACTAAAAAATGCATACCAGAAAAATATATTAGATAAAAGGTTCGCTTTTTCACGCGGATTTACAGGAAGTTCTTCTGGCTGGTGTGAATCCATTGTTGAACTACAAAAAAAATAAAAAACCAAAGCGTTAACTAGAAATTTATGCTGTGATTTTTATTGGGATGTTCTCTCTGATTGGATAGGGTAAAATATTGTTTGCAATTTACTGGTAATAAGCATTTATTTATTGAGAAATACTTTTCCCCCAAAATGTAAGTCCATTACTGTTTAATGAGAAATTGGTAATATGACCTAAGAGTCATAAGATAAATGTAAGCTTTTTATATGGATATCTCTTGATCCGTTTAGTATTATAAACATTTCAGGTCGATACTTTCTCCTATATGACTTTTTTCAGAGTTTTCGGTTGAGTAGTTTCTGAGAATTATCATCATCAACGGCGCAACAACCGGTATCCCGTCTAGGCCTGCCTAAATAAGGAACTCCAGACACCCCGGCTTTGCGCCGAGGTCCACCAATTTAATATCCCTAAAAGCTTCTATGTTTGGTGGTGGCAGTATTTGTCCGTTGTCTTCTGTTGACGGGATCTCCAACTCGCCGATATTTTGGTTGTTGAGCAGTTCATCAAAATACTCAACCCATTGCTCCAATATGACCATTCTGTCAGAAATCAGATTTCCCTCTTTGTCTCAGCAGGTGAGCATCGAGGTGTGTAAGCCTTCATCCTGCTGACTTGTTGGTAAAACTCCCGCCTTCTTTGCCTGGTGCGCTTGCTCCCTGTACTTTTCTAGTTCACAGACTTGTTAGTTCTCTTCTCCGCTCGACAGAGTTCGCGATAAGTCTGCACGCGTGCCCGCGTTCTTTTAGAATGCAACATTACTCGTTATGCAGCATTCTCCGTTCCGTTGCTAGCTTACATTTATCGTCGAACCAAGAGTTCCGATTTTTCCTGGGGCTGCGGCCAAGTATGTCTCCTGCCGTATTTATAATAACATTCTTCGGGTGATTGTGAAGATCATTTGTTGATACTTCATCTCCAGGATATCTGTTAGCTGCGATTATTGCGGCATGCATTTTCCTCTTCTAGGTGTTATGGAGGACTGTGTTGTGAATGGCTTCAGTATTCACTCTGGTGGTGTTGCAATTCGAGCACGTAGCGCTATGCGAATGAGATATTGATCCGAGTCCACATTGGCCCCCCTATATGTTCTGACATTCATCAAGGCTGAGAGGTAGTGGCGTTCAATCAGCACATAGTCAATTTGGTTGAAAGTTGTCCCGCCTGGAGAGGCCCACGTATGTTTGTGAACCGCTTTCCGCGCAAACGAGGTACTTCCAACAACCATTTCAGTGCGATATTGCTAACTGAATAATCTGCAGTCCGTTATCATTGGTATCCCTATGTAAGCTATGGGAGCCGACGTATCGCCTGAATACGAGCTCGGGCTTGACTGTAGGAGTCTCCAAGTATGATTTTGATATCATACTTGGGACAAGCTTCGAAGGTCCGTTCAAGTGTCTCGTAGAACGTATCCTTCTCCGACTCTGCAGTCTTCTTTGTAGGGGCGTGAACTTTAATGAGGGCAAGCGCGGCCCGCGTAGTGTGCATAGCCTTCCGCTTATATTTTCAAAGCCGATAAGAGCAGGTTTCATTTTGGCTGACTAAGGAACCTACTCCGAGCACATTGTTCCTGAGAATGGGTCCGTTAAAGAAATGATTAATTTCAACCCCTCGCATTCCCCACCTTTCCAACAAATGTCAAAATCAGCTTCGGAAAGTACTAATCGAGACCTTTCATTTGATACTCCAGATGACTATATTTGATGAAAAAACAATGTACACCCCCCTTTTGCACCTTAAATTCGGGGTAGAATTATGTAACTCACTGTATGCGTGAGGGTTCACAATTTCCACCTTTCCTATAAATTTCTTGTGAATCGCTACAACCATCTTCGAGGAAAATGAGCGTGACGGACAGACAGGGAGAAAGATGAGTTGCCAGATATCCCATCAGACGCGACCCCAGTTGGCAGATAAGGGCATACCTATTGATATGTAAATATGTATTCATGCACTTTATTTTCTGACTGTGCATGGGCTAGTGCTTGCTCATCTCTGGTGCATGGACAAAAATGGCTATGGGAAGGATACCCAGAACATAAAACCACCATGGAAGACGAGAGAAGGAGGAAACTTACGGTGCAGGGGCTCGGAACACCAGTATCGGCTTTTTGGAGTGAGCAAGGGGGCACCCTGCCGTCGATATCCCTCGACCGCAGTGCCTCGGTGGTGGACAGCTTGGCCACCTTGGCATATGATGTTACAAGTGATTTGGATCCGGAGAAGGAGGTGTTCAAGCGAAGTACGACCTTACTGAGAACACCGGTAACAAGATCAAACAAAGATGAACCGAAGGCAGATTGTTGGACGACAAAAACTGTTATAACACCCACCACATATGTTCAAGATACGCGACATCAAGAGGCACTCCAGGACGAAGAAAGGGATTCATTTAAAAGAAGCTTATCGGCTATGAGATCTCCACAAATATCAAAGACAGTATAGGATAAGATACAGGCATGGTCAATAAACACCAAAAGTGAAGAAGCGTATAAAAGGAGTAACCCTGTCCGGGCTCATAGAGAGCAGAGTCTGGATCCGGAGGAATTACTCTTCACCCAGCTTGGGGCAAAAATAGTTGAGCTGTCCGAGTTTATCAAGGACAAGCACAACATACACCAAACCAAAAAGAATATGGTGAGGGCTATTAGATCGCAGATGGGGGAAAGAACACTAAGGATACGCCGAACTCTGTTGTTCTAACAGTGTTCAAGCGACCCAAGTGACGCCTAACCGATCTACCATGGAATCACGGCGAAATAAACGACTACGTGGAAAAGAGGGAGATCCTCTAAATAATCAACAGTCACCTTAGAGAAAAAAAAGGCGGACAGGACATTCTGAAAACCAGCACCAGCAACTCAAAACATACAGCGAATGTAGGAAAGTCGACCAGCGCTGCGAAGCCCAAGACGAAAGAAAACGATGGATGGACTAAAGTTACCAGCAAAAAAGCGAAAGGAAAAGCAAAAGTGCGAACTCGTCCAGATGCAATTGTTATCCCCAGTAAGTGCAATCTGTCCTACGCAGAGATACTCAGAAAAGTCAAAGCTGATCAGGACCTAAATAAATCTAAGCGGAAATCTGAACAGAATCCGAAGAACCCCGAAAGGGATTTCATGTTCGAACTGAAAAGATCTAGCGTGGGCAAAACTCATGACTTTCGCACTCAAGTCAAAAACTCACTTGGGGAGAATGCCGCGGTGCGTGTCCAAAAACCTGAGATCTATATACAATGCAAGGATCTCAATGAAGTGACATCGAAAGGAGAAATTTGTATTGCTCTGAATCTGGGAGTCAGACATACTACAGTTTTAATAAACGGCGTATATGTGTACAGTTATTACGCCCCACCAAGTCTGACACTGTCCGAATTCGAGGAAATGCTTGACAGTCTTGTTCCCGACGCAAGGAGTCGTAGTCCAAGGGTGATTGCTGGTGACTTCAATGCTTGGGCCCGTGAGTAGGGTAGCAGAGAGGCAAATTCAAAGGGCCGCAGTCTACTAGACGCTTTTGCACAATTGGATATAATTCTGGCCAACGAAGGTTATGTAAATACCTTTTAGAAAGGGGGGTCTGCCTCAATCATAGACCTAACTTTCGTCAGCCCTGCACTGGCACGTTGTATGTCCTGGTGCCTCAGCAAGGTCTACACCCACAGTGGTCACGAGGCAATCTTCTTTGGGTTATGGGTGGAGTCACCGGGCAGAAGACCATTAAGTCTGAAACCGAGAAAGATGTCAGGCTGATCTGCTAAAGCTCTGGATGAGCGGACCATCATAGAGGTGTGGCTAGACTAACCTAGTAAAGTAGGCGCCTCTACGGAAAGAGCTGTCCATGTGGCCCAATGCATCGCCAAAGCGTGTGACCGATCCATGCCTAGGATGTGCTCATTTTCCAATAGAAGATCAAACTACTGGTGAAATACTGAGCTGGCCAGCCTTCGATCAACCTATCACCAAGCCAGAAGAGCGGCTCAGCGGCTCGTAGGCAGAATCAACCAAGGGCAAAAAAGAGCGCGCCTATAAGGAAGCCCGCAAAACCCTCAAGCTCGCCATCCAACGGAGCATGCTTTAAGGAGCTCTGTTCGGAAGCGGCCGTAAACCCGTGGGGGAACGCCTATAGAATCGTGATGAGGCGATTCAGAGGCCGATCACTCTTGATAAAATTTATCTTCACTCTTGTTATAAATTATCCAGGGGTTATTCCCCCAGCAAGATGACGGCACAGACAGCTTCCAGCAACCTTGAAAGTGATGGCAATGTGATATAATAGGAGATAACAAAGCTCCGGGTCTGGATGGCGTGCCAAATGCCCTTAAATTTGCTGTGAAATTCAGACCGGACATGTTCGCTGGGTTGTTCGAAGCGTGCATATCTGAGGGGCATCATAAAAGCGATCGAAGTGAGTGCTACTGCCTAAGGTTGGCAAACCTCCAGGCGAGCCAACCTCCTACAGACCTATTTGCCTTTTGGACACTGTGGGGCAAATGCAAGAGCGAGTAATCTATAATAGACTACTCCCGGTTGATGAGAGCCAGGGAGGCCTCTCAGATCGACAGTACGGGTTCCGTAAAGCCAGATCAACCATTGATGCCATCAAAATGGTTACTCGCTGGCAGCTCCAATTTGGGGAAAGGCATTGCAGGTTATATTTAATACTTACAAACGGAATGCAGTCAACAGAAGAACAGCCCTAAGGCTATGCTTGGCATTCAGGGCTGTCGCAGATGATGCAGCATTCGTTGTCTCTGGAATGATGCCCATTGACATCTTGGCAGATGAGATGACGAATATATACCATGCGAAGCCAATCTCTCTTTTATCGCAGACGAAGAACGCCGAAAGTGAGAGATCTCTAAATAGGTGATAAGAACATTGGGAACGCTCGGGAAAGGGTCGGTGGACACACAGGTTTATTCCTCCTATCAAGGAGTGGTTGGAGAGACGACACGGTGAAATTAATTATAATCATACCGAATTTCTCACGGACTATGCATGATATCGCCAGTACCTGTTCAGGTTTAAACTATATACCTCCCCCAATTGTCCAAACTACAATGGACAGAGGACCCAGAGCACGTATTTCTTCACTGTTCGAGATTTGTGGAAGGAGGAAGAAATTAGAGGAGACTCTAGGAGAGGTGCTCCTGCCAGAAAGACTGGTACGAAGAATGCTAGCAGAGGAGGCTAGAAAAGCGCAGTTACGTACGCCGCGTAGAGACGAAAGAGGACCAAGCTAGAGTGAGCTGACTCGGCCTCGTGATGTAATCCCTTATGGTGGTTCCACGGGTTTTGGGAGGAGTCGAGGGTGGTTTTAGTGGGTAAAAATCCAACACCTTAGCGTGTCCAGGTCAGTGTCTTTTAAAGATTTCCACCTCCTCCAAAAAAAAAAAGACAGACCGAAACTGATTTTAATAAAACAAATCGTAGTTTTCTTCCCAGGCACCCTGTGACTAATCACTTCATACGAATTTACAATTTGTTAATATACAGCAGTAGTAATAAATTCCATTCGTTATCAAGTCGTTCTAATTACATGATACAGTATGTACTTACCTAAATATCGATTTTATACATTTTTTTATCTAACAAATACATTAGTGTTGTGCTGTTGGTCAGTTGATGCCAGTGGTTTACATTGCATTCAAAACTTCAGATAAATACACACCATACACGCTTATCATATCATGACTGATTCTATTATAATCCTTTCGGTTTCATTCAATCAATTTCTAATCCCACCAGTATTTTCTAGACTTTTCCTAGTGCGCAATCTGCCATAATTCAATGCCAACCGTTGGTCGCGGCAAAAAGGTTTTGCTGAATAAAAAAGTCGGAAACTCCCTCCTTGGCCTCCTTACCAAGGAGCGTAAAGCTATCTCCAGCCGTGAGAGTGAAAGCTTAAGAAAGGTGAAGAACGTCAACGCACCCTTACCTAGTGGCAACTATCTGGGCAAAATGAGCCAAGAGGCAGATAAACTGCGTGGCTCATCGACAATTTAGATCCGTGGCTGAACTAAACGCATGGTCAGATTGATTACTTCCTTACCCAAATTCTAAGCAGGCATGGAGGTTTCCACTCGTACCTGCACAGAATTAGGAAAGGGCAATCTCCTGATTGTGTGTTCTGCAATGGAGTGGCGAACGAAGCTAAACACACCTTTTTCTCTTGTGAAAGGTAGGACGGGTTTCGTCAGCAACTTTATGCAAACACAGGGGAGCTCTCTCCATACAACATTGTCAGAGACATCCTGCCAACGCCCGGCAGCTGGAGTCATGTTGCACATTATGCCCAGGCTCTTCTTATTGCAAAGAAAATTGAACTCGACCGGTAGAGGGACTGGATGACAAGGGATTCCCTGAACTAATAGCTCCCTTCCCCCCCTCCCCTTCCGGTGGTCAAAGGGATTCCCTTACTTGAAGACTCCCAAAGCCGGGAGAGCAGGGGGACTAGCCCGAAGTAATGTGTCAAATGCTTCCAGGCTAGAAGGTTTTCTGATAACAGGAAGGTGTTTAGTTTTTAGTCTGACAGCGTACTCTTGCGGGAGACCAACACTTTGTGGATAAACGCATTTACCTACCTCTACTCCCAAAAAAAAACTGAGGTCTTAAGTCTGTATAGTCAACGCAGCTGCCGTCAAGTTTTGACAGCAAATGTAATCATATTAAGACAAATGTGCGACAGCTTTGCAAGTGTCTTAAATCTAACATAGTTAGGGCTATTGGTTTATGAAGCATAAGTCGCCAGGAGCCGATGAACTTATTGCGGACTAATTAAATGTATTATAGATACGACTAAATGCACCAAGCGGTAAATCAAGACTTGGGACAGCGAAACATTATCTGTCCCATACAAAAAAAGGGAGATGTCATGTAGTACAGCAATTATAGAGGAATCACGTTGCTGAATACCTATAAGATAGTCTCAGCTATCCCATCCGTCCAGATCATCGTAGAAAGCTATGATATTATAGAGACAAAGCAGGAATAGATCAGATTCCCTCAAGCATGGCCAGGATAAAACTACATATCGCCATGACAGAATCCAGTATCCCGACAAAAATAATGAGGCTGGCTAGGATGACCCTAAACAATATGCTATATCAGATAGAAGCAGTAGGATCGCTCTCGAGACCAACATCAAATAGCAAAAGAACAAAGATAGGAGAATACAACTTTGAAATCGTTGAAAACTTCTTCTATTTATGGTCGAAATTCACAACTGATAACAGCTATAACGACGAAATCGGCTCACGGTTGCAGGCAGCGAATCGAGTGTATTTCGGCTTACAAAAACTATTCTGCTCGAAGCGTTTCACCAGGGCAATGATTTTGGTAGTTCTCATGGTTCTCATGTATTCCTTAAAGACCTGGGTTGTTAGCAAGGAAATCGCGAACTATTAGCCGCGTTCAAAAAAAAATCTTCCGAAGAATTTTGGCCGTTCGGACGGGCAATTATATAAAGATGAAATTTATGAAATCCACGATCGCTTGGTTGTGGAGAAAACCCCATTAAATAAACTTAACTCCCCCAAAGACAGTCCCAAGCCCGTTTGGTTAAAGGAGGATGGTCGAGTCACTATAGTTTGAATAACTGTGTGACATCCATCCACTCCCCTCCCCAGCTTGTCGTAAAAGGCGACTTCTATGAACAAGTGACTGCGATCCAGGAGACAGGTAACATTGTCATCGTGATGGGTGCTCTGAATGCCAAGATGGGCTCTGACAACTTCTTGCGCTAATATGTGATCGGAAAGCACTTTCTTAGCAGACGTAATGATGGTGGTAAGAGGTTTGTGGGTTTCTGTTCGAATAGAGAGCTTCCCATTAGTTCAGTTGGGTTTCGACTGACCGACACCGCTTGACTAATTAAATTGACCAACTTGCGATCAGCAGTAATTGAGGAGTTGTTTTCTAGGCGAGCGTAATAAAAGAGGCGCTGGCATCGTCGGGCTTGAACGATGACTACTTACGTTCGCTCCTGTGTTGCTACCGGCGCTTCTAGCAGGGTTAGAGAGCTTCAACCACCCAAGTTTAACATCACTTATATGACTCAGATCCCGTTCAAAAGTGGGAGATTCATCTTGTTTATCGAATCAGAACCGAATACCACATCAAACAAGTCGGAATACTAGAATCGGGATGCCACTTTTTCCCATTCGCGTATACTTCAATTCAAAATATTCGTTGATATACATATGTATTTCGAAACTCCAACTCCGCCGTTCATATCATCATCATCAACAACACGTATTCGGTCTAGGCCTGCCTTAATATGAAACTCCATATATCCCGGTTTTGCGCCTAGGTCCACCAATTCGATATACCTCTGGCGTCCTAACCTACTCCATGGCTCCATCTTAGGCAGGACCTGCCTTATAGACTTTCCGGGCTGGATTATCCTCATCCATACGGATTAAGTGACCCGCCCACCGCAACCTGTTGAACCGGATTTTATCCACAACCAGACGGTGGTGCTATCGCTCATAGATTTCGTCGTTATGTAGGCTAGGGGATTGTCCATCCTTATGTAGGGGCCAAAGATTCTTCTCTCGAACGCCGCCAAGAGTTCGCAGTTTTTTTTGCTAAGAACCCAAGTTTCCGAGGAGCACATAAGGAGTGACAAAATCATTGTCTTGTACAGTAAGAGCTTTGACCCTATGGTGGGACCTTTCGAGCGAAACAGTTTTCGTAAGCTGAAATAGGCTCTGTTGGCTGATAACAACCGTGCGCGGATTTTCCAAGATAAGAGAAATTATCAACGGTCTTAAAGTTTTAGTCTCCTATCTTCATTGTTTTCGTTTGACCAGTGCGATTCGGTGTTGTTCGTTCTTTTGGTTTGGCGCTGATGTTGCCCCCATATACTTCGTTTTGCCTTCATTAATGTGCAGCCCAGTCAGCTTGCTTGATCTGGATGAAGGTAGACTGTACATTTCGGGTTGTTCTTCCCATGATGTCGATATCGTCAGCGTAAGCCAATAGTTAGGTGGACTTGAAGAGAATGGTGCCTCTCGCATTTACATGGTCATCACCAATCACTTTCTCCAGAGTAAGGTTAAACAGGACACATGATAGGGCATCCGCTTGTCATAGACCGTTGTTGATGTTGAATGATCTTGAAAGTGATTCTGCTGCTTTTATCTGGCCTGATCAGGCTCAGCCTAGTCAGTTTTATCAATTTAATTGAGATACCGAATTCGCTCATGGTCGTGTACTGTTTTACCCTGGCTTTGCTATCATAGACGGCATTAAAGTCGATGAAAATATGGTGCAACTGATGAGCATATTCCAACCGTTTTTCTATGGCTTGCCGCACAGAGAAAATCTGATCTGTTACTGATTTGCCTGGAGTGAAGCCTCTTTGGTATGTGCCAATGATATGCTGGGCGCATGGGGCTATCCGACCTAGCAAGATAGCGGAGAAAATTTAATAGATGGTACTCAGCAACGTGATACCTCTATAATTGCTGCACCGTGTGATATCTCCCTTTTTATGTATGACACAGATTATGCCTCGTTGCCAGTCGTCACGTATTGATTCGCTGTCCCATACTTTGAGCATCAGTTGATGCCCTTCGTATGAGTTCACTTTATATGATGATGAAAGCATGCACCTCTTAGAGTAAAATACACAATTTTAACGCTCTATAACTAATAATGGTTGGATTTTTGTCAGACTTCTCAAACTTTGCATTATGTTATTAATTATAACTGTACCAAATTTTCTACTTCTATAATAGAATGAACTGAAACCCTCCTTGGTTTTTGGGTAAATTTCTAAAGTATGGTAATAATAATAAGTTAATAATAGTATACTTTATTTAACCAGGTATCAGAATGAGATGTATTTTGGTACATATATTTCTTATAGATGCACCATTGTCTTTTTTTTTTAATTTTTCTTTTTTTTTGGGTTCTAGAATGAGACCGGTTACACGTTTTGGGCACATATTTTGAGCTCTCACTCTCCTATGTTTCACCCAGTATCAAAAATATCATCAGTTTCGAAAAGTACTAATTGAGCCCTTTCATTTGATATCCAACACGACTATATTCTGTGAAAAAAAATTTACACCCCCTTAAAAATGTATCGGGATGTGTTGTGTTCTTTGTGTTGCTATATGGGAGTAGCACATGGAAAATGACTACCAGTGTTACTCGAATTCGTCAACCCTTGTCTGCAAAGTGTTACGGAGTACTCTGGCTTGATACAATTTCGAACGAAGAACTTCATCGCGCAGAGGCCAGTTACCGACCGCGTAGACCGACCGTAGAGGCCAGTTACCGGCGAGAAGGCGGAAATAACAATAGATAAGTCGCACATTAAGGAAGAGGACAACTCCATCGCTGGCTACGCCATGCCGTGGAATTCACTATCCGAAGATGGTCAAAAAGTGGGCCACACTAGAAGCACAGGGTGCAGAACAGTGGAGGATGAGTGCAAGTGTCTCGGGAAGTCCTGGAACGAACTGGAAGACATTTCAGCGAACCGCGAATGATAGCACGTAGGCGTGGTTGACGCGTTATGGCAACCATATTATGACATCATATGTGCATAGATTATAAGTATCATGTTAAAGTGAATAGTCTGAGTCACGTACTAAATGTACACTACGGTATATGATGGACCCATCGTTCGCCTAAAATATTTTTAATAATAATAATCGTTGGCACAACAATCCATATTGGATCAGGGCCTTGAAGCGTGTTAGACCATTCCATTCAAGATCGCGTAACGGTACACTGCAGTGCACTATAGTAAGCAATGTGATAAGCACTGCGCTCGCCCGTGAGACTCAGGTACTCATTCACAGCTGAGTCGACTAGTGTCCGACATCTAGTTACGATAACAAATCCGTCTGCCACCAGTGAGATTTGAACCGGGTCAGTTTGCTACGGCAGTCCAGCGCTCTAACCATTTGAGCCATCCGGACACACAAATATTCTATATCTTATATAGATAAAATAAACACAAAACTTCTCATACCTGAAGCGGCGAGCTCCCGGTGTCAGACTTGTTTTATACTCGCAACACTGACATATACGCACACCCTATGGAATACTGCCCGGTACTAAATTAGAAGCTGGTTTACAAGAAGCTCAATATCGCCAGCACACCAACGAAAAAAGATACTAAACAAAATCCATCAAAGTTATCTTTTCCGTCCGTGATGCAATTTTCACTTCAACCCTAAATAATACTAGCGTTTTCAAATGTTTGATCAATGTCAGAAGTGCTAAATGCACACGAAGTATTGATAAAATTTATTATATAGGGGAGACTGGGGCAAAATGGTAAATTGTCGAAATCAATAACCTGCATTATTTCTCGATCGATAACAGTTACCGACGTGAAATTTCTACTGAGGGGGCTTTGGGTACCAAGAATGATTGGCGATAGTTGTGAATTGCTCCCTTGAAAACTGGGGTGTACATAGTCCAAAGTGTATTTTAACAGTGGTGCCGCGATTCGATAGTAATAGTACGATTTCCACCAAACTCCGTAAGGTCATGTTATAGCCTACATTACTGCAAAATTTCGTGGTGCTAAGATTAACTTAAGGGTCGTTTCGAAGCCAATTACTAAAAATTATAGTAATATACTATTATTAACTTTATTTGAAAAGACATCGGTATGAAAGTTATTGCGGAGCTCAGACACCATATAGTATAGTTGCAGCCTCCTCATTTTTTTCAGATTTCTCGGTTGGGTAGTTTCTGAGAATATGTCCGCTAAAGCAATGTTCCCTTTCGGACCCTCGCACTCCCCACCTTTCCAACAAATGTCAAAACTAAGACCGGCTTCAAAAAGTACTAACCGAAACCTTTCATTTGATACCCCACATGACTATTTTGGTTTAATTTTTGTGGGATGTGTAGGTATGGGGTATTTTTTTAGTTTTACCTACCTAGGTAAAACCTAGGTACCTAGGGAGTGTAATTTGACAGTTGAAAAGGTTTTTTCATGTTTTTTGGGCATCAAAGTCGTTTTTTCCAGGTAGATTTTATTTGATTATAAAGTTTTCTTCATTTATTTTACTCAGTGTTTTTTATTTCGTATTTTGGGTTATTTATGCACTTGAGGTTTATAAAATAGGAAAAATATGCTGGTTTTGGATGTTTTATTTTTGTGGGGTGTTTACAAGGTAGTTTATACTATGAGGGGAGTGTAATTTTGGAGAGTGAAAATATTGATGTTCTGTATAGGATATCAAAGTATAATAATATATAATAGGAACAGTAAGAAATGAAGAAGTAAAAGATTTCAGTCATTCAACTCATTGAAAAATCCTAAATTTGTTAAAAATTATTTTTTTTTCCATATTTTTCGCAAAAATGGTCCGTGAATATGAGCAAACAAGTCGGGAAACAGAAAGCTGGACGCTATTCTTTTTATAAAGACATTTGAGCGTGAATTTGTCCTATTAGCACCTAACACGTAATATACGTAATATTCACTTTCGGGTGATATTCACATTCAAAATCTTGAATTTCCAAAGAAGTGACAACTTTCGCCTATTATAACTTTGTTAGTAATGATGCGATTTCCACCAAACTTGGTAGGATCAAGCTGTATATTATAGCCTATATTACTGCTTAGGTGGTGCTAAATTGGGGGTTTTGCAGCCAATTACTGAAAATTATAGTAATATACTATTTTTAACTTCATTTTAAAGGATATGGGTATGGTATTTCGGAGCCTAGGCACCATATACTGGCAGCCCCGTGATTTTTTCAGATTTTTCAGTTGGGCAGTTTCTGAGAATGTCCCCGTTAAAAAAATAATAGCTTTCGACCCCCCGAACATGCCGCCTTTCCAACAAACTAAGACAAGCTTTGCACTGACTGTACTGACCGAAACTTTTCATTTGATACCCTACATGAAAATATACAAAGCGGCCTCTGCAACCCTCGGGGTCACCAAGCCGGGTAAGCGGTACATCAACCGAGATACTTGGCTTTGGAATGATGATGTTGAAATGAAGGTCCGTGAAAAGAAACCCCTCTACCACAAATTTCTCGACGATAAAACACCTGCTAATTGGCAAATTTATAAGAATGCAAACCGGGAAGCAAAGAAAGCGGTCGCTGTCACCCGAGCAAACCATTTCAAAAATCTTTACGATAAACTGGACACTCGGGATGGCGAGAGAGATCTTTATCGACTTGCTAAAAGCCGTGATGAACGCACACAGGATATCGAACATTTCTGTTGTGTTAATGATAAGAACGGTACTTTGCTTACCAACCGTCGAGCCGCAACGGATAGATGGCGAGAATACTTCGAGCAGATTTCAACTGAAGAATTTGCTCATCCTCCACTTCCACAATCATTGCCGACATTTGGAGCAGTTCCACCAGTCAGCGCAATTGAAGTCGAGGAGGCAATAAAACAAATGAAATCGGGGAAAGCAACAGGACCTGACGACATCGCATCTGAGCTCTGGAAAGCGAAGAGCTAGGACCCAACACTGTGGCTCAGTGAATTCTTTAACCGGGTTATTCAGGAAGGAAGAACACCATCTGACTGGCAAGAAAGTACCACTGTTCCAATATGGAAAAAGAAAGGTAGTCCAGCAGAATGTTCAAATTACCGTCCGATCCGGTTACTTTCCCATACCATGAAGATTTTTGAACGCCTTCTTGACAACCGTATTCGCGAAATCGTTGAAATAACCGTGAATCAAGCCGGATTTGTCAAGAACTGCGGAACTACTGACGCAATACACGCTGCGCGGTTACTCATGGAGAAACACCGTGAGAAGCATCGCCCTCTTTATATTGCCTTTCTGGATCTAGAGAAAGCGTTTGACCGTGTACCACACGAACTCATCTGGTATGCTTTACGACAACACTTCGTACCAGAAGAACTCGTGCGCTGGGTTCAA
This sequence comes from Hermetia illucens, assembly GCF_905115235.1. Taxonomy (NCBI): domain Eukaryota; kingdom Metazoa; phylum Arthropoda; class Insecta; order Diptera; family Stratiomyidae; genus Hermetia; species Hermetia illucens. Next base: position 78,233,210 of record NC_051854.1, on the reverse strand, counting down.
TTGCTCTACCACGATCCGAAAAGTAAAGTTCGAAGTATGGCGGGTGTATCAAAACCGCTTCGTATTTCTGTTGGTGTTCATCATGGAAGTGCCCTCTCACCACACCTCTTTGTTCTTGTTATGGACACCGTCACACGGGATATCCAACGTCCAGCGCCCTACACACTGCTTTATGCAGATGATGTTTTCCTAGCATCTGATAGCAAAAAAGATCTCGAGCAACTTGTTCAAAAATGGAATGATCGCCTCATGCAACACGGTCTCAGATTGAATTTAAACAAAACTGAATTTTTGACGACCGATCCCCATGAAACAGGCACAATGACTGTCAGCGGCAGTGATCTGCCCAGAACTGAGCGATTTAAATACCTCGGGTCAACGCTATCAGCCAATGGAGAACTGCGTTATGAAATTGCTTCACGCATTAACGCAGCCTGGATGAAGTGGCGTTCCACAACTGGTGTCCTTTGTGATCGACGTATCAACGAACGTCTCAAATCTAAAATTTACCGCAATGTCGTCCGTCCAGTCGCTCTCTATGGTTCTGAGTGTTGGCCGACCATAAAAGACAATGAACGGCGTCTTGCGGTAATGGAGACGAAGATGCTACGTTGGACTAGTGGCGTCACACGTTTAGATCACATCCGAAATGAGGATATCCGCGATCGTTATGGGGTTGCACCGATCGTGGAAAAGTTGCGAGAGAGGCGTCTTCGATGGTATGGTCACGCACTTCGTGCAAACGAGAATTCACTTGCCAAGATTGGTCTGAACATCGAAGTCGATGGTAAACGACCAAAAGGCAGACCTAAGCAACGGTGGCTTGATACGCTGGATGGCGATTTGAAAGCCTCGAGATTGCACCCAGATCAGGCATTCGATAGAGCCAAATGGCGAAGCCGATCACGACGAGACGACCCCGCTTGTGAACGGGACAAAGGCTGAAGAAAAAGAAGAAGGAGATGACAATATTTGGTGAAAAAAATGGACACCCCCCTTTTGCATGTATGCCCCCCCCTTAAATTAGACGTAAAAGAATGTAACTCACTGTATGTCCACCAAATTTGGTGTCAATCGCTGCTACAGTCTACGAAAAAAATGCGTGTGACAGACAGATAGACAGAAAGACAGACAGTAAACCGATTTTCATAAGGTTTTGTTTTACACAAAACCTTAAAAAATAACTCCATAGACCATAAAAAACTAGGCCGGGCTGTTCACGCAGTTCACAAAGAGGAATGGTCGGTGTTCAAAGCTGCAAAAGAGTTCGACCTTGCTCATATGCCTGTGAAGAGGTAATGACAGAGCGTTATATCCCCGGAAAAAGATACACATTTTACTTCACCCACTCCTTCCACTAGTATACCAGTTACGTTGAAGTCGGCTGAACGTATAACAATATTTTCTAAGGAACAGCAGCTGGCTCTAATGGCATACTTGCTCAAATTTACCGATCTTTATTTTGGATTTGCTTCGAGGGATGTGAGATGGCTGGCGTTTCAATATGCCAAGTGTTTGCAAATTGCTGTTCCTGGATGGTAAAATAGAATGGTTGTGGTATTTAATAAAGCGTCATCCTACGCTCGCCATACGGAAACTGGAAACGACGAGGCTTCAACGAGCGACAGCGCTCAACCGAACTAATGTTGGAGAGTTTTTCAAACATTTGAAAACACTGTAAGAGAGCTATCATTTTGAACCTGGAAACATTCGGAATGTTGTCGAGACCGGTATTACCACGATTTGAAGCCCTAACCGAGTCATAAGTCGTAAAGGGCAGAAGCAAGTTGGACGTATAACATCGAATGAGCGTGGCACACTGGTGACGATGGCACTGGCGGTAAGCGCAGTGGGAAATAATAATTTTTCATCTTTCCACGGGTCCAATTCAAGCCTCATTTTTTGAACGGTGGCCCGCAAGGCTACGCAGGAGCTGCAAATCCTTCTAGCAAATTGAAACATTTAAGTGTAACATTTTTTTCGAATGTATCATTGTTCCTGGAAGTTACAAGTACTCGCATTATTTTAAGATAGATGAATGCGGAATACCTTTTCAAAGACATTGCGGATCAACCACAGACAATTCAGTTCTTCTCATTTTCGACAACCACGAATCGCACGTTTCCATTGACAATGTAAAATTTTGCATTGGAAATGGCATTGTTGTCCTCTCTCTCCCACCTCAGTGCAGTCATTGGCTCCAACCGCTCCATAGAACAGTTTCGGCCCATTCAAGAAGGCTATCAATTACTTTGTTGATGGATGTATTAATGCCAATCTTGGACGCTCGACGTCAATATACGACATTCCTGGAATTGCTTCTTCAGCTATGGATGCTGGAGTGACACGCAGCAACATTATTTCCGGCTTCAGATGAACAGGAATTTGGCCAATGAATGAATATATTTTTGACGACATCGACTTCATGCCTTCTGAAGTAACTGAACAGTCAGCTCTGGCCCATGCTGATCTACGGCTTTGAGGAACCAGCAAGGACCATCTAAAGAAGAGGGATTGAGCAATGAGGTGGAAAATCGATTCAAGCATTGAAGAAAAAACTGACTTCGAAAGGGCTCTTGAATCAATTCGCCCTTATCCAAAAGGCGGTACAACGTGCCCCATTTAATCCGAGAAAACGATGCACCACTGCTCCCAAAAAAACACGGTCGTCCACGCAAAGTCAGACTCTGTAATCACTTTCGTTTTGCTGTGTATTGAATTAAATATGGACGTTTTTTGTAATAATAATAATAATAATCGTTGGCGCAACAATCCATGTTGGATGAGGCCCTTGAAGTGTGTTAGAGCACTTCATTCAAGACCGTAACGGTACACCACAGTAGACTGTAGGAGGTAATGTGGTCAGCATCACGCTCGCCCGAGATTATTACCCTGATTTGACTCAGGTACTCATTCACAGCTGAGTCGACTAGTGTCCGACGTCAAATCACGATACAAATTCCACTGCCACCAGTGAGATTTGAACCGCGACCTTCCGTACGACAGCCTTGCGCTCTAACCACTCAGCTATCCGGTTTTTTGTAATGAATTTCTTCATTGATGCACATTCTAACTTTTTCATACTTATTTGAGCTCAAAAAGTTGTTTTCGAGGGTTGCAGACTTGATTTACCATTTTACCCCACCCATTTACCATTTTACCCCACAGTGGGGCAAAATGGTAAAAAACTTACACTTTGGAAAAAAATATTAGCAAAAATCATAGAGGACAGATTACGTTACAAAATGAATATGTAAGTTTCGAGATCAGAAACTTAACCAGGAGATTAATTGATGTTATAAAATCAAACAACGTAATATGTAGTTGCTCAAAACTATATTTACATTTATTTACGGAATCTTACTTTACAAACATAACAATTTATCGCCTAACTAAATCAATACAATTGTCGTTAATTTTCCAAGTTATTAACAATCAAATCAATCTTATGAGTGAGGCCTTTCACGATGTTTGCAGCTCGAAGTCATCTCCTGTACTGCCTTCTCCGTGTTTTTAGCTTTAAGTTTTTTATTCATCATAGTGACTTACGCTAATACATAATTGATTAATTCTAGCTTAAATATTAAGCTTAACTAACTTAACTTTATTTCAATGGGTGGCTATTACAATTGTTTGGCCTATCCGGCCTTCTGTGTAAATTATTACTTTAACTGTATTAATTTTAATACATAAATCTTCACAATTATTTTGTATGCAACTAAATTATTTAAAGACTGCGCTTGCACTAAAAGCGCCAGAAGGCATCACTTACTTAAAATACTTAAAACTAACTAAGTCTAAACTTAATCTAACAATAAATACTTAACCTACTATATACAATAGCACATTACATGTCTTGTGCTTAGCCTCGATGTACCCCTACCAGGCAGGGAGAATCATATAGGGAAAGGATGGCGGGTTTAAGAGCTTCGCTCACTATTTGGCAGGGCCTTAGGAAGTTGGCCAATGGGAAGGTGCTACCCTGTTGGTAGAGTTGCCGGATTAGTGGATTTCGATCCTCACATTTGGACATGGTTCGGGTGGAGCAAGTGATTCACGTGGGCGCTCCATAGCAGATAATGGGTCTGATCAGGGTCTTGTAGAGAGTCAGTTTGGCCTTGGTGCTGAGTCCTACCTTCTTTCGAAGAAGGAAGCAGATCCTACTGAATGCACCGCGTGCCTTACCGATAGCGAGCTCAAGATGTGGCTTGAACTTAAGGAGTTCGTGAAGTTTAACTCCTAAGTACTTGATGGTCTGGGAGTTGCTCACTATAGTGTTTCCGATCTTCATTTTCAAGCGTTTAGCTTTTCTATGGATTCCTCTAGAACCTAGGTATCTAGCTTTCCTCCGGAAGGTGCAGAATTGCGTTTTGGCCTCATTAATCTTAATGCCCCATGCCAGGTAATATTTGCCAAGGTCTTTCAAGTATCTCTCGACCGCTTTGGCTGCCCTGTTGGGGTGGAGGCTTGAAGCGAAGATGAGAGTATCATCGGCATATTGAATAAGTTCGGTGCCGGGCTCGGGAGTTGGGACGTCAGCCGTGAAGATATTATAAAATGTGGGTCCAGAAATGGATTTTTGCGGTACTCCCGATGTTACCGACAAGAGATCGGAGAGTTCATTTCCCAAGCTGACGTAGAAATACCTATCTTCGAAGAAGCTTAGTGCAATTCTAATGATCGGAATTGGGAACTCAAGATCTATCAGTTTGTAGATTAGTCCGTTTACCCATACGGAGTCAAAGGCCTTTTCTAAGTCTAATGCACATGCTACGGTCGGTTTATTATTGACTTTAAGTCTTGCTACGACGGTGTCGTGAAGGTAGCTAAGTGCATGTTGAGTTCCGTGCTTGCTGCGGAACCCGAACTGATGGTTCGGTATAATCTCTTTGAGATTGCAATATTGGACTAGCCTGATTGTCCATGCTCTCTCAAAGAGTTTGCCTAAATTCGATAATAATGAAACGGGTCTAAAATTTTTAGGCATAGTAGAGCCGCCTTTTTCCGGATCGCAATTATTTTAGCTGCTTCCCACGTGGTGGGAAAGTAGCCATTATTTATGCAGTTATTAAATACTGCCAGCAAAAATTTGATGGAGACTCCGGGGAGTTGCCTAATTACGTAATTAGGAATTTCGTCAGGTCCGGCTGATTTTTTACCGTTTAGGTTTGAGGTCAAGGCGGTGAGTTGTGATAAACTCAGGAATTGTTGCGAATCCGTTGGTTTTACCGAGGAGTTCGTTTGGGAGAATGTGACTAATTTATTTGAATGCCTAGAAACAAAGTCGGCGATAGTTGTTTCAACCATCGACACTATTGCCGGGTTACTTTGAAGCGGAGGGGTATTGAGCTGAGGCTCAAATGATTCCGGAAGGACTTGCGCCTTTCTGGCGTCTCCGCAGATTGGTTCCTTGTTCTTGGTAAGAACGAAATTACGGGACTTATTTTTCCCCGCTAGCCTATTTATATGTTGAAACATATCTGACCCGGACTTAATATCTGCGAGATTACGGGTTAATTCTTTATTGCGGAATTGCGCCACCATTTCCCGGATAATTGTACTCAGGCAATTAATCCGGGAGAGCAATGCTTTGTATTCAGCATTAACTTTATTTCCATTTTTATGGAAGTTGCGCTTGAGGTTCCTGCGCCAAATCTGTCTGACCTTTATATAATATGTATGATAGCATGATGTCATGCGGGAGTTTGTTGTATACAAACTCATCGACTTTGATCAGCCTGGTATTTCTGCGTGTAGCAGTATTGATGGCGTCCGTGGCCAAAATGATTGCTTCGTCGATTTCTTTGTCCGACAGATTGCGATCTGTAGCGAGTTTCTTCAAGTTCAGCCTTGGTGCTAAATCTGACTTGAATTTGTCCCAATCAGTGTAGGCGAATGACCTGATGGTTACCTTAACTCGCTTCTGCAGTTGTGAAGTTGAGGCCATTTTGAGTTCAACTGCAAAATGGTCGGACATGCCTGGCAAGGTTTTACAGGAAGTTACCTGAAAACTTTGCTTGGTTTCATCAGACAGCAGGAAAAAGTCAATGATGGATTGAATAGTGGGTCTTGTCGGCGAATCCGGCGAGACCACCTCAAGGTTGGCTGGCGTGAAAGGGTCGTGGATCCAGTTATACAGGGTTTTCCCATTTAAATTTTCTGCCTTATCGCCCTAGGATTTGTGCCGTGAGTTAAAGTCGCCACCGAAAATAAGATATTTTGATTTTAACTGGAGATCACCCAAGACTTTTAAGTCATGGCCCAGTTGCTCACTTGGAGAATTGTATTTGAAATAAACGGAAACTACCAAAATCCGTTTATTATCGATAGTTTTAACTATTGCCGCTGCAGCGGAACAGACTAGTAAACCCTCGATGACGACTTCCTCAAAATGGTAGTCTTTTTTGACTAGAATGGCAGCGCCCGTGTTGCTGTTATGCCGAATAGTGGTATATCCGGTGAAATTGACATTATGTCTGTGGTTTAGGTGGGTCTCCGAAACGCAAAATATGTCTGCTTTCAGAGTATCAACCAACGCTTGGGCAGCGGCACGTTGGGCGTGTGAGACCAGGGACGCGGAGTTAAATGTGACTATATTTAACTCCATAAATTCATCAGTAATTGGATTGCGGCAATCTGCCGCTGCTCATTCGTTTGGGCGGAAGCGAGGCTTTCGACCAAGTTCTTGAAGGCCAGTTTGTTGCCTTGTGGAGCTTGAGGTGCAGCTCTAGGAAGAGTATTCCTAGCTGCTTGGGCGTACGATACACCTGGCCGGGACAAGCTTTGTGACATCTGTGTCACCGTTTGCTTGGTTCTCGCCATTTCTGCATTTTTTCTCGCCCTGCCAGCTTCCCTTCTGGCAACCATATCTTTGTATGCCGGGCATCCGCGGTAGTTGGCAGGATGTCCGGTCTGGCCGCAATTGCAGCAATGCGGCGCCTTTGTCGATGGTGTGGGGCATTCCCCGCGGACGTGTTTTTTTGCGCACTTCACGCACCTGTGCACAATCGAACAGTTAGGGGCGATGTGGCCGAAATTCTGGCAGTTGTAGCACTGCACTTCTTCAATTGGCTTGACTTTCTCAAGCGAAATCTTCTGGTGAGGTATATATTTAATTTTCAGTACTTCACTGAGCTCTTGGGAGGGCTCGAAGGTGGCTATGAATAGTCCCGATTGTGACCTCATCGGGAGTGCCGGGTTCTGGCTGTGCAGAAGCTTATCTGCTCGCGTGACTAAGTTGGCCACGGTTTTCAATTTTAATTGCGGGTAATCTTCGTTGAGCTCCCGCAATATGTCCGCTGGATCTGTCTCCCTGTGGAGACCGCGAATGACCAGCGACTTGGTTCTTAGGGTCGGTGGGGTGCTGGTGGTCGCGTGAAGCCCTTTCTCTCTTATGAGAGCGAAAATCGCGGCATGGTCTTCAACCGTCTCGGCGAAGATGAGGGTCTTGCCAGCCCTCGCGTTCTTCAGGGTTGCTTTCAACCCTTTTTCTTTAACAAGTTTTAAGAACTATGGTACATTCAGCTTGTACCCAGTTATCGGGGGGATTTTAATTTTTTTGGGAGTAGCTGCTTGGGGAGAGGACTGTGGGGTGGCTGGTGGGCACTTATACTAGTGGCACTAACCTTATTCCTATTGGCTGCCTTCTTCTTCCGCACTACAAAGTTGAAGGGGTCTCCTTCCTCCTCCTCGATGATGACTTCTGGGCACATGCCATCATCTTCGCTCTGCTGTTGTCGTTGCTGCTGCTGCTGCTGTTGTCGCTGCTGCCACCTCTGCTCCTGCTGTTGTTGCTGTTGCTGTATGATTAGCTGCTGCTGTTGCTCCTGCTGATGATGGACCGGCTGCTTCGCGGCCATGTTGGCTGCTTTCATCTCAGCCATCTGCTGCTGTAGCTCCTTGATGAGCGCCAACTGGCACTCCAACTGCTGGGCCATGTCGGCCTTTTCATGCTCCAGCTTCGCAATTCGCATGAGGAGGCTCGAGTTCCCCTCCATCATCGTTGTAGGGCCCGTGGTTCCCTCCTCTTCGGACGAAATTTCATCCGGTAGCACTAACTTGGTCCTCTTGGCGGACATTATCGTCCCAAGCCCGTCCTCGGTTGGTGCCGAATTCACTGAAATCCTTCTCCGTGTGTGGTCGTATAAACGTTAGTGTTGTGCGACTAAGTTTTGGCGCTAGCGTTTAAACTTATAAATATAATAATATGTATGTGTGTAAATTATCATTTAATATCTGGAACAAAATAAATGCTGAAAATTTACTTTTTTGCCCCAGTCCCTCCTACATCTTAATATTATATGTTGCACAAAAAGATATCCACATTCTTGAAACAACGAATAATTTGATAAAAGTAAATATGTTAGTGTTAAGAATAATCCTAGCGTATTAGTTGTCGGAATGGCGTGTTTAATTAATTTTGATAAAATATTGCTTTTCGTACAGTTCTTTAAAATGGAACCTGTTCCAAAGTGTATGTTATCTTACAGGGATAAATGGCTTAGTAACTCTTAAACCAATTTCAATCTATAGCTGAATGGAAGATGCTGAGCGCTGATTGCTTGCTGATTGCTTTCCCGAGAAATCTCGGGAAACTCTATTATGGAATAAACTGACCAGTTGAAATTAATTCATTTCAGGTAATTTGCCAAACTTATTTGTTTTCATCACCATAATGGCTGACATACTCGTACGATAATGGTGCCCATACCAAACAATAAATTTGCTCAAGGCAGCCGCATGAAGAAGTCTTCTTGGCTAGCCGCGAAGACCATAATGAGTCAACCGTTAAAAAATTGACTGACTATATCAGTTTAAGATCGTAAATTTAATTTATTAATCAGTAGATTTGCGATAAACTTACGTTTATCCACACATCAAGGGAACCAGCAGTCTGCCAAGTTCGGACGCTAATTCCTTCCCAGCTTTCGGTACAATGCACAATCTTCACTTAAATCACTATTGCACACGGTCTACCGGATTTTTAATTTATAATAGACACCATTTAACCGAACTCCATTAATAGATTAACTGTCGAGAAACAATGGCGTTTTTTAACTCCACGACTTTTCTCAGCAAAATGGCAACCAATTCTGGGCTTATCAGAGATGCTACTTTCAAGATCTTTTATTTGTTCCGTGTGCTTACTGATAATTGCTAAAACAGTACCGAAATTTCTTCAGTGAAAGCACGAATTCTCTCTCGACCAAAGAACTGAATGATCACTAGGCACAATTGTGTGCTTTTGATTGGAAAGTGTGATATGAAGTGCAATAAAGATATTTGCTAGTCGACTACAAATATAAAAGTACACTGATGCAAGGCCATCGTACTGTAAGTATTCGGAAGCGCGGGCTTAGATTAGAATATCACGCGCTTATAATGGGATTCAATATTAGTAATAACAATAAACGCAATCGTGCTAAAAATAAAATGGACTGAAGCCAAATCGAATTGGTTTCAGTTTCTAAATTGGACACTGTTATCGGCATTTACAACAACGTGCTGGAGATTGGATTCCACAACACTTCACATATATGAAACCCGCCATTCCTGTGCACCCTAAGTTTGCAAGAAGGGGCTTGGGCAAGTATAAATTTGTCTGAAGTGACCCGATAATAAATTCAATGTTTCTCTTATTCTATGATTAATAGAAATAACATTTAAATACAAGTTAGACTCTAGACTGATAACAGTTCGGTCAGCGCTACCATATCTGGGGAAAATAGTATACTAGACCCGAGCTCAGCTGTTTCACAAATACCGACCAGCCGTTCAAATCGACCTGCACAGCACAAACGTTGAGCGAAAGTAATGAATGGATTCTTATCGCGCACATACTACAAAAAAAGAAAATTTGGCACTGATAAAATTGGATACAGAAGTAAAACACACCTGTCAGCAGTCCCCAGCATCTCTTCCACAATGTTGTCTGGAGAAAGATCCCGTGTGTTTAAATAGAGCTGCTGACGAACCCCATCCCACCTTCCACAAGAGAAAAAAGTGTGGTGGGCATCGTCCACAACTCCATTGCAAAACACACAATCCGGAGAACGCGCCTTTCCAATCTTGTGCAGGTAAGACTGAAAACCTCCATGCCCACTTAAAAATTGGGTAAGGAAATAGTCAGTCTCACCATGCTTCCGATTCAGCCACGCTCCTAAGTTGCCGATGAGCCGCGCAGTCCATCTGCCTCTAGTTTCATTTTGCCAAGAGAGCTGCCAATCGTCTAGAGTGTGTTGCCGTTCTTCGCGAGCAACCACCTCCCTTGGCTCACGGCCGGTTCAGAGACTGCGCGGTACGCAGACGCCACCCGTAAAGCTAGCTCCCCGTCTCTGTACTTGCGCGAGGCGTCTAAGATATACCTCCTTGTCAAGAGCGCCAGCCCATACCTCTGCGCCGTAGAGCAGGACAGACTGCATTGAGCTCATCAGGAGACGTCGCCTACTAGACGTAGGACCCCCAATGTTTGCCATTAGCCTATTTAACGCCGAAACTCCAGCCGCAGCCTTGTTCGCTGCTGCTTGGATTTGCTCAGAAAAGCTCATCTTTAAGTCAAGAGTCAACCCGAGGTACTTTACCGCTGATTTTGACTCGATTATCGACTCGCCGAACGATATGGGACGCAGGGTCGGAATTCCCTTTTTAGTCAGGATGACTACTTCGGTTTTTTCCAGTGCAAGGTTGAAACCATGAGTAGTCATCCATCCGCTTACCTGCCGCAGTGCCGAGTCTGCTTTGCGCCTGTTCGACAACAAGCGCTGCGACATCATCTGCGTAGCCGACCAGGCGCGACTCTTCTGGCATGTCGAGTTTAAGCAGACTGTCATAGGTAGCGTTCCAGAGGTCCGGCCCTAGGATGGATCCCTGTGCTACCCCCGACGTGACCTCCATCCACCCTGACCCTCTAGTGTTTCATAGAGCAGGGAGCGGTTCCTCAGATAGTCCCTCAAAATCCGTAAGAGATAGTTCGGCACGTTGAAGGTATTGTCTAGTATGCCTAGAATGTCTTTCCATCTTACGGAATGGAAGGCGTTTCTGACATCAAGCGTTACGAGGAGCACCACCCGTCGAGTTCGGCGGCTATGTGCCTCTGCTCTTCGAACGGCGTCCGCGACCTGCATGACAGCATCAATTGTCGATCTTCCTGCCCTAAAACCAAACTGGAAAATGCCCTCTTTCAGGCAAGCGTTGAATGCGCCGAGCAGTAGGTCTGGCCGGTGTTGGACTACCAGTTTGTATACCTCTGCTGGAATACCATCGGGTCCAGGCGCCTTCTTTTTTTCATAGAGAGGGTTGCCTGTTCCAATTCTTTTATAGAGAAAAGTGGACAGTCCTCTGCGCTCTCCGCGCCGACGTCACCATCCCATACGGGGTGTGCAGGGAAGAGTGCCCTCACAATGCGGTCCATCTGTTCGGCCTTAAGTGAACAGGGTTTCCGCAGAGCCCCGATTTTTCGGGTTACAAGTTTGTAACCAAGTCCCCACGGATTCACCTCGTCGATCAGATCTTGCCAGCAGCGAGCTTTGCTCTTGTTTATTGCGCTGCGGAGTCTCCTTTTGGCTGATTTGTACTCCATCATTATGGTACATGACTCCCCCCGGTCGCCTAGACGTTGTGGCTCCGCCGCTTAGAGCCTGTGACACTCCTTCCGGAGCTCTGCGATTTCCACTGTCCATCAATACATGGAAGGTTTGCCGCGCCTCCATGTCTTCCTGGGCATGGAGGCTCCGCAGACCGTCGTTATCAGGTTCATAACTGAATTTACGACAGTGTCAGCCGCGGCGCCACCGCACCCAGGAGTACCATTCAGCGTGACCCCACCTGTTCCCAGAGTTTCGACAAACTTCCCGGTGTTCACTTTCGCGACGTTCCATACACAGAAAGATCGCTGGGGTGGCGCACACCGAGAGTTTGTGTCCACCACTTCGAAAGCAATGTATTGGTGGTCACTTGCCGAAAAGTCTTCCAGAACTTGCCACCCGTCCACCAGCGACACCAGTGATTCCGACGCGAAGGTTACGTCTGGAATGCTTCCTTCGCAGCCCGGGCGCCGGAACGTTGGGGTGATCCGGTGTTTAGAACTACCAGTCCTGTTCTCGCCGCCATTTCCAGAATTCGTTTCCCTCTGAAATCTGTGTGAGGCATGCCCCATTCAAGTGCCCTAGCATTGAAGTCACCCCCGACCAGGATCCGCCCATCCGTGCTTAAGATAGCGTCCTCCAAAGCATCAAGCCTCCGACGAAAGTCCGGCATCGTCTCATTCGGCGTAAGATAGCACTAAAAAACGTTATCCCTGAACACCGAATCCAGACAAAGCCGTCCCCTCGGCCTTGGGCAAGAACCCCCAGGAGGGTGCCGTCCCGAACCCAGATGGCAGCGGTACCTGATATGTCTGGGGGCCATGAAACTGGGCCCTTGTTTCCGTACTGCTCACTGGTGAGTACTAAGTCAGCTTTGGTCTCCGCAGCGAACTGCGCTAGCAACTCGTGAGCGGTTGCACTCCGGTGCATATTGATTTGTAGGATGCGAATCATGTTGACCGTATCCTAGCTCTTTCCAGTTCTGCTCTGAAAACTGGACACCGCCCCGATCCCGCAGTGTGCGCAATGCTCTCATCAGTCGCGCGACGGTCCCTGCATAGGACGCAGCTTTCCTTTTTATTGCAGCTGTTCGCTTTATGGCCTGCCTGACCGCATTTACGGCATGTTGCCCTTCTGTCAGGTCCCCGACAGTTTGCAGATGTGTGCCCATAATCCAAACATCTGTAACATTTGGTTGGGGCGGCCCGAATTCGTATCCTACACACTACCCAACCAATTCTTATTTTCCCGCTGTTTAGAAGCTTCCTCGCGTATTGCTTGGCAACTTCCATCACAGCGAGTTTTTGACCTCGGGAGTTTGCGGAGGTGATACCAATCCGGACATTGGTTACTTCCGGGCATTCGCGTTTGATGGCCTCTTCTACCTCGTTCTTTTCCGTGAGACAGTCAAGGTCTCGGACTTCTAAAGCACACGTGGGTTCCAGGCTAGAAACCAAAGCTTTTTCTCCTAGAAGCCCCTTGACTGCTTCACAGAACGTGACTTTATTTATAGTCTTCGGGCCTAGTTCGACTAAGACTCCACCGCCCTTCGTTTTACGTATGGAAGACACCTCCGCTCCGTTGTCTTCGGGTTTGATTTTGTAACGGATTTCGCTGAGGACTTCCGCAAAAGTCTTGCCTTCCGTCGGCTTAATAAGCAAAGCTGGTGGTCTTGTCCTCCTTCGTCTCCCCACCTTTTCTTTTGGCACTCCGTCCTTCGTGTCCGCCTTAGTTTTAGGTAGAGGTTTTTCTGATGACGCGACGTGTTGTTGTCTTTTGATCCTCTTCCCCTTCTTCTTTTCAGCCCTGGAGAGTACCTGAGTGAAGTCTCCTTCAGATGCCCCTTCCTCCTTTCGTTTTTTACCAAGTTCGCTCTGCAATGGGCTGTCAGCGATCCGTTTGGTAGTCGTGGTGTTCTCCTCGGGTTGTTTCTGCTTCCTGCGGATTTTGTCTGACTTTCCATGTTCGCCTATAGTTTGAAATCCTGTCCAGGAGCTCTTTCAGTTCCATTAGCCCGTTTTTCACCCCCTTACCGACGTTTTTCTGGAGGAACGTCGAAGATCGCATGTGCTTCACAACTGCCGTGCATTTTTTAATAAGTCTTTCCTCTTCAGCTTGCGCCCGAGTAATCGACAGTCCTCCCACTCGGCTTATATTCGAAACCATTTTATTAGTTTCGGCAGTTTCCACTGTGCCTGTTTCCCCAATTACAGCACTGTGCGGTATGGTCTGGGTTCCTATCTGTGTTGCAGGTGCCGCATCACTTTCCGAGTCTTTCTCTCCGTCTGCGCGTCCCGATGTCTCGTCGGGTATTTCAGCCCTTGTTGCGTCCTTCGCTGGGCGCTGGGGCGAACGGCGCATTTTCGTGCTGCGAATAAACGCAGTCAGCTCACTCTCCATTTCCACTATCTCCTCGTTTCGTTCGTTTTTATTCTCCATTTGAGTTGTTTACCAGCGCATCGTGTGCAAGGGAGCGGGCCACAATAGTTAGGAACGGGTATACCCTCGGGGACACATCCCCTATCCCAGTTCCCTGAGGCCTGACCTACGCTTAGCTGATCCCGGAATTCACGGACGGATCAGCGCTCGCTCGGGGCAACGCGGTCTACTAACACCGGTTCAATGCACACTACCCGACCAGGGTCCCGAAGGGGCTGGCTCCTGATACACGCCACAACCACCACCTTGGCAGAGCTAGGCTCACATCACCCCATCGACGTCGACAGGGAGTTGTCGACGGCTCCGGGGACTCCCAGTGTGTTCCGGCTTGTATCGGTCATTAGCAGTTCGCTCTTCACCGAGAAACTTTCTCGAGGCTACTACCTAGGACGCAAGTATTATGCCAGCTAGGGGGCGATAGTTCAGCCGGCGATGACCAGTTAGTATTCATACTATGATCCGGAGGCTCTTTTCGCTGAGTTTTAAATAAACTTTCGATCGCTTGGGTTCGTATCCACCTGAAAGGCACCATAGACTGTTCCATTCCTGATAAGTTCGCCCTGTGCGGTTCCCCCAGCCCTCTTCGCTTTTAGCATTGTAACCAAGAACCCATTTCTTCCCACCGCCAGTTCACTGATGAATGCAAGAGAGTGTTGTCTCTTGGAGGCTTTCACGCAGTTACCATAGATATCATATTGGCTAACCGAATGTGGCCCGGAACTCAGAATATGGTTAAAGTACGATTTCCTTGGACGAATGTCCCTGCCGCCCGCTCTCTCTCCATCAGTGTACCAGTTGCTGGTTTATGCCGTATGTCAACGCTACGCTCTCCCAGTTTCTCACGCTGCTCCAAAGTTCCAAACCTCTTATCGAAATGAAACCTCGTTGCATGTTATCCCTAGTAGTTGGGAATATTAATCTTCTTCGATTCAAGCAGCTCCACTGTAGCTTTGTACTGATGACGGAGGTGAGTTGCTCCCGAAATATATATCTACATTGAAAAATAAAAATTTGTAGTTTGGAGGAAGCTACTGATCCATCAATTTTAGGTTAAACTACAAATAGCAGACAATATCTAATCTCTTATCTCCACTGCTCACTAATACTCCCATCTGTCATCTGTTCCTAGTTTCACCTCCATGCCTTATGATCTAATAGCTCGTAAAATGGTCTTAAAAATTTAGGGTGAAAGGCATCCTTGTCCCCGTCCATGCCCTTGGCATATATCCAAAGGCTATGCTGACTCTTACCATTT
Source organism: Hermetia illucens (assembly GCF_905115235.1). Taxonomy (NCBI): domain Eukaryota; kingdom Metazoa; phylum Arthropoda; class Insecta; order Diptera; family Stratiomyidae; genus Hermetia; species Hermetia illucens. The sequence continues at coordinate 78,217,934 of NC_051854.1, read as the reverse complement.
TTAGGAGAGATCAGAAGATGATTTTTGGGGCTCTCGGGAGTAGTGCTAGAAAAATACCATCTACTCTGCGTGATTTCAGAGATTTAAAGGTTCTCATTACCCATCTTGCACTAGCTTTCGACTCCCTTTCTACTTTTTAACTCGCGTTTTGTTTTACACAAAACCTTACTAGAATGAATTCGATGTCTGTCTGTCTGCTCCGATTTACCCAAAAATGGCTGAATCACTTGTTACGAAATTTGGTGAGAATATGTGGTCTTTGATGAACTAACACCGGCAAGTTAAAGGTCCCGCCAACTGAAGACGATGGACCAATGCTGCCACCACCAAGCATAGAAGAAACAGTCCATGCAAATCATCGTCTTAAAAATCAAAAATCGCCAGGAGCCGATGGAATTACAGACGAATTGGTTAAATATGTGGGTGACCAATTACACCAACTGGTTCTTTAACTTGTGCTCAAGGTCTGGGACAGCGAATCAATGCCTGATGACAGGCAAAAAGGCATTATCTGACTCATACATAAAAAGGGAGATATCACACAATGCAGCAATTATAGAGGTATCACGTTGCTAAGTACCATCTATAACCATCTATATCCAGAACATCATTAGCCCATACCAAGAAGCTTCACTCCAGGCAAATCAGTAACAGATCAAATTTTCTCTGTGCGCAAGCGATGGAAAAACTGTTGGAATATGGACATCAGTTGCACTATCTTTTCATCGACTTTATAGCGGTCTATGATAGCATAGCCAGGGTAAAACTGTACAGGGTCATGAGAGAATTAGGAATCCTGACGAAATTGATAAGACTAAATAGACTGACCCTGACCAATGTGCGAGGCCAGATAAAAACAGATCACTCTCAAGACCATTCGACACCAACAACGGTCTACGACAAGGGGACGCCCTATCATGCGTCCTCTTGAACCAGGCCCTCGAGAAATCGATCCGTGATGCTGAAGTAAATGCAAGAGGTACGATCCTCTTTAAGTCCACCCAACTACTGGCCTATGCTGACGATATCGACATCATGGAAAGAACGACCCGAGACGTACAAACTGCCTTCATCCAGATCAAGCACGCGGCGCGAGATCTTGGGCTGCACATCAAGCAAGGTAAGACAAAGTATGTGGTGGCAACGTTAGCACCAAAACCAAAAGAACGAACAACATCGAATCGCACTGGTCAAACGAAAATAATGAAAATAGGCGACTACAACTTTGAGACCGTTAAAAATTTCTCCTATCTAGGGTCGAAAATCACAACCGATAACAGCTATGACGATGAAATCCGCGCCCGGTTGTTGTCAGCCAACAGAGCCTATTTCAGCTTACAAAAACGGTTTCGCTCGAAACGTCTCATCATAGGGTCAAAGCTCTTACTGTACAAGACTATGATCTTGCCAGTCCTTATGTATTCCTGGGAGACTTGGGTTTTTAGCAAAAAAAAATTGCGAACTCTTGGTCGCGTTCGAGAGAAGAATCCTTCGCAGAATTTTTGGCCCCTTCTATCCTTATTCTTCTTCGTGTTTCTTCTTCGTGATTCGTCTTCGGTGCTGACGTTGCCACCATGTATTTTGTCTTACCTTCATTGATGTGCAGCCCAAGACCTCGCGTCGCCTGCTCGACCTGGATGAAGGCAGTTTGTACATCTCGGGTGGTTCTTCCCATGATGTCGATTTCGTCAGCATAGGTCAGTAGTTGGGTGGACTTGAAGAGGATCGTACCTCTTGCATTTAAATCAGCATCACGGATCACTTTCTCGAGGGCCAGGTTAAAAAGGACGCATGATAGCGCATCCCCTTGCAGTAGACCGTTGTTGATGTCGAATGGTCTCCAGAGTGATCCTGCTGCTTTTATCTGGTCTCGCACATTGGTCAGGGTCAGCCTAGTCAGTCTTATTAATTTCGTCGGGATACCGAATTCTCTCATAGCCGTGTACAGTTTTACCCTGGCTATGCTATCATAGACGGCTTTAAAGTCGATGAACAGATGGTGCAACTGTTGTCCATATTCCAACAGTTTTTCCATCGCTTGCCGCAGAGAGAAAATCTGATCTGTTGCTGATTTGCCTGGAGTGAAGCCTCTTTGATATGGGCTAATGATGTTCTGGGCGTATGGGGCTATCCGGCCTAGCAAGATAGTGGAGAATACCTTATAGATGGTACTCAGTAACGTGATACCTCTATAATTGCTGCACTGTATAATATCTCCCTTTTTATGTATGAGACAGATAATGCCTCTTTGCGAGTTCTCAGCCATAGATTCGCTGTCCCACACCTTGAACACAAGTTGATGAACCACTTGGTGTAATTGGGCGCCTCCATATTTAACCAATTCGGCTGTAATTCCATCGGCTCCTGGCGACTTATGATTTTTTAGCCGATGAATTGCACGGACTGTTTCTCCTAAACTTGGTGGTGGCAGTATTTGGCGGTCGTCGTCAGTTGGCGGGACCTCCAACTCGCCGATGTTCTGGTTGTTCAGTAACTCATCAAAGTACTCAACCCATCCCTCTAATATGCCCATTCTGTCGGAAATCAGATTTCCCTCTTTGTCTCGGCAGGATGAGCATCGAGGTGTATAAGGCTTCATCCTGCTGACTTGTTTGTAAAACTTCCGCGCCTGGTGCAGTTTTTTGTACTTTTCTAGTTCACAGACTTGTTGGTTCTTCCAGGCTTCCTTTTTCCGTCTGTGAAGTCGCTTCTCCGCTTGACGGAGTTCGTGATAAGTCTTTGCGCGTGCCCGCGTTCTTTGAAAATGCAACATTACTCGGTATGCGGCATTCTTCCGTTCCGTTGCTAGCTTACATTCATCGTCAAACCAGCCGTTCCGACTCTTTTTGCGGCTGGGGCCAAGTATGTTTGTGGCCGTATCCATGATAACGTTCTTCAGGTGATTGTGAAGATCATTAGTTGATGCTTCATCTCCAGGTCCTCTGTTGACTGCGGTTATTGCGGCATCCATTTCCCTTTTATTGGTGTGACGGAGGACTGTGTTGTGGATGGCTTCAGTGTTAACTCCCACCTGATTGTCAGAGGGGATTCAGGGTGGTGTTGTTATTCGAGCTCGGAGCACCATGCCAATGAGATAGTGATCCGAGTCTCTATTGGCCCCCCTATATGTTCTGAAATTCATCAAGGCTGAGAGGTGGCGGCGTTCGATCAGCATCCTGATTGAAAGTGGTCCCGTCTGAAGAGACCAACGTGTGTTTGTGAACCGCTTTCGACGCAAACCAGGTACTTCCAAAAACCATTTCGTGTGAACCCGCTAATTGAATAATCCGCAGTCCGTTATCATTTGTATTTTGATGTAAGCTATGGAAGCCAACGTATCGCCTGAATATGGGCTCCGTCCCTACTTGGCTGTTAAAATCCCCAAGTATGATTTTGATATCATATCTGGGACAGGCTTCGAGGGTTCATTCTACTGCCTCGTAGAAGGTATCCTTCTCCGACTCTGCAGTCTCCTTTGTAGGGGCGTGAACGTTTATGAGGCTTATATTTCTAAACTTGCCTCGCAAGCGCAGAGTGCCGTTCGCTATGTTCAAAGCCGATAACAGCAGGTTTCATTTTTTGGCTGACTAAGAAACCTACTCCGAGCAAATGGTTTACTGGATGACCGCTATAATATATGGTGTAGTGGCTCTTCTCTAGGAAACCGGTCCCTGTCCATCGCATCTCTTGTAACGCTGTTATATCAGCCCTATATTGGGACAGGGTATCGGCTAGCTGCTCGTCAGCTTCATCTCTGTACAGGGAGCGCACGTTCCATCAGAAAATGCGCAAATCGTTATTCCGTGTTCGTTGCCGGGTCCGTCGTTTTAAAATCCGTCCTGTCCGAGGCTCCTGTTGTGGCTTCGTAACAAGTTTTTTTCCATGTAGGGTTGTCAGCCCTACCCAACCCCCAACCTGGAGGACCAGTTGGTACAATTTGTCCCGTTTTTAGGCGCGGGAGACTCGCCTTCATCCTTCTCCGTCTGCAGCTTTTCGTTAAGAAAGAGCTCCCAGCGGTCACCACGTGGAGGTGGAGATAGGGTTTGGTAGTAGAGCTGTTGGTGTTAGTTCAGCAGGCATTTCCCAGGTTTTATGCTCCATCGTGGGTACCAATCCACGTTTCGCTCTGGGACCTATCCTACCCTTTGACCACCACCAGAGCAATATCTATGGTAGAAAAAGAAGACGATTCAGACGCTGCCTGAGATGGAGCGATGGCGTAGGTCAGGATGCCAGAAAGATTTTAGGGATATCGAATTGGTGGACCTCGGCGAAAAACCGGGTTGTCTGGAGTTCCTTATTAAGACAGCCCTAGACCGGATACCGGTTGTTGCACCGTTGATGATCAGGATGATAGTAACAATGGGCGCTAATCATTCAGATCACTTATGTATGTTGGGCGATAAGGTTTTGTCAGGAACATGAGAACTGAAGTCTCAGAAAATTATTGATTTTTCACATCATCCAGCAAATTGTTGGAAAGTTAAAACTAAATTAAAATTTGTTTTGATTTGGAGGAATTTCTATGAGCCCAGGTCTGAGCCTTTTTGGTCGTGTAATTCACGATCCATCACATTTAATATATGTGCATGTATATATGCTTCACGGGCATAAATCTATAAATATACGTCGAGAATCGCTTATTCTTGAATTTACAATCGCCAATTTGGCAATGAATTTAAGATAAGATATCCGACAACACCATAACTATGATACCATCTGCTAGGTCTTCAGTCAAGTTCATGTGTTATGTATGGCACGTATTGCCTTCATTGTAATTTTGAGGTTTTTTTGGCAATTCTATTAATTCGCCAATCAACAGTAGCGAATAAAAGTGGAAAGTCTGTTTTGCATAAATTGTGGGCAGCCGAAAATACTTTCAAGAGAACCAAAAGCCTTTCGAAAGGTAGATAGGCGAATAAATGTACGTTGCATGATTAAATGAGGCTGAAGTTTTTAATAACCCCAGGGACGAACGACCATTTACGTAGATGATTCTGAGACGTTTAATTCCTTCTAGAAACAATGAATTCGCTTAAGATAGTTTCCAAGAACTGTTAAGCTTGCCAGGATATGAAAATTAGGGTCTTGTATGTTTTTATCATATAATTATTTGAAATTAAATGAAGATGGGGGAGTCCAATCTCCTGCCTCTATCCGGTGCCAATAATATTCTCTCATATATATTGCGTATGTAGTAACTTCATGCCATATGACTGGGAGCCACGATGGGTTTGTTTCTTTTCCAATCTAATGAATCTAACTTAAGTTCGCACCTACAACAAAACCTCAAACATTTACTGGATTGGGGGTAAGCAGATATTAATTTGCATGCAAAATATGCCTTGCATTTTGACAGAATAGTGACACTCTTCATTTTTTATTGCGTGAACGACAACAACAAAATTTCCACACCAGTCGACAAACCACAATCAAAGCCTCCTACATGGCTTGCAAGAATACACTTTTGCATATATATATATACTCTATCTTTAGAAAGGGGCATAGCGTTGCATTGCAATCATTCTTCTGGATATCCACAGGTGACTTTCAGTTCATATCGACATTTGTCGGGTTTAATAATTCCCTACCTTAACAGTGGCATATCAATAGGGAGCTTGGCGAGAATTCTCAGTAACGTCTGCCAAGAATGGAATACGAATCGAATGCAATGACTGAACATGCCACACCTTAAACAAAATAAAATGATATACTGGGAATTGTTTTCCTTAGGAATTCAATGAAAGGAACTCCAGTCGGTAGCCAAATCGAAATCAAAATCACAATAGAATTTTTGACATTGAAATAGCCAATTGAATTAGAATTCAGAGAACCTGAAACAAAACAGGTCAAAGAACTAACTTGCATAAGTTTCACTAACATTGAAAAGAAACAAAAAGGGAGCTTAAAAAATGGAAAGTCTGTGCTATTACGTCAATAAACTTGCACATGCTTGGAGACGCTTAGAAAAGTTTTCTTATGATTCGCACCGCGTCCTTAAAGAACTATTGTGCCCCTTTTACTGGTTATATTGTACCTATTAATCATAGTATCTCAAGCAAGCCTATAACCGTCAGGAACTTGAGTATATTCCTTACTTACAGATCTTTCAACTTTGCATCTGGTATTAATTATTCTCCCAGATGCATCGACCTACTTTGCACAAGTGCCGGACACTGTTCCAGGACGTGTGTAGAGGTTTCATCATCCTCCGCACAAAACCTGCGGGCAGCGTCTGTAGATATCATTAGCTTCCCTAGCCGATACTTTAGCCGACAGTGACCAATGAGAATTTCTACTATGATTCGGAGATTCTTTTTGGGGAGGTTTAAGCAATCCTTTGTGCGCATGGGTCCGTATCCCCCAATAAGCACCCTGGAATGCTCCATCCCTGTAAGGCCTGCCGAGTATAGTTCCCTCAATTGTTTCTCTTCATTTATTAGTGTCATCGCCATGAAACCGTTTCCGATTCCACAGAAGGGTTCTGGCCCGTGTAAAGGCGTCCCTGCTTCCTTCTTGGCTAGTCCATCCGCTGCCTCGTTGCCTTCCAACCCAGCATGGCTTAGAACCCAGAGTATCCAGACCTTATTTGACGCGCCAAGTGTATTTGGTTTCTCAAGGCATTCCCTTACCAGTTTACAGTTCACCTGGTTGGAGCGAATAGCAATGTTCTGCCCTCTGTAGTTCAAGATTAAAGGAGGTACATCTGTCTACGACGTATATTTCTGACTGAAATATGCTAGTGTACCTACCCACTGGCTTGAAGTACATTTTCCTTGGACCAGTGACGTCGGCATCCGCTCCCTCTGCTGTGAGGGATCCGTCAGTGTACCAAGTAATCAGTTGCTGGTTTAAGCCGTATGTCGCAGCCACGCTCTTCCAGTTTGCCTTGTTATTTCAACGTGTTTCAAACTTCTTATCGAAGTAAAACTTCGTTTTCATGTTATCCCGTGGTATCAGTAATTCGGGATGCCGCATAGAAAGAATATCAATCTTCCTTCGGTTGCGACAGCATCCTGCCTCACTAATACCCCCGGGTATCCTGAATATTGCTTCCTTGCCTGCATCTGTATGTGTAGATGGAGAGGGGTTAATTCCAGAAGGACCTCGAGGGATGCCATTCGGCATGTCCTTATTGTCCCACTAATACCACGCAAGCCAAGTCTTTGGAGTTTGTGTAATTCCTTGGCTTGTGTGCTGAGTTCGATTCTTTCTGCCCAGATTACCGCTCCCAAGGTAATCATTGGCTTTACTATTCCAGTATATATTCAAAGTAGTATCTTCGGACTGCAACACATTTTTTTCCTGTTATGGACCTACAAGGCAACAGAGCCCTCGTGGTTTTCCGACAAGTGATTCAGACACATGTCTTCCAGAGTAATTTTTGGTTTAACGTAATTCCCAAATATTTGACCTCTGTTTCTCGTTTCACCTCCATATCATGTAATCTTATGGCTCTCAGGTGATCAAGTTTATGTCTCCTAGTGAATGGTACTATGATGGTTTTGGATGGGTCGATCCGCAGTCCCACCTTCCTGCACCAGGCACTAGTAACCCTTAGTACAATTTGGATTCTATCACATAGGGTATCTTCATATTTGCCCCTACAGATGAAAACAATGTCGTGCGCGTAACCCTGGACTTGCATTCCAGTATTTGTTAGCACGTCCAGGGGTTCATCCACTACCATACTCTACATCAGTGGCGATAGTACCCCACCCTATGGACAGCCTTGAGTGTTGCTCATGGCAATTGAATTTGTATCTGTCGGTACTTCTATTTGCTGCTCTCTAGCATTTTGCCCATCCAGAAAGCCAGGGCGATGTGTTGTCAAATTCTCCTTCGATATTCAAAAACGCACTCAGTGCAATTTCTTTTGTTTCTATGGCATCCCGTAATACATCCGTCAGTTGATACAGAACAGTTTCGATTGACCGTCCTGTCCGGTAAGCGTGTTGACACTGAAGTAAGGGATTACGCTTTAGAACGTTAGTTCTACTACAGACCTTCTGGTCTGAAAGATTTAAGGTAAAAAGGATCCTTTTTACCTACTTTCGGAATAAAGACCACTTTTGTCCATCTCCATGCCATTGGTATGTATTCCAGTGCTATACTTTCGCTTACCATCCTCATCCTCTCTGGACTAGTGCTGGGAAAATGCCATCCACTCCGGGAGATTTCAGTGGTTCAAAAGTTCCCATTACTCACCTTAGGCTAGCTTCTGAGCATACCTCTTTTGCTAGTTTGCAGCTCTTCTTTTTTCTACTTTGATTCGTTGTTGGGATGTCAGGCAGAATGTTGTCGCCTGCCACATTGGGGTAGAACCCTGGGAAATGAGTTCCGAGAAGCAGGTGTACCCTGTCCTCCTCATTCTCGGTAAATGTCCCATCTTCCTTCTTCAAACAGATAGAGGATATTCCCCCGGCTTTGGCTACAGCCTGTATTCTGTTCAATCCCTTCACAAAATGCCCTGAAGCTATTCTGGTTTGCTTCCCTGGTCGCATTGCTAAACGCAGTCAGTGCATTTTTGTACCTCTGTCAGTCCCGGGTTGGTTTTGCCCGGTTGAAGAGTTTTCGTATCTCTGTTCTCATTCTGGCCAGGTTCCTGTTCCACCATGGTACATCCCTTGATGACTTAACTGTCTTAGTCGGACAGCTGGCCTCATAAGCGTGAATGACGACTGTGTTGAGGCTTTCCACCACTGTTTCCAGCTCCAGTTCGATCCTGATGTCACTGCCCCCTTGAAGATGGACAATGTTGTTGCTCAAGGGCGTTGCATAGGATTCCCAATCCGTTCTCCTGGGATTCCTTATTATTGTTTTTATTTCGGAGTTACCCTCAATGTCGAATCTGATTATCCTGTGATCAAACATAGAGGGTTCATCCGACACGCTCCAATTCCTGACCATCCCGTTCATTAGAGTATTCCCTAGAGTTATCTCTAGTGCCACCTGTTTAGTGCTGTACCCCATACATGCAAAAGGGGTGCGTATTTTTTTTTCTCACCAAGTATAGTCATGTGGGGCAGCAAAGCGGAGTAGTACGGGGGTCCGAAAAGGGCCAGCTACTTGAAGGATCCGTTCTCAGAAACTACCCAACCCAACTATCTGAAGAGAAACATGATTGTCCATGCACATGGTATCTAGGCTTCAAAATACTCTTCATACCAATACTTGTTTAAATAAAAATAATAATATATTAACGAATATTTTTTATAGATATATTTTCGAGAAATTGAATGGGAATCCCTTAACTTTATCCCAGAATCATCAACGAATAACAGTAATATACGTTATACCACAAAGGATAAAACTACCAAGTTTGGTGGAAGTTGTCACACAGAACTTTGAATGTCAGTGTCATACTGAAATGAGTGGTTTGGCAAACGAAATGCATAAACATTACGAGCTAGGTACAAATGAGACATGTGCTCACTTAAAAATGCTTATATAAGAAATACAGAAAACCTTTCATACCTCAAACGCTTAGATTCCGGTTTTCCGACTTGTTTTTGTTGAAAACAAAACTTTATTAAAATCGATTCATTGTCTGTCTGTCTGTATTTTTTTTTTGTAAGGAGGTGGAAATCTTCAAAAGATTCTGGCCTGGGCACTCCAGAGTGTGGAATTTTTACCTAGTAAAACCACTAGCGACTCCCCCCCTCCGTGAAACTACCTGCAGTTATTACATCATTGGGCGGAGTTTGCTTAATTTAGCTAGGTCTCCTTCCGTCTACCCGCGGGGTTTGTAACCACGTCTTCCTCACCTCTTCTGCTTTTCGCAATTTATCCTGGGTTGCTGCAATCATGGAATTGATCGCGTCCCAATCCTCCTGGTAAGATACATGTAGTCTGTGTATCTTCTTACATATAGCGAGTGGCGCCATTTTGTGTTGAGTTTGAAGGGAGGCACTTCATACATCCAAAAAAGAGATCGACATTTTTTTTTCATAGAATAAAGCCATGTGCAGTATCAAATGGTATCGATTAGTACTCCCCGAAACTGACCTTATTTCTGATATTGGGTAAAACACAGGGGAGATAGGGCTCAAAATGTGTGCCCCAAAAAGTGAATCAGGTCTCGTTTTCAGAACCTATCTAAGCGAAAAATCTTTAAAAAAAACCACAGTGATGCATCTATATTAAATGTAAGCATGGACATACCAGTATGTGGGTTGTTTACCCGCTAAAACCACCCCACTTCCCTCCCTGCCCCGCGGAACCACCATAAAATAAAAGGAGCGGAGTCTTCTCCGCTTCTTCTCTCCTCTGCCTCTCGCAATTTATTCTGGATAGAAGCGATCATCGAGTTGACCGCATCCCAATTCTCTTGACGTGCTACCATTTTCGGCACCAGAGTTTCGGGTACCAGCACCTCTCCGAGATTCCTCCCCATACATGCAAAATGGGGGTGAATGGAAGGTCTTGGTTAGTACTTTCCGAAGCCGATGTTAGTTTTGATATTTGTTGGAAAGGTGGGGAATGGGGGGGGGGGGGGGGGGAGGAAAGTGATCATTTATTTTATGGAACCATTCTCAGAAACTACCCATAAAAATATAGTATATTACTATATTTTTTAGTAATTGACTGTAAAAACCCCCTTAAATTTATCTTATCTGCAATATAGGCTATAATACAGAGCATCATCCCACCAAGTTTGGTATTATTGACGATTTTTAACAAAGTTACAAATGGTCAAATTTGTGGCTTCTGTGCAAATTCAACCCTTTGAATGCCAGTATCACGGGAAAACGAATATTCTCACATAACATATGCATATATTACGTGCTAAGTTCTAGTGGGAAAAATGTCCATTCAAATGTTTTAATAAAAGAAATACACAAAACCTTTCATACCTGAAGTGTCCAGCCTCCGGTTTCCCGGCTTGTTTTAGTTATTTGCATATCAGTGTTAATTACGAAGGTGGAAGAATCGTGGAACCAAATGAAAGACACGATCTACAAACCGGCTCCTGCAACCCTGGAGGTCACCAAGCCGGATAAGCGGTACATCAACCCAAATACTTGGCTTTGGAATGATGGTGTTGAAATGAAGGTCCGTGAAGAGAAACGCCTCTACTACAAATTTCTCGACGATAAAACACCGGCCAATTGGCAACTTTATAAGAATGCCAACCGGGAAGCAAACAAAGCAGTTGCTGTCACTCGAGCGAAACATTACAAAAGTCTTCATGATAAACTGGACACTCGGGATGGCGAGAAAGATCTGTATCGACTTGCTAAAAGCCGTAGCGAACGTACACAGGATATCGAACACTCTGTTGCGAATGACAAGAAAGCTACTTTGCTTACCAACCGTTGAGCCGCAACGGATAGATGGTAAGAAGAATTTGCTCATCCTCCACTTCCACAATCATTGCCGACATTTGGAGCAATTCCACCTGTCAGCGCAACTGAAGCCAATGAGGCCATAAAACGAATTAAATCGGGGAAAGCCACAAAAGCTGACGAAGCCTATTTAAATTGAATTTCTGGATCCAGAGAAAACGTTTGACCGTGTACCACACGAACTTATCTGGTATGCTTTACGACAACCCCTAGTATCAGAAGAACTCGTGCGCTGGGTTCAATCGCTCTGTCACGATCCGAAAAGTAAAGTTCGAAGTATGGTGGGTGTATCAAAACCGCGTTCGTGTATCTGTTGGTGTTCATCAAGGAAGCGCCCTCTCATCTCCTCTTTGTTATTGTTATAGACACCGTAACACGGGACATCCAACGTCCAGCGTCCTATACACTGCTTTAAGCAGATGATGTTTTACTATGATAGTATCTAATAGCAAAAATAATCTCCAGCAACTCATTTATGGAATGATCGTCTCATGCAACACGGTCTCAAATTGAATCTGAATAAAACTGAGTTTTTGACGACCGATCTCGATGAAACAGGCGACAATGACCTGCGCAGAACTGAGCGATTTAAATATCTCTTGTAAATGCTATCAGCCAATGGAGAACTACGTAACGAAATTGCTCCACGCATTAACGCAACCTGGATGAAGTGGCATTCCACAACTAATGTTCTTTGTGATGGACGTATCAACGAACTTCTCAAATCTAAAATTTACCGTAATATAGTCTTTTCTGTCGCTCTCTATAGTTCTGAGTGTTGGCCGACTATAAAAGACAATGAACGGCGTCTTGCGGTGATGGAGACGAAGATGTTGCGTTGGACTAGTGGCGTAACACAGTTTGATCACAACTGCGAGAGAGGTGTCTTCGATGGTATGGTTCGATTGGTCTGGGCATCGAAGTCGATGGTAAACGACCAAAAGGCAGGCCGAAACAACGGTGGCTTGGTGTGCTGGATGTTGATTTAAAAGCCCCGAGATTGCATCCAGATCAGGCATGATAGAGCCAAATGACGAAACCGATCGCGACGAGCCGACCCCCGCTTGTGAACGAAACAAAAGCTGAAGAAAAAGAAGATAGAGAACTGAATAAGCTTTTCCGATTGTTCCTCTAATTTTAGATTTTTTATGCATTTCTGAGGGTGGTCAAAGGGTAGTATAGGTCCCAGGGCGAAACGTGGATTGGTACCCACGATGGAGCATAAAACCTGGGAAATGCCTGCTGAACCAACACCAACAGCTCTACTACCAAACCCTATCTCCACCTCCACGTGGTGACCGCTTAACGAAAAGCTGCAGACGGAGAAGGATGAAGGCGAGCCTCCCGCGCCTAAAAACGGGACAAATTGTTCCAACTGGTCCTCCAGGTTGGGGGTTGGGTAGGGCTGACAACACTACATGGAAAACAACTTGTTACGAAGTCACAACAGGAGCCTCGGACAGGACGGATTTTAAAACGACGGACCCGACAACGAACACGGAATAACGATTTGCACATTTTCTTATGGAACGTGCGCTCCCTGTACAGAGATGAAGCTGACGAGCAGCTAGCCGATACCCTGTCCCAATATAAGGCTGATATAACAGCGTTGCAAGAGATGCGATGGACAGGGACCGGTTTCCTGGAGAAGAGCCGCTACACCATATATTATAGCGGTCATCCAGTAAACCATGTGCTCGGAGTAGGTTTCTTAGTCAGCCAAAAAATGAAATCTGCTGTTATCGGCTTTGAAAACATAAGCGAACGGCTATGCACTCTGCGCTTGCGAGGCAAGTTTACAAATATAAGCCTCATAAACGTTCACGCCCCTACAGAGGTGACTGCAGAGTCGGAGAAGGATACCTTCTACGAGGCAGTTGAACGAACCCTCGAAGCCTGTCCCAGATATGATATCAAAATCATACTTGGGGATTTTAACAGCCAAGTAGGGAAGGAGCCCGTATTCAGGCGATACGTTGGCTCCCATAGCTTATACGAAAAAACAAATGATAACGGACTGCGGATTATTCAATTAGCAGGGGTCACACGAAATGGTTGTTGGAAGTACCTGGTTTGCGCGGAAAGCGGTCCACAAACATACGTGGGCCTCTCCAGACGGGACCACTTTCAACCAAATTGACCACGTGTTGATCGAACGTCGCCACCTCTCAGTCTTGATGAATGTCAGAACATATAGGGGGGCCAATATAGACTCGGATCACTATCTCGTTGGCATGGTGCTCCGAGCTCGAATAACAATACCACCTAGAATCCCCTCTGACAATCAGGTGAGAGTGAACACTGAAGCCATCCACAGCACAACCCTCCGCGACACCTATAAGAGGGAAACGGATGCCGCAATAACCGCAGTCAACAGAGGACCTGGAGATAAAGCATCAACAAATGATCTTCACAATCACCTGAAGAACGTTATCATGGATACGGCCACAAACATACTTGGTCCCAGCCGCAAAAGGAGTCGGAGCGGCTGGTTTGACGATGAATGTAAGCTAGCAACGGAACGGAAGAATGCCGCATACCGAGTAATGTTGCATTCTCAAAAAACGCGGGCACGCGCAGAGACTTATCACGAACTCCGTCGAGCGGAAAAGCGATTTCACAGACGGAAAAAGGAAGCCTGGGAGAACCAACAAGTCTGTGAACTAGAAAAGTACAGGGAGCAGCCGCACCAGGCGCGGAAGTTTTACCAACAAGTCAGCAGGATGAAACCTTATACACCTCGATGCTCATCCTACCGAGACAAAGAGGGAAATCTGATTTCCGACAGAATGGGCATATTAGAGCGATGGGTTGAGTACTTTGATGAGCTACTGAACAACCAGAACATCGGCGAGTTGGAGGTCCCCCCAACTGAAGACGACGGACAAATACTGCCACCACCAAATTTATAAAGAGGGAGATATCACACAGTGCAGCAATTATAGAGGTATCACTTTGCTGAGTACCATCTATAAGATATTCTCCACTATCTTGCTAGGCCGGATAGCCCCATACGCTCAGCACATCATTGGCCCATACCAAAGAGGCTTCACTCCAGGCAAATCAGCAACAGATCAAATTTTCTCTCTGCGGCAAGCGATGGAAAAACTGTTGGAATATGGACAACAGTTGCACCCACCATCTGTTCATCGTCTTTAAAGCCGCCTATGATAGCATAGTCAGGGTAAAACTATACACGGCCATGAGAGAATTCGGTATCCCGACGAAATTAATAAGACTGACTAGACTGACCCTGACCAATGTGCGAGGCCAGATAAAAGCAGCAGGATCACTCTCAACACCATTCGACATCAACAATGGGCTATGACAATGGGATGCCCTATCATGCGTCCTCTTTAACCTGGCCCTGTAAAAAGTGATCCATGATGCTGAGGTATATACAAGGGGTACGATCCTCTTTAAGTCCACCTAATTGCTGGCCTATGCTAACGATATGGACATCATGGGAAGAACCACCCGAGACGTACAAACTGCCTTCATCCAGATCGAGCAGGCGGCGCGAGATCTTGGGCTGCACATCAATGAAGGCAAGACAAAATATATGGTGGCAACGTCAGCACCGAAGGCGAATTAACCAACAATATCAAACCGCACTGGTCAAACACAAACACGAACAAGAATAAGGATAGGAGAATACAACTTTGAGACCGTTGACAATTTCTCCTATCTAGGGTCGAAAATCACAACCGATAACAACTACGATGATGAAATCCGCGCACGGTTGTTGTCAACCAACAGAGCCTATTTCAGCTTACAAAGACTGTGCCTGTCAGGACGCAGACAGCTTTTAGGGATATCGAATTGGTGGACCTCGGCGCAAAGCCGGGATGTCTGGAGTTCCTTATTAAGGCAGGCCTAGACCGGATACCGGTTGGTGCGTCGTTGATGATGATGATGCATTTCTCAACTTTCACAATAAACGCGGAACTGAGTCGATACTTTGAAATCAAGGTATTTTTATGACCACCACTCTATATTCACTATAGAAGGCAATCTAACTTAAAATCATGCGTTGAACTGAGGTTTTGTTTCTCCTTAACCCTTTCCCGGAAAGCCTCAGTCCTCCCAGATATTTATGGTTCCCCCCATTATATTTGAAACGGCAGCGGCCGAATATTAAGGTTTAGGTGGGTGTCATTGGGCTTCCAAGAAGAAGAAAGGAAGACGGAGGCTAGTAGTCGCATAGGCAAGAGAAACAACTCGGGCTAATCCTTCCCCATCGATCCCTCTGCGCGTTGGTTTTTGTTTGCAATTTTTCCCCTCCCTTGTTAGACCGTTAGGCAGATTTTCGCCCCTGAGAGAAAAATTTTCAGTGGTATCAGCCCGCCTCGATACTCTACTATAGTGGATTACCTCGGGTGGGTTTAGTTGTTTGAGTATTGAGTCAAGGCACATGTGTCCTGACAAGAAGATAATGTTTTTGAATCAAGAACTCTGGCCGACTCAAAATATTATCTCGACTGGCAAAGCTGTCAAGTAAGCTCTCATCGTAACACCAGCATGCAATGTAAATAATATGGAGGAGTTCTAGGAACCACCAATAATGGTGCGTAATGTTTGGCACGCTATGACCCATATAAGGGTTTTTGTCACCCATAAAAATCTGATTTGCTTATTTCAACGTTTAATTGCCATAATTTAACATATTACTGCTGAAAAAGTGTCATGAACATTGGGTTATGATTTCTTGCTCTCTCTCCGGCTTCTATATGTGCAGCTTGAAAAATAATATTTATTTTTATTTTTAGTTAATATGTAGTGAAATTCTGCAAAATTTTAATCCCCGAATGTTGGAAATGTTCCTAATTAAATATTCAAAATAGATTGCCCTCTGCCCAGAGATACATATTTCATTTCTATAGAAAAGCCATAAAGGAGTAAATAATCCTTTGATTGAAAATTCTACTTTACAACGTGTGTCCATTGTGAAGTCCCATAGAATGGAAAAGGTGATACGATCTGTGGTATTGACGCCAAATCGCAACTCTGGGGGAAGAGGATTTTCGAAATTCAAATGTTTGCACAATCAGTAAAAGTCCATCCCATATGTACATATGTAGGTATTTATGCAAGTTCTGTGTAAATATATTTGAGCACATAAACTTACTTACCTATAGGGGCTTACCTGTGCCCATCCATGCTATGTATGCGCTATACGATAGGCATGTTTCCATTGAATACCGGAAATATATCAAATTGCAGACAGGCGAATGCTGAAATATGTAGAGGAGAAAAACCCGAGGAACCACTTTCAGAACAGTTCAGAAGGGAGTCCGCACATATACCAATTAGGGGAGAAAAGAAGTTAAACTTGATTTGATAAGTGAAAGGATTCTCGCTTTGAATTGTGCGGGCTATCACTTGATACTGGGCGAGTATTGTAACTTGCATAACTTTCCCGACATTCATGAGATCTAAAGTGCAGACTTATCTAGAAGTGCACTGACTTATCAATTTTCGGAATAATTGTGCATGTTTCAGAACGTTAAACCACTTTTGCTCCATGCATGGCTCCTCTCAAATTACCAAAAGCAATTTCTTGAGAAGAGGTCATCCGAACAACGAACAAGCCATGATTTTTTGTGGCTCCTCTTTGTGTCGGCCGGTCTGGTAACCATCCACCCTTTTGCTTTCAACTTTTCCAGTACATAATTGGAGATTATCAAAGGGAATCGTTGACTCTGAGCTCCTCTTGCAGACAAAATACCAGCGAAAAAGGAACAATATGAAGAATGTGAATGCAAAAAGTATACGAAAAGTGCCTGCGGTCAAGTGAAAAAATTCTGAGAATTCTGTGCAACCAAGAAGGAGCCTCTGCGTCGTCAGTCATTGACTCAACAAAATCGACGACGCATGAAATTCACCGGAATTCATCATCAATTTTGAGGGTGAGAAGACGAATAAATGCGCACACACCTGGCTCCTACTGGTTGCGGCTTGCTGCGGTCTGGAGTCTGGTTGGGTTGGTCTCAATAGCAACGCCAAGCTCAACAGGCTTTGTTCTGAAATTTGTATTGTAAATGGGAGAATTCATAAATATTCATATACATACATTTACATGTTCGGCTAAATATGCAGTACATTATACAGATTTTTATATAGGAAGAGAGAACCCTCGGTACTTACCACCTTATCAACATGGGCGTTACATTATACCAAATATTCATATGTACCAATAACAAGAAGGAATCTTAGAGCGTCTTATTTCAACCACCACTTTAATTAGCGCTCGTTGCACTGATTAAGATCAACTTGCATACATACTATATAGTATAGCTATAAGTTCTCTTTATTTCTCTCGAAGTAATAAACCAAATCAATCGAAAAGTACACCATTAGAAAAGGGAAACATAGAGCTTTCAAACAAGAAAAAAAAATATTCAAAATGGCCGCCGCTAGCAGCTATACAAGCCCGAAGTCTGTGAGGCCATGCGTCGATCCGTTCACGCGCGACATGAAGCGGCATTTCTCAAGTTGCACACACGATGCTGGCTTTGAAACTCTCCTCTAATTTCACTCAAAGGCTGTAGTCCGCAGGATTCAAATCTGCGCTGCATGAGGCCCATTCATCCGCGGTTATGAAGTCAGGAACATCTTCCGCTAACCACTGCTGAATTACTCGTATTTTGGCTTTGTGAGCGGGGGCCGAGTCCTGCTGGAAGGTCCATGGCTTTTCAGCAAATAGAGATTCACTCAACGGTTCGACTACATCCTCTAACTTCATTTCGTACACGCTCGCATTGGTTTTGACGCTGGCCTCGCAGAAATGAATATCAGTTACTCTGTGATATAAGACGCCCCACCATGACAGAAGTCGGATGGTGACGACGTTGGACTCGCGGAACATTTCCTTTGGCTTCATAACAATTGTGAGCTAATACTCGATTATTTCGTCGGTTGAATTTTTCCTCAATTTTCATCGGAATATAGAATTTTGCCATATTTTTTACCGGGAAATCTTCGCAAAAAAACAGCACACCGAGTTCGCGGTATTTCTTTCAGTTTTGGCGTTAACATATAGCTCACGCACAGCATGCACGTATGACGTATACAGCGCGGGCGCCCTCCCGCGGCCTGTTAACCACATCAGCTGTTTCGCCGTATCGAGCTAATGTTCTAAAAATGAATCGTTCCTTTACCGGCAGCTTTTTTAACGAACTATGAATCTTTTTCAACATATTCCCACATTGGCGCAGCGCAATAATCACAATTTTTTTTCGTAGTTACCGAACTTCATCGTGTTGTCGTTCACGCGTGACCTTCGGAACCTGAAAGTCTGACGGAAGTGGGGAAGGGTTAGATACTTTTGGGGTCAAGCAGTGCACTGCAGGATAGCCCGACGCGGAAAATAGCTCCCTGAGGCCAACTTATCTTTCTCTGAGGATGAGCTATCTCTCCTCTAGGGCGGTGCGTGGCTTTTCAGGGACCAAGCCTCTCGTCTACCAAGACCGTTAGTGAGTGGTGATAGCCATACCCTGTACGAAGTGACCCTACTATTAACAAAACGCTACGGATCTAGACTGGGAATTCGAAAAATACCTCCCCTAATCCAGGGTGTCATGCGAACCGTGCCCATTGAATAGTTTGCAGTCGCGGGTAACTAACTGTAAACGAGCCTCACTGAGACCTGGTCGCCTTAGTGACCACCTAACCCTCATACTCCTGGGAATCAAATGAGTACTAACAATAAAAAAAATCGAAAACCAATAAAGTGTCCGGATAGCTCAAGTGGTTAGAGCGCTGGGCTGTCGTAGCGAAAGGTCACGGTTCAAATCCCACTAGCGGCAGAAAGATATGTTGTCGTGACCGGATGTCGGATACCAGTTAACTTAGCTGTGAATGAGTGCCTGAATCAAATCAGGGTAATAATCTTAGGCGAGCGCAATGCTGACCACATTGTCTCCTACAGTGTACTGTAGCGTACCGTTACGGTCTTGAATGAAGTGGTCTAACACACTTCACCGCCCTGATCCAATATGGATTGTTTGCCAACGATTATTATTATTAATAAAGCGGGGCCCCGTACCGCACACAAACTGGTTAATCAGATGGAGGCACATCTTCGAAATACTGTGAGTTGATTACACCCAAGAAGTTGGGACATCAAGCAGTGGATCCAAAATTAATATTGGTAGACTGCGTGAACAACAACCCATAAGCGCCATTGCCTAAAAGCGGGGATCAGCAAAAGCACGTCTGAGATAAATATATCAAACGTCAGAAAGGAGACAAGTCTCAGTGACGCAGGTGCTAAATGGTACCTGCGCTACATAAAGAAAGACCTGAAACGAGAAGAGGCCCTTAAGAAGGCCTAGGATAGACCAAAGGCATCTCTACCGGTGCCGAGAAAGCGGGGAGCAGCAGAGATTAGCCCGCATGAAGGGAATGCTTCCAAAAACATCCAAACCTGAACCCAAGGGGGGAGAATACCCGGGCAGGTCAGGGATAAAGACAGGACTCAGGAAGCCCGCTATTAGCTATACAAGTGCGGCCAAGGATATTCGACTGGTCATACTGCCAAAAATGTTTCCGGAGCAAATACTCACTCGTGAGGAGCAGGAAATCATTGAAGACCTTGTCGTCAGGCACATTTGTAAGGGATGGACTTCGAAACTTATGTTCATCGGGATTTGCTTTCGACCAGGCCTTATACAGGTGGACTGCGCGCCGGAAGGCACTGCAGAGTGGATTAGAACCATAGTTCCTAAATTGCCAGGCTGGGAAGGGGCAGGACTGTAAACACGTGCTGGGCATGATATACCAGGAGCCAGTTGACAGTTTTGAGGTGACAGTTTTTCTCCCAAAAGCCGCGACAATAGAAACGGAAGATCTTATAGGCCTCCTAATTGCTTAGAATGAGGATCTCCATACGCGACTATGGAGAGTCTTCAGAAGCAATGCGAAACGAAAGAGTAAACTCCTCACGACCGGGGTAGATGACCGATCCCTGGAGGCAATCAAACGCCGGAGTTGCCATTATCAACTACCGATTTGGTAACATACCCGTGCATATGCACAGGGAAAATCCGAGGAAAGACACCTCGGAGGAGACACGGGGTGAAAAGCATACCGAGGCCTCCGAAGAAGTCTCGAAAACCATAGAGGTGGAAAGGACTGGATAAATCAAGGAAGTAGACCTGCTGCCCAGTGAAGAGCAGAAGCTGGATGATCTAGACCTAGGACCCCTAGGGTTCAAGGTGGACAGCGACGCGCAAGAAAGCGCTATGTCAGAGGAGGAGGGCGATATCCGACAGTGGAGAAGAGCTTCAAACAATAACGGGGCCAATAGCCAGCACTAAGATAGAACAGATAAACCTGCACCATGCGAAAGCTGCATCTGCGGTAATTGCAAGGGCAAGTTCCAAGGAGAACAATGGAATAGTGTTGGCTCAGGAGCCCTGGGTGTACCGGGGACAGATTCGCAGTCTGTAAGGAGGAAGCATGCAGGTAATTTGGGACTCCTCTTGTGAAAAACCAAGAGCTTGCATAATTCTTAAGCGTAATGGATTTGTCCCCGAGGGTATACCCGTTCCTGACTATTGCGGCCCGCTCCCTTGCACACGATACGCTTGGTAAACAATTTAAATGGCGAACAAAAACAAATCAAACGGGGAGATAGTGAAAGTGGAGAGTGAGTTGACTGCGTTTATTTGCAGCACGACAATTGCGCCGCTCGCCTCAACGCCCAGTGAAGAACACAACAACGGCTGAAATATCCGACGAGACATCGGGACGCGCAGACGGAGAGAAGGACTCGCAAAGTGATGCGGCACCTGCAACGGAGACAGGGGCCCAGACCATACCACAGAGTACTACAATTGTAAAAAGAGGCACAGTGGAAACTGCCGAAACTAACCAAATGGTTTCGAATATCAACCGAGTGGGAGGGCTGTCGACTACTCTGGCGCAATCTGAAGAGGAAACGCTTATTAAGAAATGCGCGGCAATTGTGAAGCGCGTGCGATCTGCGACGTTCCTCCAGAAAAACGTCGGCAAGGGAATGGAAAACGGGCTAATGGAACTGGAGAAACTCCTGGACAGGATTTCATATTATAGGCGGACATGGAGAGTAAGAAAAAATCCGCAGGAAGCAGAATCAACCGCACCTCCTGACGAAGGCGAACACGAAGAACAGAGCACCAAAATAAAAGGTGGGGAGACGAAGGAGGACTAGATCACCAGATCTGCTTATTAAGCCGATGGAAGACAAAAATGTTTTGCGGAAGTCCTCAGTGAAATTCGTTACAAGATTAAACCCGAAGACAACGGAGCAGAAGTGTCTTCCATTCATAAAACGAAGGGTGGTGGAGTCCTAGTCGAACTAGGCCCGAAGACAATAAATAAAGTTAAGTTCTGTGAAGCAGTCACGAGATTTCTGGGAGAAAAAATTTTGGTTTCCAGCCTTTCACACATCGCTTGTTGCTGGACGCACTGTCGAACAGGCGCAAAGCAGACTCAGCATATTGATGCGACAGATAAGTGGAAGGATGGTTTCAACTTTGCACTGGAAAAAAAAGGAAGAAGTCCTCCTGACTAAAAAGAGAATTCCGACCCTGCGTCCCATATCGTTCGACGAGTCGATAATCGAGTTAAAATCAGCTGTAAAGTACCTTGAACTGACTCTTGATTCAAAGATGTGCTTTTTTTAGCAAATCAAAGCAGCAGCGAACAAGGCTTTAGCTAGAGTTTCGGCGTTAAGTAGGCTAATGGCAAACATTGGGGGATCCTACGTCTACTAGGCGAAGTCTCCTGATGAATTCAACACAGTCTGCCCTGCTCTACGGCGTAGAAGTATAGGCTGGCGCTCTTGGCAAGAAGGTATATCGTAAACGTCTCGCGCAAGTACAGAGACGGGGAGCTTTGCGGG
The DNA here is from genome assembly GCF_905115235.1 of Hermetia illucens. Classification (NCBI taxonomy): domain Eukaryota; kingdom Metazoa; phylum Arthropoda; class Insecta; order Diptera; family Stratiomyidae; genus Hermetia; species Hermetia illucens. The sequence goes on along the minus strand of NC_051854.1, from coordinate 78,195,698 downwards.
TGGCGTCTGCGTACCGAACTGTCTCTGAACCGGCCGTAATGGTGATCGCGGGAGTAATCCACGTTGCCCTTCTCGCTAAGGAGCGCCAAGCCATATACAAGCGCAAGGGAGATGAACCAAGAGAGGTTGCTGCTCGTGAAGAACGGCAACGCGCTGTAGACGAGTGGCATCTCGTTTGACAAAATGGAACCAGAGGCAGATGGACTGCACGTCTCATCGGCAACTTAGGTGCGTGTCTGAATAGGAAGCATGGTAATACTGACTATTTCCTTACCCAATTTTTAAGTAGGCATGGAGGTTTTCTGTCTTACCAGCACAGAATTTTAAAGACGCGATCTCCAGATTGTGTGTTCTGCAATGGAGTTGTGGACGACGTATATCACACTTTTTTTTTCCTGTGAAAGGTGGGATGGGGTTCGTCAGCAGCTCTATTTAAACACATGGGATCTCTCTCCAGACAACATTATCGGAGCGATGCTGGGGAGTGTTGATAGGTGGATTCGTGTTGCCCATTTCGTTCGGGTCCTTCTCGTTGCAAAGAAGTTAGAACTCGACCGGTGGAGGAGCCGGATGGCAGGGGGTTCCTTGAAGTGACAGTTCCCTTCCTCTTCTCACCTTCCGCTGGTGAAAGAAATTCCCTGGTTTGAAGACTCCGGAAGGCGGAAAAGTTCAGGGACTAGGCCGAAGTATAATAATATGAAAAACGGTTCCAGGCTAGCTCTCTGACGATGGGGAGGAGTTTAGTTGGTAGTCCGACAACGTACTTAACCGGGAGTCCAACACTATGTGCGTAAATGCATTCACCTACCTACAAAAGAATCCGACGATTCCGTAGCCTATATAACGACGAAATCTATGAGCGATACCATGACCGTCAGGTTGTGGGTAAAATCCGGCTCAACAGGTTACGATGGGCGGGTCACTTAATCCGTATAGATGAGGATGATCCAGTCCGGTAAGTCTATGGTAGAAAAAGAAGACGAAGCAGACTCTGCCTGAGATGGAGCGATGGCGTAGGTTGGGATGCCAGACAGCTTTTAGGGATAACGAATTGGTGAACCTCGGCGCAAAACCGAGATTTCTGGAGTTCTTAACTAAGGCAGGCCTAGACTGGATACCGGTTATTGCGCCGTTGATGATGATGATGTCTTAAAGATGATGATAATGATGTTGATGATGTCTTAAGAACTCTGTTATTTGAGGCGAGAATTTCTTCGCCGTTACATCCTTGGATTTATTGAGCTCCAACATAGGCTCTTCTTTCTGGAAAAGTACAATGCGGTTAACATTATCCTCGCTCCACTCTCCTGAGCATGGCCGCGCATTCATCATCACGATGTGCAAGGGAGGTTACAAGGGCCGACTGTGTCCTTGTTCCTCAACCAGTTCCCCACCTACGCTGGTGCGGAAGTTTTCATCGGGTTTGAAGATTGGAGTCCTGCCCCCTTACTTTCCACTAACTCCTCACCACCTCCGGGAATGGGATTGAACGATCTACCTTTACTGATATTTCAATTCAAAAAGGAACAATAGCGTAGCAACACAGTTTTCACCCAGGACTCAGGTTTTTCTCATAATTTTCACTCCGGCCCGAATTTTCTCTCTACTACCCTAATCATTCACTTTATTTCTGTGGTTGGAGCTTTTCAAGATTCTTTTCTATTAAATCCGATGTCTTATGCTGCTTTATCCTTGACTGAATGCTGAGTGGGTTTTGATTTAGTCCTTAAAATAACGCCAAATCATTATTCAAACACTTGAAAAGTCATATCAATTCTCAGAATACACCGAAATGTGCATGTCAATTTTTAATGGATGATGCTTGAATACGCCCGAACTTGTATAGTGCAGAATCTTCTCAACTAACGTCCATGCGCGTTTCTATAGTAAATCTGGTTGAATGGAGTTGGAATTTTTTCATAGCTTATTCTAAATAATCCCAGCCACCCAACTCTCTTACAAATGATTGGCACGAGTGCCTCTAGATTCAGCCACACTCCTGCAGCCCACATAAAATTGATTCCGAATGGAAACATTGATGTCACCTTAATTCCGATTAAATTGTAACTAATGTCGTTTTAATTCAATCTAACATTTCGTGTAGAACACGACAAACTACTTAAAAATATTCACACCTGCTCGTGTTCAAGCTGTTCGACTAGTTACCAGTTCCACGGAACTACGGGGCCGGCCCAAAGTGCTGCTTTGTTGACCATTCGGCGACTTTGTTCACAAGAAGTGGCCATCATTCCCAGCGTCAATGAGGTGTTGATTGAGTTCGCAAACAGAACCCAAGAGAACGCAACGTGGTCGGATCCAGAAGAGCCGAGGTGTCACCTGGTCAGGTAAATATTTATCGACTGACTTTACTGTTTTTCCGTTTTATGAGTTTTGCTCACTGACAAGGATGAATTGATTATTATTGTTGGTACGCGGAATCCTTCTTCTTTTGTTCAAGGAGGTAAACATTTGTAGGTCTCGAACGCGGATAAAACTCTATTACCTGAAGAACGAGGCAATTTCGATTAGAAACTCAGGTAAATCCAGGAATTTATATATTTATTTGTGAGCTTACACGAACGGTATGCAAATTCACTAGTAGTCAAAAGTAGCAAAGGGGCAAGCCGACGACCGACGTAGGGAAATCTGAAATTCAAAAAAGGTTGTCCAATTTGAATGTTATATAACAGATACGAAGGATGGAAGGATATCAGCATGTATGTACATCACACTAGCATGACCTTATTCATTTAAATCCCCACAGATTTAGAGAAGATAGAAAGAGTATTTCTTGTATAATTGTTTTCACTTCCTTCTATACTATCGGAAAGTCATCCAAAAACGTAGAAAAAAAAAATGCGAGATACCTGTGTGTGTGCAAATCCATGTTCACATTTCTCCTATTCTGCCTATTGTCTGAAGCGAAAAACGAATCTCGCCAATATGAATTGAATGAGATAAAGATTATTATCTGATTTCCTTGAACAGAATCCGATCATCGAAACTCTAAAAACGCATAGTCGTTGAAGCAGTTCTTTGAACTATTCAACACTACATGGGACAAAAAAAATCGAAACCACTTGGGCCATTGTTGTCTGAAAAGTAGCAAATTTCTTTGTTATCAGATCGACTCACAGGGACAAAGGAGAATATAAGGAGAAGATAAATGCCTGAGGCGTTCCTTGCAATCAAAGGATCAATCCTCACTAGATAAAGTAAGGGTCCGGCTGGAATTGAAGTGGTACAAAGGCAATGTGCATTCATAGATTTTGCGGATTTTTGAAAACATAAAGGTGAACTCAACCTACAGATGTTCTTGTGCTTCTTATTTCACGCCAATATTGGCAAATTTTGAATGATACGAAATAAGTTGTTTTAATGGATTACAACAGCTCCTTTCACTGGGGGAATTTAAAATGGATGTTGAGTAGAATGGTGGTGGTGGTGGTCAAAGAGTAGTATAGGTCCCAGGGCGAAAAGTGGATTGGTACCCATGATGGAGAAAAAAACCCGGGGAAACGTCTGCTGAACCAAAACCAACAGCTCTACTACCAAACCCTATCTCCACTTCCACGTGGTGATCGCTGGGAGTTCTTTCTTCATGTAAAACTGCAGACGGTGAAGGATGAAGGCGAGTCTCACGCACCTAAAAACGAGACAAAATGTACCAACTGGGTTGGGGTTGGGGTTGGGTAGGGCTCACCACCCTACACGGAAAACCGATGTTACGAAGTCACGGAAGGAGCCTCAGCGAGGATGGACTTTACAACGACGAACCCGGCAACAGCAACGGATTAACGATTTGCGCATTTTCTCATGGAACGTGCGCTCCCTGTACAGACCGAATGCTGCTGAACAGCTAGCCGATACCCTGTACCAATATAAGGCTGATACAACAGCGATGCAGTAGATGCGTTGGGCGGGGGCCGGTTTCTTGGAACAGAGTTGCTACACCATATATTATAGTGGTCATCCAGTAAACCATGTGCTCAGAGTAGGTTTCTTATTCAGCCAAAAAATGAAACCTGCTGTTTCGGCTTTGACAGCATAAGCGAAGGACTATGCACTCTGCGCTTGCGAGGCAAATTTATAAATATAAGTCTCATTAACGTTCACACCCCTACAGAGGAGACTGCAGATTCGGAGAAGGATACATTCTACGAGGCAGTAGAACGAACCCTCGAAGTCTGTCCCAGATATGATTCCAAAATCATACTTGGGGATTTTAACAGCCAAGTAGGGACGGAGCCCATATTCAGGCGATACGTTGGCTTCCATAGCTTACATCAGAATACAAATGATAACGGACTGCGGATTATTCAATTAGCAGTGTCACACGAAATGGTTTTTGGAAGTACATGGTTTGCGTGAAAAGCGGTTCACAAACACACGTTGGCCTCTTCAGACGGGACCACTTTCAACCAAATTGATCGGATCGAACGCCGCCACCTCTCAGCCTTGATGATTTTCAGAACATATAGGGGGCCAATAGAGACTCGAATCACTATCTGATTGGCATAGTGCTCCGAGCTCGAATAACAACACCTCCGAGAATCCCCTCTGAAAATCAGGTAGGAGTTAACACTGAAGCACAACCTCCGTCACACCTATAAGAGGGAAATGGATGCCGCAGTAACCGCAGTCAACAGAGATCCTGGAGATGAAGCATCAACTAATGATCTTCACAATCACCTGAAGAACGTTACAATAAATACGGCCCCAAACATGCTTGGCCCCAGCCTCAAAAAGAGTCGGAACGGCTGCTTTAATGACGAATGTAAGCTAGATACGGAACGGAAGAATGCTGCATACCGAGTAATGTTTAATTCGAAAAGAACTCGGGCACGCGCAGAGACTTATCACGAACTCCGGTGAGCGGAGAAGCGATTTCACAGACGAAAAAAGGAAGCCTGGGAGAACCAACAAGTCTGTGAACTCGAAAACTACAAGGAGCAACCGCACCAGGCGCAAAAGTTTTACCGAAAAGTCAGCAGGAGGAAGCCTTACACACCTCGGCGCTCATCCTGGCGAGACAAAGGGAAATCTGATTTCCAACAGAATGGGCATATTAGAGCGATGGGTTGAGTACTTTGATGAACTATTGAACAACCAGAACATCGCCGATTTGGAGGTCCCGCCAACTGAAGACGACGTACTAATGCTGCCACCACCAAGTGTAGAAGAAATAGTCCATGCAATTCTTCGGCTTAAAAGTCATAAGTCGCCAGGAGCCGATGCAATTACAGCCGAATTGGTTAAATATGGAGGCGACCAGTCACGCCAAGTGGTTCATCAACTTATGCTCAGGATGTGGGACAGCGAATCTATGGCTGAGAACTCGCAAAGAGGCATTATCTGTCTCATACATAAAAAGGGAGATATCACACAGTGCAGCAATTATAGAAATAACACGTTGCAGAGTACCATCTATAAGATAGTCTCCTCTATCTTGCTAGGCCGGATAGCGCCATATGCTTAGAACATCATTGGCCCATACCAAAGAGGCTTCACTCCAGGCAAATCAACTACAGATCAGATTATCTCTGTGTGGCAAGCGATGAAAAAACTGTTGGAATATGGACATCAGTTGCACCATCTTTTCATTGACTTTAAAGCCTGTGGTAGCATAGCCAGGGTAAAACTGTACACGGCCATGGGAGAATTCGGTATCCCGAAGAAATTGGTAAGACTGACTAGACTGGCCGTGACCAATGTGCGAGGCCAGATAAAAGCAGCAGGATCACTCTCAACACCATTCGACATCAACAATGGGCTATGACAATGGGATACCCTATCATGCGTCCTCTTTAACCTGGCCCTGTAAAAAGTGATCCATGATGCTGAGGTATATACAAGGGGTACGATCCTCTTTAAGTCCACCTAATTGCTGGCCTATGCTAACGATATGGACATCATGGGAACAACGACCCGAGACGTACAAACTGCCTTCATCCAGGTCGAGCAGGCGGCGCTTGACTTTGGACTGCACATCAATGAAGGCAAGACAAAATACATGGAGGCAACGTCAGCACTGAAAACCAACCAATGAGCAACCAACAAACCGCACTGATGAAATGGGAAGAATAAAGATAGGAGACTACAACTTTGAGACCGTTGATAATTTCTCCTATCTAGGGTCTAAAATCACAACCGATAACAGCTACGATGATGAAATCCGCGCACGGTTGTTGGCAGCCAACAGAGCCTATTTCAGCTTACAAAAACTGTTTCGCTCGAAACGTCTCACCATAGGGTCAAAGCTCTGTACAAGACAATGATCTTGCTAGTCCTCAGGTATTCCGCATAGACTTGGGTTCTTAGCAAGAAAAATTGCGAAGTCTTGGCCGCGCCCGAGAGAAGAATCCTCGAAAGAATTTTTGGCCCCCTACATGAGTATGGACGATTCCGTAGCCTACATAACGACGACTGACTGTGGGTCCTTCTCCATTCTAGCGGCGGACCCCGGTTTTATGATTCATCCACTTGGAAACACAATTTCAAATGTCGGGAATTACGGCAGACGTGACACGGTATAACTACGCAGTGGTGGACTTAGATGAGGAGATCATTGTCCTCGTCTCCGACATAGTCAAAAATGCCTCGTATATTAAACTCAAGAGCGAATCGATCAAACGCCTGTTAGTAAGTGAGTCAGAAGAGCTAGATCACTTGCTGGCAGGCTTAACGTTGGCGATCGAACCCCCAGCCAATTGCTTCCTGAAATGAGGCATTTGGGCGGGAGCAAGATTGACGGCGACTTGCTGAAATCACTCTGGCCGCGACAGGCACCCAGGCGGTCCTCGCGTGCGTTACAGGCTCTTTGGACGCTCTGGCTGTCGACGCTGACAAAGTGCACGTGCGTCCGACATTATCTGTCATAGAGCAGCTCACCGAGGAATTGACTTCATTAAAACGTGAAATCGCCGCTTTTGTTGCAAGCATATCCGAAATGAGAGCGATGTGGAACGCTAAGCGCTCACAATCCACCACCCGAAAAGGGCGATTGGGTAGCCGGTCTTTTGGACACCCAACGGACCCAGACATATGTTGGTACCATCGTAGATTCGGGGATAAAGCTACAAGATATACACTGCCGTGTAACTTCGCGACCTCTACAAACTAGGTCCGCGGGGGGTCCTTTCGACGGCCAACCAAGATCCAAGACCCTCTCCGTAGACGCAATGATATTGTGGATACCGGCTCGGAGGTTTCGGTTCTTCCCGTGCCCCGGCACCACCGATTAATACCACAAAATTTGAAACTCGCAGCAGCAAACTCCTCCCAAATGAATACCTACGGGTACATGCAAGTGGACGTAAGTCTTGGCCTGCGTAGGACGTTTTCGTGGCGGTTCATCCTAGCGGATATCTTCTTCCCCATTTTAGGCGCAGACTTCTTGACTTCGTGTCACTATGGGTTGCTAGTGGACCTCCAGAACAGCTCACTTATCAACCCCACAACCACCATCATTTCGTGAGGGAGAATCTCCACCCACCCAAGTAACAGTCTTTCGGTACTCTTGTAACTTTGTTACTAATAGTCTGATTTTGATCAAACTTGGGGATAATATGCTTAACTTTATATTTTATATTACTACCAACTTTTATAGCTCTGAGATAAACTTAAGGGGGGTTTTACTTAGTATATTATACTATTATTATTTGAACAGATATCGATATGGAGAGTATTTTGAGGCCTGGGCACCATAGCAGCTTCATGAATTTTTCCAGATTTTTGGGTTGGGTAGTTTCTGAGAATGGATCCGTTAAAGAAATCGTCACTTTCCACCCCTCCCACTCCCCGCCTTTCTAACAAATCTCAAAGTTAAGCTTCGGCTTCGAAAAGTACTAATCGAGACCTTTCATTTGATACCCCACATGACTATATTCGGTGAAAAAAGATTTTACACCCCCCTTTTAGATGTATGGGCCCCTCCCCCCCCTAAATCTCAACGTAGAAGGATATCACTCACTACATGTATGGGCGTCCACAGTTCTCACCTTCTCACCATTTTCTTGTCAATTGGTATAGCCGTTTCTGAGAAAAGTGCTTGTGACAGGTAAACAGACAGACAGAGAAGAGATCTGCACTGCCTTGAAGCAACAATTCAAGTTGGAGGAATTCAGCGAAGGATCTATCGTGAGCCTAAGAAAAGCGTATGGTGGTACTCAAACGGCCACAATTCGACTGCCAGTGGAGTCAGCGCAGAAGTTGTTGGCCGTGGGGAAGGTTCGAATTGGATGGGTCGTTTGCCGGCTAAGGGAACAGATCTCTTTAAAGAGGTGCTTCAAATGCCTAATGTTTGGAACTTTGCGAGGGCATGCACTAGCGGCATCAATCGGTCCGATCGATGTCGGTGGTGTGGGGAGAAAGGACATATTGCCAAGGAGTGCAGTAGAGACCCCAAATGAATTTTGTGCGAAGGAAAGGAGGGACCGGATAACCGACATATTGCCGAAAGTGGTAAATGCCCGGAATTTAGAAAGGCGTTAACTGCTGTGGAAAATGAGGTTAATGCAAATAAACCTTAATCATTGCAGGGTCGCACATGATTTGTTTGCGCAGACCACTTACGAATCCGCCATGGAGGTTGCTATCATTAGTGAACCGTACAGAAATCTCTACGGTGGGGTATGGGTCACAGATTCGACTAGTGGAGCGGCGATATGGACGTGCGGTCGTCAAGCCATACAATATAGCATGGGCCAGGCGGCTAGTGGCTTTATGTGGGCAAAAATAAACGGTATATTCATATGCAGCTGCTACGCTTAACCGAGCCTCACACTTCCTGAGCTTGAAGAACTGTTAGACGATCTTATTCACGACGCAAAGGTGAAAGCCGGTGACTTTAATGCGTGGGCTATCGAGTGGGGCAGCAAAGAGACTAACGCAAGGGGACGGTGCTTATTAGAAGCGTTTGCCCAGTTAGATGTAGTTCTGGCCAAGAAAGGCGATGTAAACACTCATCGGAAAGGGGGAACTGATTCAATTGTAGATCTGACTTTTGTCAGCCCTGCTCTGGCACGTGACATGTCCTGGCAAGTTAGCGAGGACTTCACGTACAGCGACCACCAGGCAATCACCTTTGAACTAAGGACGGAGCCACAAGGCAGGATACCCGCACCCCGGAAGCCGAAATCCAAAAGAACACCAGGATGGTCTGCAAAAGCGATGGATGAGCAAACATTCATGGAAGTTTGGCTAGACCTGCCTAGCAAAGCAGGCACTTCCACGGATAGAGCTCTCCATGTTACATAAAGCATCTCTAAGGCAGGTGACGCGTCGATGCCTAGGAGATGCTCATTCTCCACTAGAAGACCCAATTATTGATGGAATAGTGAACTTGCCAGTCTTCGATCGATTTGCCACAAAGCCAGACGAACGGCTCAGGAGGCAATAGGGAAGCAAGAACCTCAAGCTCGCCATCCAGCGGAGTAAGAGGGAATGTTTTAAGGAGCTCTGTTTGGAAGCTGACATAAATCCGTGAGGTAGCGCCTATAAAATCGTGACAGGGCGATTCAGAGACCGATCATCTCCGCAGATCCCTACGCTCTTGTTGAAAATAATCCAGGGGTTATTTCCCCAGCAAGAGCGGGGTACTAACACTTTCCAGCGTCCCCTGAATGTGACGCCGATTCCATCAGTCACCAGGGACAAGCTGATGGAAGTCAGGACGGCATACCGAATAAGGCCCTCAAACTCGCCGTCAAATGTAGACCGGATATGTTCGCGGAGCTGTTCGAAACGTGCATGTCCGAGGGTATCTTTCCAGCACCATGGAAGCGGCAGAAGCTGGTGCCTGGGGAACCGTCCTCCTATAGACCCATATGTCTTCTAGACACTATGGGGAAAATGTTGGAGCGGGTTATTTATAATAGACTACTCCCAGTCGTCGAGAGCCAAAGGGGCCTTTCAGATAGGCAGTATGGGTTCCGTAAAGCCAGATCAACCATTGATGCCATCAAAATGGTTGCTGGCTTGGCCGAAAATGCAATTCACGAAAGGGTTTGTACCAGCAAATATTGTATGGTGGTCACCCTGGATGTGAGGAATACATTCAACTCGGCCAATTGGAACCTTATACGAAAGTCTCTGGCGACGATTGGTGTTCCCACCTACCTTGCCGCTATTATAGATAGCTATTTGCATGAGCGAAAACTCTGGTAAAATACCGATGATGGACCCAAGGAGTACGTTGTCTCCGCGGGTGTCCCACAGGGCTCTGTACTGAGCCCACTACTGTGGAACATCATGTATAATGATGTGCTTAACCTTCCGGTTCCGGAGGAGACCACGGTGGTGGGCTACGCCGATGATATAGCACTGGTTGTGGTCGCAAAGCATCTCGAGGATACTGAGTTGTACCCAAGCGAAGCAATCGGTGTTGTTAAGACTTGGTTAGAGAGTGCTGGGCTGGCACTCGCGGAGAAAAAGACGGAAGCGGTCTTCATCACTAAACGCCCCAAAAGAAATTACGCCTGCATTAGAATCAGGAATCGTATCATCACTTCCAAGCCGGCCATCAAATACTTGGGGGTGATGATAGACGGAAAACTCAATTTTAAGCAGCACATAGAGCATACTTGCGAAAAAGCATCTACCACAAGTATACTTGCAGGCTGCTCATAGCCAGGGTGGTGAGTTCTATCATGCTGTATGCAGTCCCAGTTTTGGGGAAACGCGCTGCAGGTTTTAAGCAATGCATATAAACTGAGTACGGTTTACTGAAGAACAGCCTTAAGGGTGTGTTCTGCCTTCAGGAGCGTCTCAGACGATGCAGCGTTCGTCATCTCGGGAATGATGCCGATTGACCTCCAGGCAACCGAAATAATGAACATTTATAACACCAGGTCCATCTCTCCCTTATCGCAGGTGAAAAAAGAGAAAAGGGAGAGACCCATAAGCAGATGGCAACAACGATGGGACCAGTCAGAAAAGGGTCGTTGGACTTACAGGTTGATCCCTTCCATCAGGGAATGGCTGGAGATAAAGCTTCCGGGAGATCAATTATAATCTCACCCAGTTTCTCACCGGCCATGGAGGATACCGGCAATACCTGTACAGGTTTAAATTGGACACCTCACCTAATTGTCCAAACTGCGACGGGGTTCCAGAGGACCCAGCCCACGTATTCTTCCAATGTCCTAGGTTCGTGGAAGAAAGAAGGAACCTAGAGGAAACTCTAGGTGAAGTGCTATGCTGTAGATAAGAATACCACACCCTGGCGTGTCCAGGCCAGAGTCTTTTGAAGATTTCCACCTACTTAAAAAAAAGACAGACAGACGGACAGACAGACATTGAACCGATTTTAATAAGGTCTTGTTTTGCAAACAAAACCTTAAAAAGACAAAAACCACTTTGAAGTGCCATTACTTTTCAAGTCGGGTGCCACGAATTTTCATTGGAGTTGAAGAGGGCAACTTCCTCCTTCACCTTCCGAGCCCCTCCCCCCTTCCTATGCCCCGGGATATGAGATTGACAATTCAATCTTTACCCTGAAATTAATAATAAAAGCATAAATTTTTTAATTGACTCAAGGACAATGATCAATTTTTATCCGGGCTATTGGATCATTATGACTTGCTTTCCTTAAATGGTAAAGTAAAAGAAAAATATCCATTCGAATCTCAAGTGATTCTTGAATTAGAATTAAAAGGAATTTTAAAATTGGAGACATTCGTGGAAGAGTTCAAAAAGTTTCCAATTAAAATTCACTAACGCCTTTGGAATGCGCAGTATCACGCTTCTCGATAGTGAAGGTGGTATTTAGTGGGTATTCGCGGAATTGATTGCTTAATGATTTGCAGAAATCATCAAGCGGCAGATTCGCGACTTAAAAATTGATGAAATACATCGTGACCAGAATGAATAGCCCTTGTCGCTGCGGATTGCCTACAGTGCTCGTTGCTTTACTGGCTATCAATTCGCGCTGTCCGAGTGTCCATCGCCAATGGCCAACCAACCATTCCAAGTCGCTAAGTTATGCATGAGTATGTCCATAGAGGAGGCGAAGAGGTTCAGTGCACTTGGGAGCCTTCTTCAGTACGAGTGCAGAACAATAAATCATAAAACCGCACACGATGGGACATATGGGGACATCCGCTCCTAGTCCATCGCGGCATCATAGCACGAACTTGGCGAGTGATTTGAATACGAACCTCATAATGAATTTCTGAGGAACTCACTTCGAGATTCGGATCGGACAGGCCAATTGGGGGTCTGTAGCAACCCCACGTACCCAGCCGGGCGGCCAGTGGCCATTGAAGCAATCAGACTACGGCTTCCTATACCGATTCCAAGTAGGAAAACATTTTCGGTATAATATTGCCATCCGGGCATGCATTCACTTTTAAGTTTTCTTTCTGTCATTTCCTCTTGACGATGGATAGCGGGCAGCCACCTCACTTACCGGCGAGCCTCCTCTTTCGGAAGTCTCTCCAATGCCTATTGAAGTAAATTTATTCGGACTCCATAAAACAAAATAGACAATCATAAATTCAAGCGACAAAGGCATCAAACAAGCCACACGCTCCGTATGTAAACGAGGCGATTAACGATCTGTTTATGACGACTGAATCCAATTTACATTATTCCCAATCTGAATATGGAGTCGTTGAATGATCTCCCCGTGATTATCACAGCAATAAATTTCTCACTTTAGCGATCATGATGGTTCCGAAGATGTTATTATCCATGTTTCCGATAATCTGCCTCCAGATTTATTACCATTCATATGCAGGTGTGACCGGGAGGCCAATGTCCATAAATCAAGTACATCCCCAATCACAGCCCTCTCTAATAAGTGGATAAAAGATATTTCACTTTTCATGCGAGTTGCGTAGGGGTTGAATTTCAAATTCTCGATTTCCTCATGAATATTTTGGCTTGGGACGTCAGCGAAATTGAAACTGTTAGCATCTGAATTTCCCGCGGCGCGATCTGCAAACCGGTTGGTCATAAATCTACTACTCAATGGCGAAATGTAGAGGAATTTCGACAGAAGCAATAACTTTTTATATCGACGTTAAATGCCATTTAACCTGTGAATACTTTGCGATGAATTTATAGACCCTGTTAAGTGACTGATTAAGACTTAATGGTCCTGTTTTTGTTCTAGGAGCACAACTAGAATTTGAATGGATAAATACAGTACAAAACAAGTCGCTATACCGGAAGCTGGACGTTTCAGGCATCAGGGTTTTGTGTTCACCTTGTGTGAGAAATACCCTATTCACGTTTTCCCATTCACATTTTTCGGTTGGATAGGGTCTGAGTACGAGACCTGTTACACTTTTTGGGGCACGCATTTTGAACCCCCACTCCCCTAAGTTTCAGCCGGTATCAAAAATACCATTCGTTTCGAAAAGTGCTAATTGAGTCCTTTCATTTCATACCCCATACGACCATATTCAGTGAAAAAAAGATTTACACCCCTCCTACACATGTACTACAGAAAATGACGTCACTTCCTGTATGTAAAAAGATTCATAGACCACATGTTCTCACCAAAATTTCGTGACAACTGATTTAGCAATTTCCGAGTGGTGGTGGTCAAAGAGTAGTATGGGTCCCAGGGCGAAACGTGGGTTGGTACCCACGATGGAACATAAAACCTGGGAAAAGTCTGCTGAACCGACAACAACAGCTCTACTACCAAACCCTATCTCCACCTTCATGTGATGACCACTGAGAGCTCTTTCTTAACGAAAAGCTGCAAACGAAGAAGGATGAGGGCGAGTCTCCCGCGCCTAAAAACGGGACAAATTGTATCAACTGGTCCTTCAGGTTGGGGGTTGGGTAGGGCTGACAACAGTACACCGAAAACAACTCGTTACAAAGGCACAAAAAGAGCCTCGGACTAGATTGACAACACAACGACGAAATCAGCAACGAAAACGGAATAACGATTTGCGCATTTTCTTATGGAACTTGCACTACCTGTACAAAGAAGGAGGTGCCAATTAGCTAGCCGATACACTGTCTCAATATAGGGCTGATGTAACAGCGATGCAGGAAAAACGTTGGCCAGGGATCGGTTTTCTAGAGAAGACCCACTATACCTCGGAGTAGAGTAGTAGTTCTTAATAAGCCAAAAAATGAAACTTGCTATTATCGGCTTTGAAAACATAAGCGAACAGCATGCACTCTGCGCTTGAGAGGTAAATTTAGGAATTTAAGTCTTATTAACATTCACTCCCTACAGAGGAGACCGCAGAGTCGGAGAAAGATACCTTCTACGAGGCAGTTGAGAGAACCCTTGAAGGCTGCCCCAAGTATGGTATTAAAATCATACTTGGAAGTACCTGGTTTGCATGGAAAGCGGTCCACAAACAAACGTGGGCTTCTCCAAACGGAACTACTTTCCACCATATTGAACACATGGATATTGAGCGCCGCCTCCTTTCAAGCTTGATGGGTGTCAGAACCTATAGGGAGACCAATATAGACTCGGATCACTACCTCGTTCGCATGGTGCTCCGGGCTCGAAAAACAACACCTCCTAGAATCCCCTCTGACAACCAGGTGCGAGTTAACACGGAAACCGCACAGCGCAATCCTCCGTAACACCTATAAGAGGGAAATGAATGCCGCAATAACCACAGACAACAGAGATCCTGGAGATGAAGCATCAACAAATGGTCTTCACAATCACCTGAAAAAACATCACAAACATACTTGGTCCCAGCCGCAAAAAAGTCAGAACGGTTGGTTCGACAATGAATGTAAGCTAGCAATGGAATGGAAAAATGCTGCAGACCGAATAAGGGTGCATTCTCAAATGACGCGGGCACGCACGGAGACTTATCACGAACTCTATCGAGCGGAGAAGCGACTTCACAGATGGAGAAAGGAAGCCTAGGAGAACCAACAGGCCTGTGAACTCGAAAAAGTACAAGAAGCAACCGCACCAGGCACAGAAGGCGGAAGTTTTAGCAATAAGTCAGCAGGATGAAGTCTTATACACTTCGATGTTCATTCTACCGCCACAAAGAGGGAAATCTGATTCCTACAGAATGCGCATTTTGGAGCGATGGGTCGAGTATTTTGATGAGCTGCTCCACAACAGAACATCGGTGAGTTGGAGGTCCCGCCAACTGAAGACGATGGACAAATACTACCACAACAAAGTATAGAGGAAATCATCATCAACGGCGCAACAACCGGTATCCGGTCTAGGCCTGCCTTTATAAGGAACTCCAGACACCCCGGTTTTGCCCCGAGGTCCACCACGTCGAAATCCCTAAAAGCTGTCTGGCATCCCGACCTACGTCATCGCTCCATCTCAGACAGGTTCTGCCTCGTCTTCTTTTTCTACCATAGATATTGCCCTTATAGACTTTCCGGGCTCAATCATCCTCATACATACGGATTAAGTGACCCTCCCACCGTAACCTGTTGAGCCGAATTTTATCCACAACCAGACGGTCGTGGTATCGCTCATAGATTTCGTCGTTATGTAGGCTACGGAATCGTCCATTCTCATGTAGGGGGCCAAAAATTCTTCGGAGGATTCTTCACTTGAACGCGGCCAAAAGTTCGCAGTTTTTTTTGCTAATAACCGAAGTCTCCGAGGAATACATGAGGACAGGCAAGATCACAGTCTTCTACAATAAGAGCTTTGACTCTATGGTGAGACGTTTCGAGCGGAACAGTTTTTGTAAGCTGAAATAAGCTCTGTTGGCTGACAACAACCGTGCGCGGATTGCATCGTCAAAGCTGCTATCGGTTGTGATTTTCGACTCTAGATCGGAAAAATTTTCGACGGTCTCAAAGTTGTATTTCCTATCTTCATTGTCTTCGTTGACCAGTGCGATTCGATGTTGTTCGTTCTTTTGGTTTTGGCGCTGAAGTTGCCACCATGTACTTCGTCTTGCCTTCATTAATGTCCAGCCCAAGATCTCGCCCCTACTGCCCGATCTAGATGAAGGTAGACTGTACATCTCGGGTTGTTCTTCCGATGATGTCGATATCGTCAGCATAGGCCAGTAGTTGGGTGGACTTGAAGAAGATGGTGTCTTTCGCATTTACACCGGCATCGCAAATCACTTTCTCCAGGGCCAGGTTGAAGAGGACACAGGATAGGGGATCCCTTTGTCGTAGACCGTTGTCGATATTGAATGGTCTCGAGAGTGATCTCTCAGGAGTGAAGCCTCATTGGTATGAGCCAATGGCGTTCTGGGCGTATGGGGCTATCCGGCCTAGCAAGATAGCGGAGAATACCTTATAGATGGTATTCAGCAACGTGATACCTCTATAATTGCTGCATTGTGTGATATCCCCCTTTTTAGGTATGAGACAGATAATGCCTCGTTGCCAGTCGTCAGGCATTGATTCGCTGTCCCATACTTTGAGCATCAGCTGATGAACCACTTGGTGTAATTGGTCGCCTCCATATTTAACTAATTCGGCTCGCACGGACTGTTTCTTATATGCTTGGTGGTGGCAGCAATTGTCCGTCGTCTTCAGTTGGTGGGACCTCCAACTCGCCGATATTTTGGTTGTTGAGCAGTTTATCAACATGCTCAACCCATCGCTCTAATATGCCCATTCTGTCGGATATTAGATTTCCCGCTTTGCCTCGGCAGGATGAGCATCGAGGTGTTTCGCCTTTATAGGTGTTGCGGAGGGCTGTGTTGTGAATGGCTTCGGTATTCACTCTCACCTGATGTTCAGAGGGGATTGTAGGTGGTGTCGTAATTCGAGCTCGGAGCACTATCCCAACGAGGTGGTGGTCCGAGTCTATATTGACCCCTGTAGGTTCTGACATTCATCAAGGCTGAGAGGTGGCGGCGTTCAATCAGCACGTGGTCAATTTGATTGAAAGTGGTCCCATCTGGAGAGGCCCACGTATGTTTGTGGACCACTTTACGCGCAAACCAGGTACTTACAACAACCATTTCTTGCGACACTGCTAACTGAATAATCCGCAGTCCGTTATCATTGTAAGCTTTGGGAGCTGCCGTATCGCCTGGATACGGGCTCCGTCCTTGACTGTTGAAATCTCCAAGAATGATTTTGATATCATACTTGGCACAGGCTTCGAAGATCCGCTCAACTCCCTCGTAGAAAGTATCCTTCTCCAACTCTGCAGTCTCCTCTGTAGGGGCGTGAACGTTTATGAGGCCTATATTTCTAAACTTGCCTCGCAAACGCAGAAGCATAGCCTTTCGCTTATATTTTCAAAGCCGATAAGAACAGGTTTCATTTTCTGGCTGACTAAGAAACCTACTCCATGCACATGGTTTACTACCTGGGCACTATAATATATGGTATAGTGGCTCTTCTCCAGGAAACAGGTCCCTGTCTATCGCATCTCTTGCAACGCTGTTACATCGGCCTTATATTGGGACCGGGTATCGGCTGACTGCTCAGCAGCATTCAGTCTTTACAGGGAGCGCACGTTCCATAAGAAAATGCGCAAATCGTTTATCCGTTGTCATTGCCGGGTTCGTCGTTGTAAAATTCATCCTCTCCGAGGCTCCTTCCGTGGCTTCATAGCATCAGTTTTCCGTGTAAGGTTGTCAGACCTACACTACCCCCAACCTAGAGGACCAGTTTACTACATTTTATCCCGTTTTTACAGCCGAATTAATTAAATATGGAGGCGACCAATTACGACTTGTGCTCAAGATGTAGGACAGCGAATCAATGCCTGACGATTGACAAAGAGGCATTATCTGTATGAGACAGATAAAAAGGGAGATATCACGCATTGCAGCAATTATAGAAGTATCATGTTTCCGAGTACCGTCTATAAGGTATTCTCCTCTATCTAGCTAGGTCAGATAGCCCCGTATGCCCAGAACATCGTTGGCCCATACCAAAGGGGTTTCACTCTAGGCAATTTTTTGTCTAAACAACAACGGATGGAAAAAACTGTTGGAATATAGACATCAGTTGCACCATCTTCCAGCGACTTTAAGGTCCTATGACAGCGTAGCTAGGGTAAAACTATACACGGTTCCGACGAAATTGATAACACTGACTAGGCTAATCCTGACCAATCTACGAGGCCAGACAAAAGTAGCGGGATCACTCTTGAGACCATCTAGCATCAATCCTCTTTAACCTGGCCCTGGAAAAAGTGATCCATGATGTTGAGGAAAATGCGAATGGCACCATCATCTTTAAGTCTACCCAAATACTGGCCTATGCTGACGATATCGACATAATGGATGAAACGACCTGAGACGTATAAACTGCCTTTATTCAGATTGAGTAGGCGGCGCAAGATCTTGGGCTGCACATCAATGAAGGCAAAACAAAATATATGGTGGCAGTGTCAGCACCAAAAACCAACCAGCAAACAACATCAAATCGCACTCGTCAAACGAGAATAATAAAGATAGAAGACTACAACTTTGGGGGTCGAAAATCACAACCGATAGCAGCTATGACGATGAAATCCCCGCACGGTTGTTGGCAGCCAACAAAGCCTATTTCAGCTTACAAAAAAGCTCTTACCGTACAAGACTATGATCTGCTAGTCCTCATGTATTCCTCGGGGACTTGAGTTCTTAACAAGGAGAATTGCGAACTGTTGGCCATGTTCAAGAGGACGATTCCGTAGCCTATATAACGACGAAATCTATGAGCGATACCACAACCGGTTGTGGATCAAATCCGGCTCAACATCTAATCCGTATGGATGAGGATGATCAGCCCGAAAAGTCTATAAGGGCAATATCTATGGTAGAAAAAGAAGACGAGGCAGACTCTGCCTGAAATGAAGCGATAGCGTAGGTCAGGACGCCAGACAGCTTTTAGGGATATCGAATTGGTGGACCTTGACCCAAAACCGGGATGTCTGGCGTTCCTTATTAAGGTAAGCCTACACCGGATACCGGTTATTGCGCCGTTGATAATGATGATGATTTCCGATCAAATAGGGTGTGACAGACAGAGAGACAGACCTGTGTGGAGTCGCTAGAACACTATCAGGCGCAACCCCAGGTGGTGAATAGGGGCATACCTATTGATGTGGAAATATGTGTTCATGCACTTTTCTTTTCTGGCTGTACATAGGCTAGTTTTTCCTCATCTCTGGTACGTGGACCAAAATGGCTATAGGAAGGATACCCAGAAAATAAAACCAAAGTGGACGAGTTGAGAAGGAGTAAAGCTACGGTGCAGAGGCCGGAACCCCAGTGCCGGTGGTTTTGGTGAGTGAGCCAGCGGGCTCCCGGCTGTCGATATCCCTCAACTACAGTACCTCGGTGGTGGACAACTTGGCTACCAAGTGCTTTAGATTTGGAGATGGAGGTATTCAAACCAAGCAAAATTTTGCCAAGAACACCAATTGGCCAAAGAAGGCTATTTCGACACCCATCGCATCTGATCAAGAGGTACTCCAGGAGCAGCAAATAGATCCATTCAGGAAAAGTTCAATTTCACAATCTCCTTCAACAAACACAGCAAAAGAGAAAGCTCATGTTAACACAGCAATTAAAAAAAGTGAAAGAGCTTGTAAAGGAGTAACGAATTCATCAAGGACAAACACAACGTGCACCAAGCCATTAAGAACATGGTAAGAGCCATCAAAGTGTTTTATAATATGTCACAAGAAGAAAAAAGAAAACCCAAGGAAAAGCCGAACCCCCGGCCCCAACAGTGTCACAGGTGTCCCAAGTGACACCAAAGCACAAGGTCATCGACGTTCGATCGAGTAAGAAAGAGCGAGAAAAAGGGGAAGCTTTATGGAGTCAAGAGGCGCCAAAAAGGAAAAAAGGCGTGTTGAGGTACTGCGGAACTATGATAAAAGTTCAGAAGGGGGAAAACATGTGCCCAAAGTGGGAATGCCGGCTAGCGAAGCAAAACCAAAAGAAACTAAAAACGATGAATGGACTAAAGTCTTAAACAAAAAAAAAGAATAAGAAACCAGAGGTGCGAATTCGCTCAGAGGCAATTGTAATCTCCAGCAAAGGAAATCTAATGTATGCGGAGATACTGGAAAAGGTGAAATCTGACCCCGACCTGAAAGACTTAGGCGGAAATGTCAGCAAAATCCGGATGAAAAAATCCAGCATCAGAAAAACTGACGGCTTTCGTAACCTAGTTATAAACTCACTTGGGGAGAATGTCGCGATTCGTTCCCAAAAACATGAGGTCTATATACAGTGCAAGGATCTCGATGAGGTAACATGGAGAGAAGAGATCTACACTGCATTGAATTCGAGGAGGAATCTATCGTGAGCCTAAGAAAAGCTTATGGCGGTACTCAAATGGCCACACTCCAATGGCCAGTGGAAGCAGCGCAGGAGGTCTTGGCCGTAAGGAAGGTGCAAATTGGATAGGTCGTTTGCCGACTAAGGGAGCAAATCTCTCTAAAGAGATGCTTCAAGTGCCTAATGTTTGAACACTTCGCGAAAGCATGCACTACCGGTATCGATCGGGCTGATCGATGTCGAAGGTGTGGAGAAAAAGGGCATTTTGCCAAGGAGTACAAATGCATTTTGTGTGAAGAAAACGAGGGACAGGATGACCAGTATATTACCGGAAGTAGTAGATGCCCGAAATTTAGAGAGGCATTGACTGTAATGAAAAAATAAGGTTAATACAAATAAACCTCAATCATTGCATGCTCGTGCAGGATTTGCTTGCGCAGACTACTTACGAATCCGCGATGGATATTGCTATCATTAGTGAACCATACAGAAATCTTGAGGGTGGTGTATGGGTAATAAATTCGACTCGTAGAGTGACGATATGAGCGTGTGGTCGTCAAGCCATACAATATAGCATGGATCAGGCAACTAGTGGTTTTGTGCGGGCAAAAATAAGCGGTATATTCGTATACAGCTGCTACGCCCTACCGAGCCTCACACTGCCTGAGTTTGAAGACTTGTTAGACAATCTTGTTCGCGACGCAAGGGGACGAGGTCCAAAGCCTTTGACGTTAATGCGCGGGCCATCTATTGGGACAGCATAGAGCGTTTCCTATGAGACCATCGGACCTCAACATCGGTGTTGATTGTCGTCCTGAGAACCAAGCCACCGATAAGACAGCGTGAGGAACGCACTGGCCGGTCGTGCAATAAATCGTGGCGATTTCGTGAGAAGAAAGAAGAAATGATCTCACTTACGCGATTACCAACCGTTACGAATGTGGAAGAATCGTAGAACCAAATTAAAAACGAACGTACACAGGATATTGTGTTAATGACAAGAACGGTACTTTGCCTACCAGTCGTCGAGCCGCAACGGATAGATGGCGAGAATATTTCGAGCAGATTTTAACGGAAGGGTTGTTTATTCAGCATGATCGGCAATCATTGCCGACATTTGAAGCAGTTCCACCTCTCAGCGTAACTGAAGTCGAGGGAGCAATAAAACGAAGGAAATCGGGGACAGCCATAGGACCTGACGACATCGCATCTGAGCTCTGGCAAGCGAAGAGCTGGGACCCAACACTGTGGCTCAGTGAATTCTTTAATCAGGTTATTCAGGAAGGAAAAACAACATCTCACTGGCAAGAAAGTACCACTGTTCCAATATGGAAAAAGAAAGATAGTCCAGCAGAATGTTCAAATAACCGTCCGATCCGGTTACTTTCCCATAACATGAAGATTTTTGAACGCATTGATTCAGTCTTGTTTGCCAAAAATTGCGGAACTACTGTAACAATATACGCTGCTCGGTTACTCATGCAAAAACACCGTGAGAAGCATCTCTTTACATTGCATTTCTGGATCTAGAGAAAGCATTTGACCGTGTACCACACCAACTCATCAGGTATGCTCTACGACAACACCTAGTTCTAGAAGAACTCGTGCGCTGGGTTCAATTGCTTTACCATGATCCGAAAAGTAAAGTTCAAAGTACGGCGGGTGTATCAAAACCGCTTCGTGTCTCTGTTGGTGTTCATCAAGGAAGCGCCTCTCACCACTCCTCTTTGTTCTTGTCATGAACACCGTTACACCGGACATCCAACGTCCTGCCTCCTATACACTGCTTTATGCAGATGATGTTTTCATAGCGTCTAATAGCAAAAATGATCTCGAGCAACTTATCCAAAAATGGAATTATCGCCTCATGCAACACGGTCTTAGATTGAATCTCAATAAAACTGAGTTTTTGACGACCGATCCCCATGAAATATGTAGAATCATTGTCAGCGGCAGTGACCTGCCCAAAACTGAGCGATTTAAATAGCTTGGGTTAATGCTATTAGCCAATGGAGGACTGCGTTATGAAATAGTTTCACGCATTAACGCAATCTGGATGATTCTTCGTGATCGACGTATCAACGAACGTCTCAAATCTACGGCAATTTACAGCAATGTTGTCCGTCCTGTCGCTCTCTATGGTTCTGAGTGTTGTATAAAAGAAGATCAACGGCGTCTTTCGGTAATGGAGACGAAGATGTTGCGTTGGACTAGTGGCGTGACACGTTTTGATAACATCCGAAATGACGATATCCGCAATCGATATGGTGTTGCACCGATCGTGGGAAAACTACGAGAGAGGCGTCTTCGATGGTTTGGGCAAGTAATTCGTGTTAACGAGAATTCACTTGTCAAGATTGGTCTGAACATCGAAGTCGATGGTAAACGACCAAAAGGCTTGATACGCTGGATGGGGATTAAAAAGTCTCGAGAATGCATCCAGATCAGGCATTTGATAAAATAAATGGCGAAACCGATCACGACGAGCCCACCTCGCTTTTGAACGGGACAAAGGCTGACGAAAATGAAGATGCGTATGTTAAAGGGGGAAACGCAACAGCGAGAGACCTGTCAAATGAAGTTCATTACACGGATTTGTATGAAGCAATATACAACAAGTTCGATGTGCAGTGCGGCACGCAAAAAGTTCGGAAAATTGAACTTCTGCGATGCGGGGCAGATATTAGTTTGTTGACTCTTCACGTCATTTGCAATTTGGCGGCGCTTTCGTTTTCAGCTGATACGTTTGAATGAATTCGTTTTGAGAACTGCGGAAGACACTATTTGCGTTGCAAGTGCTAATTATTATATTAATGTCACTTGCATTAGTCCCGTCGATTCCATTATACGTTTTTCGCATTTAATGCGTAATATTCCCAAATTTTCCATAATTAATCCCATCATTTTTACATGTCATTTGAAAGCTAACATGATAAGGCAACTATTACTAACTTTGCAGATTTGTAAGTTGAAAGTACCGTCACAATAATGCATTTTCAAATTTAGATAAAAAATCGATTTTGAAATTTCCCTAAAATTTAAACAGTAATATCTTCGAAGGGATGATGACTTTCCCAATTGGGGAAATATCCATTTATATGAAATCTTGTGTAGTTTTCGAAAATGGTATCAAAGCTGGGACTAAATTATTGAGGGAGTGGAAAATTGCAATTTTTTGGGAAAATTTACCGGTAAAAGATAGAGTATCCATTCTCTGGGCCAATTTTCCTCAAACAAGTGGTAATATGCACCATTAAAATTTGTACCATCATAAACGAGACACCCTGTATATTCATCACTGCTAGGAAAGTGCTCGAAAAGCTCATTAGAAGTAGACTCGCTGAAGCGATATGCGCTGCCGGAGATTTATCTCCCCGGGCAGTTTGGTTTTAGAGCAGGGAGATTCACAGTAGATGCTGTCATGCAAATTGTGAATGCCGTTCAACAAGCGGAAGCACATAGCACATAGGGTGGTGCTCCTCGTAACGCTTGACGTCAGAAACGCCTTTAATTCCGTAAGATAGAAAGACATTCTAGGCACACTAGACAATACTTTGCTCCCTGCTCTATGAAACACAAAGGTGGATGCAGGTTACGTCGGGGGTAGCACAGGGATCCATCCTAGGGTCGGACCTCTGGAACGCTACCTATGACAGTCTACTTAAACTCGACATGCCAGAAGAGTCGCGCCTAGTCGGCTATGCAGATGATGTCGCAGCGCTTGCTGCTGGACGAACTGTCGAACAGGCGCAAAGCAGACTCAGCATATTGATGCGACGGGTAAGCGGATGGATGACTACTCATGGTTTCAACCTTGCACTGGAAAAAACCGAAGTAGTCATCCTGACTAAAAAGAGAATTCCAACCCTGCGTCCCATATCGTTCGGCGAGTCGATAATCGAGTCAAAATCAGCGGTAAAGTGCCTTGGGTTGACTTTTGACTTAAAGATGAGCTTTTCTGAGCAAATCAAAGCAGCAGCGAACAAGGCTGCAACTGGAGTTTCGGCGTTAAGTAGGCTAATGACAAACATTGGGCGTCCTACGTCTAGCAGGCGACGTCTCCTGATGAGATCAACGCAGTCTGCCCTGCTCTACGGCACAGAAGTATGGGCTGGCCCTCTTAACAAGGAGGTATATCGTAAACGCCTCGCGCAAGTACAGAGACGGGGAGCTTTGCTGGTGGCGTCTGCGTACCGCACTGTCTCTGAACCGGCCGTGATGGTGATCGCGGGAGTGATCCCCGTTGCCCTTCTTGCTAAGGAGCGTCAGGCGATATACAAGCGCAAGGGAGATGAGCCAAGGGAGGTGGTTGCTCGCAAAGAATGGCAACGCACTCTAGACGAGTGCAGCTCTCATGGCAAAATGAAACTAGAGGCAGATGGACTGCGCGACTCATTGGCAACTTAGGTGCGTGGCTGAATCGGAAACATGGTGAGACTGACTATTTCCTTATCCAATTTTTAAGTGGGCATGGAAGTTTTCAGTCTTACCTGCACACGATTGGAAAGACGCGTTCTTCGGATTGTGTGTTTTACAATGGAGTTTTGGACGACGCCCACCACACTTTCCTTTCTTGTGGAAGGTGGGATGGGGTTCGTCAGCAGCTCTATTTAAATACAGAGGATCTCTCTCCAGACAACATTGTCGAAGAGATGCTGAGGACTGCTGACAGGTGGAGCCGTGGGCCCTTCTCGTTGCTAAGAAGATAGAACTCGACCAGTGAAGAAGTCGGATGGCAGGAGGTTCCTTGAACTGACAGTTCCCTTCCTCCTCTCCCCTCCCTTTGGTGAAAGGAATTCCCTGATTTGAAGGCTCCGCAAGGCGGGAGAGTTCGGGGACTAGCCCGAAGTAATGTGACAAACGGTTCCAGGCTAGCTCTCTGACGATGGGGAGGTGTTTAGTTGGTAGTCCGACGACGTACCGAATCGGGAGTCCAACACTGTGTGCGTCAATGCATTCACCTACCCTACCCCAAAAAAAACCCTGTATATTCATCAATATGCGGTAATATGCAATGTCTGTTTGTTTAGGATGAAAGCAATATTTATGTCTTTAGTATGTATATAAGTATATCTCAGCTTTGTATGAGCTGAAAAACGTCTATAGAAAGTTTCTCACATAAGATGAACACAAAACCTTTATACACGAAGCGCCCAACTTTCGGTATTTCGACTTGTTAATTTCTTCCAAAGAAAAATACTAAATGAGATTAAAATATTGAAGACGGCAGCCCAATCCACGCCGGACCACTTTTGTATATAAACACATTTCTGGGAATTTACCGGCCCTGCAGTGCCGCCTCGCGTAAATTTCCGGCAACCGAGAAGAGAACGCGCTCGCATTCGATTCGTGCCGCTCAGTACCGGAGCACATCTGTCAGTCGGTACTTGGCATCTGTGCTGTTTGGTTTGTCCGCAACTTTGTTGAGGAGGTGAGTTCACGTGTGTGCGATTGTCAACGACGAGTGGTTCGGAGTTCATTCACGTGTGACCGCGTCCTTCCCGTGTAAACCCTCCAACCAGGATTAGCGAATCGCCTGAGTGAATCAACTGTTTCTGTCGTTTTCCGTGATTTGCGCCTGGTCCGGCGAAAAGCGTTGGCCTCTGAAAGTGAAGTGAAAGTTTCCCGTGGTCACCCGTGCAGCGCGGTCCGGTCCACTTGACCGCTTGAAAAAAAATCTCGGCAAAATCATTCGCGGACAAAACAAAGTCGAAAAGTTTCGTGCGGGGAAAGCAATTCCAAGAATAAACTTTTCGACGCGGAGAGGAAAATGTGTCAGCAAACTGTCGTCATAGCGAAGTGAAAAATAAATCGAAACCCAACAAGTGGATTCCTGTAAAGTCGAGGGCGTCGGGGAAGCGTAGAGGCTCGCATTGGTTTGGCAGCCCAGCGTCGTGCCAAGTCCTCCAGTTCTTGGAAGTCTTCAGTTTCCGCGTTTACGAAATATTTGTTCCGCTCCAATAGTCCGCGAGTGGATGTCGATGATCAATTAACGTTTCGAGGCGGCGAGTTTCAATTCAATAGCGAAAATGGCAAAACCAACAGCATTGTCGGGTTCCACGCTGGTATTTGCCGCGGTATGCGGTCTATTGGCCACCTCGGTCGGGGCGAGTGAGGACCAGTCATCGACCGACCATTGCTTCCGCAACCTTTATGACGGCCTAGGGAATTCCACGTTCATGCAGTTCACCAAGGAGGCGATTTCGATGGATTACGGAGTTCAGGGGTCGTTCAAGAGCCTGCACTGTTGCGCCAAGGGTTATAGGAGCATTGAATGGTGAGTAGCGCTTTGCTGTTCGTTTGAAGACTAAGAGGATGAAGGTCCCCCGGGAGTCAACTGCGGATTAAAGTCCAGGCTATTCTGAAACTAGGAGGTCCTGTGCGCCTTGGGAAATTCCTGACGTTATACTTGAGTTGGTTGGACGCCTACCAGATATTCCAATATCTGAAGTTTGAATGGGAAAATATTTGCATTTGAATAGGAACCAACGAAAGGATGGGAAAAGGGCTCTCGGCTCCTGCATCACATCCTTGCTCCTCGCAATCGGATCATTTGGGGAAACAGACGCGAATCTGTTGTTTTTCTTTTGTTCGTCGTCGTTTGCTGGCAGCTACTTGACGAGAGTCAATTGCGGCAAGCCTGGGATGCAAACGGGGGAGGGACCCTCTTATTCTTCCGAGAAAATACATTGATTCAATGTTGACAATGCTTTATGGATTTTTTTCCGTGTCATTTCAAACGAGACACATTTAGATATTTTTTCCAGACCAAGTTTCCAGACATTTGTGCGAATATTTATTTTGGAAATTGCCATGGTGAAAATGTGTTTCTGCGCCTCATAGGTACCTAACAACCTAACAGAGCCCATCCTGTGTATAGTGCAGGGAGACTAGGAAGGTGGGTGGAAAGGGACATTTTTATGAGTTTTATTTAGAAGTGAATCCTGCACATTTTAATTAATGACGAAATGTTCAACCAATTATGTTACTATGTGGGCCGCAAATGAGGCATTGTGAACACGATGTATTTCTGCTTTGAGGAACTGACACCTGAATATGTCTTCCAGTCTGCCTGTCTTATGAGATTTTCACGTGTATAAATTTCAAGTCAGGAAAACTTAATCTCCAGGAAAGAGGGATGTAGTTGGGATGGACCCCTATGAAAGGCATAGCGGCCCATTAGTTGTTCATCCTAAAAAATGAGTTTTACAAGGCTCAACCAACTACGGATCTTCCGCTTTTGACAAGTGCTTGACATATCCACTGACTACACTCTTACAGTAAAAGGCAGACATAAGTGCTGGCAGACGGGATACATATAAATGAGACAACTACGAGGAAGATTGCGCGAAGTCAACCCAAATTATACGGGAAGAAATGCTACCCGGAATACAAATCCAACTGTAGATGGGGTTGGTTCAAATTAATCTCAACACCAGAAGATGGGGCAAGACTAACTCTAGCAGTCCAACCACATGAAGGTTCTTGATGGGGCCTTATTTAGCGAATTATACAGAATCGTCATGTTGACATTTAGGCTAGAGAGGCTTGTGGAAATAAAATTGTTTGAAAAGCAATGGAACATAATGGACATTGCTGTTACAATCCTCCGAAAATTACACTTGCTTGCTGCTGAGCGGTTTGGTTTTTAGGGCGACCTACGAAAATCATAGGATTTAAGGTGTGCCCTTAAGCACACCGAATGTCAGCGGATGGGTTGTACTCGAAGTATTTGCGAAGCTGAATGCGGTACTCACTAATGTTGGTCTGACTTATAAGAGTGCCATATTAGCCAGAAGACTCGTTTGGCATATTTACAGTAACCAACAGGAAATCTACATAGATACCAAAAGGACTTTGATCTTAAAAGAAATTGGACAATAATATTTTCCCTACGTGGACTGTCGGAGTGTGTTCCAGGGCAACAATATATATCCCTGAATATTGTGAAAACAGAAAAGGTCGCCAAGATTACCTAATGAATCACGAAAGCATGCAATGTTATTATACCTAGAAGGCGAATGCTCTATACTAGGCAATCCCATGGTGTAGGATGCATGCTTTCCGACAAGGCTACTTTATCAGAGGCAAAGGGAAAACATCTCACGATAGGGTCAAAGTTCTCACTGTGCAAGACAATGATCTTGCCAGTTCTCATGTATTCCTCCGAGACTTGGAATCTTAGCAAGCAAAATTGCGAACTGTTAGCCGCGTCCAGGAGAAGAATTTTTGGTCCCCTGCATAAGGATGGATGATTTAGTAACCTATATAATGACGAAATTTGGGCGTGATTCCATGGCTGTCTGGTTCTGGATAAAATCCCGCTGAACGGATTGCGGTGGGCAAGTCACTTAGTTCTTATGTGGGAGTCTATAAGGGCAATGTCTATGATAGAAAAAGAAGACGTGGCCCTGCATAAGATGGAGCGATGGCGTAGGCAAGGGCACCAGAAAGCTTTTAGGGGTCTCAAATTGGTGGACCTCGGCACAAAACCGGAAAGTCTGGACTTTATTCAGGCACTCACTCACATCCTGGCTGACCTGTCATTTTTATCTGAACACTTTGCAGTAAAAAAACGGACAGAAGATTGATATAATCCGGTTCATCTGTCAGTTTGGATTGTTCAAGCGGCCAGTGATTGAATGAATAACGATTTAGCCGCCCAGCCGGTGGCGGAGAAAATAAGGCCAGTCGGTATTTGTGTGCGTTGATGCGTCCAGTCCACGGTTGCCATTTTTAATAAATGCACAAGCAGAAAGGTATCTTTGACTTGCCTCTCAACGCCTTTCACGCCCGGAATTGAACAAATGGTGTTGTCCGGATTGCCGTGGTGGTGGGTGCTTTTAGTCCAACAGACGGCCGGATGGACTGTGGTTTGTTCAGATGTGGCAGGCAAGCCTGGCTGACTGTGGGTGGCCGATTTCACTAAGCAAGTCCTATTCCGTATACCGATTGTTGCGCCATTGATAATAGTGATAATCGAAAACAAGTCAGCAACAGTCTAGGGGAAGCATATAAGCAACTAGTTTCGTTGACGTTTGTGTCAGATCATCAGTGCTTTCGTATTTTCAAATGAAAATAACGGTCACCTACCGCTCACTGCTATCAGTTAACGATACAGAAGTATCATTGGTGCAGAACAACTTCTATTTAATGTTAGTGTTGATGCACACTTTTAGACTTTGGAACAAGGCAACAAGTGCAAATCTGTCAGCGAGCTTCATGCCATTATCGGCAGAAAGTGTGCTATCAGATTGATTCAGCGATTTTGATTCTCGGTGTTGCTGGTATTGTCTTAAGTTCGACATTTCTTTCGGCCAAGCTTCTGGACACGATGGAAGAGTGAGGAGGCATCCTCATCGGGGAATCATTTTATTTTCCATTGAACTGTCCTATAACCCTGAATGAAGTTCGTTTAGCATCAATGACCAACTTAAATAGGATTCTTGACATGTAATTGTATGATATTCCCTTTGTTTGGAAGAGCAATCAAGTCCAGCTATCCAAAAAATAGGATTGAGATAGTCGCAAAGTGACTTGTTGACGAATAACAGCACGCACTTGTGACTTTCCTCAGTGCCGGAAGATTGGACCGCCACCCATGACTAAATTTTAAAGCAGTGAACATGGGGTGTAGAGCGAATGGGTAACGGAGGAATTCCAAAACGCTAATTCTAAAGTAAACGATCACCTGGAAATGCCCGGAGCAGTGGGAGGATTTATTTAAGGTCACGAGCCACACGCTACTCGGCTTAACCATTCACATGGCACGGTCAAATGAGGAGGAAGGCTTCCAGAGAGCGATGATAGTTATGAAGAAACGGAAGTGGCTTCAAGGAAAAGTTGCTTAGTCAAGTCCGTACAACTAAATCATGGTATCTTCTGAAATCACGAGCCACACGCTACTCGGCTTCACCATTCACAGAGCGCGGTCAAATGAGGAGGAAGGCTCCCAGAGCCCGCGACCCGACTTTAGGCTGGAGCGCCATAGAAAACGAATGACAGTTATGTAGAAACGATAGGAGTTTCGAGAAAAAATTCCCGTCAAATAGTGCGACTATCAAGTCATGGTATCCTCTGAGGCCAATTATCACCAAAAAGTCAGAAGAGTGGAAAAGGTTTGTTAGCAATAATGCTCGCACAAAATTACAGGTTACTGTCTCAGAAATTCAATTTTTTACACCAAACATGAATGCGTGAGTCTTAACGACCAAGTGTCAGTTCCTAAGAAGTCACCATCTTAATGTGGTATTTTTTGGATAGTTTTAGTAGCAGCTCAACAATACATGAGATGTATCCCACCTGCCCCCGGAATTATCCTGAATGATCTTCAACCATTTAAACGAAGGTTAATTTGGCCTCCGTCTTTTTTAAACAGGTAAGGATCGTCTTTAGCGAAGTCACAACATAAACAGCGTTCGCATTGAATGTGGATTTTGTATTGCAAAATCTACTGAAAAAAACGGAATTATTGACGTTTTCCAATGTGTTATTGCACCTATTCCAGCAGGAAGGGATACATGAAGGGAAAATTGTACATGTGGGAGCTACTAAACTTGGGCTTGCTCACCCAAACAGCATAAATGAGAAATGAGTGAGACGCAATTGAAAAAGTCGTAAACTAGACTATACAGTTCAATAAGGAATAAAGTATTTTCATGCCACTGCCGAAATCTGGCTTTAATATGACACCAAGCGAACAAATGTCGTTTGGGGAGGGGGGAGGCAATGTGGTCAGCATTGCGCTCGCTTGAGATTATTATCGTGATTTGAGTCAGGTAGTTATTGACAGCTGAGTCGACTCGTATGCGACATCTAGACATGATAACAAATCCTTCTTCCACCAGGGAGATTTGAACCGCGACGTTCTGCTACGACAGCTCAGCGCTCTAACCACTTGAGCCATCCGGACATTGGTTTTGTTTTAAGCTTTCTAAAATGATCTTTCTACAACTTCACTAATTCTTCCACAACCGTACTAGTCAGCAGAGATAGGGGTAGATAGCGATCAACTGATATCGGAATCAGAAAAGAGGAAGCGTTACTCTACAAGGGCTTGCAAAAAAATACCAAATGGAAGATGCAAAATCGCCTGAGAAGCACCGGAATACATTGACGGACGGTATTCATCATGTGTTCGTCGTCGTTATCAGAGCTCGACACCCTATTTCAAGTCTTGGCTATAGATTGTTCTTTCTCGAACTATGTCGAGTGTGTTATGCGGCCTTCGTCAACAGGATCTGTTTAGCCCTTTAAGGTTCTTCTTCCTCCTCTCGTTTGGCTCCTATTATTCTCCTCAACAGCCCCCTCTCGAAAATATTGAACAGGTTTTCGGAATAACACATACCCCAGGGCATTGCTTTCCTGTGTATGTAGCTGGTTTTTAAAATCGGTGGGACCGAATAAAAGGGTCTGCTTGCAGCGTTTTATTAGGTCTGCTTCATTTCCATCTTTCGTTAGCGATACACCTGAATATATAAAGTTTTCTATATTTATCAACTTTCGAGTCATAATTTACATCTGTGCGTTCGCAGAAAACGATGGCTAAAGAATTGAATATCGCACCGAGAACTCCCTGGCGTGCATTAAAAGATGATGAAGATGACGAAAAGGTTTCTATGATAGAACAGAAATTATATCGCGAAAACGTCTGCCCAAACCCCTGAAATTCAAAGGATGCAGCGCGGTCATCACTGTTTGTTTGTGATGATTTGATGGGGGATATTATGGTGTGGTGCTTGTCTTATCCATTTCTGCAAGAAGGGAGTGACGACACGAGGTGCTGTTTACCGAAATACCGTATTAGAACTAGTTGTAAAGCCCTTGAGGGATACTCTGTCTGCCGGCATCGAATGGGCCTTCCAACAGGACTCTGCAATTCTTTTTAAATGAAATGCTGCGGCTTATGTTTAGAATTGTCCCCTCTTTTATAGTAAATTTGCTGGCTCGAGTACGAATTTCTATTCCTTACATACAGGTAGTTTCTACTGACAAAACGTCTGACCAGACTAGGTATATCGTCCGCATATATGACGCTGTGACGGGACTATAGAGCAGCATGCGTTTTGTGTAACCTGTCCCAGTGCCAGATTAAACCGTAGAGGTGCTAGTCCATCTCTTTCCTTTAATCCGACGTTTGTCTCAAACGCATCTGTCAGACTATTGTTGATTCTGAGCTGGTCTGTTGAGTAGCACATTGCCATTCTGGTAAGATTTATCTGTTTTGCTAGAAGGCCAAAGTCAAGCATTACTTTGTATAGTACGTCTCGATCAATGCCTGCTTGAAGTCAACGGATATTAATGGACGTCCATGTTGAATTCGCAACATTTCTCTTGCACCTGTTTGACCGTAAATAGCCGGATATCTGTCGATCTTCCAGCCGAAATACCTCTTTGATATCCACCAATCGGTCTGCAGTCTAATTCTTTTGTATTTTCTTGACAATTTTATAGAACGTACACAGTAGTGAGATTGCTCTATAACTTTTATGTCACTTTTTCACCATTCTTGCGGAATCTGTTCTTAATTCCAAATGGAGAGAACCCAATTGTGGATAGCTTTCATGGACCGCGTGGTTTGATGAGAATATCCACTTTTATAGTCTATATTGCTATGGTGCTAGGTGGGGGGTTCTGCATATTAACTTTATTTGAAGGGATATCGGTATGGAAAGTCATAGTCACCATATAGCGTCAGCCTCTTGATTTTTTTCTGATTTTTCGGTTGAGCAGTTTCCGAGAATGGCCCCGTTAGATAAATGATCACTTTTGACCCCTCGAACTTCCCGCCTTTCCAACAAATGTCAAAATTAAGACTTGGTCGGGTAATGTGAACAGTAAACATGGTGGCGGAAATGTTATGGCGTCAAGGGTAGGCGCACTGCAGTTTATTGAGGAAACGATGACTTTCAAAGACTACATCAAAATTTTAAAAGAAAATCTGCGCCAGAGTGCTGAGAGGCTAGGCATCTTAGACTTGTTCCAGCTTTACCAGGATAACGATCTGAAACATAAAGCGTATGCAACGCGGGTATGGCTCCTTTACAACTGTCCTAAAGTATTAGCCACTCAGGAGTTATCAACGATCCTTAACGGGTCGCTTACGATACGGAGAGTGGCGTCCCTAAGGTGCCCGA
This sequence comes from Hermetia illucens, assembly GCF_905115235.1. Classification (NCBI taxonomy): domain Eukaryota; kingdom Metazoa; phylum Arthropoda; class Insecta; order Diptera; family Stratiomyidae; genus Hermetia; species Hermetia illucens. The sequence goes on along the minus strand of NC_051854.1, from coordinate 78,162,397 downwards.
GCAAGCAGTTCTGACCACCTAGCTGGTATAATACCTGTGCCCTATAGTAGCCTCGAGAAAGTTTCTCGGTGAAGGGCGAACTACTAATGACCGATTCACACCGGGGCACACTGGGAGTCCCCGGAGCCGTCGACAACTCCTTGTCGACATCGATGGGGTGTTGTGAGCCTAGCTCTGTCAAGGTAGTAGTAGCGACGCGTATCAGGAGCCAGCATTTTCGGGACCCTGGTCGAGTAGTGTGCATTGAACCGGTATTAGTAGACCGCGCGCTGATCCGTCCGTGAGTTCCGGGATCAGTTAATCGTAGGTTAGGCCTCAGGGAACTTGGGTAGGGGCTTTGTCCTCGAGGGTATACCTGTTCCTGACTATTGCGGCCCACTTCCTTGCACAAGATGCGCTGGTAAACAACTTACATGGCGAACAAAAACAAATCAAACGAGGAGATAGTGGAAATGGAGAGTGAGCTGGCTACGTTCATATGCAGCACGATGATGCGCCGCTCGTCCCAGTGTCCAGATAATGACACAACAAGGGCTGAAATACCCGACGAGACATCGGGACGCGCAGACGGAGAGAAGGACTCGCAAAGTGATGCGGCACCTGCAATGGAGACCGGAACCCAGAACTTACCACGTAATGCTATAATTGCGGAAAGAGACACAGTGGAAATTGCCGAAACTAACCAAATGGTTTCGAATATAAGCCGAGTTGAAGGGCTGTCAACTACTCTGGTGTAAGCTGAATATGAAACGGTTATTAAGAAATGCGCGGCAATTGTGAAGCGCATGCGATCTGCGACGTTCGTTCAGAAAAACGTCAGCCAAAAGGTGAAAAACGGGCTAATGGAATTGAAGGAGCTCCTGGACAGAATTTCGTATTACATGGAGAGTAAGAGAAAACCTGCGGGAGGCAGAAACAACCGCGCCTCCCGAACTGGGGAAAAAACGAAAGGAGGAAGAGACATCTGAAGGAGACTTAGCTTGGCTTCTATTTCTTAGCCTTCGAAAGTTCTCAAGAGAAGGAGTACTTTACTCTGATAATATCGCACTTCTGTACACTTTAAACCTGCGGGAGACTTCTTTTTTTGATATTCAGTTCATTATGAATTTTAAACGAGAAAAAGGAGCGTACTCCATCTTTTGCAGATACATAAGAGATAAAATTCCAACCCTTTCCTAAAACCCCGGAAATTGTTATCGCATTCAATACAATATCAAAATATAATATAATGCGTACGGAAATTTTATCAAAATGTCATCGACATTCTACCTTTAACATGTTTCCCCAATAAATATTGATTAAAAGTTTTTATCACTATCAACGTTTTCTGTGTTTGCTTTCCTACTTACTTATCGGCTCCTATAAATTGCAAACGCCATTATCAGATAAACGCGACTCAATTCTCAGAAGAAATAAACGTTTTCGCTTTTTTGTCTGGACCCGAATCGCATATAATCAAAATGTGTTTTATATGATAACAACGACACCATCGGCTCACGGGCTACTATTCTGAAAGCTGGAAGACAACCAGAAAAAAATGCTTGCAAGCATATTGTTTTGCTATCGTTCCAGGGCATCATCACTGAGAGCGTTTTTGCAAAACAAACCAACCCTAAAGGCCTAAAAAAATTTCGCGAATTCAATTAATAATTTCTGTGAAAATTTGTGTTTTGATTGCCATTCAAATTTAGGACGGCCACTATCATTCCGCGGAAACGAAATAACAGAGTCGTGATCGCGGCGCGATTCCGCAGAAAAGCAATTATTGGTGTCGTTGTTTAGGTCACATGTGGATTGTCAAGAGATGGGGAGAAGGCAGGGTGTCTAGGTGGTCACAAGAACCTCATTCGCTCCTGTATCTTATGACGAACACGTTGCTAAGTCGGATTCTCCAGTGGAGCTAGCTTAGTGCATGGAGTCTGCTTGTAGGGTCTCATGACTATGAAAATTCATAAGTAGGTGTAAATGGGAGTCATTGCTTTGATTCTCGTATCGAGTTGAATCAGCGGAGCATTTTTACAGAGAAGTTGTCATTGGGATGCTAAGTAGCACAGCAACCAGTTGAATATTCATGGAGAAGTTTTGCATATTCCACTGCAGATATGCCGAGTCTGGGCATTATCAAAAGGTCTGGGGATTACCACTTGGAAAGAAATGGGAACAGTTGGCAAATTCGGAAAATGTATTTTCAATAACACGTTCATCTCAGAGCCCTTGAACTTTCCTCTAGTCTTTTGTCTTGATGGGAGCAGGTAATGAGACTCCAGCAACAGATTCAACCACTAGAGTCGACTTCCTCCACGATACGATCAGAGTACTATTTTTAAAGGTTTATTCATCCTTTGTTCAGTAAATTACTGATTGCAAATTAGCAACAAGAAAACATCTCGTTTGAGCAAACCGGAATATTCCGCCGGTCACAACTCATTCTATCATTCGCCATTGATGATATTATGATGAGGCAGTTGCCTACCTTAGCTTCGAGCTTAGCGATGGCTTGGATAAGATAACACCAACCGAACTCCCAAGATTGATGTTGAAGCAATAAGACACGACACAACGTCGCAGCAATCATGATCATGACGATCGCAGCAACGATGATTATATTCATTTGGCCGCTCAGGTGTGTAGCCTCGCCACTGAGGTGGTTCTGAGAGTGTTCTGTGGGTTGGAAACGTCAGCTTTAGACGGAAGACCGGCCCGGCAACGACAAGCAAACAAGCTAACAACTAGCTAAATATTGTCTCTTTACTTTATGATTCACTACGATTTTCCTTTCATTTCCACCAGCAACATTCGCCCGGTGTCCATTTTGATCACAGCAATAATGAGGCAAGCAAAAAGGGTGATAGCAGGTAAAGCGAAACGGGGAGAGATCATCATCCTCTTGAATCTAGATTGCGAATTTCGATAAGATCATGAATAAGAAGTTTCATGTTCTGAATATGAAAGAGGGAACTTTTTCGTTAGTTCATAATTTTGGGACTAACAATATTTCGGTGGTTCAACTCGCTTTTTTGACGAAGATGATTTTGAAATTATGAAGTGATGGCTTGAAGTGAGATCACCGAGCAGGAATGAATGATGAGAATCTAATGAGTTTCATCAGAGAGTGAAACCAAATATTTGTCGGAGGCTCTGGAAAAACCCCAATTAAATGAAGTGATATAGCGTGAAATTGAATGCATATGGATAACCTCATCACAAGAGTGCATGCCGTGTGAAAATTCTTTTTGAAAATGCAAAAAAAAAATCACCAATTTCGTATGAATGTTTCTCCATGTGTGCCAGGATTAGTTTGGCTATGGTCGCCTGAAACAATCGTCTTTGTTTAGAAGTTTAAGAAACCTACGATTTCTTTCATTCTATCGGCAATGATGTTTCTATGAATAGCCGGACTTTAGGTTGCCAAGCCGAGTGACTGTGCATGGGAGCCATTGAGAGGATCAAAAGTGATGACCCCTTTTTATGAAGAGATTTAGGCCACAACTGACCGTTGCTGAAGTGGAACTTCAATGCAAAATGATTAAAAATCATTGTCAAATGTCCTTTTTATTACAATTACCTCGGTGGGCTAAACAGCGAACGATGGGAATAGTCCAAACGAAAACGTAATCGTCAGAGATTCGGACATTAAAATTTGTCTCCGGCCGCATTATTCTTCAGTCTTCTGAATGTGCTTACGCATCCACCCACTACTCGACCGATTATCTCGTTGCCAGCATTTATATAATTTCGCTGCCTGAAAAGCACGACAAACTCATTTCTCTCGTGAGTACATCGATTGGGTTCATGCCCGCCACAATGTCATCAGCCAAAATTCCACCGTCCTTAATGCATTAGTCCCGTGTAGTTCCACATTTCCTTATTGCTTCATTGCTAAGTCATCTGCAAAGCCGCCAATTGTAATCTCTTCTGGGGCAGGCCATTATCACCGTTGACGATATGTATATCTCATTCTTTCCATTACATTCAACAAGAAAGTCTTTCGATAAGATGCTGGGTCTACGATACCAACTTTTGCTTCTTACACTGGACAGGACACGCTTTAAGACACACTTGGAAAGCGGCCGTCTTCATTATCAGCTTTAAAGCTTTAGTTGAAAGACTTACTATGGATTGTGGGTCCGTATTATTTCCTATCCCTTCACCTACTTCTCGCAGTTATTTATCGGTAACTGGAGATCTGCGTAGTCATTGGAATTGATAACCTGTCGCTTTTCATCCCCTTTTGTGGTGAGGAAACAGAGTAATAAAGCGGGGGACAGGCGACTTTTGTTCTCGAAGTCCTTCCATTACCATTCTATCAGCTCCATCTTAGGGCTTCTATCAGCATCCTCGCACAGCTGTTTATAGCAGTTTCTTTCGTTTCTTTGGATAGCTTCTTTCCTTTTGATCTTTGCTCACTATTATCTTATAAGGTACCGCTGAAGTCGCTTTGGCATGTCCCGCTCGTAATTTGCTTCTCTACAGCTCTACAGTTGGATACAGCCGCCCTTTAGTCGTGATAGACTTACATGCTTCGCTGAGCTATTGAATTTTCTGGTTGATCTATTATGTGGTCATATCATTCAGGAATATGTCGTGCCGTCGGTCGTCGGTCGTTATCCGGATAGCCCACAAGATATTTTGTGAGATCGTTTGTGTTTGAAGCACATGCAGATCTTCTAGTGATCATCATCATCAACGGTGCAACAACCGGTGTCCAGTCTAGGCCTGCCTTAACAAGGAACTCCAGACATCCCGGTTTTGCGCCGAGGTCCAACCCAAATCTCCGAGGAATACATGAGGAATGGTAAGATCATAGTCTTGTACAGTAAGAACATTGACCCTATGGTGTGACGTTTCGAGCGGAACAGTTTTGAAAGCTTAAATAGGCTTTGTTGGCTGCCAAAAACCGTGCGCGGATTTCATCGTCGTAACTGTTATCGGTTGTGATTTTCGACCGTATATAGGAGAAATTATTGACGGTCTCAAAGTTGTAGCCTCCTATCTTTATTCTTCTCGTTTGACCAGTGCGAATTGATGTTGGTTGGTTGGTTTTCGGTGCTGACATTGCCACCGTATATTTTGTCTTACCTTAATTGATGTGCAACCCAAGGCTGCTCGATCTGGATGAAGCCAGTTTGTACATCTCGGGTTGTTCTTCCCCTGATGTCGATATCGTATGCATGGTCAGCATAGGCCAGTAGTTGGGTGGACTTAAAGAGGATCGCACCCCTCGCATTTACCTCAGCATCGCGAATCACTTTCTCTAGGGCCAGGTTATAGAGGACGCATGATAGGGTATCTATCCCCTTGTCGTAGACCGTTGTTGATGTCGAATGATCTTGAGAGTGATCCTGCTGCTTTTACCTGACCTCGCACATTGGTCAGGGTTATCCTAGTCACTCTTATCAATTTCGTTGGGATACCGAATTCTTTTATGTCCGTGTACAGTTATATTCCGACTCTTCAAAAACGTGAACGGTGAGCGTTACGGTGACAACCAATTTTTTGCGGCTCCAGCAGAAAGGCTTCATCAAATCGCGATTAGCGTTCCTTGATGGTCTCTCGGCGAGGTGACGTCCGGTTTAATTTTTATTATAAGTTTATGTCAATAAACAGCAATCAACTGATATACGAAGAGAATAAAGCCCACGTGACTGCTCAAACTCAGCTGGATCTATGTCGCAGAGTCAGACGACATTTGAAAGATGTCCTGTTTTATATCTATTGGCATACATAGGCCTTTCGAATGAAAAGAGAATTTCATTAGTAAACACATTATCGCATTATTTTATTCGATTTGAACATCTCCTTTATTGGGAAATCTTGCAAAAGAAATTTGCTCAGGATTTGCCTAAATAAATTCCTATCGAAAGTGATGAAAATGAGGAACATGGTTGAGTATTTCTTGTACTACATCTTTTTGCAAAGGCCACTACTTTATCATATCGATAAGGTGAAAGATTCATGATGTAAGATAACTTCTGCAGCACTAGTCTGCATGTTGGGCCTGCACTCAGTATAGGCCGGTTCTGCTGGGGTAATCATTGAATTCGTGTCCTAAGCAGAGCGTAGTTTTATGCTTACATGACAAGTACTTACACAAAACCCTTTGGATCTTCATTGCTTACAACCAGAGAGCATTTCATGAATTTTTTGCTGATTGTAAAACGATCTACCCGTCTTGAGATTTGTCCAGGTAAACCTCAAGGTTAAGCTGGTGAAACGCAACATACCATTCGTGATTGTTATTGTGGATATTAAGGAATGAGATTCTTGGTCAGGGTATGTTTTAGCATTGAGGTCTGATGTTGATTTCTTTTGCCTGCGAATCGTTGAGTTTCTGATTTCATGGCGAAGTACTTACACATATCTCATCATAGAAGACGTCCTCAGCGTTTGACTAAATAATTTTTGATGGCGATGACTGTTTCCCAAAGTCACTTTTCAATTCGAAGTCATATTGACAAGCAAGTAGGTTTGAAAGCCTGAGGCAAGGCTTACCAAACTAGAGTGGCCTAGTAACGCTTGAAAGAAACAGAGAAAAGTGTTCCTGACCACAGCAAATAATATGTTTTGTAGGATTTAATGTTTGCTTCCGGGCTAGGGACATTCTAAAAATTAGTCTTGGACATATGCTGGCCGGCGAATCCCTAGGTATTGTTTTTGGGCGAGTGACTGAAAGATTTGGCTACCTTTTGATGACTTTGAAGGCAACCAGTTCACTAGGAATCATAATCCCATTAGCTAGCATATTAAAGTTTAACAAGGGTCCATCCCCTGTACTAACATCGACCTACCCCTGGGGAGCGAGTCTAACGGATCAGATTTGGGTCCACAGTATCAATAACAGTCATCTCTACTATTGAGATGCGCCTCTGATTAGGGCAAATCGTTGAATGGACTGACAACTTTAAGACAAGCAGTGATATTATTTCACGGAACTTGGATGCCAATTTTGAAATAATCTTATTATATGTAGTTTACATTAACCCCAAACAAACAAGTCGGGAAACCGGAAGCTGGGCGCTTCCGGTATGAAAGGTTTTGTTTGCTTCTTGTGTGAGTATATTTGAGTGTAGAAGTACCCCATTTGTAGGTAGCCCGTTAAGAATATGCATTTACCATGTCAGATTTAGTACTTCGGGTTGTAAATTTACTCGGTAAAGACAACTTCGAGCTACTGTAACTTTGTTACTAATAGTATGATTTTGATCAAACTTGGAGATAATATGCCTCATATTATATTTTATAGTACTACTAACTTTTACAACTCTGAGATTAACTTAAGGGGGGTTTTACTCAATTTTCCCAAAAATATAGTAATATACTATTATTAACTTAATTTGAACAGATATCGATATTGAGAGTATTTTGAGGGCTGGGCACCATATACAGGCAGCTTCCTGATATTTTTCAGATTTTTCATCAATCAATCATCATTTTGCACCCCTCCCACTACCCGCCATCTTAACAAATCTCAAAACTAAGACCGGCTTCGAAAAGTACTAATCGAGACCTTTCATTTGATACCCCACATGACTATATTTGGAGGAAAAAAATTTTACACCCCCCCCCTTTTACATGTATGGGGACCCCCTAAATCTCAACGTAGAAGGATATCACTCACTGCATGTCTGGAGGTCCACAGGTCCCACCTCCTCACAAAATTTCGTCTCAATCGGTATAGCCATTTCTGAGAAAAGTGCCTATGTCAGACAGACGGACAGACAGACATTGAACCGATTTTAATAAGGTTTTGTTTTACAAACAAAACCTTGAAAACCCCAGAATAGTCGATGATACACAACTAAGGAATTTCAGGCAGCGTTACTCACTATTTCTTTGGTCTTTTTGGGTGATTTACCATAACCAACCATCGTCTATGATAGATTCAACGTTTCATGTGTGGAACTCCGATATATTTTTTTTATTTCCAAAGAGCTTTGATGCCAATGATGGATCACTTTCTACATAAAAACCTTCCACAAAGTGCTCAGAAATTCAAGTCTCGAGTTCGCCACAGTATCTAACCTTGAACTTTGCAGCATGGAAAGTCGTAACACTCGCCTTTGAAAGAGGAGCACCTTTATAAGTTGAAACCCATGAAAATACCATGCGGGCCCCATTTAATGTAGCCGCACCATAACTTCAAGAGCCAACACCACCAGAATTCACGAGAATTCCAAGAGGAGAATTCTACCTGAACCTAGTTAGGGCTCGGATGCGGCTGCAGTATCATATCTCTTCGAACAAATCTCAATGGTGACTGACTCCAACTCATGTTAAAGCCATCCAACAGCTTCAAATCATGGATAGCATGGATGCAAGTAGACAACAAACAATGAGATGTCAAAAAAGATATCACAAGAACTTCTCCACAGTCATCCTTCTTTGCCTTGTTTCAGTACCCTCTCAAAGGGTTTTATGTCCGAGGATGGGTTTGTTGTTTTCGGGGTTTCGTTTTCTGCTTGAATATTTTCACATCGTTACCGCACGAAGGAATCACAATTTATCCGACTTGAAGATTGAGGTGTTCTAGTGGTTGGTGGCGGCGTGGTCCACCAAAGAGGTCTTCAATTTGAAGATCTTGATTGTAACGTTTTGTCTCAGACTCGTGTTAGTTTTTTTTTCTCTCCACTTGTATCCATTGCTTTCGTATCGTGTATTGTAATCTGAGACGACGTTCACAATCACTTGATTTTGGACAGTGACGTTTTTTCCAGTAAATTGGTGGTGTGTCCTTTAATTTTGAGAATGTTTAAAAGTTCATGTTGATGAGAAGTGATGGAAGTCTTACATGAAGGTTTGCAAAGATGAAGCCTCGCGGAGAGAAAGCAAAGAAAATGGAATATCGAGTCTTTGTATGTATATTTACGAAGAGGAAAAAATAAATTAAGTTTTGAGAGCATTTTTCAGTTAATCATTATCCTCAGGAAGAAAAGAAAGCGAGCAACAAATTCTGCTTAAAATTTGGATATTCGAAAGGAGCAATTTGGATATTCGAAAGGAGCAAAAAGCCGATTATAAATTTACCAAAATTCTGAAATATAGTCCAAATTCCGCGAAGAAATTTCGTCTCGTGCGCATCGCCGGGCTGAAAGTTACTTCCATGGAAACAAATCCATATCAAGCCACTACCCTGGTTAAACGAAGATTATATATCAAGAAAAGCCTTATAATGGTGCAGGTAAAAAAGCTAACTAGAGGAAAGTTCCTTGTAAAAACGAACATGGACAAGTAAACTTGTGAAAATCATGTATGTGAAAGAAAGAGATCAATTAACTGAACAGTAATCAAGGACTTTCTTAAAAAAGGAGTTATTTAGTATTACAGATCCTTGAATGTAATAAACTTGAATAAACTTCAATTTTCATTAAAGATTATGTCAAGTCTTGAAAAAAATGTTGATCAGGTTCCTACGTCGTCTACTTTCAAATCAAAAGTTTAAAATTTTTTGAAGAATTTTTGCCAAGAAAGTATCGTACACAATTGAGAAATGATATTCACTCCTGCGATCTTTAAATGGGGTAAGACTTTGTCTGACCTATCTCAATTAAAAAATGAAACCTGCTTCATTAGTGCTACGTTGACTGTTTTCTCATGACAGTTTTCGTTTGCCTGCGCCTTTGAGAGGCAATATGAGATATTTTTATGTTGGAGCACTTATAAGAAATGTTTCCAAGCGATGAATTGCCTAGATGGCCTGTGCGGTGGCTGTTTGTCGGGCATGCTAACGTACACGTTTGCCTGATCTCTTTTCCGGCCGGCCGGCCGGCCGATTTGTCAATCTATCACCGAACTGAACAGGCAAGTCGGATCCGGAGCTGGTGTCGGTTAACTGTAGATTTTTCTGGTGTAACTGGCCTGATCGTCAATGACAGGCACTATTCCTCCTCCTCCTGGTTTTTCAACAATTGAGAGTTAAATCTGTATGGGATATTTGAAAAAGTATCTAAAATGGGCGTCACATACTTACGAAGGAAAGTGTATTTCACAAAATTCTTCATATGGTGTATTTCTGGATTCCTCGTGAACTCCATTCGGCGACCATTTTTGAAAGGAAAACGATCATTTTTGAAAAGAACCATAACTGGTGATGAGCCGATCTTTGTCCAGGCGTGATGATTCCTCTCAAATGACTTAGGTAGCGCTTCATCAAAAGAAGGCTATGTATGCTCTTACTGTGGTGAGGTTGGGAGAATGTTTTTGAGCTGCTACCAAGGAACCGAGCAATTGATTCTCAAAAGTACTATCGCTGATTTGGCAGGTTCAACGAATCTGCCATTGAGAAAGATCCGCAGCTCGCCAATTGCAAAGAAATTGTGCTCCAGTAAGACAATGCACGACACATTTGTCCCGACCCGTTGAAAATTATTGAAACTTGGATGGGATGTATTACCTCATCCAGTTTACTCGCCTGAATTGGCGCCGTCAGATTTCCACTATTTTCGCCATCTTCCGAGCTCCTTGTGTGAAATAATGTTATACTCAGGCAGATGGACATTTTAGTCAGTTTTCCGCCATTAAAGATAGGTCCTTTTATGAACGAATTATGGAACTTACGGAAAGATAGCAAAATATCATCAGACAAAACGGAAAATATATTATTGATCGATCTTTGGAGGGTATAACACCTGCAAACCGCTTCGGGCAAAGGCGAGACAACGTCTGATGAGTTGTCCTTCCCTTGGCACGAAATCACACACTTTGAACAATCCAAAAAGAGTAGTCCTTGGACCAAAAAGGGTGGGAGTAAGTTGCGAACGGTGAAAATCGCCCAAAATGGTCACATCGTCAAAATCATCACATGTACGGAAAGAAAAGAAATTAAAACGGTTGCTTGGGGTAAGGGCAAAGAAAAAATGTGATGTCCAAAACGGTTGAGTCAAACTACCATATCTCAAAGGTTGCTGGAAGGTGCGAAAAGCATGAAATACGGTCTACGCTATTCTGGCCACTACAGATGCCATTAATACGGAACAATTGAGATGGTGGATTTACGGAAGACGTCTATAGTTGTTGGAGTAGAAGGATGTTAATAACAGATTGGATGGGTAACCTTAGGAAATCTCGATATGGGCCTCACTATTGTCAATCCAACAAGATAAATACTAGCGATAAAATTAATAATTAAGATAATTAAGACAGCAGTTAATTTTGTGATTAGGGCAGAATGTAACATAGATGAAAGCATTAAATATTTTAGGATACGATTGTTAAATATAAAAATGCTCATACAGAAAGTATTGTACAATTCGTTTAAAAATGTCCTTTTTGGAATGAAATATCGCAAGTAAATACAAATAATGAAACGGAACGATCGGAGTTTTTAAACAATCAAGAATATATGTGATGTCTAATAGCACTCCATTACTGCCTTCTCTTTCCCATCGTCCGGATTTCCTTCCACGTCAGTGAAATTATGGAGCCATAACTTCTCGTCCTTCACGCTGCTCTCTTCATGGACTCTAGTCTTTGCTCTTGGTCGGAGTTGTTGCCCTTCCACTTACTGGGGTTTCGGTTGGGTAATAGTCCTCATTCGGTACTGTATAACTTGCATACGTTGGCTTACTAAGGGGTTTGCCTTTTATAGATTTCAAAAGCGTATTACTATTTAGGAAGTGATGGTTGCAATTACAAATATTAAAGTAACATGCAAAGTGTAAACGGTTCCAAGAGAATTTAAACAGCGTGTTAAGTTTAGTTATGTGGCCTCAACTTTCCGACGTTGAGGCGGAATGCATGTCCACGTTTTAAATTAAAGAGCTTCTCTGACAAATTCGCATTGATTGAGGTCATAAAAAGTATGACAGGTAGAGGAATAAGCTCAAAACAAAATAATATCCAGTGAAACTAATTCGAACAGAATATATTGGCTTGATCCTCCAAACAGAAGTAAAATAACGTCGGCTATTAATGCTATAAAGCCAAATAAGGCCGCTGAGCTTGCTCCTTGCAACTCTTCTCTATTTTTTTCTACCATCACTACGAATTCATCGGCGCAGCGTAGCAGCTGAACATATGAATGCCGCCTACCTTAGCTCGTGTGAAGTCCAGATTACCGCTTTGCCGCTTCTGTCTGATACAAAGACACTACTGTGAAAGTCTTTGCAATATTCGCATATAATGACAATGTCAATTTCGTTCTCCAGTACCCTTTGAGAGAGCAGCTCCTGAGCTGCCTGGCAATGATTTAAATACAGCTATAGGAACTTTATCTACGAAAAGCTGAAATCATCTTTTTGAACGCGGGACATCTGTAACTGCCTGTGATATGATCGACGTGACCCTCCTGTGTTTCTCTGCAGAGCAGACATTTAGAATTAGCATTGCACTCTTTGGCAAAATGCCCTTCTTCTTCGGCACAAATTACATTGTTCTTTCTCGAACAGTTTCTCGAGATGTGTCCAAATTCCAGGCATTTGAAACATCCCTTTAGCGATATCTGTTCTCGCAGTTGACAGCTGACCCAGCCGACGGTTATTTTGCAAACAGTAATAGCCTTTTTTGCTGTCTCGAATAGTAAGGTTGTTGTGGCCGTCTGAGTACCACCGTATGCATTACGGAACCTTATTATATTGGAGTCAAGGATCGAATCTAGCTCGAGTTGAGTCTTTAAGGCCTCGCAGATCTCCGCTTTTGTGGTGATCTCATCCCTGTCCTTGCATTCAATCAGCATTGGATCCTGGCTCGCCTTTACCTCCGCTACTTTGCCCTGTGACGACTCGATTTTTTTATGTAGATCGTCGGGCTTTCTCTCCCAGGGCTTAAGCGCAAGGAGCAAATCGCCTTTCTGCGTGCGTCTTACACGGTTCACGTGTTTCACCCTGGTCCAAGAGGAAACTGTCTGTTTTCACTTTCCGCAAGATTTCCACATATCTCGGGTTGCTTGTTGATTTTATAATCAGCGCATCGGGCCGCGACCTCTTTCGTGGTCTACTTTTTCGCTCTACTTTAGTCCAAGTAGAGTCACTGACGCGTATCTCCTGATGGTTTGGTAGACTTTCACCGGGAAAGTTTGCTGATTGCACCTGTTGCTCGCGTTCGCGGGGCTCTGCTATTTCTTTTTCACGAAGGGATCGTTTACATTTTTAAACGCCTCCTCTTTAGCACATTCGCTAGTGGATAGCACGCCACCTGTCGCGATGTCTTTCGGCAAAGGGGAACAGATATCTCGTTCGTGCTGACTCTTCTGATCCATCTTCTAATTATCTTTATAATTTTAAATTAAGAATTGACAATTTATAAAATTATCCACTGCAGATACCGCAGTACTTGCAGTAATTCATCAATCCGCACAGTCTTTTATAGTTTTTTTTATGTTGTCCTCTTCGATTATATCAATTTCACGAAATTATTCGCGGAGCGATATGAAAAACGCACCTGCCACTATTGATGGTTGACGTCTGTCTATCCGTCACACGTCTGTCGGAGACTCTAGCAGTGATTGACACCAAATTTGATTGGAAAAGTGGGAACTGTGAACGCATAGAGTAAGCTCCATCCTGTTACGCCAAATATAGCCATGTGGGATATCAAATGAAAGGTCTCGGTTAGTACTTTCCGAAGCTGGTCTTAGTTTTGACACTTCTTGAAAAGGCGGGGAGTTCGGGGGTCGAAAGTGATGATTTATTAAATGGGGCCATTCTCAGTAACTGCCCAATCGAAAAATCCGAAAAAAATCAAGAGGCTTGCACTATATGGCTAGGCCCCGAAATACCTTCCATACCGATATCCCTTCAAATAAAGTTAATAATAGTATATTACTATAATCTTCAATAATTGGCTGCAGAATCCCCCTTAAGTCCATCCTAGCACCACGAAATTTTGCAGGAATGTAGGTTATAATATAGATCCTACCAAGTTTGGTGGAAATCGCACTATTACTAACAAAGTTATAATAGGTCAAAGTCATCACTTCTTTTGAAATTCAAGATTTTGAATGTCAATATCACTCGAAAGAGGATATTCTCACATAATATATGCACACATTACGTGTTAGGTACTAATAGGACAAATACACGCTCAAATGCCTTATATAAAAGAAATACACAAAACCTTTCATAGCTGAAGTGTTCAGCATCCGGTTTCCCGACATGTTGAATTTTCCTCTCAGCCTCACCCCAGTCCTTTCTTCATTTGACTAGAGTCCAATAATATTATTCATTTTCTGATTTGTGTTATCGAAATAAGGTTGATTATTATCTAGCAAAGCCAAGCCAATAAGAGCAAAACGGGATAACTCTTTACATTTCAAAACTTAATCTTTGTAATGCGAGTGTTCGTTTTCAGTTTTTCTACCTGAAGAATTGCAAAAGTTAAAACTTTCGTTTTTTTGAGTTAATGAGTGAGGCTCGAGCTTTCTAGATCCTTTGAAAAAAAATAATAATGATACTTCATACCATTTTTATCCCTGAAGTTTCAACTCGTTATTTTATAAATATAAATCAATTGATCCCCCTTGAGCAAAATTTCTTAAACTTTTGAGGGAAAATTAATTTCATCGAAAAGGTTTTCCTGATTATTTTAAATCTCTTGAGCATATCAGCAAGTTCAACTGGAAGTTGCTTGTATAACACAGCAATAAAATCATTTTCCATTGCGCACAGATTAATGATTTCAGAAGAATTAAATTCTGTTATCTGTTTCCATTGACATGACAATAACAATGTAAGTATTACAAATACAATATGTACAGGCAATTAAATTTGCATCAAATTTCCATAATAATTCGTCTGTAAAATGGAGAGGTATTACTTTACGAAAAAATCGATATTGCCTATAGAGACAGGAATCTTCTCCTGTTGCGAATTTGAAAACTCGAAAGTAGTGGAATGGTTGCTCGAGAGGAGTAGGTTCGATGTTGAGATGTAAAGGTCGCCCCACTGAGCGTAAGTACCTGGATTCCATGTGACAGGAAACACATTGAAAGAGTTCATGTCAACCGCATAATTATGTCATTGTGCAGAAGGCATTTCAAATCCTGATGAATTCTATCTACTCGTAATCATATAAACAAATACAACCGATTTAATATAGGCTTTGAAGACGGCATTCCTACCTAGAACTATCTGAAATTAATAAACGGAGGCTAGTTTTCGAACTGTATAACACTGCCCTTTCCTTATCGTTCAATTATGGACCCTATCGACACGGTGGTCGGCTTTTTCCCTGATACGGACCTCGTTTTCGTTTTCAGACCACATAGACGTGGCGTTAGAGCGCATAACGCAAGGTTCGTTATTGGGACCTTCCTTATTTGTTCATTCAAAACCAAATTCATGCCAAGTTAGAGGCCACTTCAGCGTGATCCACTTGAACCCATCACAACTTTCTTTTGACGGATTTATGGTCGGAACGTGTGAATCTAAAAACGTATTCCTGAAGTGAAAGAGAATTGTGTTTTTAGAACGATTACATCAGGGTACACGCATGCATACATAGTTTAAAGACGAAAGGGTGCTCTTGTCAGGTAGTTCCACCAACTATGTCGAAGGATTGGATAATTTACTGATCGGATTTTATGTCTTCTGTCAAGTACTTGTTCAATAAGCAACGAGAAAAAATATTTTTCTGTTTGTAATGGAAAACAACCAAGTGGAAGTTAACAATTTGAAAACTATAATGATTAGATATCGAGCCGTCTGATAGTGTGTGAATCATTCTAAACGATTCCTCAGATAATTGCTTGGACTGATAAAATGGTAAAAATGTCGCACGAAAAAATGCAGATTATCTTAATGAAACTGAGGACAATACAGTGAACTTTTGATAAGCAAAGCCAATTGGAAGATAAATACGTAAGCAAACTTGATCTGTATTTCTGGACTAAGATAGTGGTCTCACTATTTGATTGGAAGGAAAATGAAATCTAATTATTAGATAATTTTTTTCTTTATCTATTGAACGCAGTAATGTTAAGTGAATTCCTACCGTCTGTTGAATTCTCTTCAAATTAAATACAATTTTGACACTAAATTATTCTACGCTGCGAAAATTAGTACCATTGCCGTTCGAAATGAATTGATCTTTATAATTTTTTTAAACCAAATTCGTAGTTTTCCAAAACTGGGAAATTTTCCCCAAACAATTTCGTAATTTTCCCAAGCAATCTCGTATTAAGTAAAACTATTAAATGAAAAAGTTTCCGGTTTTACTATAGATTTATTGTGATTTCTTAAAAATGCAGATACGTGTTTCGGGGACAGCATGTGTCCTTCTTTAGTGCTGGTTTTGTACTAATTTGTTTCGCTTAGGTGGAGTGGGTAGCAGAAATCAGAAAAATCAAAAAAATTTTATTAGCTTGAAAAATTCTTCAGACTGTTCTGAATCTATTGATAAGTCTAAAAATCAAAACCGACAACTAGAAGTACTTCAAAACAAGTCGGGAAACCGGAAGCTTGACGCTTCAGGTATAAAAGGTTTTGTGTTTCCCTATGTGAGGAGCATAACGTAGTTCCCCATTGGCTTGTAGCATTGACCCGAGATAGAGGCTGTCCTCTATATCGGTGCAAAATTTAGTACAGTTAGGATGAACTTAAGGGGAGTTTTTAGTCAATTTCTAAAAGTTGATAATATACTATTAGTAAGTTTTTTGAGCAGACACCGGAATGGGACATCTCTCGAAGATTAGATTTCACATAAGTGTTTTACACAAAATCTTAAAAAGTGCTGGAGATAAGTAGATTCTTCATAAATGCGACTTTAATATTTCAGGCGAATGTCAATTATTCCGGGTAATTATGACGTCAGCATCTGATTTGCATGGCTTTGGAAGCGGTAAATTCGCGCGAAACTGCTAAGTTTGAACTGGTATAACTTCGGCGTTAATTGCCACATTTCCACGAAATTTAGCACGTATATACGAAATATTGTCCTCTATGCTGGCATAAAATTCGAAAGTCCTAAGATGAATTTTCAGTTTTCAGTTTGTTTCAGTTTTTCAGTAAATTTCTAAAAAGTAGTAATATACTATTAGTAAGTTTATTTGAGCAGATATCGGAATGGGACATATTTTGAGGCCTAGAATTCATCTAGATGCACCACCCTGATTTTTTTCGGATTTTTAGGTTGGGCAGTTTCCGAAAATGAGTCCTGTCTCACTTCAAGTGCGTACATTTTGACTCATTACTCACGCACTTTGCAATTTATGCCAAAACTAATATCAGTTTCGGAAAGTACAAATCGAGACCTTTCATTTGATACCCTACACAACTATATCCGGTGAAAAAAATTGCTGAATCTCCCCTTTGCATGTATGGGGAGCCCCCCTTTAAACTCCACCTAAATTTATGCCACTCACTGTATGCGTGGGATTTCATAGTTCCCATCTGTCCACCAAATTTCGTTTGGATCGGTTTAGCCCTTTTGGAGAAAAATGCGTGTGACAGACAGACAGACAGATATTGAATCGATTTTAATAAGGTTTTGTTTTACACAAAACCTTAAAAAGGTGTGAGCTAGGCGACCATGAAATCAGTCAAAACTAAGACTATTTCATATTAAGAGATGACATGTGGTGAAACAATATGAATATATGATGATATATTACATCATATGAAGAGAGGTATAAAAAGTATTCACAACTTTCGATACATCAGAATTTTCCCTTGCTATAGGAAGTGCCAACTTCCTCTTCCAAAATATGATTTTTCCAATTTCCTTTTAACATTTCTCGGCTCGCTTTTTGTGGCGTCTACACTTTTTTTTATTTCCCCTTCTGAATTCTCTCGATGTCAGATTTCTCGAGAGCGTCACAACAGAGCTTCCCTGATTCAATACCTAGGTGATTAAGGAAGGAACGTAGATACCGCATCATAAACCGCAAACTCAAGAGTTTTCCTTGTTACGAAGGTGGTCTTTGGAACGCGAGCCCAAATGACATTATTGAAACTTTCGTTCGGGTTTTGGGTTCGGCCATGAGCACCCTTTCAAGACAAGGTGGGCCAGTTGTCGAAATACAGGCCTTATTTCATCCATCACTGCCTGCTCAGGTGAAAATGTTTTGAATGATCATACACAGTATTTTCATTTTGACATTTCAGAAATTTGCACCAAAATGATTTGCATAGACCATGAATGGGGTGTTCATTAGACGATACAATGTGGAAAAATATTGCTCAAATTGCCTTTTTTATACTCTCAACTGTATTGTTTTGAGGTTGACGGATAATATTACCATAAAAAATTTGAATTTTGGTAATGGCTGCATCTTGGAGTTTTTTTCCCCAACTTTGATTTTAAATTGCGAAGACATGGTCTATGCATTCCAACTTGCGTATTTCGAAATCTGGCCCATACCGTTTACTCTCAACAACAGAAAGAAAGCCTTTCGAGTCTCCATCACCAAGGTACTCCTTATACCGCACATCGTAGTTCTGTTGTGACCTCTCAAATATCTGTTTGGCCCCAGCAACTTCCATCGTCCCACTGGAGTCAATGAAATTTGCCTGGTAGCCGACATCATGCTCATTTTTCAGTTTGCCAAAGCGATGGCAAAACGTTGACACCAATGCAAAGTCAATGACCTGAAATAAAATACAGTATACTATTTTGACTCAAATAACTGGTTTTGTGATTCCCTTGCCTTACAAGTATCAATGGAGGTCGCACTGATAACAACATTCAGGGAAAAAGTGGCCTCTCTTTTGCCATGTGCCATTAAGAGCCACACTTATGTCCCTACAATTGTCGTTCGTTTCTCTTGGTCACCTTTTTTGGCAGCAGAAGGCAAGATGCTGTCGTATGCAGGATATCTGGTGATGGGAGGAGGCAGGTTCATAAGGCCGCATAAAATTTTGCCTGAAGTAAGGCTTTTACCGATTGCCCTGAGGGCATAGGCGAACCTGACATTCAAAGTGTCAAAGTCGGTTTGATCACCTAAAAGTATATATAAATACCATAAAAAACAAAGTCAAAGAAAAAGCGACATTTCCACAATAACATGATATTTACCTTCTCCCGGGTCATAAGTAATTTAAGAACAGTTCCAAAAATTGTCAAATTTTGCACAATTTCTGCACAGCAATTGAAGTTTCGCAGCAAGACCACGTCCAAAAATTACTGATACCTCGAGCTTACCATGACAAGTTATATAACAACCCATGGTCCTCAGAGGAGTAGGAGGATGACTTTTTGGCAGGGATGAAAGGACATTTTTTCGCCAACATTTATGCGACTGTACCAATAATTAAACTGGAGGCCATGTGTGTATTTACAGCTTCCGGATGAAAATTACTAAATCGTCTTCAAACCAATCACACATATACCAAAGGCTTTCTGAAGAGGTTTGGACACATAGCTTCGGACATATGTAACACTTGTAAAGTTAGGGAAACTAATGAACCCATAATCTTCTGGTGTAAGGAGTGTACCAGGTTTCGGGTAAAGTGTAGATGGTACAACAAGTATTTTAACCTTAGACAAATCCTATTGAGTAGGGATCTTTGCATGATTGATGATCTTTTATAGTTTTTTTAAGGAGGCTAGAGTCGGATTATGATACTTTTTCTATTGTCTCGCGGCGCGACATTTTCGGCCAACATAAGTAAGTAAGTGATAAGTAGAGTCGCGTAAGTGCACCGGGTAATCTCTTTTTTGGCCATAAACGACAGTGTGCTTCTGGCAACATGGGCTAAGTGCCTGCCATCAGTCCTGTTGGTCTACTTCGTGCGTAGTATCAGGTCCTTTTTGGACTGCTAGCCTACCCAGTCCCAGGGGACAAATAAAACCAAACAACAATGACTTAGCTTGGCTTCAAACTTTCCAGCTAATGTTGATGCTGATACTTCTAGCATAAACTTAAGGAGGGTTTTCGGGTAAATTTTTAAAATATAGTTATATGCTAGTATTAACTTCATTTCATATAATATGGGATTTATTTTGGGGCCCAGATTTTCTAGAGATGCATTGCTGTGATTTTTTTCAGGTTCTTCGGTTGGCTAGGTTCTGAGAACGAGACCTGCTCCACTTTTTGGGGTACACGTTTTGAGTCCTCACCGCCCCCCGCCCCGTTTTTCAGTCAATATAAGAAAGTACGAAAAGTAATAATTGAACCCTTTCGTTTGATACATATTCTGTGGAAAAAATTTGCTCCCTCCTCTAGCAGATATGGAGAACCCTTCTTAAACCCCATGACTCGTTGCACGTTGCGATTCCCAGGCCACATATTCTCACCAAATTTCTTGACGATAGCTCCAGCTCTTTCGGGGTAAATATCGTGTGACAGACGGATACACAGAGAGACATACATAGAACCGATTTTAGTAAGGTTTTGTTTCACACAAAACCATAGCAAAAGCATATTGGGACATGGACCAGGACACTTCTCTGTGAACTAGGGTGGGTTTACTGGTCATGAGACTCGTAAAGGAGGAAGTAAAATTGAAACAAGCTTACCAGGAAGTGAACAGTCCAGAATACTTATGCCTTAGGCTCCTGAAACGTATCCTCACATGGAATACAGTACCTACAGATTCTTTGAGAAAGGGGGTGGAGGTTTGGAACCTTTGCATATATTCTGCGGCAATATTCGTTATTAATGCGCAATGAGAAATACACCTGGAAGAACATCTGCTACTAGGAGAAAAGCGAAGCGCTAAGAAGTAGGCAACATCCTAAAATTGATGTTGGCACACTATAACCTTTGAAGGGGCACAATGGTTCTTCAGGATATGATGCAAATATTTCTTGACGCTATAGCCAGCCACAGTGCAGTGAGTTGTTGATTCTTAAGTTGAAAAAAGAGAACTAGGTTTTTTTCCTTATCCTGTAAATATTTTTATTTTTTCCCTCGCGTACTATCGTTTCGGAGACCACGTGCCTCCTTCCTCAGTGCCTAGTACCTAATCTGTTGATTCTTGTTTGTTATCCGTTGGTTCTGTGAGCGAATTTTCAATTGTAATCTATATCAATCATAAATACCATTTGTTTTTCCCTTTTCAGGTAAGTTGGAAGTTTTGAACATTGACCGATGTATATTTACGGAGCTACTTGGTGAGAAAATAACATAAAACCTGGTTTATAATGACTAAAATTGTTTGCAGAAATTATTTAACATATAATAATCTCTCTTAAGGTCTTTGTAGAAAACAACACCTTATAAATATATATCTATATAAATTTCGTTCGAAAACGATTATTCCTATTTTGGAATGGTTGGAAGTGTGATTCCCCGTGCAGGTGGTGGGTGACATCATTCAACGTTGAGTTTGAGAGGGGAGGCCCCCCATACAATTCTGTAATTTTTTTTCATCAAATGTAATCACGTGGTAGGATACCGAATGGAAGTTTAGAAATTATGGTTCGGTTTTAACAGTAGTTATAAAGGTAGTAGGGAAAGTGGATATTTAACTCAAGAGCCCTATTTCGGAAACTTCCTAATACAAAAATTGAAAAAAAATCATGAAGATGTTCCTATATGACTTACATAACAATCTCTTTGCTTTCTCCGCTGAATAAAAAATAATGACTTTCTTCAAAGACTAAATTACCCGACGAAATAAGGGACTTTTTTTTTCTATAAGAAAATCGGTCACTTTAAACTCAGCGATCTACAATCCATACGTAAGCATCTAAAATCGTTCCACAAAAAACGAGGATCAAGACAATCCTGCGCCTGGGTTTTCAAAGAATTATTTCTACACGGATTGACTTATGTCAGGATATAGGTAGGTGCGACCTTTCCTTAAAATAGTTTTGATGGTTTCTTCAAGTGAATTCGAAGAGATTTAAATCAAAGAATTGACATTTAAAAATAAACAATGAGTATCGTTTGTATCTGATCTTCTTTGTTGGTTTCCAAGAAACACTTTTTAAAAATACCAAAAAATTTATCCCAACTCGTCTAAATTTATTTAAGATTTCGTCACTAATCCACCTTTTGTTGCAAAATGTAGTGAATCACTCATGACTAATTCTTTGGCATCCCCCCATTCACTGGTGATGATGTCTCTCTTCTTGAATGTCTTGAATGCCTTCGACATCTAGCGGAATTTTCAGTCTAACAGTTGCTACTTTCTGATTATAAACAAACCATAAAACTTTGAGATATTTAACGGTGCACGAAAATCGAAAGATACTTCTGATGAGGTCACTCCTCGACAAGTTGTTAAACTTTATGTACATGTTCACTATTGACTTAGCAAGACTCACTGCAATCTTTCTGACTAACTGACTCTCGCTGTAGATTGTGCAATAAAAGTAAGATATCGCACTTTTCCAATGACTAATTGAAGATTTGACGACGTAATGTTAACAATTTATGGAAATATATGATATCAGATAAATACGAATGAAGACAGATAATTCACTGGTGGAACATCATCAACGTAAGAGGCATTACGGGTTTATATGTGCTTCGTGTTGTTGGTTAGAATTGATGATTCCCTTCCCTTGTAAATTAGCAGTGAATATCAGTCGTGTGGGAGCCAATTCATTAGTTTGATTTCGCACTTATTCATCGATGATGTGATTAAGAAATCGGGAATTCCATGCAGAGCAATGTATTTTTTGCAATCTTAAACATTAATAATAAGTTAGTCCTTAGTGTGTGAGATTCTGAGGCCACTACGCCTGTAGGCAAAGTATTATAGTTCATACGAGGGTCAGTCAGCTGTAAACGATTTCTTTTGTTATCAAGCCTCATTACCTCATCAGGTGACTGACCGTTTTTCCATGAAATTCGTCTGAGTCGTAATCCATACGCTCTACTTTCCCTGTCCACTGCAGCTTAGGAAGTTTGATTAGAGTGAATATGTTAAATCGTCAAAGATTTCGTACAACTCTGTGTTGTACCTGATTGTCCAGTTGAATCTCTCCTCTCTCGGACCATGTATGCTTCAAAGGATTTGACGCTGAAAATTATTAGTAGCATTTCCAGATTCTTTTCTTGTTCTTGCTGCTTCTACCTAGTATGGCAAATTAACGCAATGGATTTAAATTCCTTACATAAAGATTCTTTTGTTAGAAATATAATACCAACATAGGTTAAGTGAGATCTTCAAGATGGCGCCTCGCCCCTCATAGAACAACTTATCTTTTTCGACGATAATGTTTTAGTTTCAGATATTGAGCGTTTCCGGGTTTTAATATCTGCGTGTGCTACTAGGGGATTGATTTTACTAACTGTAACCCTATTCTGTCAATAGAAATTCTTCAGATATGCTCCAGAGCTATATTGAAGAGAATGGGAGCGTGATCTCCTCCTTTCTTTCAACCCGAGTTTGTGCTAAAACTCTGCGTCAATTCTCGTACAATCTAGTCCAAGGGCTCTGTTTTGTCCATAGTCAGCTTCGTCATTCTCACCAGTTTCGAGGGGATTTCAAAGATGAGAGGTATTTTATACAGAATGTTACGATCTATACTCAAATTTCTTCTTCTTGTCATTTTTGGTGGTGCATTTTATTCCTAGCTGCCAGGTGTGGGGATAGCTTCCTCAGTGAGTAATCTGCAAGATTGTAAAGTTCTTGCAACTTTACTCACCTTCTCTCTGAGACGCTGCAGTGACGTACAGCCATTCGGATTGAAGCTATCCATCCCCCCTCCTTTCACAACCGGGTGTGGGACCGGCTACGGCGCAGTTCATATGTTATTATTCTTTGTATGTTTATTAATATTACAACTATTATTATTACTTAGTAAAGTATTGTTTGCAAAACAAAACCTTATTAAAATTGGTTCAGTGTCTGTCTGTCTGTCACACGCACTTTTCTCAGAAACGGCTATACCGGTTGACACGAAATTTGAAAAGGTGGAAACTGTGAACGCCCAGACATGCAGTGAGTGATATCCTACGTTGAGATTAAGGGGGGGGGGGTCCCCGTACATGCAAAAGAGGGGTACAACATTTTTTCACCAAATATAATCATGTTGGGTATCAAATGACAGGTTTTGATTAGTACTTTCCGATGCCGATTAAACATTTATTAATATTTCTTTCTTTATTTTTTTTGATCATATTTCTTTATTTGCCAGTAAGGCCAAGAGAATTCTGTCGGGTTTTTTGACTATTTCCCGACAACTTATTGTAAAATTAGATTTTTATTTCTGTTTCCCTTCTCTGTCTATAAACCGTTATCCGCAGTGGCCATTAAATTTAAGTTATTTTTGTTAGTTTAAAAGATTGCTTTTTTTCTGTTCTTTTTTCCAATCTATATATTATTGTTACCTATTTCTTCAAAATAAAAAATTATTTAAAACAAAAAACAGAAAAAAGCCGCCAAGTTGTTGAAGCTTCCTGAAGAAGTTCTTTTAACAAAACTTTTCTATTGATCGTTTAAACGCTCCAAGATCCACTAGAATAGTAGATTTTTTTTGCCGAGGTCATTGATATTGTTCTGATTCTATTCGAACTCTTTTTACAAGGCGGATGTCACCAACAAATCTCCATCCAGGAGGGTCGAAGGTTTTGTTCCCAACCTTTCCACGGTGATTCTATATATGGCAGCGAAAATAAACTATGTCGAAAAATAAGAGGAAAAAATATTTTAAATGACGTCGTTTCCAGAAACAAAAATCTGTAAAAAAATTTTAGCATATATTTGTTTGATTCCCGAAAGCATTGCAGCTCCACAATTTTCCACTGAAAAACTGTACAAAAGTTCCACTTGCTTATGCTTGGCTCGTTTCCGAATCAGAGCGAAATGAAATTGATTTCACAAAGTCTCGTTGCATCATTGACGACAAATAAAATCATTGCATCCATGGGGTGGTCCTGTTATTGGGCGTATGGATGTATGTATTCTGCCCTTGTACCTATGTGCATTTTATACATTTCGTTTATTAACAACATCCCGAAGTTCTCGGAAGAATTTATTTCATACAATTCATGATCCATGCATGCTAGTAACAAGTTAATGGCAATATTCGAAATTCCCATACAGATTTCCCAGAGTTATTGGTTTTTATTTTATCTTCCGTGAACATGGATTCCATGCAAGGCACTATTTAAGTCCACAACGCAACGCTCCAGGTGAAAATAATGGACACCATCTACGCACTTGTATGTTTCTGAATAAAGATAGAATCAGAGTTAAACATTCTGTGGAAGATTATGATTGAATTTTCAATCAAAGTTGATTACTGTTTGCATATATAGCAGTAGTATATAGTCTAGTGCTTGACGGATATTTTCGACGTTAGGTAGATTATACCCATGTGTTGTATCTTCCTGGAGCAAAATATAAACCCCTTACACTGCATTACGCGCTTTTGCGAATTACTCAGTGTGTTTACACGCTAGACGCTTCAGGTATGAAAGGTTTTGTGTATTTCTTTTATAAAGAGATTTGTCCCATTAGCATGTAGCACGTAAAATATGCATATATTATGTGAAAATAGCCACTTTCAAGTGATATTGACATTCATAGTCTTGAATTTGCAGAGGAGCGACAGTTTTGATCTAGTGTAACTTTGTTAGTAATACTGCGATTTTCACCAAATTTGGCAGGATCATGCTCCATACTGTAGCCTACATTGTTGCAATTGTTGTGATTCTAGGGTGAACTTAAGGTGGGTTTTCCTGTCAATTACTAAAAATTATAGTAATATACTATTATTAACTTTATTTGAACAGGTATCGGTATGGAGGGTATTTCGGAGCCTAGGCACCATATAGTAGCAGCCCCCTGATTTTTTTTCAGATTTTTCGGTTTGACAGTTCCTGAGAATGGGTTCGTTAAAAAAATGACCACTTTCAACCCCCCGCACTCCCCACCTTTTCAACAAAAGTCAAAACTAAGACCGACTTCGAAAAGTACTAACCCAGACTTTTAATTTGATACCCCACATGACTATATTTGATGAAAAAAAATTTACACCCCCCTTTTGCATGTATGGGGATCCCCCCTTAAATTCATCGTAAAAGGATGTAACTCACTATATGCGTGAGCGTTCACAGTTCCCACCTTTCTACCAAATTGGTGTCAATCGCTGTAACCGTCTTCGAGAAAAATGCGTGTGACGGACAGACAGACAGACAGTACACCGATTTTAATAAGGTTTTGTTTTACAAACAAAACCTTAAAAAGATCCTTCCCGATTTGAGATTGAATAATCTCTTAATATGGTAAAAGCTGCATGAAATAACATCTGATTTCTATAGAGATACCCTGGAAAGTGTAAGCTACAATAAAATCCCATCGATATTATTGAAAATTGAAGCGTGAGAACTTTAGTGTCTCTCCATAGATGGAAAACAGAAAGTCAAGAGTGGCAATTGAATTGCTCAACCGTAAACTATAGCGTAACATGCCTCAAGTTGGTTAAGAATTTTCTTTCTGCAATGCGAGAGCAAGATGCTATTGTATCTGTTCAAAAGTGACGACGGCCCAACAACTGGTATCCTTTCTAGGCCTGCCTTACTAAGGGACTCTAGACATCCCGGTTTTGCGCCGAGGTCCACCAATTCGATATCCCTAAAAGCTGCCTGGCGTCCTGATCTACGCCATCGCTCCATCTTAGGGTCTGCCTCGTTTTCTTTTTCTACCATAGATATTCCCCTTATAGACTTTTCGGGCTGGATTATCCTCAGGCTACAGAATCGTCCATTCTCATGTAGGGGGCCGACAATTCTTCGGAGGATTCTTCTCCCGAACGTGGCGAAGAGCCCGCAATTTTTCTTGCTCTTGGAATACATGAGGACTGGCAAGATCATTGTCTTGTACAGTGAGAGGTTCGACCCTATGGTGAGACGTTTCGAGCGGAACAGTTTTTGTAAGCTGAAATAGGCTCTGTTGGCTGACAAGAACTGTGCGCGGATTTCATCATCGTAGTTGTTATCGGTTGGTTATTGGTTGGTTGGTTTTTGGTGCTGACGTTGCCACCATATACTTTGTGTTGCCTTCATTGATGTGCAGCCCCAAATCTCGCTGAGATCGCCGCCTGCTCGAACTGGATGGAGGCAGTTTGTACGTCTCGGGTCGTTCTTCCCATGATGTTGATATCGTCAGCATAGGCCAATAGCTGGGTGGACTTAAAGAGGATTGTACCCCTCGCATTTACCTCAACATCACGGATCACTTTCTCGAGGGCCAGGTTAAAGAGGACACATGATAGAGCATCCTCTTCTCGTAGACCGTAGTTGATGTCGAATGGTCTTGAGAGTGATTATGCTGCTTTTACCTGACTTCGCACATTGGTCCGGGTCAGCCTAGTCAGTCTTATTAATTTCGTCGGGATACCGAATTCTCTCTGACTATGCTATCATAGGCGCCTTTGAAGTCAATGAAGAGATGGTGCAACTGATATCCATACTCCAACAGTTTTTCCATCGCTTGCCGCAAAGAGAAAGTCTGATCTGTTGCTGATTTGCCTGGAGTGAGGCCTCTTTCGTATGGGCGTATGAAGCTATCCGGCCTAACAAGATAGCGGAGAATATCTTATAGATGGTTCTCAGCAACATGATACCTCTATAATTGCTGCACTGTATGATATCTCCCTTTTTATGTATGAGACAGATAATGCCTTTTTGCCAGTCGTCAGGCAGGTCCCAGACCTTGAGCACAAGTTAATGAACCACTTGGTGTAATTGGTCGCCTCCATATTTAACCAATTTGGCTGTAATTCCATCGGCTCCTGGAGGCTTATGATTTTTAAGCCGATGAATTGCACGGACTGTTTCTTCTAAACTTGGTGGTAGCATTATTTGTCCGTCACCTTCAGTTGGCGGGACCTCAAACTCGTCGATGTTCTGGTTGTTCAGTAGTTCAACAAAGTATTCAACCCACCGCTTCAATATGCCTATTCTGTCGGAAATCAGATTTCCCTCCAGTCTCGGCAGGATGAACATCGATTTATGTAAGGCTTGTTGGTGAAACTTTCGCCTTCTGTACCTGGTGCGGTTGCTACCTGTACTTTTCGAGATCACAGACTTGTTGGTTCTCCCAGGCTTCCATCTGTGAAGTCGCTTATCCGCTCGCCAGAGTTCGTGATAAGTTTCCGCTCTCGGTATGCAGCATTCTTCCGTTCCGTTGCTCGTTGTTAGCTTACATTCATCGTCAAATCAGCCATTCCGACTCTTTTTGCGGCTGGAGCCAAGTATGTTTGTGGCCGTATTTATGATAACGTTCTTCAGGTGATTGTGAAGCTCATTCGTTGATGCTTCATCTCCAGGATCTCTGTTGACTGCGGTTATTGCGGCATCCATTTCCCTCTTATAGGTGTTGCGGAGGGCTGTGTTGTGAATGGCTTCAGTGTTAACTCTCACCTGATTGTCAGAGGGAATTCTGGGTGGTGTTGTTATTCGAGCTCGGAGCACCATGCCAACGAGATAGTGATCCGAATCTATATTGGCCCCCTATATGTTCTGACATTCATTAAGGCTTAGAGGCGGGGGCGTTCGATGAACACAACAATTTGTTTGAAAGTGGTCCCGTCTGGAGAAGCCCACGTATGTTTGTGGACCGTTTTTCGCGCAAACCAGGTACTTCCAACAACCATTTCGTGTGACACTGTAAATATCTGTATTTTGATATAAGCTATCAGAGCCAACGTATCGCCTGAAGACGGGCTCCGCCCCTACTTGGCTGTTGATAGAAAACATATCTTTATCTGTTCAAACGTTACAACGATAAAGAAGGGAACATCTTTGAAAGTATTGTTGAGACAGGAAGTTCGCAGGACCCCATTTCACTGCAACATCGTTCCATCTTCTAACAGAATATATTGAACAGAATAAATATTTATGTAAGTGATTGCATTTCCTGGATTTGTACTTAGAAAGTATTTATTCGTTACCTAGGAGTCTACAGCAATGTTTGCTTAGAGGGGAGAGAAGAGGGATCCAGGTTGGTTTTGTGCATCACTTGTTGCATTTTACGTGTTGCTCTCGAGTAGGTGCCCGGAAATTTTTTGCTGTTTTCAGCACTTCAATTGAGTGGCTTAAGCTCATTTCATTTCTCATTTTCTCCTGTGTAATTTCTATCTGCCCGAGCTTCCCTCGAAAGCCAAATTTGTGCTAAGGAATTACTTTGTTTTTCACTTGAAATAAGATGATGAACGCATTTATTGATCTGTAGAATGTCACGTGGGTGTGATTCTTCCCGAATTTAGGAATCATTGTCGAAAATGGGGGATCACTTAGACCGTAACAATATTTTCCCTGTGAAGAGGACTATCTCAGACGTCCTTTTTGAGTGCACTGGATCTTTAATGGTTTGAGCAACTTTCTCTGTTCGAAAATAGAAACTACCCTTTGGTGTTATATGAAAGATACTTTTTGCAAGGATTACCTCTATCTGGGGAGGAAAGAATGAATTGTCTAAGCTATTTGTCGTTCCTTTTTTCGGTATCACCTCATGCCAAGCTGCCGTCCTTCGATCTTATGGGCGATTCGCTATGAACAGTTGTTTTAATTTTTCTGTTAGCTTTCCACAAAAAACAGTTACTTGATGTAGATATGAAATTGTTTTTCTCAGTGAACTTTAAGGGCTTCAAGGAGCGATAAATTTGCTCCAGCTAACTATCTTTCAGGCCTACAGATCTATTCATTTGCCGTTCCGTTGTAGACTTGACATTTTATTTGAGTTTCGAAGATTGTCAACATGTCATTATTGTCGATCTGCTGGTTAGCAAGTGGGTTGCCTAGTAGGGAAGATGTCTAGCCTGGGATATCAAGCTAGCGCACCCTTCTTTTGGAAGTAACCAGTCGTGATTTGTATGTGCTTAACATTAAAACTTTCAGTGACATGAAATCTGTACCCCAGAGAATTGAAAAATTTTCATGGTAATACCACTCCTGAAGCCTTCTTCAAGAACTCTACTCTAAAAGCAAAGTAGAGAGAGAAGGTAATCTCCATATATTGTCGAACATTCTTCTTTCACTCTGGTTAATTTTCTTTAGCAGCACTTCTTCTAGATGGTACCGCGGCTCTTCCACCGAAATAGTAGGAAAGAGTGCTGTCACGTGAAAAACGCATGACATGTTATGATTAACACCACAGAGTCTGCCCAGGGCTTTTGAGGTTTTTCACGGCTCTTCGTCTTTCTGTTCTCCTTCCGAATATCCTTTTAAGTATCCGAATGTCGCCCGGTATCGTCGTACGGTGGACGTGACTAGCCTATTGGAGTTTGCGAAGTATGATTATTCTGGAGACTTCTGGGTATCTGATTCGCCCTAGGTCGTCCCTCGTTTATTCAATTTTTTGGAAATTTGTGTTATGATCTATGTTTCACATCAGTCGAATAACACAGCACTTATCATCGATTTGTTTACTAAGAACTTTGCTTTCCTGTGTGTATTGTTAGCTTTTAATATTGGCAGAACCTAAAAGTATGAAAGCTGAATTCAGTGTTTTATTTCGTCCAATTCATTTCTTCCTTCCGTCAGTTGCACACCTGAGTATATAAATTTGGCTACATTTTTCAAAATGTCCTCGTCCATAGTTATATTTTGTCTAGTGGGAGTGATTTTTCTCATTTGCATTATAATTTTCGCCTTGCTCTCGTTAATTCCTAGACCAACTTCGTTTACTGTTTTGTCGAGGTTTATAAAAATCTCGTTTGCTAATTTGAGAGATTGCACCATGATGTCTATATCATAGCATATGCGACGATTTAACAGGACAGGAAGAAGCGTACCGTTTGTGTCCATAGGTAACTTGCTCCTTTGCCAGACTGATGAATGAGGGTGCGCGCCCATCTCCTTACTTTAACCTGACGTTTGTCTCAAACGCATCTGTCAGGCTGTTATTTATTCTGACCTGCACTGTTATGTAAGATATTGTAATAATGTTAAGGTTTACCAGTTTTGTTGGAATTCCCCAAACCAAATACTGCTTTGTACAGTACATTTCAGTTAATACTGTCCTATGCTTGCTTGAAGTCAACAAATATTTGATGGACGTCGATCTTGGACCACCCCCCCCAATGTTTCTAGTACCAGTTTGACTGTAAATATCTGGTCAATTTTATAGGACGTGCAGGGCGTTTGATGGCTGACTTCATTTCTTTCAACATCTTAATATTTTATTAGCTGCTCGTCGGAGGTTATCGTAATTTCCTTTCGTCCTTATGTTTCGCTCTATATGCTATGTTGTCTATATGCTTGGTTTTTCTTGTCAAACCTTTCCTGGTATTCATCAAACCAATCATTTCTCCGACGCCGGGATTCATATTCAGCCAATTCTTCCAGTGTTATTTTGATAGTGCACTTCAGGTCATCTATGGCCTTCCTCGTGAATTTATGAAAAATAAGGCCTAATCGCCATCTCAGTTTTGCCTTGTGTTCTTCCGCTATGGAATATTTTTTTAATTTTCCAACCTCAAATTTTCAAAGTGGGCTGGTTTTTGAGATTCGGCACCTGTACACGCTTTTCATTATGTAGTGGTTGGAGTTACAGTTTGCTTCTCGATAACGTCGTAGAAGTTGGATGACCATCATTAGGTGATCAGAGCGTGGTCTATCTGGCTGAAGGTAATGTCAGCTTTTATGAATGCACATGTATGGAAAATATGAGGATTTTATAATTGAATTTCTGCTGCTTGTAAAATCAATGAGGCGTTGGCCAATTGTCATTTGATATATCATGGAGGTTGTGCTTCCATGTCGTTTCTCCAAGTGCCCCTCGTTCCTAACCTTGGCATTGAAATCATTGATCAATATCTTGACGCCATTCGGAGGCACTGAGTCGTTTATGTAGTCTCTTAGGCTATAGTAAAATTACTTTCTGATTTCGTCATCCTTTTCTTAAGTTGGGGCAAGCTTTACTTTGTCGCGAAGCCCACACAATCTTTCGTGTGTTGATTTGAAATCAACAACATTTGTTTCAAAATCCCTAGTCACGATGACAGCGACTAGAAATTCACGTTATCTCGCAACCACTTCTAAGCTGAGTGTCTACCTCTAACATTTTTTCTCATTATCCTCGATCGATCGAGGATAGCACTAAGCACGTTGCCTCAAACCCTTCTCCTTTACCTAGGCTTTGGACGAGCATGCTATTCACATAACATGGCGGAGTTCTATTCAAAGTACCTCACCCTCAATTATTGCATACCATGATCTAGCGTTAAGGCAATATGCGGTCAAAAGATCCTGACAAGGTCGGGTGAGAAGACTAAATACTGCGTACAAAAAGGATTGTTGATAAACAGCTTTTCCAAATGGGCTTGGTGTTTGTAGTAGACGATCCCGACTTCCCTCGCACGGGAGTCTTGATACAATCACACCCATTAGTGTTTTCGCCATCTAGTAAAGGCAAAAAAATAATAGAGCAGCAACTAATAGTCAAAAAATAATTTTGATCTAATCTTTACAGCGAAATACAACCTTCTTTTTGCTCTACTTTAGTGTTTGTTCCGTTGGACCATGTTCCACTCGTCTGGATTATGTTCTCTCGATCGTAAGCTTGGTCCTGTTGAAGTCGTGAGGTCTTCCAATTACAATTTAGCGTATCAAGTCATTAATGTTTTGGAGGGTCTTTGGCTTACTTCCCACTAACGTGGATGTCCAGGCCAATCGTATTAGATTATGCTCAAGGCGGATTACATGACCATATTTTGGGACGATTTGCTCGCAACTTGTCCACCATGGAGTGCCTGAGATATTTCTCAGGATTTCAGACTAGGGCCACTGTGGCAAATTGATATTAGATAGCAGTTGTCCATATAAGCTTAATCATTGATTTATGATTTCATAATTTAGAATTCAAAGGCAGTGGTGTTTTTTCGTTGATCAACCACGGAAATTTTTTGAACTTAAGTTTGAGCTGCTAGTTCCAAATTTCGATGTGCCTCTGCCAAGTGAGCCTTTTATTGAGGTGTATTCTCAGATGTTTCCCATCATTTGATGGAACTTATGGGGATTCCGCCAATTTTCACTTGAGGACAGCTATCTTTAAGTTGTTTGCGCAAACTTCGGATCATTTACCACCACCGTTCAGATCCAAAGTCAGGTTTCCACTTCTCTTAGATGCTATTCCAGTTGTCAGGAAGCTATTTGCGGGTCTACAGTTGTATTTAAGGTTGAGGAGGAATAATAATCGTCAACACCGCGACAATTCTTGAATAATCTAGACCAGCCTAATTAAGGAATTCACAATATCTCGGTTTTATGCTGAGTTGCATAATTTTTGGCATCTATCTGTTATGTCTTTTTAAGCCATAGATATTGCCTTTCTTCCCAGGCTGGATCAACTTAACCCAAACAGATTATATGATCTGCCCAACGCAGTCTATTGAACTGGTGTTTACCCATACTCAAACGGTTGCGACATCGCTTACCCATTTCTTCATGGTGTAAGCTGCGGAATCGTCAATTCTCCGCTAGGGATCTAACAATCTTCGGAGGGATCCTCTTGAGCGCATCTAGGAGTTCGCGATTTTGTTTAGTAAGAATCAAAGTTTCCGAGGAATAGATGCTGATCATTCTTTCGTATAGTACGAGCTTTGAGCCTATTGTGAGATGCTTCCAGCAAAGCAGTTTTTGTAAGCTAAAATAGGCCGCACTATAAGAAAGGATAATAATTTCACTGCTGGCTAGGTTATGCAGTAGAGCATTTATTAAGGTAGGGCAACCAGTGAGTGGTCCTCGGCAAGTTCTCCGCAAAATTCTTTCTGGGTTAGCCAAGAGAAAAGTGAAGCTAACCTAACTGATTGATGTAAGCCACTTAAATTTTCTAGAACGGCACTGTAAAATTTGCCCCATTCTCCCATTCAGTGAATGTCCTCGATTTCCTGAAGTATTGGAATGAGAAAGATCGACGTATATTTTGCATTCGTTGAACCTTGCACCTATGTAATGGTTGCAGCAAATCAGCTACACTATCTTAGATCGGGATAGGAAGATCATTTGGGATACATAATTGGGATTTATGTCAAAATCAATTGATTTGCATGTCTTGCTAAATTAGTACTACATTTCGCGCTTAACAAACTTACGATTTCAATGGTTGAGATTTCTGCAACCTAAATAGTTTCTCATTCATTGTTCGCAACAAATACTCTTTGTTTTCTAACCTCACATGACATCGTCTTCTCATTTCAAATCTCCGCAGCTTATTGATATTTTCTGCGGCATAGTTTCAACCCTTTTCAATTAAGGACTCCACGTTGTAGCTATTTCTCGTGTGTGCTTTTTGCTTGAGCAATTGCCGCCAGAGTATAGCCATCTAAATATTGCTTTGGAACGAACAAACGGCGGTGTCAACTGTCGCGTTACCTGGTTAAACTTGTGTTACTGTCTGCAATTTTATGTCCATCGACTCTTTCGTTTTCCCTTCCATGGCAATAAGGTTGCTTGCTCGGTTTCACTTTTCTACTTGGTCAATTAACCTGACCAGGACCAGTTGATTGACGACAGACACACAATGTATTCATGGGGACTAATCGACATGCGGACAGACATGTAGACGGACGAATGAAAACCAACTTTACGTTTTGGCTCGATAGTTTGCGCTGTTTATAATCGTTGTCTGGTCCGAAGTAGGAGCCTAGATGTCAAACTACTAACAAGAACACATTCTCCTGCAATTAATTTTTCTACATAAACTCGTAAAATAGTTCACTGTTCTGCATGGTCTGTACGGCCAGCAAGGCTGGCATTGTTGAGTAGCTCATCTGTTGTTTGCACATGTTTTTTTCTCGCCAACAATTGTTGTTGACTCTCTAGTAAAGGCTTCGGAAAAGATTCCAGCGTGCCTCCAGGCAGTCGGGCTATTCTTTTGCAATCAGCCGTTCAGTCGGATGAGTCTCAAAGAGTGGCAACTTTGTCCATACCTCAGTTAACCCCTCTCAGCCATGATTGCGAAAAAGCAGTGTCGCCAACTCGGCCCCTGAATCCATGATTAAAACATCTCATCATTTATCGATTTCTTGAGGTACAACTCATCCATCCAGAGCTTCAATAAAATGAGATTTCCAACTTAAGGTAGAGAGTACCAAGGGTTAAATTCTGCACTGGGCCAGTGTTTTTCAGTTGACGCTTCTCCTAACAGTGCTGTGCTGAGCCACAATATTCCAGTAAACCTCTAGATAAGGTTTGATTCATTTAGTTCAGTAGATACAGTCCACTTCGAAGTTACGTTGCTTGCGCCATTATACCAGTCAACCTACCGTAAAAGAACATCTAAAACACCTGTAGCGGTAAATGTTTACAACAACTGTAGATGCATTGCTGCTGATTGTACGAGTCCAGTAGTATGCGGCTGGCGCAAGTCTTTGCTGAAGATTGCCAAGCGAACATGGCGCAAGAAGCAGATTTGCACAGATTCTGTCTTGTCAACGTTTTTTTTCTAATAGAGTCTAGTTAGCTGCATCGCACTGAGCCCCGACGAAGACCAACAAGTTGATGATTAGATGTAATTTTATTGCAATTTGAAAGCAATTTAGAACGATTTCGATGATGAAATTTCATTCTTAGATACATCCGAGTTTTGCAACCAAGAGTACCTCTCAGATACCTTCTTCAATTTACAGCCCAAGCCGTGACTTGGGTTTGCAATTCAGGCTACGTGCACATTCGCACAGGAGACATTTTGATTACACGTTGTATTTGTGGACCGAGTTGTACCCCGAAACTGGTTTCGCATCTTTTTGGTGCTTAGAGGTTAATTGGAAACGTTTAAGATAACGTTTCATGGAAAACATTTTTAAAGTCTGCACAAACGAGGCTTGGCATTGATGCTATTACCCTGTAAAATCGCTTTGGGCTCTATTTTGGATGCGCACTGAAGTTAACGTGCTATTGCTTGCAATGATGATGGACACCGAATTTGGTAATTAGTGTAAACTTTCCCGGGAATTGAACGCAACATGACCTTTGTAATGAATTTTCGGTGACATTGAGAATTATCTTCCATGAAATGACTAGCATTAAATTTCAGATGGAATTATATTTAATTAGAGAATTCTGCCCGGTTCCTTGATTTGAGACGTACTTTGGTCTACTGTTACTATTCCCCTTAAATTGTTGCTGTTTTATTGTTTAAAAATTAAAGAAAAAAAATATATTTTTGATTTAATTTAGATGGAATTCTGTCTATTTGTATCACCGAATATAGCTCTCGTATCAACACAGCTTCTCCTGGACTTTATAGACAAGTTCTAATCAGCTCTCAGGAAAGTATATTGAATGATAAACTAATTTTTGGTAGTTTTGCTAGTCAGATACACTCCTAAGAAAGTTCATTTTCACTTTTGATGCAGTTCAAGATTTCATTTTCAAGACCAGCAAGGGGCATTTTGAAGCCTCTCTGAAAATACAATAGTTGTAGTACCCTCGACGTCGGGGGATCCCTCGAAAGTGAAAACCGGCAAGAACGTCGGACGCTGGATATCGACTAAGAAGCAAAGGTCCACTGGTGTCCTGCTCAAGAGCCAGTACCAGAAGGCCATGCATCTTCTCAGCAAGATTGGTGGGGGGGGGGGGGGGGAGGGGGGGGAGGGGTGGGAATAAGGTGGCCGATACTGTCGATGAGCGGAATGAAAAGGCTTCGATAAATACCAGGCGATTGTTGAGGAATACAATAGCAAACACCTGGCAGACGAGCAGAAGATGAAGCCCATTGCTCTGAAACACAATCTATCTCAAGACGAGGTCGAGCAAGATCAGAAGCGGAGCAGAGTGTGCAAGAGTTCAGACGCTAAGCAACATCCGAAGAAAAGTGCGCAGCAACAGTCAGCCGACGGGCCATGAACTGCCAAACCCTTCAACGACATGGCCAGGAGCCACTTACGTGTGCCGCTGGTGGATGGTTATTCTGCTAGCGGCAAACGGAGGTGTGGACCAGTATTGAGGCGAGGCTGTCGGGGATGGTCTTTGAGAATCTCCTGGACACCGAAGGCAAACACACGAGACTCATTCTCTGCTTTGATTCCTCTCAAGTGGTCCGTGGGTTTCACGTTATAGCTGGTGAGGCCCAATTCTATAGAGACTTTCTCGGTTCGTGTGTCGCTAAACGATCAGCGACGCCTAGGAGGGGGTAAAACTCAATGTCATCCCTTACGACGAGTTTTCCAGGAGACCGGTCGCACGCATCTGGTTGCCGAAAATCCGCATGGATAAGGTCAAAATCGTCCAAATCCTGCGCCTTTAAAACCACAGGATTTCCATGGACGACTGGTTGTTATCAAGGAGCCTGCACGCTTTTCTGTGTCCGGACCTGAGTTCCAGCGACCTAGTCGTGGTCAAGCTAGAGCAGGCGGGAGCGGAGAACGTGTATATTTCCTCGGCTTACATGGTGCACGACCGATCAGCTCCGCCAGAAGAACCACAACATCTGAGGAACAACTCTGCAACAAAGAAAGCCAACCTGTTGATAGGCTGCGACGCCAATACAAGGCATACGCTTTGGGGCTGCTCGGAAATCAACAAGAGAGGTGTGTCATTCTCTGATTTTATTATTATTTCAAACCTATCGGCATGTAACAAGGGCAGTACAGCAACCTTCCATTTCCCCAGCTCAGAGAACTGTGACGGTTGGGAGGAGGCCCTTGATATCACCCTAATAACCGACAATGGGATTCTTAGGGTAGAGGATTGGAGAGTGTTTGACCAGAGATCCTTCTCTGATCACAATTGGATACTTCTCAGTCTAGATCTTGCCTCAGAAGTCTCCAAACTCTTCAGTCTCTGGTGCTCAAATTGGTAAGATTGGCACGACAGACGAACGGGAGTCAAAGGCCAGGGCTCTGGAAAGGCATTCGATACCGCTTTTAAAGTCTCGTGCCCTACTAAGTACAGCAAAAAGATACTGCCACTGTGGTGGAATGAAGATCTCTCCAGTCTCAGGAAGCTGACTAGAGAAATCTTCATCTTCTGCTACAGACATAAATATTGGCAGCCATACAAGGACTGCCTGAAGAAGTCAACCATCAGGACCGTCAAGAGGCGGTCTTGGTTGAACTATTTTCAAAACATCGAAAGCACCACTGAATCCGCGATGTTCAGTAAGATTCTGTCGAAGAAACATAAGAGCCCATTCTTTCTTAAAAGTTCGAAAGGCTCCTGGACGGAATCTCCTAGTGAAACCTTGGAGCTGCTGGTTCAAACGCACTCTCCCGCCAGCGAGGAGGACTGTGAGTTAGAACCTTTCTTGGAGGGTTTGCGGTCACCCCAGCTGTGCGAGACTATCAAATTGGTAATTACCGAGGATAAGATTGGCTGGGCTATAAACAGCTTCTCCGCATATAAATCTCCAGGCCCAGATAGCATAATGTCTGTCATGCTACAGAAGCAGCAAGAAAGGTTTTTGCCGTGGCTAGTTGAGATTTACCGAAGCTGCATCTTTTTGGGATACGTACCACAGTCCTGGAGACGTGCACGAGTGGTTTTCATAGAAAAAGCGGACAGGCGCGGTCATGAGTTCGCGAAGAACTTTCGACCAATCAGCCTGACCTCTTTTGTGCTGAAGAGCCTAGAACGCGTCCTAGTCATCCATTTAAGGACGATTATGGAGGTAACGCCTTTCTCTAAGTCCCAACATGTCTCCCTCAAAGGAAAATCCACACAAACCGCCCTCCACGAGGTAATTGGCACGGTTGAGCGGCCGCTGCAGTACAAACAGCTACCTTCTTGGATATAGAGGGGGCTTTCAACAACGTTAGTACCAACCCCATTAAGGAAGCCTTGAACAGTATTGGATTGGAGGGGATTGGATTATTATTATCTTGATATCACCCTAATAACCGACAATGGGATTCTTAGGGTGGAGGACTGGGGAGTGTTTGACCAGAGATCCTTCTCTGATCACAGTTGGATACTTCTCAGTCTAGATCTCGCCACAAAGGTCTACAAACCAAGGTGGCGCCATCTCACCGGTGCTCCGGTTATTAGTAATGGACGAAAATTTGACATATGCCGACGACTTGGAGATATACATCATGGAAGGAACAGTGGGAAAGGTGTGCCTGTGGCCGCAAGATGCGGACTCAGCATAAACCCAATCAAACGGAACTGATGCTATTCACCACCAAGCAAGGATCCCTGAATTCCACCTACCACGGCCAAATGAACAAAGATTGGTTCTTTCCTTTAATGTAAAGTATCTGGGTGTAATCCTGGATCTAAAGCTAAATTGGAGATTGAACATAGAACTGAGGGTTAAGAAGGCTTGTATACCCTTCTATGCCTGCAAGAGAACCTTTGCAAAGATATGGGGTGTCCGGCCGAGGATGGTTCT
This sequence comes from Hermetia illucens, assembly GCF_905115235.1. Taxonomy (NCBI): domain Eukaryota; kingdom Metazoa; phylum Arthropoda; class Insecta; order Diptera; family Stratiomyidae; genus Hermetia; species Hermetia illucens. The sequence continues at coordinate 78,123,290 of NC_051854.1, read as the reverse complement.
CTGGATGTACATCACTGTAGTGCGTTCGATCCTAACGTACGGCTTTATTGTATGATGGCAGGCTTTGAGCAAAAAATACAATAGGATGAAGTTTAATAGGATTCAAAAAACTGCATGTGCAGGTGCTACTGGGGCTCTGCAGACTTGCCCGGCAGATGCTCTTAATGTGCTCCTGCATCTCATCCCCATAGACCTCCACATTAAATACGTTGCAGTGTGTAGTGTCGTCAGACTTCCTGAGTCTGAATGCTAGGCAGCGAAGTCCTACAGCCGCAGCAACATCCTAGATGAAGTACCGCGGGAGATCTGGGCATTCCCCACGGACTATGCCACACGCAAGCTGAACTTCATGAGAGAATTTGCTGTAGATTTTCCAACCAGGGCAAAGTGGAAGACTGTGTACACACATTTCGCATATAAAATACCTCTCTCAATTAAAGGACTTGTTATCTATATCTATATCTACACCAACGAAAAAGAAACAAAAAGTCTTTTGAATTGAAGAGAACTAAGGAGGGTTGGATTGAGTCAAAATCAGAGAAGGCGAAGTATAAAGCCTGACAAATTTGCTACTCGATTGATGACATCGAGGTGTCGAGGTCGAAAGTGATTCCGAATTTAAGCAGGATAAGGAATGTCCGTTAAGAGAGTAGAGGAAAGAAATGGGTGAGGATTTTAGGGAGTAGCAAATAGAGTGACACTTTCTAACGTTTAGCGCTAAACCATTAGTCGAGCACCAACGAACCAGAGTGTCCAGGTTAGATTGAAGGGAAACACAGTCCATAGGCGACGATATAGCGGAAAACAGGCAAGGAGGGGAGTAAGATCGTAAATAAAAAATAAAAATAACAAAGTACCCAGAATATATCCCTGTGGGACGCCAGAGGAGGGGGAGAAGGAGCGGGAAGTTCAGCCGTCAAAAGAGACGCGGTAGGACCGGTTGGAAAGGGAAGAAGGAAGCCATAAAACAGGTGGTATGGGAACGTTTAGAGAGGAGAGTTTGGATAGAAGTGTTTGCCGTCAATTTAGACATTTGCCGACAAACTTGGTAAAGTCAAGCAGGTTGGAGGCAGTGGACCTACGTTTAACGAAGCCGTGTTGTTCTTTCACTATGTGTTGGCCAAAGTGGCCGGACAAACAGTCGCTGACATATCTTTCCAGAATTTCGGTAGAGGAAGAGAGGAGGGAAATGAGACGGTAATTCTCGGCAAGCGTACGATCGCCACTTTTGTGTATGGGGATGATGATAGCCTCTTTCCACGAAATGATTCTCTTCGAGGCTTTTGTCGAAAATAAGAGATAGGGGAAGGGAGATGGACTTACAATTTTTGAGCAAAAAGAGGTTTGGAAGACCATCGTAGGCAGGTCCGACATTGGCATCAAGTTTGCCAATGAGGTACTGGACAAGGATAGGGGTAAGAAGGGGAATGGTAGGCGATGCGGGGCAGGCTGCATCCACTATCGGGAGGGATTCGGAGGAAGAAGGGGGAACGTAGGCTGACGAAAAGTAGCGCGAGAGCAGTGAGAGTTGCAAATGTGGGACCAGAAAGGTTTCAGGTTTCTGTGTTTTAGTGATTCTTCCACACTGGTCAAATATTCGTTTTTTGGACTTACGTATTATGGATTCGACCGAGGAACATAGAGATTTGAAAAAAACTAAGTCAGCATCGTTTCTAGAAGGCAGGAACTTCTTCCTCGCAGTCTCTTTTTGAACCAGACGAGGTAAGAGGTTCTGATTGAGATTGAGAGATTATTTTATAGCCAAAGAGTTCAGCGTTCCGGTCAATGCATTTAGCTGGTCATTCATCTATAATACATCCAACTTGAGTTCCAGTTTTCCAGTTGATAGATAGGAAAACTTCATAGCTGCCAGGAAATAGGATCGGAACATCGATAGAATTTTAAAAACATACAAAACGCGTCGTTATTACTACCGAGTGGGGCTTTCTAATATTTTACTGACTTTCAGTTTAAATGAGTAATATGAGTAGATAAAAGCAGTGACGCTTGTAACAAGCACTAAATGTGTTCCTCGGAAACAATCTATCTAAATATTTGTTCATTAAAAATTCATTCGTAAAATAAAAACCTTGGACATGTCGAAATTATCCACCTTCAATCTTTTTACTGAGTCTCTGTCTGAGTCACAATTTGTATCTGTTTTTGCCTTACTCTCCTCAAAACTATGAATATTTCTTGGAAATTGCTGACGATGTATCTTCAGTACCAGCATCGTATGCATCTCTGAATTGAATCGCACTTCATGTACGTGGCCATTAAAGCTACATTACCAGGAAACTATGAACTATTACTGTTAACGAGAAAATGCCGTATATGTTTCTCCTGGTTTTGTGTAATTTTGTGGTCATACCGTATGTAATTTAATTGCTGGAAGGGAAGAGGTATGTGCACGTCAACGAAAACGGCGGGGCGGGGTACTTGAAAATGACCGCACACTGCACTTTAATGGGCAATTAAAATATACGTTAGAGCATCTGTTGGTGTTCCCCATGTACAGTGGACACTCAGTGGTTCAAAATGTTTCCATATGGAATTTGATTCGAAATCTCGAAAGGACGATGTATATGCATTTGTTATTTAGGACTTTTTTTTTATTTTCGCGCAGGACAATGAAACAATCAATTTTGGAGCTATCCAAAACAGACATGGAATAAAAGCATTTGCCTACTGTGCACGAATGTATTCAATGTGGAGAGCGAATTTTCCAGAAAAGCTGCAAATCTGCTAAATCGATTCCCTAACTTGCAGCATAAAATGGAAGCGTATTTATGTGGTATCATGTTCACTCCTAGGTGTACGTATTTTCCCATCCTAATAGAATCACATGAAGTCATCATGACATATGCACATACGTATTAAAGTCCGTGGAAATTTGGCCTTTTTTCTTTCATTTAAACGCTCGTACGGAATTTTATTACTTGAACCAGGAAAAGTCGTAAAAAACTAACCAAAAGATAGGACTGTAGTCATGGTCGCGGACTCTGAAGCGGAGATGAGTTATTTTTCCCATACTTGAATGACGTGATCATTTCTGACCGTAAAGTTAATTGCATTTACTGGAACTCTACTAATCAAAAGGACTTCTTGGAATTTAAATTTTCTCCCGGGAAAGTAGAACATCGTTGCTCTGTTGAACCATGTTATGAGGGTAAAGAAGGGACTTTTAAACAAGACCTTTCTTAGAGGCGAAATGTTCCGCCAAACGAAATAATGTTTGGAGCAAGACCCAGAGAAGTATTATTCATTTAACTTTGAAACTTTTCATAGTTTCCAGAATCACATTTTCTATTTTAAGTGTGCTAAATTACCTAAAATCGTATATCTGTACCAAACAATCTCCATGCATAACCCCAAAGTTTTTGAATACTTGTAATGTATTCATCCCCTTTACAAATATACCCCGTTAATGGATACTAATTATAAAATCCAAGAGTCTGTTGAACACCCGAGATAGCTTTGCTGACAAACCACCAAGGGGCAGTTATTGCCTATCAAGAACCATAATGGATCCAGACGCAGGAGTCCCATTCAGCTGAACCGGCAACAAATTAATTTTCTAGTGCATTCCTGTATTCCCAGAAAATTAAATTTTTCAATTAAAACACAAAGAACCTGACTTTTTTCCCAGGGCTTCATCATTCAGAGCTTGTTGGGAAACTTCCTGGAAGGTATAGAACATCTAACAAGCAGAATAAAGAGAAGTAGAGCTACTGAAGGATATGGAAGGTATATGCTAGCATAAAACTGATTCTAAACATCGCTGAAATATAACAACGTTGAGCCTGGAACAGGAGCGACAAGGAATCTGTGTTCTCATTCGAGCCTTGCACGAGAACAAACGATTTAGGTGTGGGTGACCAGGTAGAAAACGATAACGTGGATTGATAGAAGTAAATTTCAGAAGTTTCCGGGAATATTTATCCCAAGCGAATGGAAGCACAAATTTATTCATCTACATCCCAGGTTTCCGGTGAAATTTAATCTTTACATAATGCGTATATGCTTTGCCGCAAATCATGCCAAGGCTTTCATTTACTCCCAGAACAGGCAAAAAACCACTGTAAAATACGAAGGAAATACAGAGGAATTATTTTTTTTCTAGGAAATCGGTTTCCTTGAGATAGGATATTTTAATGAGATCTGAGAGAGTATCAAGGACGATTACACACGTTCAGATTTCAGTTCTCTAAACTTTCGAACCGTTAAGGGCGATTATGATATTATTGTAAATGCTCCCTCAATTTGCTTAATGTGTACCACAAGCGCCATGTAATACACAACAATTTCTGAGAATTGTTTGACTTCAAATCTCAATTTTCAATTGAATAGTCTTAGGTAACTCCATACATTCCAATTAGGTTCAAATTGGTGATTAGAAACCTTCTGCAATAATCATGGTTTTTAAGGTTTTGTTTGCAAAACAAAACCTTATTAAAATCGGTTCAATATCTGTCTAACTGCCTGTCACAAGCACTTTTCTCAGAAACGGCTATACCGATTGGCACGAAGTTTGGTGAGAAGGTGGGAACTGTGGACCCCCAGACATGCAGTGAGTAATATCCTCCTGCGTTGAGATTTAGGGGGGTCCCCATACATGTAAAAGGGGAGTGTAAAAAATTTTTTTCACCAAAGATAGTCATGTTGGGTATCAAATGAAAGGTCTCGATTAGTACTTTTCGAAGCCAGTCTTGGTTTTGAGATTTATTAGAAAGGCAGGGAGTGGGAGGGGTGGAAAGCGATGATTTCTTTAACGGACCCATTCTCAGAAACTACCCAACCGAAAAATCTGAGAAAAATCATAAAACTGCCTCCATATGTCACCCAGGCCTCAAAATACTCTCCATATTGATATCTGCTCAAATTAAGTTAATAATAGTATATTATCATATTTTTGGGAAAATTCAGTAGTACCCCCCTTAAGTTTATCCCAGAGTTATAAAAGTTGGTAGTAGTATTATTTTATATGAAGCATATTATCTTCAAGTTTGATCAAAATCATACTATTAGTAACAAAGTTACAATAGCTCAAAGTTGACTTTGCCGTGTAAATTTACTGCAACTGAATATCAATATGACACTAAAGTGGGTAGTCAGACATGTTAAATGCATATACATAACGGGCTACGTACAAATGGGATAGTTGTACACTTAAATATACTCACAAGAGAAGCAAACAAAACCTTTCATACCTGAAGCGTCCAGCTTCCGGTTTCCCGACTTGTTTTATCTTACACATGTGATAGCATTGGTTTTGATTTTGTGGCAGGATTTTGCGTTAAGAAAGATCACATTGTTTCAACGTCAGTGTTTAACTTCGTTACTCCGGGTTCGAATTCTATTTCGTCATCAAGCCTAGTGTGAAGAATTCTATGTTAAGCGATCATGCTATTTTGGGGGCAGTTTCCCCAATAAATTAAAAACCAATATATCACCCAAACTATTAAGTCTTTTGTTCCAAGTAGTTTGGTTTCAAATTTAAATCTTTGTCCGCTTAACGAGGCTTATTAAAAATTATTCAAACTATACTTGAACTTCTTTAAATGCTGTCAGAGCGAGAGCTTAACTGGTCGGCGGACGAGGCTAGAAAGTTGACAAATGTCAAGAATAACATTTGTCACCCCAGTATCGTGCCAGGCCCTCAGCTGTTTCTACGACCTTTGAATGCAGCGGCAGAGGCAAATTCACAATGGTACTATTATCCCACAATAGTTTGTCTCGATCATTCTACAAGATTCTCTCTGGAATATACTTGATTTGTCAATCTGGAGTTTGAATGAAAAACCTTTCAGAGAGGATTATGATGGCTGCTGTATCGATGCTGGGGTGTCTCCTCTTCACAATTGTATAACCTACAACTGGAGTTGTGAATTAATAAATCATAAAGGATGTGCCGTTTATAGGTTTTGTAGGGAGTGAAGTATCCTGAATACTTCTGTTTTGTAAAACAGTACATCACTGCACGCTTCAGAGTTCCAGAACCAATTTTATTATCATTTCGCTAGATAAATTTATTACAAAGTTGATTTAAAAAATTTAAGGACTAAATACACTTTGAAAGAACTTCCCTCATTTGATCGATACATCGCACATAGGGGTATTTTGCTCATTTATCCGGTCAAAATTATTTATTTAGTTTTTAAGGTTTTGTGTAAAACAGAACCTTATTAAAATCGATTCACTGTCTGTCTGACACACGCACTTTTCTTCAAAGCGGCTAAACCGACCCGAACGAAATTTGGTGGACAGATGGGAACTATGAAATCCCATAAATAAATTTAGGTGGAGTTTAAAGGGCGGCTCCCCATACATGCAAAGGGGGGATTCAAAAATTTTTTTCACCGGATATAGTCTCGATTAGTACTTTCCACAATTGATATTAGTTTTTTCGTGAATTGCAAAGTGCGCGAGTGAGGAGTCAAAATGTACGCAGTTAAAGTGAGACAGGACTCATTTGCGGAAACTAGCCAACCTAGAAATCCGAAAAAAATCAGGGTCGTGCACTTAGATGAAATCAAGGCCTCAAAATATGTCCCAATCCGATATCTGCTCAAATAAACTTACTTATAGTATATTACCAACTTTTAGAAATTTACTGAAAAATCCCCCTTAAATGCATCCTAGGGCTTCCAAAGGACAATATTTTGTATACACGTGCCGAATTTCATGGAAATCTGGCCATTAACGCCAAAGTTATAGCAGTTCAAACTTAGCAACTTCGCGCGAATTAACTGCAAAGCCATATAAATAAGATGTTGATGTCATAATTAACGGGAATAATTGGCATTGATGTAAAATATTAAACTCACATTTGTGAAGAATCTACTTCTCCCCAGCCCCTTTTAAGGTTTTGTGTAAAACAAATGTGAAATCTAAGCTTCGAGAGATGTCGATATCTGCTCAAATAAACTTTCAGAAATTGACTGAAAAACTCCCCTTAAGTTCATTCTAGGAGTACTAAATTTTGCACCGACATAGAGGAGAGTCTCGTGCATACACATATCAACTCATGAAAATGCGACTATGAGTGTCAAACTTATCAATTTCGTGCGAATTTACTGTATCATAATGCGTCATAATTAACGAGAATAATTGACATTCAAATGAAATATTAAAATTCCATTCATGAAGAATCTACTTACCCCCAGCCCTTTCTTATATCTGTTGTAGGTTAAATTCTTCGCATTTGCTAATAATATTAAACTCAGAGTGTGAAGCGTTTGATGTTGACTATTATCAATACAACGCTTTCCATCAAATGATTTATTTAAATCGCTTTCTAAAAACTAGAGGACAATGGAATTTTAAACTATGTGACACGGAGCTGTCATGCACTCGTCGCTCCTCACATCTTCTTCTTTTTCTTTTGCCTTTGTCCCAACAGCGTATCAAGCCACCGTTGCTTCGACCGGCGTTTTGTTTGCTTACCATCGACTTCGAAGTTCAGAACAATCTTGGTAAGTGAATTTTTGTTAACGCGAATTACGTGACCATACCATCGAAGACGCCTTCCTCGGAGTTTCTCCATGATCGGTGCAACCCCATATCGATCGCGGATATCCTCATTTCGGATGTAATCAAAACATGTCACGCCACCAGTCCAATGGGACATCTTCATCTCCATTACTGCAAGATGCTGTTCATTGTCTTCTATATTCAGCCATCACTCAGAACTAAAGAGAGCGGCAGACGGACGACATTGCGGTAAATTTTAGATTTGAGACGTCAATTTAAATAATAAAATTTAAATATCTCGAGTCAATGCTATCAGCCAATGGAGAACTGTGTTATGCTTCTCACATAGGGAAACAGAACCTTTTATATCTGAAGCGTCAAGCTTCCAGTTTCCCGACTTGTAATTATTTCTTAATACATCTAGATTGACTTCATGTCTGTACTGAGATGAAGGTGAGTGTCATGTTTCTCCAATGTCCTTGATCATTATCTGTGTCCCTAAACGCCTTTCCCAAATCGAAATCTGAATCATTTTCAGAATCAAGTACATAAGTTAATTTCCCGGGCTCGTGAGCGGTCTCTTAGGAGTTGGTCTCATGCCCAGGGAGTCCGAACTGAGTAGGAGCCTATTAATAATATTACACATAATCCTTGACAACTTTCTTGCATAATACCGTTCCGTGTCGCAGCGATTTCTACCGATAGTAGACCAATGGGCACAAGATTCTATTGCATGGGGCGGCTGTCAAAGACAACAGTCGCCTATGACAGTAGTACTATGCAATAGAATGCTGTGCATCGTAGGTGTCATAGCATGCCACACATATACAGTTGTATAAAGTTTTGCATCTCTATCCAATAACCTGCAAACTTGTCCAGATGAACTCTGTGACCACTTCATTTCAATTCGGGGATGAAATTAGCTCCAATTATTTGCGCAGTTAATTGGGGATTGGAAGAAATCTTCCGCTGGTGTTTCTATCATTAGTGTTTGCAAATCCAGTTTTCGGTACACCTAATATTAGCTCTGTCTGTCTCACTTCTAAATTTTTGTTGGAAGCTTTTTTCCTCTCCATAACAATAGCTTTATCATCAATAGATCTTAACTGCCACCTTTTCACTCTGAATTTATGTGGCAGGTGCAATATAGACGACAAATTGACATTGATTCTGGTGTGCAAAGTAAATAATCCAAAAGAAAATTCATCCACGTTAACATCTCTTTTGATGTTCAAACTGCTAAATTCTTTCAGAGTAGTCCCACAGTACCTCATTGTTGGCATAGTTTGTGTAGCGGCATAGCTCACTTTTGCATCTACCATTGTATGCTTTATGGAAAACAACTTTTCTTCCAGTAAAAATGTATCTTATAAAGTTTTGATGGTATTTTGCACACACTCAATTTCTCCTTGGGTTTTATCCAGGGTTTTTTTTACGAATCTGATTCGAATAGGTTGACAACATCGTGGTGGTGGGGTTGGATTTTTACACAGTGTTTTCTGTTTTTTTTTTTGTACCATATATCAGTCGAAATTTCAGTGAAAAATATTAGAATCTGTGGCGTTATTTTTCATCATCATCATCAACGGCGCAACAACCGGTATCCGGTCTAGGCCTGCCTTAATAAGGGACTCCAGAAATCCCAGTTTTGCGGTGAACTCCACCAATTCGATATCCCTAAAAGCTGTCTGGCGGACTGACCTACGCCATCGCTCTATCTCAGGCAGGGTCTGCCTCGTCTTCTTTTTCTACCATAGATATTGCCCTTATAGACTTTCGGGGCTGGATCATCCTCATCCGTACGGATTAAGTGACCCGCCCACCGTAACCTATTAATCCAGATTTTACTCAATCTCACGGTCGTCGTTATGTAGGCTACGGAATCGTCCATCCTCACGTAGGGAACCAAAAATTCTTCGGAGGATTCTTCTCTCGAACGCGGTCAAGAGTTCTCAATTTTTCTTGCTAATAACCCAAGTCTCCGAGGAATACATGAGGATTGGCAAAATCATTGTCTTGTACATTAAGAGCTTTGACCCTTTGGTGAGACGTTTCGAGTGGAACAGTTTTTCTAAGCTGAAATAAGCTCTGTTGGTTGCCACTAACCGTACGCGGATTTCATCATCGTAGCTGTTATCGGTTGTGATTTTCGACCTCTATCTAAGCTGAAATTATCAACGGTCTCAAAGTTGTATTCTCCTATCTTTATTCTTCCCGTTTGACCAGTGCGGTTTGATGTTGTTGGTTGGTTTCTGGTACTGACGTTGCCACCATATATTTTGTCTTGCCTTCATTGATGTGCAGCCCAAGATCTCGGATCAATTGCCGCCTGCTCGATCTGGATGAAGGCAGTTTGTACGTTTCGGGTGGTTCTTCCCATGATGTCGATATTGTCAGCATATGCCAGTAGTTTGGTGCACTTAAAGAGGAGGGAACTGTAAACGGTCCTGCATACAGTGTGTTACATCCTGTTACGTCAAATTTAAGGGGTGGTCCCCATATATATATAAAAGAGGGGTGTACGTTTTTTTTCATCAAATATAATCATGTGGAGTATTAAATGAAAGGTTTCACTTTTCGAAGTCTGTCCCAGTTTTGACATTTGTTGGAAAGGGGGGGGAGTGCGAGCGGTCGAAGGTGATCCTTCCTTTAACGGATGCATTCTTAGAAACTACCCAACGGAAAAATCTAGACTCCGAAATACCTCCATACCGATATCTGTTCAAATAAAGTTAATAATAGCGTATTACTATAATTTTTAGTAATTGACTGCAAAATCCCCCTTAAGTTCATCTTAGTACCATTTGCAGTGATGTAGGCTATAACATAGAGCATGATTCTGCCAAGTTCGGTGGAAATCGCACTATTACTAACAAAGTTATAATAAGTCAAAATTATCGCTTCTTTGCAAATTCAAGACTATGAATGTCAATATCACCCTAGAGTGGATAATCTCACATAATATATGCATATAGTACGTGCTACGTACTAATGACATAAATGCCCACTCAAATGTCTTTATATAAGAAACACACAAAACCTTTGTTGCATAGAGCACGAGGCTGTCGTATAGAAGGTCGCGGTTCAAATCTCACCGGTGGCAGTGGGATTTGTATCGTGATTTGACGTCGGATAGCAGTCGACTCGGATCGATCAGGTAATAATCTCGGGCGAACACAATGCTGACCACATTGTCTCCTACAGGGTACTGCAATCCTGTAGTGTACCGTTATGGTCTGGAATGAAGTACTCTAACACACTTCAAGGTTCTGATCCAATTGGATTGTTGCGCTAACAATTATTATTATTAAATAAAAAAAGACTATTGGCGCATAATAAGTACAAAATTAAACAAGTCGGAATACCGGAAGCCAGGCGCTTCAGATTTTTTTGTCGGGTAGGTTCTGAGAACGAGGCCTGTTCCACTCTCTTTCACTCCTACATCGCATAGGTTTCACCCGATATTAGGAAAAAGATCAGCTCCGAAAAGTGACATGACCACGTTCTCTGAAAAAATTTACACCCTTCTTAAAATTCAACACAAAATGGTGCCACTCGCTGCATCTAAAGGGACACACAGACAACATGTTCTGACTAAATTTCGTAACAATCGGTTCAGTCGTTTCTGAGTAAATCGGGTGTGACAGACAGACAGACAAATATTGAACCGATTTTAATAAACAATGGAATCCATCTTTTTTTTACTTTCTCACTTTTGGCCTTAAGAGTGATAATTCACAAAAGAAGATTCTTTTACGAGTTTGGTAGATATGTTGTGGTCCAGTGTAGTTGAAGGATTCCATCTGTGACCAACGAGATTCGAACTCGAAATAAAGAGATTAACATTAAACCAATTTAGTCATCGCATTGTCGAAATTAACAACCATGACATTTGATCCTCTTGTTTAATTTTCGTTTCCGTGTTATGTTATATAGGACAAAGCTAGGGTATTCTAGACAACGAAAGCGCAGTCTATATTTTTCCCTTTCTCTTATAGCGTAAAATTCGATCGAAAGATTGTAAGGAAGACGTCTGAAGAGTAAAGGTAAGTATTTGATAAAAGCAGCTAGGAAACGAACGTTGTGCGTTAGCTGTAAGATACAATAACAAGTCGGGAAACCGGAAGTTAAACGCTTCAAGCATCAAAGGTTTTGGGCATTTCTTTTATAAGGAGTTTCGAGTGTGCATTTGTCCCATTAGTATGTAGCACGTAATGTATGCATATATTATGGGAAAATATCCACTTTCAAGTGATATTGACATTCATAGTCTTGAATTTGCAGGGAAGCGACAGCTTTGACCTACTATAATTTTGTTAGTAATAGTGCGATTTTCACAAAATTTGTCAGGATTATGCTCTATGCTGTAGCCTACATTGTTGCGATTCTACATTGTTGTGATTCTAGGGGGTTTTCCTGTCAATTACTAAAAGTTATAGTAATATACTATTATAAACTTTATTTGAACAAGTATCGGGCATTTCGGATCTTAGGCACCATATGGTGACAGCCCCCTGATTTTTTTCTGATATTTCGGTTGAGTAGTTTCTGAGAATGGGTTTTTTAAAAAAAAGATCACTTTCAACCCACCTTTCAAACAAATGTCAAAACTAAAACCGGCGTCGAAAAGTACTAACCGAGACCTTTAATTTGATACCCCACATGACTATATTTGGTGGAAAAAAATGTTACACCCCCCTTTTGCATGTATGGGGGAACCCCCCCCTCCCCTCCTCTAAATTCGACCTAAAAGAATGTAACTCACTATATGCGTGAGCGTTCACAGTTCCCACATTTCTACCAAATTTGTTATCAATCGCTACAACCATCTCCGAGAAGAATGCGTGTGACGGACAGACAGGCAGATAGTATACCGATTTTAATAAGGTTTTGTGTTTACACATATTTCCAAGTTCAACTTTCTGATTTGTGATTCCACTCCTTTCGTTCACCACTGTTGTCGTGAAAATTGCAGTGGTTAAAATTTACATGATTTTTCAGAAAATAAATATATGTAGCTGTGTGGAAGCTAGAGAAGGCTAGATAGATACGGATATGTTCATATGAGTCAATTCTTAATTCCAATTAATTTGCTAGTAGAAGTAGTGTTCTTAGATATATTTACATTCAGTATATGCGAGCATGTGTGCACTAGGTCCAGACAAAGCTAACTCATCGAAGTGCGGTGGCGGCATCACAAGATGAATCAACCCATTTCATCTCAACTATACACCATTGTAGTTAGGTCGTCGGTCATTTTTTGCTTCATCTTTGGGCGTCGCTGCCATGATGAATGTCCCAGTCCCAGCGGGAATACACCAATAAAAGTGATACAACTGCAAAACAACTCCACAAAGCATTATATCCAACTTGAAACTTTCAGACAAATATAACAAGATTATTCCAGACGTTAACATACATTACAGGCGAGAAGTCTATCTTTCAATTTCAACCACAGGAACTTTTTGATGGCGTATTGTTATGAGGTATATTTTAATCTTCAATGACTTCAAAGAGCAACTTTCCAGCTCAGAATGTTTTGAAGCTCTTCATGAAATTTTAATCGTTTGGACTTTGCTGAATTTTTGTAATTTACGTTTTCAATAGGCTGGTCTATATTTGTCACTAAATCTTTTGCCCAATGCCGCTCATTTTCTCCAACAGAAATGAGTATTCTAGCTATACGAGTTTGCATGTTTCCTGTTCAGTCTTTTGTAGAGTAGATACTCTCTGTATCCTGTTAAGGCCTGCTCCAGTTTCATTGTCACCATGTCTAATACCGTGCAAATTGCAACCCTACCGCAACGGAACGGCACAATGATAATCCATGATCAAACAGGATTCGAATTCGGGACAACAAGGTCGGGAGCCTGATGAACCAATACGACCACCATGCCGATCAATATTTGGTGAATAATTAATTCTAAAAAGAAAAGGTCTTATTTGAATGAAAAATCACCAGATGCAAAGCATTCAAGATGCATACAAACATCCGATCAGAATTCAAATCCGGTGCATCGAGATCGGGAGGCTAACGCTTCATCATCAAGACCATTGTCGCCAGGTTAAGTGACGGGACAATTGACAACTTTCCCAGCAATTATACAGCGTTGGGTCATGGTTTTTTAATAGGCCTTTCCGAGTCAAAACAGTATACCTTACCTATCATTCCACATTCCATATAGGAAATCATTGCCAGCCATTTCAACGCGTGGGCCTTAGACTGGGGGAGTTGAGTGGGACCAAATCTTGCTTGAAACCTTCGCGGAGCTGGAAATCGTATTAGTCAACGTAGGATGAGTTCCCACCTTCCAAGGCACAGTGACCATCAGGCCATCTTTCTCGGTATCAGGAACGGGGGAGGCGACAGTCGAGCGAGCATCAAAAGCGGAAAAACCAGGACAACTAGAGACGTTCCTGGCAGCTTTAGGAGGAGGTTACGACCCGAAAGGAACCGCACTGGAAAAAGTGACCCGGTTACGTCAACGGATAACTGAGTATTGCGACTCTACAATGCCGCGACGCAAGTTCCATCTCAGTAGGAAACCAAACTACTGGTGGAACTAAGAATAGTTGAGAGTATCGCGTCTGCGAGCGAGAAGGCTTTGTCAAAGGACCAGAGGGAAGCCAGCACATCGGCAGTCGTAAAAGGAATTCCGTGATCTTCGAAGTAGCCTTAAGCCTTATAGCCTGGAAAGTAAGTGGAACTGCTACAAACAATTGTGCTTTGAGGCAAATACGAACTCATCAAGCGCTGCTTACAATGTTGTAATGAACAAGATTCGTGGACAAAAATCACCCCAAGTGACGTGCCCGCGATTTTTGTTCAAAATAATCGCAATTTTTTTCCTACAACAGGAAGAAAGTGGACCGCATCCAATGGTTCAACAGGATGTTTTCTTAATTTCCGGGGTGACCGAGGACGGATTGAAGACAATAATGCTCCGGGATTGGACGGAATTCCGAGCAAAGCGCTGAAATTGGCTACTAAAATCAGGCCTGCATGGTTCATAAATACATTTGAATCGTGCATGGTCGAACGGGTGTTTCCCGCTCAGTGGAAAAGGCAGAAGTTGGTTCTGCTACCGAAGCCCCCCACCTGGTGCACCCTCTTCATATCGCCCTATCTGTCCTTTATACACTATAGGAAAGATGCTGGAGAGAGTGATATACAACGGGCCGCTTCCGTTTGTGGAGCTAGCGATCCACGGCCAGTGCCATTGCAACGGCCGTAGACGTAGCGCAGGAGGTAAATGCGATCGGCGGTAAATGCTGCGTGATGGTGACGCTGGGTGTCAGGAATGCCTTTAACTCAGCCAACTGGGGTGGAATTAAATGCACCCTAGCTAAACTGGGTGTCTCTGGTTACTTGGATAATCGAAAGTTATGTCTCGGAGAGACTTCTACGGGGCGAACGACGGGCCGAAGGAATATGTTGTGACAGCAGGTGTTGAACGGATTTACCGGACCCGGATAATTTCGTGGAAGAGATGCTGAGGTCCGCAGCAAATTGGATTGCGATAAACGTTACTATTAGGTATGCGATACAGGAAAAGCTGCAGGAACTGGAACGAGCCTGGAAAGCACGACGGACGTGTGACTTATTGTCCTGGTGTAAACCAGAGCGCTCCTCGTGAAGTAATATTTCCCGGTAGTCACGCGGGGATATGGACGAAGAAGTGGGGGTGGTCTTAGTGGGAACAGTCTGTGCATTTAGCCTTCTATAATCCCCTCAGGGGCGCCATTCGCCGTTTGGCTTAGGGACCATATGTAGTGGGGAAGACCAACAGCTGTTCGAAGGTGAACAAGTTGCTCAAATTCTTTCCGCACAATAGCCAGCTTCTGGGGTGGTAGAGGATGCAGCTTCGAGAAGATCGGGGAACCAGTGGTGTTAATGTGGTGCTGCACATTGTGCTTCACTGGTTTTGGGAGACTACATTCGGTAGTAATCTGGCTGAACTTTTCTAGGAGTGCTCGAACACGAAGGTCGGTAATGTCCTCTAAAAGTACAGAAAGGTTGTTATTTGGGTGAGGCGTAATTTGGCCCGACGAATTAAGACTGGTCGTCGTCGTCGTGGGATCTATAAGAGACTTGTTCTGCAAGTCCACCAAGAACCCATAGTGACACAAGAAGTCTGCGCCTAGTATGGGGAAGCTGACATCCGCCAGGATGAATTGCCATGAAAACATCCTACGCAAGTCAAGACTCACGTCCACTTACCTATACCCGTAGGTGTTTATTCGGGAGGCTTTTGCTGCCGCAAGTTTCAATGGCTGAGGAAATAGTCGATGGTGCCGGGGTACAGGAAGAACCGAAACCTCCGCACCAGTATCTCCAAGGTAATTGCGTCTGCTGAGAGGATCAAAAATCGTTAGGGGACGTAGCGCTGCGTTCAGAGTGGCCGTCGCCAGGACCCCCCGCGGATCTTGTTTTTTGAGGTAGGCGCGAATTTACATGGGAGCGTACATCTGGTAGTTTTACCGCCGAATCTACGATGGTACCAACAAATGCCTCGGTCCGTAGGTTGTCCTGACGACTTATTACCCCGATCCGCTGAGCCTGCAGCGTCGCCCTCATTTCTGTCATACTGGGCACTAACGCGGCCATCTCGCGGTTCAGTTCGCTAACTTCGTCAGAAGGTTGCTGAACGGCCGCTATGGTCGGACGCGCGTGCATCTCGTGCACCTTATCGACCGCAGCTGCCAGTGCCTCCAAAGAACCGAAGACGCACGCGAGGTCCGTCTGGGTGCCCTCCGGGAGTCAAGGCAGCCAGAGCGATTTCAGCAAGTTGTCGTCGACCTTGCTCCCACCTAATTGCCTCATTTTGCGAAGCTATTGGCTGGGAGTTCGATCGCCTAACGCCAAGCCTATCAGAAAGTGATCCAGCTTAGCTGACTCGCTTACCGACAGGCGCTTGATCAACTCGGTCTTGAACAGAGTGTCGGAGGCCGACTTTACTACGTTGGCCACCAGGAGGATGGACCTACAATCGCGTAGTTAAATTTCATCGCGTCCGCCGTTATTCTGAACATGAAACTGCGCTTCACAGCTCTGACCGCAAGAGCTGAAAACATTTTTCAAACCAAAGAGCTGCTTAGGTAACTGATAAAAACTTTATTTTATTTTTTTAACTTTTTGGTTTCTATCACAGAAAAACGTGTTCACTTCCCGCAGGTCGTGGCAGAAAAGACCGGTTGGTTTTTCTTGAGGTCTGTTTGTTCCCAACCAACGAAACTTTCACCGCTGGCTTTCCCCTCTCGTGGCAAGTTCGAATAAGCCACGGAGAGCAACGGCGGCGTCATCTATCCGTTCGCATTAACAACATTCGAAATTTATTTCCCACGTTCGACATCATCCTTGCCAGGGCCACACTTGCAGTGGATGCTTAGACATACTTCACGTGTTGATGGCATCAATGGTTGATCTGGCTTTACGGAACCCATACTACCGATCTGAGACACCTCCCTGGCTCTCAACATCCGGGAGTAAACTATTATAGATTACTCGTTCTGGCATTTTGCCTACAATGTCCAAAAGACAAATAGATCTGTAGGAGGTTTGCTCACCTGGAGGTCTGCCAGCCTTAGGCAATAGCACCAACTTCGGTTGTTTCCATGATGCAGGAAATATCCCCTCGGCCATGCACGCTTCGAACAACTCAGCGAACATGTCTGGTCTGGATTTCAGAATAAGCTTAAGGGCCCTATTCGGCACGCCATCCAGGCCTGGAGCTTTGTTATTTCCTATCTTAGCGCAGACCTCCAGCAGCTCGTCACTGGTGACTGGCGGTATTGTCATGTCGTTCAGAGGTCACTGGAAGCTGTCTATGCCCTCCTCTTGCTGGGGGAATAACCCCTGGATAATTTTGAACAAGAGTGAAGGGCACGTGATCTGCGGAGATGATCGTCCTCTGAATCGTCCCATCACAATTCTATAGGCACGGGTTTACGTCCGCTTCTGAACAGAGCTCTTTAAAGCTTTCACTCTTGCTCCGTTGAATGGAGAGCTTGAGGGTTTTGCGGGCTTATAGGCGCGCTCTTTTTGCCCTTGGTCGATTCTGCCTACCCGCCTCTGAGCCGCTCTTCTGGCTCGGTGACAGGCTGATCGAAGGCTGGCCATTCAGTATTCCACCAGTAGTTTGGTCTTCTACTGAGGAATGAGTACCTCTTAGGCATGGACGCGTCGCACGCTTTGGCGATGCAGTGGGCCACATGGACAGCTCTTTCCGTAGAGGCGCCTGCTTTATTAGGTTGCTCTTACCACACCTCTATGAAGGTCTGTTCATCCAAAGCTTTAGCGGACCAGCCTGACATCTTTCTCGGTTTCGGGCCTGTCTAACTGTCTGTCTGTCTGTCACACGCACTTTTCTCAGAAATGGCTTTACTGATTGACACGAAATTTGATGAGAACGCCCAGACGTACAGTGAGTGATATTCTTCTACGTTGATGTTAAGGGGGTCCCCATACATGCAAAAGGGATGTGTAAAGTTTTTTTTTCGTCGAATGTAGTCATGTTGGGTATCAAATGAAAGGTCTCGATTAGTACTTTTCGAAGCCGGTCTGAGTTTTGAGATTTGTTGGAAAGTGATGATTCTTTTAACGGACCTAATCTCAGAAACTATGCCACTTTCCTTAACATAGGTTTCTCTAATATAAGGAAAGATGGTTTACGTTACTGTGCAGGAGGGTAAATCTGGATTAGCGCCAATTAATATGCTTCTGAGTTACTATCGTTGCGGGTTGTCATGGTGTGACAATATTCAATGGTTGATCTTACCTGTCTAATTGCCACTTACATTCCCTTAGATCTACTCTCTTAAGTTGTTACTCAAATCTCCGTCATTCAAGGTATCATTATTTTCCCCATCTGATGCTTAAATGGTACGTTACTTCTCTCCTTCGTTAAAATGATACATCTCCATTTCTTATTCTGCTATTTCAGGACCATCTTAAATATCAAATTTCAAGGATTTATCTCATCAGGAAGCTTGAACCCTAGCAGAAAACAATATTGCACATTGCTGAATCTGTACCTGTATCTAGATCATGTACGGATTTGTTTCTCCCTTCCTACAATTATGAGTATAAATCTAGTATACGAGAGAAATCGATAAAGCACGATATACAAGGATATATCGTAACTATTTACCTTTACATTATCAACCATGAAACAGAAGCTATGGGGATGAGGCGATATTTATAAATGTGAAAGCCCCTTTCACTGGATTGAAGTGGAAACGCGAATTTTCCCGTGGTTCGAATGAAATTCGATGCCTACTTTTAACATTGACTAATTAAAATGGTTTTAATCTGGATTGTTTGTTTTTAATGAGGTCTTCCTTTGTTTTGCTGCAATCTGAGTAGATTTTTCATTTGGAAACAATATTTTCTTATAGATATCGAACAAAATTTTTACTGCTGAATTCACAGAAGTAAAGTAATCAATTGAATGTGTCCTTTTTCGATTTCGCAATGGAAAATAATTAAAATTTAAATCAACATTTATTAAGCACTGTACATTAACTTTTTGTTTGAGGATTGAGGGATTCCTGAGTCCACACCGGCTTGATGATGGACCGGGCCACTTGGAAAGTAACTTACTTCCTCACATGTAGTCCACGGAATCTTCTTTTTGAGCTTAGACACTGAAGTTACTGAAAACAGGTCGGGGAACCGGAAGCTTCACGCTTCAGATATAAAAGGTTTTGTGTTTCCCTTTGTGAGGAGCATACTGCAGTTCTCCATTGGCCGATAGCATTGACTCGAGATATTTAAATTGCTCAGTTTTGTCAGCTGCAGTAGCCTGACCAGAACTAAGCGAATTAAATATCTCTACTCTACTCCAGCTGAACTTTCCCTGGAATATCCTTTTCCAATCTTTCTATTATCTTATATGTCTAAAAATAATAAATATATCTAAGAAAGGAAGATTATAATAACCATATCGATGTTTACAGTGGAAACAACTTTACTTGAAAGATGTCTTTAGCTTGTATTTAGGCATTTAATACAAACGCGATTTTATGGTCATAAGTATACAATAAGTTGCTTCGGGACTGAATAGAAAGGATTCTATATGGGAGCATTGGAATGGTTGCATCATTTTGTTCGGTCAAAGGCCTGACCTGGTTGGAGTTGAGACGCTCCCAAATCACCATCCAGCATATGAAGCCATCGTTATTTTGGTTAGCTTTAGATCGTTTCTCAACTCGAAATTTGGTAGAAAGGTTGCAATTGTGAACCCCACACATATGGTGAATCATATTGCTGCACGTTGAACTTAAGAGGGAGAGGTCAACAGATACGTAAAAGGAGAGTTCAAATTTGTTGGGATATCAAACGTAAGGTCTCGGGCAGTACTTTCCGGAGTAGATGTGGGTTAGGACATTGGTTGCAAAGGGAAGGAATGCGGGGGTTCGAATTTGGGCAGTTACTTCAAGAACCAGTTCTTAGAGAATACCCAAACGGAAAATTTTGAAATTAGGGGAAATAGGAATTATCGGAATTTCGCTGTATTAATACATTCTGAAAATTTGCTGTAAACCGCCCTAGATTCGTAAATCCAACATTCTAACATGAAGCATCATACTGGAAAGTTTTGTTTAAATCCTGCTATTATTAATAAAGTTATATTAGGTTAGAATCCCATTTTTGACTTCAAATTTATACCCCCTAAGGGATCATCGAATTGAATATCGAGTATATCTAAGGTATATACACCGCGAGCTATGCAAAAATGGAACTACCTTGTATCGAAAGATTCTGACATAAATAGTCAACAAAACCTTTCATACCTGAAGCACCGAACTTCCGGTTTTTTACTTCTTTTAGTTTTAAATATTAAAAAAAAACATAAAATTAATAATTAAATAATTAAATTAAATTAATTAAAATTTAAATAATAAATTACTATTTTCTTTTTTAATTTCAGGTAAGTTGAATTGGATATGTAAGTAATTAAAATAGAAGTTTCTGCAGAAATGTTTACGGGTAAACTGAAAAAAGCGACGAGTCAAGACTAGAGGAAGTTGAATAAAAGTGCGGACTTTTGACTGGAACCACAGTGAATCTTTATTGATATCGGTGTACCACATTCAGATGCAGACTGAGCGAGTCGGCGGACTGTAGACGACGACAATCGGCAATATCGACGAGTACACAAGGCGAACGCAAGGACAACTTGCGTTGTCAAACACCAAACCATTCCCATGAGCTTTCTCTAAAGTTATCCAAACGTCAGTTGGTTCCTTTTGAAAGAACCAACATATGGCCCATCCTGTGATATCCGTGTTAAATTTGTATTTGAAGCTGCATGTAAGGAGAGTCATTTTTATTTTCCCTTCTGATATCGTATGAAAATAATATAAAAGAACTCAGGCTCCTAACAACCCTCCAGTAGGATAATGCCTCTATTCAAATTTTTGCATTTACCTCCCTTTGCATAACGTTTGGACCAGATTATCGCAGAGTTCGCGGTTAAATCTGGAGGGCATAATTCATAAAGGCAAAAAAAAAGTTGATTGAAACTTCGTGGAAAGAAGAGTCGTACAAATTTGTTAAGATTAAAAGTCGTTCGCTCACCATCTGACTGGCTCTTGATAAGTATTAAAGGCAATCAATCCTTCCTTGTTATAAAAAGCATTGAACGTTTCTCGCTATGCATGGAGAAAATCTATAGGAAGTGCTGATGAAGGGCGTTTTTATGTGTTCATTCATGACAGTTTCATAACTTCCAGGAATCACAACCCCCCTGTATGGAATTAACTACTATCGATTTTCAGATGAATATGCCCAAAGTGTCCAAAGAGATAAAATTGCAGAACAACTTCCAATTACATAGGATTATAATTAAAAACGATGTAATTTCAACAATTATGACCGCAATTAGTCGTTCTGTGATTAATGCCAATAATGAAGAGACGGGTGGTGGTTCTCCGTTTCCAGACCATTTTTCACAAGCCTTCCAATTCAATCAATTGGGAATTTTCTCTGGATGCAAATTTTCAGAAATGAAATGAATTACGTCAATTTAACTCTGCAAGATTCGAATAATTTAATTTTAGCAGTCTCAAATTTTAATTGATACATATAGCAAGTGGGGAAACCGGAAGCTGGACGCTTCAGGTATAAAAAGTTTTGTTTTTCCTTACATGAGGAACTTTGAGTGCGTGGCAGTTCCACTTGCGTAATAATTTAAAATTCAACTGCGCCAACAGCTATTTATAAAAATAATTTGCTCTACAGAGGACTCTGTCGATTAAAGCTAATTCCATACGTTCCACACTAGGAGTTCAACATTATTAGCAAATATGAAGAAGTTCACCAAAAACAGATTTAAGGCTCACCTAATAGCAGCATCTTATTTGCATGGCTTTGGACGCAGTAAGTGTGATTGATAAGTTTGAACTGCTATAACTCTGGCAGTAATGACCAGATTTCCATGATTGGCATGCGTATGCGAGACATTGTCCTCTATGCTGGTCCAAAATTTGGTACACCTAGGATGAACTTAAGGGGGATTTTCGAATCAAGTTCTAAAAGTTGGTAATATACTATTACTAAGTTTATTTGAGCAGATATCGAAATGGGACTTATTTTGAGACCTAGATTTCATCTAAGCGCACCTTCGTAATTTTTTTCGGATTTTTGAGTCGGCTAGTTTCCGGAAATGATTCCTGTCTTATTTTAATTGTATACATTTTGACTCCTTACTCCCGCACTTTACAATTCACATCAGAACTAATATCAGATTCGGAAAGTACTAATTGAGACCTTTAAGTTGATACCCCACATCACTATATTCAATGAAAAAAAATTATACTTCCCCCCTCCCATCCCCATATTTCCAACAAATTTTGCTCGGATCGATTTAGTCGTTTTGGAGAAAAATGCGTGTAAAAGACAGACAGTGAATTGATTTTTAAATTTTTTTAATTCACTTTTTTGAAAATGCATGAAAGCTGTCATTTAATTTCATTTGTGGAATAATTCTGACAACAATGGACACAATTCCAAATATTTTGAAAAAATCTCAATAAAAGCAATAGACCTACTATGCAGGTGTTGATCAACATTGTGGTTTGTTTGCTCTTTACACCCAGCAAACCGCCGAACAAGTTGTTTGGGATTTTTTGATATTTTTAATGTTCACGTGGATGAGAAGATTACGCACGATAATCTTTTATCTGACTATTTTGCTGTAATTTATTTATTTCAAATTCACCGGTTTCATTCTCGATGCTGAACTTCCGATTTTGGACTTGTTAGTATGTGTTCCTGCTAATTGTTGGAAAGACAACTTTCACACCAATTAGGACTAGCATTTTCTATTCCGTTCGCTGTGTCTATGACTTCTTTGCTATTTTCATTGCATGCTTTCCAGTATGTAAAGTTAGTCTTTTAACTTCTTTGAAAGGCCATTTCACGGTTTTTTTCGGTCGGTAATTTATAAATGTGATGATTATTTCCCTAAACCTATTAGCTTTTTTTGGATCTTAGTCAGACAGTTTAGTCTTGCTAGGCAGGAACTCTGAGGCTTCACAATTATTTCTTTATATTCATTAAGGACTGTCCACATCGCAGACAGGGTCTGCCTCGTCTTCTTTTTCTACCATAGATATTGACCTTATAGACTTTCCGGGCTGAATTATTCTCATCTATACTGATTAAGTGACCTGCCCACCGTAAACTATTGAGCCGGATTTTATCCACAACCGGATGGTCATGGTATCACTCATAGATTTTGTCGTTATGTAGATTACGGAATCGTCCATCCTCATGTAGGGGGCCAAAAATTCATCGGAGGATTCTTCTCTCGAACGCGGCCAAGAGTTCGCAATTTTTCTTACTAAGAACCCAGGTTTCCGAGGAATACATGAGGACTGGCAAGATCATTGTCTTGTATAGTAAGAGCTTGACCTTTCAAGCGAAACAGCTTTTGTAAGCTGAAACATGCTTTGTTGACTCCCAACAACCGTGCGCGGATTTCATCATCGTAGCTGTTGTCGGTTGTGATTTTCAACCCTAGATAGGAGAAATTATCAACGGTCTCAAAGTTGTAGTCTCCTATCTTTATTCTTCCCGTTTGACCAGTGCGGTTTGATGTTGTTGGTTGGTTGATTTTCGGTGCTTATGTTTCTACATTTGCCTCGCAAGCGCAGAGTGCATAGCCGTTCGGTTATGTTTTCCAAGCCGATAACAGCAGTTATCATTTTTTGGCTGACTAAGGAACCTACTCCGAGCCCTACCCAAGTAGTAGAGCTGTTGGTGTTGGTTCAGCAGACGTTTCCCAGGTTTTATGCTCCATCGTGGGTACCAATCCGCGTTTTGCCCTGGAACTTATACTACGCTTTGACCATCCATCATCTAAAAAACAGATCAGCAATTTTCTAGGATCTCCGCAAACCCATCCAACCTCCGCTGATGGATTTCTTTAATGCCAGCTTTAACTTTGAAATCACCTATAATTGTTTTTCTTGAGCCTATGACCTCTTCAGGCGAAGGCAAAATGCGTGCTTCACATCCAATCTATGTTTATTAACCAAATTATCAACAAACTCATTTTGATGCTAATTGCCCGAAGGCACGAAGGATTGACCCCCATAAGGACATGCTTGAAGAATTTGATAGAAGAGCTGTCTGTGTTTAATACTTTATTGAGAAACTAGTAAACCGACTATAGCCGACTACTCCATTTTCGAATTTAAAATCTGTCCTAAAATCCCTGAAGTGTCATTTTTCTAAAAGAGGTGTCTATGTTTTCAATAGTGTGATGGCTGAGTTGGTTGACTATCAGCTCATGGGGCGGGTTCGAATCCGGGTTTTACGCGTTCGTCCTTGTGATTCTTATTCCCTGTCAATAAAAGTGTAATTGACAGTGCAGCATGTTTCAGGTTCGAACATCGTGAAGATGAAGCAGCTATTATTTTGCCATTGGTTATCGAATTTTCGAACCTATTTTCACATCAAATGTCCGGAAAAAGGTTTTTTTTCATAATTCCCTTTAACTTTCAGGTCTTTTTATCTTAATATAATATAATAATATAATTTATTGAACTGGATTAAGCGGACTTGCCTGCGTTGTTGTTGTATAAACATTGTGTTCGCTATCCTAATTTCTGTTTTATTTTTATTTGAAAAAACAAGGGGGGGATAACGTAAGATGTTTCCTCATCTCCTACCACTAGATCAAAACATATCCTTGTCCTGTTCAAGATTTTCAATCGATACCCAATTTAAGCTATTTTTGTCAGGCTTTTACCATTTTCCTTCTGCAAGGATATTGAATATCTGAAATTATTTTTGGGCATACGCTTTGCTAGGATGAAGTAGTCCACATTCAAGTGCTACATACAAACAGAATACATATATTCTGTTTCTGTTCCATTCGTAAGCAAACATATGACCCAATTGGGAAACCTGAAGTTATAATGCTCTGTTAAGATGCTGACAAAAAATGTTTCCAGTGAGATATGAAACTTATTTCAACACCTTCCGGTAGAAGAAAATCGCTTGTACGGAAATGCTTCAGATATGGGAGATATTTTTCTATATTCTGAAAAAATTATAAGGACGCATATTGATTATGATATATGATACGTCGGGTTCAGAGAGCAATTATTAGTCTCGGCAAAATTGGAATCCTTGAGCTTCTCATATTATATCTTTTTCATATTAATAGATCAGATAACTGCTTGTGGCAGTAAAATTAAGATGCTACGAAAATAGTGATGACAAGCACGATTAATTATTAAAGTTTGAATCAAAAGTATTTGCAGATATTTCGTGCAGGATGCTGTGTCTGCTTAACCTCATCTAACAAAAGTGAAAGTTTTCAAGTTTCGAATCCTTAGGCGACGAAATAAGAAATTTCTGCTAGATAGCCGTAAATCGAATCACTTAAATGTATGTAGATGTTGGAAGGCAGGTTATTCCATTCCTAGACAACGATGCCATAAATGTTCTAACTCTGGGTAGAGAAAACTAAAGATATTATTAAAAACGAGACTAAAAACGCTTTTATTTCAGTGCTCGCCTGTAGGGCATTGAATGCTATCACAAAGTGTTTCTGCTAGTCTTACTTACCCTACTAACGCTTGGCTGGTATAGACTGAACAGATAATTGCATTTGGAACGAATTTATCAAATTGAATTTGTGTTGTAGATATGAGGAGCAATATCATCATCAACGGCGCAAAAACCGATATGCGGTCTAGGCCTGCCTTAATAAGGAACTCCCGGCCTACGCCATCGCTCCATCTAAGGCAGGGCCTTCCTTGTCTTCTTTTTCTACCCAAGATATTGCCCTTATAGACTTTTCGGGGTGTATCATCCAAGAGGAGCAACATGGTTTGCCGAAATGCGTTTCAGTTCATTCCACATCCTACTGTTCTGGGCCACGTGTTTCACTCTAGAGTAATGAATACCATTGCATGAAATATCCAGTAGTGGAGTTTCCATATTTTCCTAAAGGATGATCTACCCAGAGTCATTTTACCTTCCAATCAACACGTCCACCGGTACCTGATCCGACGTCACTCACGTTTGTGTCGGGCCAAAATACACTGATGACACTCGGAGACAAGTGGAGTAGGAGTAGCGGTCGCTTTCTACATACATGACAAGAAACGGAATTGGGAGATTGGAGAAGATTGCAGGAAGAATGATAACAGGCTCTTATATTAACATTCTACAAGATCATTTACTTGACACCATTGAAGATTTAAGAGTTAAGGCTCTAAATATTGTGTTTAAACAGGAGAAAGATCCGTAGCACGCAGCAAAATCGACATCCAAATGGCTCTAGGAATGCCAAATAACAATGTTATACTAGCTTCCCCAATCTCCAGACCTAAACCCCATCGACCACTTGATTACTGTTGACTGCTTTAAAACGACTGGGGGGCGGGGGACACCAACCGAATTTTGGCCAAAAGGGCTGGGTGCATGGAATTAAATACCGCAGGAAACTTGGGAAAACCTAGTTTCGGGATTACCTAGGAGAATTACGCCGTACTAGATGCAAAAGAAGGCAATACAAAATATTAGCTTCAATTTTTCTACATAGCCATGTAAAGTCACAAATTTGATCACATTGGAGTATTACATAAGTAAGATAAATGGATGAATGAAGAATCTGCGCACTCTCTACCTCTGGAAGATGTGCTCAGATAATGGGCCTAACAAAGGTTTGAGTACAGTACGTCTAATAAGTATTACTACACTTAATTCACTAGACTTGCCAATGTATTGAAGAAGCTTGTCCTTAGACACTAAACTTTTGAATCGGCCTCATGGCCAGTTCGAATACGCCACGGAGAGCACCGGTGGTGGTATCTGTCTGTCGCATTAACAACATTCGAAATTTATTTCCAACCCTGTTACGCCACATCACTCCGCCCCCAGATGAAACCTAAGGGTTTCAGCGACCGAACCCAGAATTGCGGTCCCCATCATTCGGCGAAGCGAACGCGATGTCGCTTTGGGACGCAAACGGGCTTCAGCCTGGACAAGGAGACAGTCTTTCCAGTCCAGTTCCTTGGGATCGCAGGCAGGCGCGGATGTGTGTCGGGTGGGAAGTGTGGGTTTAAGGCGGTGGAGGTTGCCTCTCAGCAGACGCAGCAATCCAGTGTCTGTGAGATCCGATCTCTTGTCGAAGAGCGAGTCACTTGGGAGCTTTGGGTTCTCCCGTATACCAGCTCCTCGGGACTGGCAGCAAATTCCTCTCGGATTTGTTCAGAGGCCAAGTAAGACGAGAAGTAAGACTTGAGTCGAGGACGGATCGTCGCGTGCCATAATGGCGAATTTCAGCGTCCGGTGCCGACGCTCTAGCATCCCATTGGATTGCGGGTAGTATGCAGTAATCCGCTGACGTTTGAATCCCAGGAGTTTGCCTAACTCCGAAAAAAGGGTGGACTCAAATTGCATTCCCTGGTCAGTAATAATCATTGCAAGAACACCAAAGGGAGCGATCCACTCTCGACTGAGGAATTCGGCACAAGATTGCGCCGTAATGTCCTTCAGAGGTATTGCTTCAGGCCACCGCGTAAACCTGTCGATGATTGTGAGACAATACTTGAAACCGTGAGAGTCTCGCAAAGGGCCCAGGAGTTGATGTCCTTATTCATGGAGGGCCAGAAGTATTTTTCGGTGACTAGCCGATTTGTTGTCCTGATGCCTGCATGCGCTAAGTCGTGAACTGTGTGGAACATTTCTTTGTCAAAGGTGGCCGGAATGTATGGCCGGAGTCCCTTTTCAGAGAGACAGGTTCGAGCCGAAGATCGGCAACTCTCGAAATTTCTATTTGGGGTTAGATTTGAGGCTCTGGAGCACTGCGTCATCCCCCTGCGCCTTGACCATAGTGGAGAAGTGGAGTGAGGCGGGGATGTTTACCTCGGAGACACGTGAGAAAGCGTCAGCAACTATGTTGTCCTTGCCGGAAACATGCTATATGTCGGACGTGAACTGGGTTATAAAGCTCAGGTGTCGAACCTGACGAGGGGACGCTTTGTCGGGCTTTTGTTTTAAAGCATACGTGAGAGGCTTATGGTCAGTGAGCACTGTGAACGGCCTGCCTTCTAGGGAGAAACGGAAGTATTTAATACTTAAGTACGCGGCGGGTAGCTCTCGATCGTAAGTGCTGTAGTTCCGTTGAGCAGGATTCACCACCTCAACAAGTCGGATTCTTGCTCAACTCTTGTGGCATTCATGTGGCGCTAACATCTGAAGCATGCTTGAAAGGATTGCCAAAATCGACTACTGGTGAAATAGCAAAAATAAAAGTATGGCTACGTCTGCATCGGTGCGTTACCGAACACTTGCCCAGACCTACGAAGGATTTCAACGTAAACAATGTATGAATTAATATCGAATATACAAGCGATAAGGAAGGCAGTGGCATGGGAGTGACTGTGAGGCGTTAAGCGATGATGAATCATTGCCGAGCTCTAACCATGACTTGCCACTATACAGAAGGCGAGACGATCGTTTTTGTTTTAGACTTCAAACGAGACGTCGGCTTATGACATGCTGTACTCACATCAGTACTGAATGGATTAATTAATGAAACTACGTCCGTCATTTTGGATGGAGCCGTGATTTGCATTGGGGTGTATTGGCTACAAAAGACCATAAGGATATTTCATTGTCATCTCTTCGAATGTTGCTTGTAGCGGATGGTGGGTGGTATATTCCTTAGTATATTCTAGTCGAAAGAACTACGACCGGATGCAATATGCCTTTGTGCCAGTAGTTCTGAAGTCTTCACTGTTTCTTTACGACGTCCAGGAAGATTAAATGGCCTTTGTCGTTAATCAGCAACTGGACGAGGTGTATTATCGATGGAAGCTTTATCACGTCGAGGTCACTAGATGTGGCGCAGCAGGGTCCAGTGTTCTTAATGCGACAGACAGATGCTACCACCGGTACTCTTTTGAATTGGCCTCGTGGCGAGTTCGAATACGTGACGGAGAGCACCGGTGGTGGTATCTGTCTGTCGCATTAACAACCTTCGAAATTGATTTCCAACCCTGCTGCGCCACAAAACCACATGTGAATGCAGCCAAATGTTAAAGGGATAAGCTTCCCCAATACATTCGCAAGTTCGATCCATTGAGCGTGGGTACTGCCTATTAGATATACTGTGGGCCTGAGTGCTTGGAGCTACGGCCACCTAAATAAACTAAACTTGAAGGGGATGGGATTGAAAATTAAAGCCAACTGTTTTTATCTCAATATAGTCCTCCCCAATTAAGGTGTTATAACTTTTTAAGGGGAGCAGGTCGCTACAATTCTCCAACGTTTCTTATTCCATACTATAGTCCGCGGTCACCAGTAAATTTCGAATTACTTCTTAAATGTTATTGTCAGTTGTAGTCTGTCATCCTCTATTAAAAGATATTTAATCAGGATCACTGTGACAGCTTACAGTTCCAGCTGGTGGCTGATTCAGATTCACCTTCAACTGTTGTCATTGGCAGGATTTGGGACCATATTGGCCCATTCTGCTGACTTCAAATAATCACATGTTGCCCAACTTCCAACTGTGCAGCTGTTACATAAAAAAGAATCAAAGAATATTCTCAATAAAAAAAATGATGACACTTTATTCCGACTTAATTTTTGCTTATTGAACAATTGATGTTTGTTTTTCATCCAGCCGTCTCTATAAAATTGTCAGAAAACCCGATGATTGTGACTAACATCAACACCGCCCATGAAAATCAACTGCGAAGTGAAAATGATTAAGGCAATGATTTATAGATTTCTGCGACAAATTACACATTCAAAAATTTAAATTTAGATCCATGAAAAATTCTTTCTTGTTTTCCAACAGATCACATCTACAAATAAGCTCTTCCTACTTTTCTTCAAAAATACTTTATTTTCAACGGTTTACACTTCCCAGGAAGGAGAAGTTGAGCCGAAGTTTTCTAAGAAATGTCACTATCTCTGATACAAATGCAGGGCAGGCATTGATGCGGAATGTCGGTGTTATGTGAAAAGAGATGGCTCAGGCCCCAATGTCACGCGAAAAATGGATAATTCTTGGAAGTTGTTTTCATTATAAGAGTATTGCAGTCTGTGTTTGCTTTTGACAGCATTTCTTTGAAAGTGGCAAATCATCACATGCTGTTCGCAATACTAATTGGCTTTTAGCGATCTAAAGGAAAACTTCAATGACTAAATTAGCTTTTCGTAAATTTCAGAGAATGTGATTCATAATAGTTCACATTTTGATTGAAGAGTAAGTGTGCCATTTAAAAGGGGTCGCCTTTTTAATTTGGCCTTATTTTCTAGTTGATTTTCAGCAGCCATTTATATTCAATCGACGTTACGTGAAATATTCTTGATAGAATTTCCAAAGGTTGATATAGTTGCAAAATTTTCCGGTAAATAAACAACGCTCAAGTCATGGCACAGAAGACAGGAAAACGCTTTCTGTGCCAAGAAGAGAAAACGGAAAAAAATGAAAACCAAAGACGTGAACAAAAAATAGATCTACTCCGCGATGATGATTCCTTTTGAGGGTCACGTTCTGTCATCATCTGCAGGCGCCATGTGTATTGAGTCCTCCAGTTTAATACCATCTGCTGTTGACTCAACCCAGCCGGCATATGGATAAATGATCTGTGCTACAAACGTTCCAAAAAAAGGAAGTTCAATTGTTATGATAAGAAAGTGAGCCTAGGTGAAGATCCCTTGATATTTTCTTGCATTAACATTTTCACATTACTCATGGGTTAAGCAATCACCTTCGCAACGATTAGTAATGGATGAGTTCCAATATTTTCTCACGATTATGTAACTGTACACTTCCGACAGAATCGCTTATCTAAAAACTGATCAAACATGGTTTAGGGCCTTGTTTGAACCTAACGAGCATTATCTACTTTTCGCCCAAAAGTGACAAATCGATCTTCCCGGGCCAATCCCAAATCTTTCGTTTGTACAAAAGGTTTGATTCCAGCAACAATGGTCATCACTTTAAGATAATGCACCGTGCAGGAGTAAACAAAGATCTTACTTAGGAAAAATAATAGTCTCCCTTGAAATCGGTATGTTTTCATTGTTTGATGATAAACATTCAAACGCACATATTGACTCAGTAAGGTGATGGTTACATAGCGAACAAATACATATACAAGCAGAAGACCAACCACCTGAAAATGTTCCGAGCGGTCAGAGACAGGCTGTCCTGGTAAACTCAAACATACAGATTCTTCATATAATAATGACTTGGGTGGGATCTGTTGAGGTTTCAAATATGCAGAGACAAACATTGGACGTTTCATTCCATTTCGCCCTCATGGCTGGAAAATGCATGGGCCCAGGAGTGCATACATATCTTTTCATGAGAAGGAATGTGAGATAATAAGACCTGCAAGCAGAGTTACCGATTGGTTAGGAAGCTAGGAATTTACGTGCGAAATTTCGTGACTATATTACCAACTCAAAGATTCAATGCATTTTCATCCCACGTTAGATGCGATAATGCGCTCCCAATCGAAACTTTGTAGCCGAGTTCTCTGATTTTTGCATTGATAGAGCAAATCACACAGTCGTCCCAATCAAGACAACTCCTTTCAAGATTACTTACAATCTCATAAACACCTTTCGCAATCTTGTCACAAGTCACTACTTGAGTTTGTGTTGTCTAACTTTGTTTTACAACTCAATACCACCCTAAGCGCGTTGTTCATTTGTATTGTAACACCTCAGCTATTTTCCAAAGATACAATACAAAACGAACAACAACGAATTCAAGGAAAAATATCTGAGACGTTCCAAAAGGCTACCTCTATGGTTGGTCAGCTGGCCTGGTTTCGGGAACAGTACAGCATGTTACCATCCCTTTGCCCTTTCATATAATATTTACCTGTGAGCTGCTAAATTTAAATGTGAACATAATGCAGCCCAAGGGATTTATCTACACTTCTTCAGTATGCACTCAAGATGCATTGATACGATGCTTCCTATTCCTGGGATTCAGGAGCGGCAATCAATTACGGACTACAGGTTTGGTCCTCGTGAGAGAACGAGAGGAATGAAGAGCAACAGGAAAGGTAATGAATTTAAATAAGAATTTAGGGAAAAGGAAAATTTCCTGGATTTTCTGTGTGAGAATCATAAATTTGAGCAGATCGTAAAACGATGTATTCATTAGCCCATAAGGTCTTTCAAAGTCACCGAAAATCCTTGAAAGAATGAAATTTAGAAATAATACTTAAGATGAAGAGATGTAAGTAGGTGCTCGGGGTAAACTAAGAAAGGTTAAATGAAGACAACAAGGCGCAATAAAGATACTTTGCTACAGTTGGTCGTGCTGACTTTTTGCGTTTTAAACCTGTTGTTTCTCCGGTTGATATTTATGTGGAGAAACACCAGACAAAGGGGTGGTATTATAGTCTCTTAAGGGATTACAACCTCCACTGGGCAATTCACTACAGGTGTAAAATTATTTTATTATGCATGGAATTGAGACCTCCTTAATTACTTTCCAATGTTTTATATTTATATTTTTTGCGCTTTCGGTGAACTTTTATAGATGAAATATTGATCCCATATTTCCTCTAAAAAATAGCTTCCTCTATCCTAGATGGAGTCTTTTCTGTTTTAAGATTTTGTTAAATAGGATCTCTAGGATGGTCTAGCTGAGAGCGACAGACGGGACAGTTTGAAACTCAGCCAAAAGTTTGATTATCTCTGGGAGCAGACTCACGCGAGCTGCAAATTGGGACTTCTAAATTTCTGTGTTGTTTTTTATTGAGGCGCTACTCACCCTTTACGTAAAGACAGACTCCTCAGGTTTTGTGACCAAATAACAGTGACTCTCACAATGTGGTCAAATGCTTTGATATTATGGTACTCAAAGTACTTTGCTTTTCAGACCGAACAAGTTTCCTAATAAAAACATGTCAAACAAAAGGAGCATTGCTTTATCTTTCTCTTCTAAAGTCCACATTAATTTTAGCGACATTCATGCGGAGAAGCAACTTCACAGACGGAAAAAGGAACCCTGGGAGAACCAACAAGTCTGTGAACTAGAAAAGTACAGGGAGCAACCGCACCAGGCGCGCAAGTTTTATCAACAAGTCAGCAGGATGAAGCTTTATACACCTCGATCGCAGGATGAGCATCCTGCCGAGGCAAAGAGGGAAATCTCATTTCCGACAGTATGGGCATATTGGAGCGATGGGTACTTTGATGAGCTACTGAACAACCAGAACATCGGCAACGCGATGTCTGGAGTTCCTTATTAAAGCAGGGCTAGACGGGATACCGGTTGTTGCGCCGTTGATGAATCTGTCGCTGACTCTCGATAGTTCGGACCTCGATAATTCGAACTCCTCAGCTCATAACTTTGATAATTCAAATAAATTCTGTATAGGGACCACTTGTTAACTCGAAGTTTTCTCGGCGAAGAGGGTTTGAGACCACTCCATGAAGAACCGGCCCCTACTCACCCCCGGGTTCCGCGAATTGTTTATCCTATTAGACAAGTCATTTTTCTGCCGGTCCGTCCGTAGTTTCCCGTCAAAATGAATGCCTGCTAGTTTCAGTGTTTCCAAAAAAAGAAAATTATTGCGCCCATAGAAGGGGGATGAAAAAAAAATTTCACTGTCTACAATCCTCAAAAACTAAGCGACCATTTTGGGAAGCAGACTGCATGGCGAGCACAAATGAACCAGAGACAGTCAGTTTCCGCTTTTAGAGGACACCATAATCAAGTAGTTTAGACAATGTAGATATCAAAATTGACCTGTTGGAGGGTTTTATTAAAGTCAAAAGCTCTTGAATAATAATAATAATAATCGTTGGCGCAACAATCCAATTTGATCAGGACCTTGAAGTATGTCAGAGCATTTCATTCAAGATCATAACGGTACATTACAGGATTACAGTACTCCATAGGAGGCAATGTGATCAGCATTGCGCCCGCCCACTGTCACCAGTGAGATTTGAATTGCGACCTTCCATACGCAGCCTTTTGCTCTACCCATTCCCCTAGCCGGATAAAAGCTCTAAATACGCTTCATAATTGGGCATTTCTGACTTCAAATCAAACGAAGGATGCCTGACGAGTTTTCAAACACGATACGGCATTTCTATAAAAAAAATTATGCGGCGAAAGAGCGAGTGTCAATGAGGATGTATGTTCCGAATGGAAAGTTGAACTAAAAAATCTCATACAAAATTATGTACCAAGCAATATTTCCAATATAGATGAGTTATGTCTTTTCTTTCAATTTCTTCCTGATCGCATTTTAACATTTAATAATAATAATAACTCCTCAGATACTGCCTCACCTCTGCTCTCTGCTATATAATCGCAAAAACACGACAAGGGGGCGAATTATATCCAAGTTAAACCACCAATTGTTTGAGAATAAGCTAGGCTAAAGCTAGGTTATTGTTTGGGATATGGGGGATCCTAAGTCCACATCCACATGATGTTGGACCGGACCAGATGGAGAGCATTTTGCTTCCACGTTTTTTGGTGCACCAACCCCTCGTTTGGGGCAAAGCGCCTAAGCAAGGACTAAGGGTTTCGTCCAGGGCCGAGGCAACTCTTCAGACGCTGCCTCACCTCTGCCCTGGGAGCAGCGTGACCGTCCTAGAAAAAGGAGGGTTTTCTAGTCAATTTCTAAAAGTTGATAATATACTAATAGTAAATTTATTTGAGCAGATATCGGCATGGGATATATTTTGAGGTCTAGGTTTTATCTAAGCGCACCACCCTGATTTTTGGGTGGGGTAATTTCCGAAAATGATTTCTGTCTCACTTTAACTGTGCACATTTGGACTCCTTACTGGCGCGCTTTACAGTTCACGGCAAAACTAATATCAGATTCCGAAAGTACTAATTGAGACCTTTCATTCGATACTTCACATGACTATATTTGATGAAAAAAAATTTTACATCCCCCCTTTATATGTATGGGGAGCCCCCCTTTAAACCACACGTAAATTTATGTCACTCATTGTATGCGTGGAATTTCAGTTCCCATATGTACACTCCACTCTTGGATCGTCAATTAGAACAGCTTACTTCTATAGGTAAATGATTCATGTGATCTTTAATTATCAGTCTTTTCAACTGTCTTTCTCATTTGCCCTTATTAATTCTCAGTCTGGGCACACAACCAAAAATACCGGGCTGATTACAAATTTGCACAACTAAAGCTATTTGGCGGTTGGATTAGATATGGCTCCATAAGAAGCCCCAACTTGAAAAGCTCACCTGAATTTCACTTCCGATAGCGAGCCGCTGTTTCCACCAGCCCGTCCATCAGAAACGGCGCTGATGAAAGCATCTTTTCCATATTCGAAACTGCAATCCTCACGTCGCTATTCTTCCGCTTTCGTCGGACCGGTTGATACTTTTTCTTTGTCTTCCGAAGACTCTTCCTCATCCGAACTTTCATATCTTATCCAAAAATCAACTGGAGCCTCTCACCGCTGGCTCCATATTAATCACCTTCGGGTGATACTGACATCCAAAGTCTTGGATTTGTACTGAAGCCACAACTTGGTTAATAACAACCCGTTTTCTACCGAACTTGGTAGGATCATGCTCTATGTTACTTAACTTAAAGGGGATTTTGCGGTTAATTACTCAAAATTATAGTAATATATTATTAATACTATTATTAACTTTATTTAAACAGATATCGGTATGGAAGGTATTTCGGAGCCTAGGCACCATATAGTGCCAGCCTCCTATTTTTTTTCTGATTTTTGGATTGGGTAGTTTCTGAGAAGAGGTCCGTGAAAGAAATGATCACTTTCGACCTTTCCAGCAGATGTCAAAACTAAGACCCGCTTCGGAAAGTACTAAGCGAGACCTTTCATTTAATATCTCACTTGACTATATTTGGTGGGAAAAAATTGCACGCCCTTTTACAGGTATGGGAAACCCTCCCTAAATTCGACGTAGAACGATGTAACTTACTGTATGCGTCAGCGTTCACAGTTCCCACCTTTTCACCAAATTTAGTGTGAATCTTATTTTACAAAGAAAAAGGATAGATGGGGGCATTATTTGAGCAAATCAATCCCGAAAAAGGCGAATGAAATTCCGCTCCTGTCGCGAAGCCGCGGCCACTATAAAAGGCTAATCGAGAAATTTGCCCAAATAAAAAGCTCCGTGACGGCAAAGTGCGCACATATGAATTCGTAATGACTTATGCGATTGAGCGATTATCAAACGACCATCAGAGTTAACCAAGGTCAACTTAGAGGGCAGTTATCCCAAAAACCTAAGGAAATTGTGAAATTGAAGTGGAGGACCGCCGGCAAATACTGCAGCTCAACTCAAATGCCCTGTAGCCACACGCTTGCACCCTTGTTGACCAGCTAGGCTTAGCAATGTAGGCAAGGGGATTCTTTTGGATACTTCAGTCCCTCTTACGCCATTTGCATATCGTTAATCCGGTGCGCTGGGACAATATCAAAATCAGAAATCACACTAAGTTGAGGCAGACGCGAACCTGAAAATGGAAAAGAAAAAGAAATTGGACGGCCCAAATGCCATAATTCAAAAGGAAGAAGATCCACGACGGATTATACCCTCAATCAATGTTTCCCATACCTCAAAATTTCTAGGAGGGGCAGCTTAGTTCCTACCATCAGAAAAGGAGATTTTCAGAAAAAAAGAAGGGCGAAAGAAGGCGGTAAATTTAAGGATCAAAATAAAGACTCAAGTTCATTTGTTTGAACTCTAGTCCATTACAGCTGGGATTTTCCCTTCGCGGTTGTGAAAATATATGAAAAGTTGTAGGATAACACCTTCTTGCCTTGCGAAGGTTATTATTCTAGCAAAACAATTCGGTATGATCAGCCTTACCCCTACGTACGATCTACCATACCATTCAACACTCATGATCCAATTCACTCCCGTAATGATGTTTATGCTTTAACCTACATCCAATGCGTCTTTTGTTAGGAGAACGATGCGCCACGCATTGAACTCTCGCACATATGAGAATCACACACTTATTACAATTTAGTATTGATCGTAATGAAAACGTGACAGTCCATTAATGGTATTGTAAACAATATAATGGCTTTATGAATTTTACCTTCAATTGGACTTTAACTGAGATATGTGTGCAGATGCAGTGGTTTCAGAACTTGTTAAACAATTTACATATTAAATTGGTAGATGCATATCTATGCTTAGTTACTCAGCCGAATAGACAAACGTGCGAAAGGAAGCACTATTGCATGATAAATCTAATGCAGGAACAAATTTAGCTGTAACATATATGTACATATGTATGTCTTCATTTTATGCATTAATGATAGTAGGTTTGGTTAATTTTCTCAAAGAACCGTTGGGAAGATTAAGCCAAAAGTTTCCTCTTTATTTTAAATTGTATTATACTTTGTTTATGAATCCTTCGCTTTGGTATCAGCAAGGATTAGTCCGAAGAACACTTTACTTCTGCTCTTTAGTGGGATTACATTAAAATTTTACCGCAAATGAAACTTGAACCATAATCGTCTTATTCGAAAATAAGAAGAATAAATAGCCATAGTCCAGGCTATAAAGATAAATTTAACGGGGAAGTGGAGCCAGACATAATTACTCCAAGTTACACCAACGAATCTCTGATAGAAAGTGCTCATTAGAACTCAATATATTACCATAGCAACAAGCATTAAATTTAGGAGTTTATATAAAAAGGTAAATAAACTCCAGTAATCAACAAGTCAGGAAACCAGAAGCTGGACGCTTCAGGTATGTAAGATTTTCTATAGTACGTAACACGTAATATACGTAATATAGGGTGAAAAGGATCCTTTTTACCCGCTTCCGAATTAAAGACCACTTTTGTCCGTCTGCATGCCCTTGGTGTGTATCCCAGTGCTATACTCCCCCCTACCACCCTCAAAAGAGACTCTAAGATGATTCCTTGGCCTCTCTGGATTAGTGCTGGGAAAATGCCATCTACTCCGGCTGATTTCAGTGGTTTAAAAGTTCCCACTGTCCACCTTAGCCTAGCTTCTGAGCATACCTCTTTTGCTAGTTTCCAGTTCTCCTCTCTGCTCCTTTTATTCGTTGTTGGGGTGTCAGGCAGGATGTTGTAGCCTGCCACCATGGGGTAGGACCCCGGGAAATGAGTTCTGAGAAGCAGGTGTACCCTGTCCTCCTCATTCACGGTAAATGTCCCAGCTTCCTTCTTCAAACAGACAGAGGATATTCCCCCGTCTTTGGCTACAGCCTGTGTTCTGTTCTATTCCTTCACAAAATTCCCTGAAGCTGTTCCGTTTTGCTTCCCTGGTCGCGTTGCTATACGCAGTCATTGCCTTTTTGTACCTCTGCCAATCCTTAGTTTGTTTTGCCCGGTTGAAGAGTTTTCGTACCTCTGGTCTCATTCTGGCCAGGTTTTTGTTCCACCATGGTACATCCTTGATGACTTAACTCTCTCAGCCGGACAGCTGACGACTGTATTGAGGTTTTCCACCACAGTTTCCAGCTTCAGTTCGCTCCTGATGTCACCGCTCCCTTGAAAATGGACAATGTTGTTGCTCAAGTGCGTTGCATGGGATTCCCAATTCGTTCTCCTGGGATTCCTTATTATTCTTTCTATTTCGAAGTTACCCTCAATGTCGAATCTGATTATCTTGTGTATGTCTGATCACAGGATAATCAGATTCAGAGGGGTTCATCCGACACCCTCCAATTCCTGACCATCCCGTTCATTAGAGTATTTCCTAGAGTTATGTCTGGTACCTTCTGTCTATTGTTCCCTAAGTTATATATTTCTAACTTATCGCTAAGAATAAATTCAAGAAGGCACCGACTTTTTCGATTGATGTCGCTGCTTCTCCAGACTTCATGAGGAGAAGTGGTAACGCCCTGCTCTGACAATACTTCACCAGTTTTGCGACTTGTTCCGGTGCAGCCCGGATTTCGTCTCCTGGCAAGTATCCCATTGCCACAACTGCCTCTTGAGTGCTCCCTCCGGCTTACAATAACACTTGGATAGCCACAAGGTCCCCGGTTAGGAACTCTGAAAGGCATATTTTAAATTACGCTTAAGAATTATACAAACGCTTTGTTTTTCACAAGAGGAGTCCCAAATTACCTGCATGCTTCCTCCTTGCAGGCCGCGAATCTGCCCCCGGTATACCCAGGGGTCCTGAGTCAGTACTATTCGAATCTTCTCCTTGGAACTTGCCCTTGCAATTACCGCAGATGCAGCTTTCGCATGGTGGAGGTTTATCTGGGCTACCTTAGTGCTGACCATTGGCTCCGTTATTGTTTGGAGCTCTTCTCCACTGTTGGAGTATCGTCCTCCTCCTCTGACATGGCGCTTTCCTGTGCGTCGCTGTCGACCCTGAGCCCTAGGAGTTCTAGGCCCAAGTCGTCCAGCTTCTGCTCTTCATTGGGCAGCATGTATATTTCCCTAATTTATTCAGTCCTTTCCGTCTGTATGGCTTTCGAGACTTCTTCGGGGACCTCGGTATGCTTTTCATCCGGTGTCTCCTCCGAGGTGTCTTTCCTCGGCTTTTCCCTGTGCACATGAACGGGTATGTTGCCCAATCGGTAGTTGATATGGCAACTCCGACGTTTGATTGCCTCCAGGGATCGATCATCTATCCCGGTCGTGAGGAGTCACGAATGGAGATCCTCATTCTGAGCAATTAGGAGGCCCATAAGATCTTCCGTTTCTTTGTCGCGGCTTTTGGCAGAAAAACTGTCACCATGTGTGCTCCTAGTGTATCATCCCCAACACATGTTGACAGTTCTATCCCTGGCAATTTAGGAACTATGGTTCTAATCCACTCTGCAGTGTCTTCCGTCGCACAGTCCACCTGTTTAAGGCCTGGTCGAAAGCGTATCCCGGTGAACACAAGTTTCGAAGTCCATCCCTTGCACATCTGCCTGACGACATGGTCTTCAATGGTTTCCTGCTCCTCACGAGTGAGTATTTGCTCGGGAAACATTTTTGGCAGTATGGCCAGTCGAATGTCCTTGACCGCACTAGCATAGCTTCCTGAATCCTGCCTTCACCCCTGATCTGCCCGGGTTTTCTCCCTGTACAGTATTCGGAAATAGGCAGTTTGTTTGTTTAGGGTATATGTTTTGTTTTGGAAAAATATGTAGAAATAGGTTGGATTTGTAGCTATATACGGATAGAAAAATGTGCGTTGAAGTTTCTTACATAAGATGAACACAAAACCTTGATACCTGAAGCGCGAGCTTCCGGTATTCCGACTTGTTTTCTTTAATATGATCGCCACGCCGTGTAGCGTGGCAGCAGAAAAAAACCTTTTTTGGAGATGGGTGTATAAATTGCTCTGTATTTCAATAATGAATTATGGTATCGGGCTGGAAAATTATTGCGCATGCTCAAGGTATTAATAAATATATGGTGAAAAATTTGTATCTGTATCTTTATTCAGTTCTCCACAAAAAATTCTAAAAAAAGCTAAAAAAACGGCCTTCACACGGGGTAACCCCCTTAAATTTGTCAGCAATAAAACCTTCCATACTTTGATTATCTATTTCCCGGGATACGAGCTGTACATTTGAGAATGGATTATGAAAATAATATTAAAATATTAGGGAATCCTTTGCCGTAAAAATAAGCACTAAAATTTTCAATTATTCATCCATCATTAGCTGAAATTACTCTAGCCAGTAAATTTTTTTGATGTCCACATTACTAAGATCAATCGCTGCCGACCGACTGAAGATAGATAGATATAGTAGTTAGATTTCCATCTACATACATCTATAGATATATGGCTAGTTTTTTGTCGGCTCCTTTATGTTGATGACGTGTGGTTTATTTGCCACTAACAATATACAATCCTATGCATAATATAATTCCCAGAACAATTTCAAGAGCACAAAAAGCTTCCCCGATATGCAATTTCAGTTATTGATCTCAAATTTTCATATGCTAGATGTAATTATTGGTTTATTCAGAATTGCTTTTTGCGCTGCGGAGTGGTACTGTACTGTTGCCTCTATCTGATTTTGTAATCTAGGCCAAGGTTCTCATGATTTTTCCGAGAATT
This sequence comes from Hermetia illucens, assembly GCF_905115235.1. Classification (NCBI taxonomy): domain Eukaryota; kingdom Metazoa; phylum Arthropoda; class Insecta; order Diptera; family Stratiomyidae; genus Hermetia; species Hermetia illucens. The sequence continues at coordinate 78,082,279 of NC_051854.1, read as the reverse complement.
GAAGCTTGTTATATTGCAGCTGAATAGCGTAGCCCTCCGGAAAGCTATAATGGTGAGAGATATGGTGTTGTTGCGTAACATACAAAGGTGTAATTATTTCATAAATCATTGCATTTTGGAAATCATCGGAATTATAAAATGTATTTCTAATTTATCATGTCGCCTGTAAGTTACTATACCAATATCGGAAACATAATGCCAAGTTGGCTGTGTCACCGCCAACACCTTCCCACCGACAAACAGTCACCCCGTCAGGTACTGTAGTGAAACCGCGCAGAATGTAAACAGTAATTTTTCTCGGAAAATAATTACATAACAATCGACAATTTCTGCAAAGTAATTTCATTCGTTCCAATGTGTATACAAAAGCTATGATATGGATATGTGTACGTTTAATATAACTAGATCACTTCAAATGTGACTGCCAGAGAGCAAATAAAAAACCATTTTACCAAACAAGTAAGGGGGCCAAGTCGTACTCTTGTGGGACACCGGTGAATTCATGGTCGTATGGTATCTTTGCATGTCATTTCCTCTAACACCTGGAAAAACAGTCAAGCAGAAAATTAGAATTGAGCATGAAGCGTTTTCCAAGAATGCCTAGGCAGGAACTTAACCGCTGCTATTCCGAATACCTTAGACCAGGTGGACGGTGTGGCCGCAAACAAGTTCCAGCAATCAATAAAGTTTGATTGTAAAGGTAACATAGCCGTCGCCCCCTACGCATTAAATTTATTGACGGATATTGCGGGAACGTAAAATTAAAACGCTTCCGCTGTTGACGTGCGTTAGTAACCGATTATTTTATATAATTTTCAATTGATAACATGCAATTTATGTTGGTGTGAATGCGATGCGTCATTTGTCAGGTTTCCCCATTCATTTTGTAGGACTTACATTGAGTAGGCTTGTAATACGACTCTGTATGCTTTGTGAGTTTCAATTTTTCCTTATATCTCAATTTATTTGCCAAAGTTTTATGGGGCATTTCCGCAAACCACTGGATCTTTTTGCCCCTTTCCCAGAAGTCCTTAAATTTCAAGAGTAGTTTTCTCCTCTCAAGGGTCGTTACTGTTCTGAATTTGAATTGATGCCAGCTCCTCGAACTCATCATCAAAATATTTACTCCTTTTTTCTCATTCACCCAATGACTTGCAGCTTCAGGTCCACATCTTCCTATACCTAGAACCAATAAAATATGATCCTAACCATCCAAGAGAGAAGATTGTCTTTTTGCCAGTGTCTTTTTGGCATTTCAGCAAATCCAACAAAAAATCCAAGCAGTCAGTCTTTGTGGTTGACGCTTGTGCTCAGATAGATTGTTGAGATTAAAAGGGGTGTATGGACTCCTAAATTTCCCGGAAAGTCATTATTCTTTCGTTTCACTCTCCTTCCGTTCTCCCCAATTTGCCGTACGAAACCATTCAAATTCTTGAGAATTTTTTTTCAAGAATGAAAGGCTTCAAATTACATACTAGCGGAGAGAATCAAGTATATCAGAAGACTAAGCCAAAATTCTTTGAAGAGTTTCTAGTTATAAATTTTTGGCACTTTAGGTTGCCGCGACGAATAAAAAAATCGAAACAAACATCTTAAGATACGTATCTTCATCTTTTGCACTAGCGAAATTAACGAATGGTAACTTACGTGCGTGGTAAGATCGCTGTAGAGGAGTTGCCGAGCTCGTAGGTACGTTTGCTAAAATTAATTGTTAAATGAAGAGTGTAATGGGCATTTTTTTTTCAATTGGCCAAATTTTAATAGTTTCATGAGGTCTGAGCAATGGCTCTTGATTCTCGAGAAGAAACCAAGAAAACTGGTTTGAACATGACGTTAATTAAATTTTTGGGGAATTTCGTTGTTCGATAATTTATTTTATATATAGAAGTTGGAGGTAAGATAGTCTATAATTACGTACAAATTGGATGATGTAATTGGAGATGTGGTGTGGGATTTTCAAGTGAACTGGGAAGTACACTTAGATCGTAATGGCTGATAAATGATGACCAATTCAAAAGGAAAGATGCATATGGCCGTTCCCCTGTATTGAATATCACCGTTGCATTTGAAGTCTCTCAGCTTCTATGGAGATGGTCTAGTTGGATAATCTTGTTAAAACAGATATGACAGGAAGTTTCCCTAGTAACCTGTTTTCCCTACGTGCCTCAGCCCTGACCCAGAGGAACTACGTTTTATGCAGCTTGAGACTAAAATAGTTGAAATAGTTGAGCTGTCCGAAGTCATCAAGGACAAGCACAACGTGCACCAAGCCATCAGGATACTTTACAATAGGTCGCAGGAAGAAGTAAAAAAGCCTGAAGGAAAGCCATCCCCCCCCCCCCTCAAAGCACAAGGTCATCGACCTTCGATCATGTAAGCGAGTGCGAGACAAAGAGGGGGAAGCTTTGGGGAATCAACAGGCACCAAAAGGAAAAAAGAGGTCTTGACCAGTCCAACAAACGGAACTAAAAGTTCAGAAGGGCCCAAAGTGCCCAAAGAAGGAATGCCGGCTAGCGAAGCGAAATTTAAAGAAAATAAGAACGATGGTTGGACTAAGGTCGGGGTAGGGAAAGCTGAGACTTTCGTAACCAAGTTATAAACTCACCTTGGGGAGAATGTCGCGGTTCGTTCCGAAAAACACGAGATCTCTATCCAGTGCAAGGATCTCGATGAGGTAATATCCAGAGAAGAGATCTGCACTGGCTTGAAGCAACAATTCAAGTTGGAAGAATTCAGTGAAGAATCTATCGTGAGCCTAAGAAAAGGTTACGGCGGTACTCAATCGGCCACAATGTGACTGCCAGTGGAGTTAGCTCAGAAGTTACTGGCCGTGGGAAAGGTTCGGATTGGATGGGTTGTTTGCCGATTAAAGGAACAGATCTTTTTAAAGAGGTGCTTCAAATGCCTAATGTTTGGACACTTCACAAAGGCATGCACCAGCGGCATCGATCGGTCCGATTGATGTCGAAGGTGTGGGGCGAAAGGACATATTGCTAAGGAGTGCAATAGAGACGCCAACTGCATTTTGTGTGAAAGAAAGAGAGGATGGGATAACCGGGCTATTGCCGGAAGTGGCAAATGCCCGGAATTTAGGATGGCGTTAACTGCAATGAAAAAAGAGGTTAATACAAATGAACCTCAATCATTGCAGGGTCGCACAAGATTTGCTTGCATAGACCACTTAAAAACTCGCGATGGAGATTGCTATCATTAGTGAACCATTCAGAAATTTTGACGGTGGTGCGGCGATATGGACGTGCGGTCGTTCAAGCCATACAATATAGCATAAGTCAGGCGGCTAGTAGCTTTGTGTGGGCGAAAGTAAGCGGTACATTCATATACAGCTGCTACGCCTCACCGAGCCTCACACTGCCTGAGTTTGAAGACCTGCTAGACGACCTTGTTCACGACGCAAGGGGATCTGACTTTTATCGGCCCTGTACTAGCACGTGACATGTCTTGGCAAGTTAGCGAAGACTTCTCGTACAGCGACCACCAGGCTATCGCCTTTGAAGGACGGAACCACAAGGCAGGAGATCCGCATTCCAGAAACCGAAATCCAAAAGAACACCAGGATGGTCTGCAAAAGCGATGGATGAGCAAACATTCATGGAAGTGTGGCTAGACCTGCCTAGCAAAGCAGGCACCTCCATGAATAGAGCTCTCCATATTACACAAAGCATCTCTAAAGCATTTGTCGCGTCGATGGCCAGGGGATGCTTATTCCCCACTAGAAGACCCAATTATTGATGGAATAGTGACTTCGATCGATTTGCCGCAGAGCCAGACGACCGGCTCAGTGGGCAATAGGTAGGATCGATCAAGGGCGAAAGGAGCATGCCTATAGGGAAGCTCGCGAGAACCTCAAGTTCGTCATCCAGTGGAGTAAGAGAGAGTGTTTTAAGGAGCTTTGTTTAGAAGCGGACATAAATCCGTGGGGTAGCGCCTATAAAATCGTGACCGGACGATTCAGAGGCCGATCACCTGCCCTATGCTTTTGTTGAAAATAATCCAAGGGTTATTTCCCCAGCGAGCGGGGGAACTGACAACTTCCAATGTCCCCTAAATATGACGCCGATCGATCTGCTGGAGATCTGCAGTCGAATAGTCGATAGCAAAGCGACGGATCTGGACTCGGTATATCGTCCTCAAACTTGTCGGCAGAAGCTGGTACTGCTGCTTAAGGCTGGCAAACCTCCAGGGGAACCGTCCATCAAAATGGCATCCGATGATGAACCCAAGGAGTACGTTGTCTTAGCAGGTGTCCCACAGGGCCTCTTAACCTTCCGGTTCTGGAGGAAGCCACGGTGGGGGAGTTACGCCGATGATATAGCACTGGTTGTGGTCGCAAAACATCTCGAGGATACTGAGTTGTACTCAAGTGAAGCAATCGGTGTTGTTAAGACTTGGTTAGAGAGTGCTGGGCTGGCACTCGCGGAGAAAAAGACGGAAGCGGTCTTCATCACTAAACGCCACAAAAGAAATTACGCATGCATTAGAATCAGGAATCGTATCATCACTTCCAAGCCGGCCATCAAATACTTGGGGGTGATGATAAACGGAAAACTCAATTTTAAGCAGCACATAGAGCATACTTGCGAAAACGCTTCCACCATGAGTATGGCTCTGGCAAAGATGATGCCGATCGTAGGAGGACCGCGGCATACTTGCAGGCCGCTCATAGCATATCATGCTGTATGCAATCCCAGTTTCGGGAAAAGCGTTGCAGGTTTTAGGTAATACACATAAGCTGAGTACGGTTTACAGAAGAACAGCCTTAAGGGTGTGTTCTGCCTTCAGGAGCGTCTCAGACGATGCAACGTTCGTCATCTCGGGAATGATGCCGATTGACATCCTAGCAACCGAAATGATGAACATTTATAACACTAGGTCCGTCTTTCCCTTATCGCAGGTGAAAAAAGCCGAAAGGGAGAGATCCTCAAGGAGATGGCAACAGCGATGGGACCAGTCAGAAAAGGGTCGTTGGACTCACAAGTTGATCCCTTCCATCGGGGAGTGTTTGGAGAGAAAGCATGGGGATATCAATTATAATCTCACCCAGTTTTTCACCGACCATGGAGGATACCGTCAATACCTGTACAGGTTTAAATTGGACACCTCACCTAATTGTCCAGGAGGAAGGAGAGGTTCGCTTCGTCTTTGGTATCCAACAGGAAGAGTAATAACCGAAAATCCATAGAGGGAGAGAGATTAGAAATAAGTAAAAAACAAATCCCAACTTATTATCTAAGCGTTTACAAAACACTCTTCATGCTTAATTAAAAATTCAAATCGTACTGTTTTTCCTATTTATTTAGTCGTTAATTAATGAAATCATTTGGAATTTTCAATTTAAATACAAATGTAATAATTAGGGCTGGATTTGCAACCATGTCTGGTGAATACAAATCCAAAAAATGCTTAAAATAGGTAAACCAATATTAGCAAAATATCAATCATTTGATTAACATATTATCCATTTAATTAAAATATTCAAAAAGTCATGATACTTCAAAGAACGAGTTAGGATAACCGATAACGTCATAGAAATGAGCCTGCTTTGACTGCAAAGTGAGTGGGTGGTTCGATATCGATGGTTAGGATTAAGGAAATGGTTGGATATCAGTTTTAAATAGCAACGATGAACTATTAGCTAATATTGGGGGGAAAAAGATTTTAACGTTAACAAGGTAACAAGTCGGGAAACTGGAAGCTAGACAAGTCAAGTACAAAAGGTTTTTGTTTACCTATGTGAAGAACGATGAGTACCTGACAGTTCCATGTGTACATAGTTAAAAATTCAATTGCATTTTAAGTTTAATTATCGTATAATAGAAAGCGGACAATTTGGTCTGATCATACAAAATCTAAACCAAAAGAGAGTCGACGCCGGTCGGTAAAGTGTTAATAATAGTTGGATTTTTATCAAACTTTCCAAAACTATGCATTATGTTATTAGTTATAACCGTATCATATTTTGAGGTGAATTTCTAAAATATGGTAATATACTATTATTATCTTTATTTGAGCAGATGTATTTTGAAGCCTAGATTTCATATGGATGCGTCATTCTGATTTTTTTCAGATTTTTCGATTGGATTGGTTCTGAGAACAAGACCTGTTACACTTTTTGAGGCACACATTTTGAGCCCTCACTTCTCTATGTTTCACTCGTGTATGTGTGTGTATGGTGGGGGAGAAGCTACAGCTTCTGAGCACTCAGGCCGTGTTATGTTTCACTCAGTTTCGAAAAGTACTAATCGAGCCCTTTCATTTGAAACCAAATACGACCATATTCTGTGAAAAAAAAATACACCCCCCTTTTCACAAGTATGGGGAGCCCCCTTAAACCCAGTGCAAAGTAATGCCACCCCATGTATGTAAAGGGTTTCATAGACCACACATTGTCACCAAATTTCCTGACAATTGGTAGGTTTCCAAGTAAATCGGGTGTGACAGACAGACGGACATCGAATCGATTCTAATAAGGTTTTGTTTTCAACAAAACCTTAAAATAGGTTGAAGAGAAGTAGATTCTTCAGGAATGGAATATTAATATTTCACTCGAATGTCAATTATATATTATTATCTATTATCTTATTTGCCCAAAATTGATAATTTTGAACTGCTATTATAACCGGATTTCCATAAAACATGGCATGCATATACGTGATACTGTCCTCTATGCTAGCGCAATTTGGTACTTTTAGAATAAACTTGCGCCAATTTCTAGATTTCATATAAGCGAACTGCTGTGAATTTTTTTCACATTTTTGGGTTGGGTAGTTTCCGAAAATGAGTCCTGTCTCGAGTGTCCAGTTTATCGTAAAGATTTTTGTAATGGTTCGCTCGGGTGGCAGCGACTGCTTTCTTTCCTTCCCGGTTGGCATTTTTATAAATTTGCCAATTTGCAAGCGTTTCATCGTCGAGAAGTTTGTGGTAGTGGTGTTTTTTTTCACGGATCTTCATTTCCACATCATCATTCTAAAGCCAAGTATCTCGGTTGATGTACCGTTTACTCGGCTTGGTGACCTCGAAGGCTTCAGAGGCTGCTTTGTGGATCGTGTCTTTCATTTGATTCCACGATTCTTCCACATTCGTAATGCTCGCTAATCGTGTGAGTGAGATCGTTTCTTCTTTCTTCTCGCCAAATCGCCACAATTTAATGCGCCGCGGGCCAGTGCGTTCCTGATGCTGTTTTATTTGTGGCTTGATTCGCAGGACGGCAATCAATGGACGATGTTGAGGAGCGATGTTCTCATAGCGAACGGCTTTGCAATCAGTGACAGCGGTAAAATGTCGACGTCTTTTGAGAATATAATTCGATTTGCGTTTTACTGTTCCCAGTATAAAATGTAGGAAGATGAGACAATTGTTTGATGAACTATGTATTCATAAGTACAAGTTCATGGGTGTCCGTAAAATCGATTATACGCTCGCCACCCTCATTGCCCGCTCCGAACCTCTTTCCCCCATGGCACCTGCTACCGCCTGCCTTTTCACCCACATGACCATTAAGATCGCCAGCAATGATAATATAGTCGTCAGCAGGCACGTGGCAAGTCTTTTCATCGAAAAGTTGCCAGAAGACATTTTTTTCTGCATCTGGCCGACCTGTCTGTGGTGCGTACGCAGTGAAGAAGTGAATAGTGTGATCAGCTGATATAATGGTGAGTTTCATCAGCCGATCATCAAATCATTCGACTTCTTTAATGGCATCACGGAACCCCTCTGAGATGGAAATGCCAACACCATATTGAGTGTGTGGGCTACCAAAATAGAGATAACCATTTTTACCGCGTTCGCGTTCAATGTCGCAGCTTTTGGCACTACACCATCGGGTTTCTTGCAGAGCGCAGATATCAATGCGCCTTTTCTGAAGGGCTCCTGTGATTTCCTCGGTCTTTGCCGTTAGGGTACCGACATTTAACGTGCAGACACGTATTTGCTTTGTTCATTTTGTTCGGACTAACTTGCTTACGTCCTGACGCCGTCCATGCGTCAAGAACCTTTGCCCATTTCTCGACAGGACCGGGGCCCGTCCTGCCACATCGACTGAGGTGGACGCCCTAGCATTTCTCCGAGGCTTCTGACTCGGCTTGGTCGGCCTGTCGCGGAACCTGTCACCAAGAGAGATCAGGTAGGATTTAGCATAGTGGAATAACTCCAACTACACTATATTTATCTCATTCCATGATCTCAGTATTTTATTTTTGTTTTACTGAGGATAGTACAGAGTACGTTGTCTCAAACCCTCCTCCTTTACCTGGGCTTGGGACCAGCATACTATGTATGTTAATTGCATGGCGGTGTTAAAGAGGGTTCTCAGTAAATTTTAAAAATAGATTAGTATACTATTATTAACTTTATTTTAGCAGATATCATGGATATATGGAGAGTAGTTCGGAGCCTAGATGTCATTTAGAGACGTCATAATGATTTTTTTTTTAGATTTTTTCTGGTGGGAAGTTTCTAGGAATGTCTCCTTAATTTGACCCATTTATGACCCCCTCACTCTCCCGTTTTGCAATTGGTTTCAAAACGAAGACCTAATTTGGAAAGTGCTAATCATTTCATTTGATATCCCACATAACTATATTCGATGAAAACAACAATGATATGATGTCTGCGTTTTTACAATCCAGGAACGGCTAAATTGGATCCCATACAATGTTTAATTCGATCAAATAAACCTCCGAAGAATTTCTCGCAAAACATTATCAAGCCAGCACGTGGTTTTCAAATTTTACAATGGAAACGAAAGGATAACTCATTTCATTAATTCATCGTTAAGCACGTGAAATGTACCCATCGAGCTGTCCATTAATTAACATTAAAAAACGTGTGAACAATTATCTTCCATATTGGAGGTGTCAATTCACGAGTTTTGCCACCCTACAGAAGTGAAGCCCTCTTTGAAAAGCGAATTCGTATCTTGTTACGCTGATGTCATTATTATGATAGTAATTCTCGGATTTCCTTATTATTAACCACGCCAATGCACGCTATCAAAGTGGCTCTTCCATAAGACCCTCTTACGTACGGAAAGGGTGTAGATAGGAACGGTGTTATTCAATGGGTTAACGAATGTACACGTAACTCGCATTCAACATATCGCATTACCTGGCGATTTTTATCGTTTTCAAAAAATTTCTTACCTAAAGTGTCTAATCCTCGCTTTGAAAAGGGTGTATGGGGTTTTCGCATTTCCGAAGAAACACTTGTTAGCATGTCTTGGGAGTTGTTTTCTGCTCGTAATAATTTTGTAAAAGCTGTCCAAACGGCAACAGACATGCTATTCGATATCGCCGCTCGCAATCTTGCATTACATTTCCAAGCGGTGAAAATGGTCGTCGATAATGTTACACCTGAGTAAACAGATTTCGCCAAGGAAGATTGCTAAGAAAAAATACTAGTTATCGGATAGCCGGTCTAAATACTAATTCTTCAGATGAGATGCAATTTTGAATTGAATAATTGACAAATTTAGGCTCCTAACTAGCTTCATGTGGGAACTTCAATGAATTTCTTGAAAAATTAAGAGACTTTAAAATTCTTCTTTCGTGACTAACACTCATTTCGCGTGGAAATGTTTAGTATGTAGGCGGGTTTTCCGTGCCATAATCAGGTTTTCTGTGCTACAATCAGATTTTCAGATTTCGCATTCAAAAAGTTAAAGAGGATGTACCGATAACAATTTAAAATATTAAGAGGATGAAAAAGTAATGTCGTATTTTGTCAATAGATAGCGACACTTAAACATATCTTGTGTCGTACTTATCACATCGGGTCATACTATACGGCGATTTGAAGACGACAATTTGGGCTACAGGTGTCTCTTTGACAGTTTTATGATCGTACGTTTCAGTCTCAAATTATAGCGCGTCAAAATGAAGTCCACCAACGAAGAAATCCGTCATATTTTACGTTTTTGCCACCTGAGAGGTAAAAATGCAACGAAGGCGGCCAAAAAAATTTGTGAAGTTTATGAGTTCGATACTGTAACGATTCGCACAGCACAGCGTCGGTTCAATCGATTTCGTTCTGGTGTAGTGGATGTCGAGGATACAACCCGTACTGGTAGGCCAATCGTCGTAGAAACCGATAAAATCGTCGAAATCATCCAAATAGAGCGGCATGTGAGCATTCGCTCGACTGGCCAGGAATTGGGTAAGGACCATAAAACCGTTTGGAACCATTTGCAGAAGATCGGATTCCAAAAAAAGCTGGATGTTTGGGTGCCACACGAGTTGACGGAAAAAAATCTCTTGGACCGAATCAACGCCTACGATGCACTGCTGAAACCGAACGAATTCGACCCATTTTTGAAGCGGATGGTGACTGGTGATGAAAAGTGGATCACGTACGAAAATCTCAAGCGAAAAAGATCGTGGCCGAAACGCGCAAGCCGGCCCAGATCATCGCAAGCCCGGATTGACGGCCAGGAAGGTTTTGCTGTGTGTTTGGTGGGATTGGAAGGGAATCATCCACTATGAGCTGCTCAACTATGGCCAGGCCCTCAATTCGGTCCTCTACTGTGAGCAACTCTACCGTTTTAAGCAGGCGATTGACCAAAAGCGGTCAGGATTGGTCAATAGGAATGGTGTTCTGTTCGACCAGGACAACGCTCGGCCTCACACATCGTTGATGACCCGCCAGAAGCTACGGAAGCTCGGATGGGATGTCCTGTCGCACCTATCGTATAGTCCGGACCTGGCACCAAGTGATTACCATCTCTTCCGGTCTATGCGAAACGCTTTTGGTGCTACTAAGTTCGCCGCAAAAGAGGCTTGCGAAAACTGGCTGCCTGAGTTTTTTGCAAATAAGGAGGGGAGTTTTATAAGAGGGGGATAACGGAGTTGTCTTCTAAATGGCAACAAGTTTGCGAACAAAACGGCGCATATTTGACTTAAATCGGATAATTCTAAGTAAGTTAAATAAAGCGTTAAAATTCGATCACAAATACGGCATTACTTTTTCCCCAACCCAATATTTTCCTCCAGTTCTAGTTTGAATTAAAATTCTTAACTTTAATATATTTTTTTCATTTTTTTACAGGCTCAAAGATGGCAAGGCGTATCCCTGGACCTCAGAAATATCTTCATTAATATTATACCCAGAAGCATCTAATCAAACAATTTATACAAGACAAGTTCAAGCTGCTGACGCTGGCAATTATACATGTGTCTTACGAAATGATACACACAAGATAGCACATCACATCTTGCTTAACGTACAAGGTGAGTTTATTAGAATAGATGACGAGACTAAGGGAACATTTCCAGCGAAACTTTGGGAAAAAAACGTAACACGCGTGGCAGAATATAATACCGAACTTTCAAAATTAGTTTTTACTCCGAATTTCAATCCTTGTTGCTTTGGGAATATTCCTTGGAGATTTGTTTTAAGCTGAACTGAAGCTACTTGAATCTTTCGTAGAATTTCTTGATTGGTTTCTTGAAATCCTCAAGAATAATTCCGGTTGTAAAATTTGCCCCTCAATTTAAAATATTTGGCAGGAAGTATTTTATGTTATTAGAACGGTCTTTGCTAGGTTTTTCACACGAAAAATGTATTTTTCTTTCTTCTTTTAGATTACTTTAGTTTGTCATGCACTTAACATGAGATTTTTAGGCTTATTGTCTTCAGTTTTTGCACTCATATTTTCTAAGAAAATTTAAAAAAAACATAGAGAATCTCTATATGGGTACCTATACGTACTGAAAACACTTGTATGTTATTATTGACCAAACTTGTATCTTCTGCTCTGTTTGCACAGCTTTAGAAATATATTACACACCATTAGATCATACACATTTATTCTGTCATGAACTGGAATTCAGTCTGTAATGAACATGAAGTGTTGAGGTGGTCACAAAACCATCCTGAGTGTCTATGTTCAATATAGGACTTCCAACAGGGGGTCCTACTCTGATGACAAGTTTTGCTCTGGGTCATTCGTATAGAAATAACCTAAATCTTTCAAGACTGCTCCGCACATAGCTCCATGTAAATGTTTTCATCTTCAGTGTAATAGCTCTAATCATGGATAGACTTCTCACATGAAGTAAATGTTCATTACTGCAAGTCCCATTTGAAATGTGGGGACGGTTTCCTGTTCTTCTCGTCGGTAGAATAGAACAAAAGCTTGGCAATTTTGCCTCTGAAAATAGGAATTTTTAAGGCTATGGTACATGTTCAAAGGTTTTCTTAGTTTGAGTATCCGAAAGCGTTCAATTATGTGTGAAATTTGTTGTTTTCTTCCCTTCTCTGTCGGGTCGAAACAACGAATGGATGATGGGTATTCCTAGGATTACGGAGGTAATCGAATAATGCTCCACTTTCAAAATGATGATATTCCATCGTTTAATTTTCAGATTACAAACAACAGATTACTGAGGCAAATTCGGATAGTAGCGTTTATAGGAATTTAGTGTCCAAAATATCTATTCAACTTTTTTGTTGAGAATGCTGGGAGTCCTGAGTCCGCACCCACTTAGTGACGGAAAGGACCACTTGGGAAGCAACTTGATTCCTCTTTTGTAGTCCACGGACTCCTCTTTTTTGAGTTAAATACACAAGTTTTTCAAAAAAGAACGAAAAAGTTGAATAACGGTTTCGTCCAGGGCAGAGACAATTCATCAGCCGCTGTCTCACCCCTGCCTTGGGAGCAGCGTGACCGAAAGTAAAAGTAATCTATTCAACTATTATTTTAGTAACATGGAGTTTTGATTCGTTTAAATTGCGTTTAGTGGATTAATACAACGGAAGATCGAAACGGCGATGGTAACAAACCACCACGCTATATACTGATAAGAGAGTATTTTGACTTAACCCGCACCAAGGCTGTGATAGAAAAAAATCGCGAATCCGATCTAGATCAACCGATTCCTCTATCGAATGAAACAAAGGCTTCAGAAGAAGATCTATTAGTGCTTACAGTTCTTAGTACTTTTTATATCTTCATTCTCTTACACACCACCTCATCCAGGCCTTACGCACAGATAATCAAATCTAATTTGATCGACGCCGACCAAATTCAACCGGAAACTACCTTGCGAGTTAGGGTTATCATTCCGTATAGGATGCAGTAGCAAAGAACCCTCTTATCTAAAAATCAGGCGATGACGGCTTTAAAGGTTTCTTACCAAGGCAGAGGCAAATCGTCAGACGCTGCCTGATCTGATCTCTGCCCTGAGAGAGAGTAAGTTGGACCCCACGATTCTCACAAAAAAAATATTTTCAGCTCTGGCCAAACTTTGGTCAATAAGGCGGATTTTCGCTCAATATAATTCGTAGTCAACATCTGCGAGCCGTACGGTCACGCTGCATCGTGAGGCAGCGTCTGACGATCTGTCTAGCCGTGTCATCGCCTAATTTTTAGAAAGTTTGAGTGCTAAGCCCTAAACGAGGGGTCCGTGGACCAAAAAAAAAGAGGGAATAAGTTGCTTCCCATTTGGTTCGGTCCAGCATTAAGTTGATGCGGACTTAGGACCACATAATTCTAAAAAAAACACCTTATTATCGTTTCATGAATTGAACAATTGGTTCGAGCAGTTCCAGGCCCAAATATACTCAAATGCCAGACTCACTGCAAGTTTTAACTTTCTCAACCGATATTTTGAGCGTTCGCATAGCAATTTATCAGTGTGGATCCCACTGAAGTACGTTCAATTTATTTGAGAATAGTTACATTTGATGTGCAGCATTGCCTATGTCTGCAAAAAGTGTCGTTTTTCGTGAAAAACGTTTTTCTGTTTTCGGTTAAGCGCTTTGTATAGTGTTCGGTGTTTGACCAGCATAAATCTGATCTTACAAGCTGGCATGAAGCGAGTTCCGTTCACGTCTCCAGTTCCAGCTTCCCTCTCCTCTTCTCCTTACAAGATTTTGAAGAAAGTTATATCAGATAGGTTTTAACTCTTAGTTCTTCCACCTGAGCAAACTGAGTTTAGCCAATGCATGCTTCCACGGAGAAGCCCACTTAATTTGTTGCAATCTGCTTTTTTTCTTTGAAGTCGAAACCTATTACGATTTGTCACCCTGTAGAAATGATACTTCATCATTATCATCAACGGCGCATTCAGTCTAGGCCTAAGGAACTGCAGAGACCCCGGTTTTGCGCCGAGGTCCACCAATTCGATATCCCTAAAAGCTGTCTGGTGACCTACGCTATCGATCCATCTCGGGCAGGGTCTACCTCGTCTTCTTTTTCTACCATAGATATTGCCCTTACAGACTTTCTGGGCTGGATCATCCTTCATGTGTCCGGATAGCTGAGTGGTTAGAGCGCAAGGCTGTCGTACGGAAGGTCGCGGTTCAAATCTCACTGGTGGCAGTGGAATTTGTATCGTGATTTGACGTCGGATACCAGTCGACTCAGCTGTGAATGAGTACCTGAGTCAAATCAGGGTAATAATCTCGGGCGAGCGCAATGCTGACCACATTGCCTCCTAGTGTACCGTTATGGTCTTGAATGAAGTGCTCTAACACACTTCAAGGCCCTGATCCAACATGGATTGTTGCGCCAACGATTATTATTATTATTATTATCATCCTTCATGTTGAGCCGGATTTTATCCACAACCAGACGGTCGTGGTATTGCTCGTAGATTTCGTCGTTATGTAGGCTACAGCATCGTCCATCCTCACGTAGGGGGTCAAAAATTCTTCGGAGTATCCTTTTCTCGAACGAAGCCAAGAGTTCGCAATTTGTTTTTGTTCCTAAGAACCAAAGTTTCTGAGAAATACATAAGAACAGTTTTTGTAAGCTTTGTAAGCTGCAAAGACACTTACAGTTTTCTAATATGCTTGTTTTTTCCAAGAAAAAGTTGACCTTCTCATATTGCTGAATCTGTCTGGTACAAAAGCATTGGAGCGTGTGTTGGTGGGACACTTCTGTTTAACTGCATTTAGATTCTGGTAGGCCTGCACGACTAATTTTCGCCATTTTTCGAATTTGTCTGCTCTGCTAGTAAATCAGGATACTCATTCTGAACTTGGAGCTGAAGATTTTACAAAAGAAACCTGTTTTTTTTTGGTGAATAGAAATAACATCGATTTTTCAAGTTTGTTCCTCGGCTTTAGGTTTAAGGTTACATGCCTTCTTCTTGTGAACCAAGTGTTGCTATGCCTTATTCGCATCCCACTTTGAAGAATAGAGTATCCAATCCTTTCCTGAGTAACATTCCATAAAAGTTTTGTCGCTCTTGTGAGTGTATGTTTAAATGTGGGTTTCACAAATTAAGCTTCCCAGATGTCTCCGAAGATAGGTTTAGGCGCTGGAAACTGGCTTGTCCTTACCTTTTTTGTGTTTCATTTGAAGGTTTAGGTCTCGAAAGGGAGCTTCTCTTAAGTTTCTGGAATACGGGCCTTGTCAGCTGGAGTCTGAAAAGTTGTACGGTCCAAGCCTGTGGAAACTGCCTCTTCTTAGGACATACGGTTGGAAACAAAGGACTATAGTAAGATACTATAGATTTTTTATGGTCCTCTACATTAACGCTCATTCCACATCATATACTGATTGCTCAAAGCCGTGATTTGAATCCAAGTGTGTGGTTTGTTTCCACTTGAAAGGTTCACAGATTCCATATTTATATTTTAGCCGTAGTTGACGGAGTTATCTGCCTTAGTTTGATAGCCCTTCGCTGGTATGAATTGTTTGCCTCTATAGTATTCTACCACATTTTCGAGACAGTGTCTTTGCTTTTTTAAGGAAGTAGTTACATAAGGGATTAGATATTGTCTGCTAATTTGTAGTCTAGCCTAAAATTGATAGACCAGTAGCTTCCTCCATACTACAATTTTTATTTTTCAATGCTACTTAGGTTTGTACAGATGAAGGGGGTAAGTTTGTAGTTTGGAGGAACCTACTGGTCTATCAAGGAATTACATGACAAGTGGTACTTCGAGAGATATGTCACTTGCGATATGTTGTGCAATCACCTAGCTGTGAACTTTTTTATCATCTTTCTTTAGATGCGTGTTTCAGCGAAGGCAGCACATCCATGACAACTCGAAATCGGAGCAACGAGATCAAGAGACTAGCGTTCTACCCGCTACAAGGATACAGAATGAAAATATCTTTGATGCGTCCCGGGATTATTTTAGTTATTATCTTCGTGACAGCAGGAAGCGCACGAACACCCTTACAACTTCCGCACTCCTTGTCCTACTATAACATTAATCCCACACTAAAACCTGCTGGGGATTACTTAAACATTTCTCTATATTTTCCATATTTAAAAACTTGGGACTTGTTTTGCCTTGAAATATGCTTTTTCCCCAAAATCGATTTAAATACCCTGAATGCTACGCTAACAAAATATAACGTTGATGTCGACTTGAAATGTGTACGTTCACATACCTATGTTCATATGAAGCATTTCTAAGAGATTTTCTTTTGTGATCATCGAAACTTCCACTCTAGGGACCGAGAAATTCTTCGTAAAGCTTTGGCTGAACACCCCACTATGAAAGAGCTTTGTTTTTTGTATTGTAAATGTATACATGTTGGAAATTTTGCTGTGAAATTGCTTTTCCTCGAATTCAGGCTTTTCCCAAGCTATGTGTTTTATTGGCAATCTGCGCTCTCCCAAATAGCATTTGTGTCGACAATTCGCAGAACTAGCCTCCTTCGGTGCTCCTTGCTTTCGCATATAATGAGCAGTTCCCCGAAGTCGCAAAATGTCCTGTGTTCGTTAAAAGAGTATACACACACCTCTCTACGCAGAAAGAAATATCAACCGCGATATAGCGAATATTGCATGCCGGCAGCAGGAATGTGTTTTATTGCGCACAATCGGAATTTCTCTGAGAATTGATTGATACCAGGAAATGTTGGGTGTAGTAGCTTAGGGGTAGTTAGTTACCATGAATTCGTCACAGTCTGCAGATATCACATAATAGTATTGATGTCGTTGCTATGTTCCAGCAATTTTCTAGCGCAAGGTCCTCTTGCTTTAGATTTTGTCCTTCCATAATTAACATAAGTTATAATTGTACAACTTCTGGGTTTTCAACACTCCATCAGGAAGAAACTGGCAACTTAAACGATTGCTGTTCCCGACCCTTAATTCTGGATATCGCGACGCATAATAGTATAATTAAGTTTGGAAGTATGGAAGGATTCTCATAACTGGGATTCTTCGCCTGCTATTTCAAAGTTCCCCGAAGGATCCCAGATCTAATGGAACCTAGCATAAGAAACTTTTGAAGTTGTTCGCTGGGATATGGTATTCGTTTCCATGATATAAAGGCATTCCCCAGCGTAACTACAATCAAGTTTTCATCTTTAAAATATTCTGGTTTCAAATTAATCGGTCATCAGTAGAAAGCGAATAATATTAGGAAAATTTGTGGAAGTCGTGGTTTGAATAACATGTAAAGCGCGTTACCCCCGGGATAAAGCCCTGAAGGACAGGATTGCCTACTAACCTGAATTCTCCTAAACTGTGATCATTACTTCGCCCAGCTGCCTCTACATTGGCTTTACGAGGAACTCTATTCCACTAAAGAGGCTGTAGTAGAAACGAAAGCTCCTGATTTCCTTCCCGTCTGTTTCTTCCACTGAAATAGCTCCGATTCTGGGAAATTTTCAGCTGGGGCAAACTTTGTTCAACATACTGGGAATATTCTCTTGCTGTCGTTACGTAAAGAAGGATACAAGAAGAATTTTTCCATTTTCCGCGAAAGGTACATCAGATTGTGTTGGGCGTCGTATTGCTTCTTGCCCCTCATATATCTTCTCTTTACATTTACTTCGTCCTTCTACTTTGGAGGAAATTACATGACCTTTGGATTCGTTCTAGTTTGTACGAAACAAGAGAGAATCATGGATTCTGAGAATGGCTCTATAATTGTGTTTCATCGAAGTTGCTGTGCTAAAAGATATTTCTCGTTTCCGGGAAATCCTCTGCTTCTTCCCACATCGTTAAAGTGAAACCTGTAAGCGTGTTTCTCAGCCCCAAATGAACAAATTGCGCCGTTTGCTGTTCTCCTTTTGATGGCTATAGCTTGAAATAGAATTTCTAGAAAATTTTGAGAAAGGATGCAATTATCCTTGTGTTAGAAACGTTGATTTGCTTCGTTTAGTTCTTGTTTAATTTCTTCGCTGCTCTGCTCACTTTAGCTCCTAGAAAGTTTTTACGGTGCATATATAGTTTATCATGCTTTGTTTTTGAATTGCAGGATTTCACCCAAACATTCAACGAGTCATTTCCATTTACGCTTTAACTTTGTAGAAATTCCAGCAAAACAGCTTTGTGCCGCTTCCATGGTCGGCAGTTACTAGAAAAAATTGTTCTCCTTTTCAGTTTTTTTTCGTTCTTTCTTCTCGCCAATGTTTATTTGCCGTATCAAGTTTAAAGGAAAAGTGAATTTGAAAAGCTGGAATGGTGACATTTTTTGGCCCCATTAGTTAAGAGTGACGAATTCATATGAAAATATTAGAATGTAGTTTTCTTAATCGCTGAGACATGGGCAATATGGAACTCTATAAAGGGGTTCTTAATAGTTTTAATAAACCAATTCAACTATTCATTTTAATCTCTTTTATCTTTCCTGATAAGCCTAGGTTTGATAGTTCATTCAAATAACAATAACTCTGCTTTTCCTTCTTAGAAACAAACTCATTAGAATTTTATGTACAATGTGATATGGTGGCTTGAATTCTATGCGAAATGTTTCCATGGTTCTGACTTTCAGATTCAATTGGCAGAATTCATGGAGTTCTTCTTGAAGCTTCGCGTTTCCAAACAAAATGTGCAAGGGGTTGTGCGTCTAATGGCATAGCCTATATTTATGGCATATAAATATTTTTCCATGATAAGCGCAGTAAAACTTCGTTAATTTTTGATGAGTTTTACGGTACTCACATCTGCCTCGATGTGGTATAAGTAGCCAGCCCTTGCTATCTGGCGGTGGCTACAGTAAGGAAGTTGAAGAATGTTTCACTCCTTACGGCATTGAACCACGGTTCAAATTGCACGCGAATCGTATCTTGACTCGCTGACCCGCTTTCTGAGCAGCTCGTCAAAGCACTTATTTTCGGCTGTATCTCTGGGAAAGGCGACTCAAATAATAGTGGCTTTAAATAAATTTCCCATATTGTTCAGTTTACCGCGACAACACGACGTTAACTCAGCAGTAAGCTAGTGGAAACTATTTCTGTATTTTGTTGAAGAGACCCACTGCGATGTCCTACCCATTTCTTCGCCCAACGCAAGTCCTGTGTGTATTGCCCTTGTTTTAGCTCCTCTCATCTCTACACGAAATTCTTCGACAGATTATCAGATATCCTAATTCTGCTTTTCCCCTCTCTCTCTTCCTAGTTTGTGGTGCCTTTAACCTCCCTGTGCTCGCCTCGCCAATTATTCCCGCGTCTCCCCCTTCCTGACAGCTCGTTCCATCCTTCTCGTCCTCTATGCACCTTCATCTGTGTAGCTCTTCAGTTCACCCCAACTAGAAATCACTTAAATCAGACTCTTGATCTTGTCCTTTATTTCATCTTTGCCATCTTAACACACAACCGAGCCTTGCAATCCATGTATTCAAGTCTATTTAACTTGTTTTTATCGTTTGTCCTCCAGATCCTTGTTTTCGCACCTATCCTGACTCACCATTGTGATTCATAAAAAGACTACATCTCAAAAAGAAAAACAAATCTTCTGGAATCCACACTGATCTCATCTCATTTTCAAACTCTTCGAACGTTAGTAAAGTCACCGATAACAACCCAGGACGGAATAATGTCAAGGCATCTGGAAATTGCAAGCCCTCCAAGTCTCACATCCGTTCTTCTCCCGCTTTCATCGTATTCGCGAGCTCCTGTCTTTAATTACTTTTGCTCAAAATATAATTCCTCTTCCTCTTTTCCACTCCAACTGGATCTTTTCTTAATAATACCCCTTCTTACTTCTTCTTGATTTAAGTACCTCATTGGTAATCTCTCTCATCAATGTCTGTATTATTTTTAACAAGAGCCTCGATGGTTGCCTGGCCTAAGGAAAGAGGTCCTCGTTATTTCTACACACAAAAGTGTCGATCGTATTCTTGTCGAGAATTACTGTCAAGTTTCATCTTCTACTGCTACGCAAAAATCATTGAGAGATATGTTCTCCATCGGCTAACCACTCACTTTAGCTAAAGAGCTGCGTGGCTTTGTGAAACGTTGGTCAACTGGTGCCAAACTACTAGATTTGAACGAGTTCGTGTCCAAATATCTAAGTTTTCAGTGTGAAGTACACGCTATCTATACGGGTTTCTCTAAATCCTTTGACTATGCTAATCATATGACACTTTTATCCATACTCGATTCACCTAACATTCCCCTATCCCTCGGCTCGCTTCCTCCCTCTCGATGATTTCTCCAGCGTTTCTTTTGGTGCTGCCTATCTCGCTCGGTTTTCTTTGACTCTGATGCACTTTAAGGATCTATTCTGGGTCCATTATTATTTTTATTCTTCATTAACAACTTTCCTTCGCTCTTCATTAGCGCTTCCTTGCTTTACCAGGATGATTTCCTCTGTAGCCGCCCCAACAGACTGTGTGTTTCTATAATCGAACCTAAACACTCTGGTTCACTGGTTTTTATTCAAAAATTAATTAAAATCCATTCACTATCTGTCTGTCCGTCTGCCCATCACACGCACTTTTCTTAGAAACGACTGTACCGGTTGACACGAAATTTGGTAACAAATTTGGTACATTGCTGCATTCAACTTAAAGGGGTATACCTAAAAGATGCATGCAAAATTTTGTTTCACCGAATATGGTCATGTGGAGCATCACATGAAAGATCTCGATTAGTACTTTCAAAGCAAATATTAGTTTTAACATTGGTTACAAAGGCGAGGGGTGCGGGGGTCCGAAAGGCTCAATTATTTGAAGTATGCATTCTCAGAAACTACCCAACCGAAAAATCTGAAAAAAATCGCAATTCGTATCTAAGCCTCAAAATACTTTCCGTTGCGATACCTGATCAAATAAAGTTAATAAGAGAATATTATTACAACTTAAAAGTTAACTGCGAACCTCCCTTGATCCGCAGAAGCATAGGCTTTAGTAGGGAACATCATATAAAATCAACAAAACCTCTCAAGCCTCCCGCTCCCGGTTTTCAACTTGTTTGTTAATGAGTTGGCACTAAATGTCAGCAAATACCACTCGTCTCTGCCTTGAGCCGAGCTTTGAAGTTATTTGTTGCTTTTTGCAGCATTGCTAGAGGAATTTCATCCACCTCCTGTCGGATCCACTCTTTCATGCTTCTCTATTGTCTTTGGGGGAATGTACTTCCAAGCCCCCCTTTCGATTGACGTATGACATGTTTGCACGCGATAATTGCTGCTGTGATAAGCTGCAGTAACTGTCAAACTTCACTATATCTATTCTTCCTTCTTGGTTATGCCAAGTCATTCCTCCTCCATTGCCATTCCGCAGTATGCTTCTCCGTCTCCGTCTAGTTGCGTTGGCTTAAAGTCACAAACTCGTTACATTTTTGTATACAATGATAACGTATGACTCTGAAGGTCATATCTAAACGGTAGCGTTCAGATACTACTTCCGCAATAGCTCTGCTTGAAAAATGCTGACGTGAGTCAAAAGGCTAAGTGACTCTGAAAAGGCCCTCGTTTTGACCGCGCGCGCCTTTTTCAATCCATCACTGAGAACACAATGTCAAAATTGAAGTTTCGCGATACAGCTTTTAGTAAGACTGAGTCTACTTCTGGTATATATATTAGAGTTGATCCCCGTTCCTAAATATTGCTGGGTTCGTAAGATTTGACTGTCCAGCATTCATGTATGCTGCGATATATTTAATATAATAGTTGACATAGGAGCTGCAGTAAGCGTTCAAAGCCTCTATAAACATGCCGGCATATTCTGCTCTTTATATGTACTATGGCTATGCACATTCAAAAAACCATCTTTAATTGTACGCTCCTTTTCTGCTGAAAGTAGTTTTCCAGGTTTGTATATGTTATGTATATTGGCTTTCTTGGTCCACAGTTCTTTGTTTTGTTTCCGCTTAGATTTCATATCCAGGACTACGCGAAGATACTTCGTACTAGTGAGTAATGTCAGTTTCTGGTCGTTTAACCGGGTACGTAATTTTAATTTTTCTTGGATTAAATTGAGGCCGCAGCTTACAACCTATGACTATAGTGCATCCTTTATTACCTCACTGATAACCTCGAGGACCAATTTCGCCACATTGTCCGCACACATAACTACTTTAACCCATTTTTTTTAGAAGTTTATCTAGGATTTTATCTTTAATTAATACCCGGAGAATAGAGCAAAAAGACTCCTTGCTAAATCGGCTATGAGTTGGGACTTAAGCATACACTCAAAGTCTTCCCTGCTTGTCGTAAAAGGCGACTAAACAGGGTAGACATTTTTTGGCTAGCAACCTGCAAATTTTGAAACTTTATGGCTACAGAAGGGTGAACAACGCCTCAGATGGGGACTCAATTCGCGGCTTCGAGCTCTAGCTACTGAAAACGGACTATGATTGGTTTTTGGAATGTGCACACGCTCCCCGACAACGATAGTGAGGGTCCTCAGAATGTTCGCTCTCCCCAACTTGGGCATGGTTTCCATCGATAAAAACTGGACATTCTAGGTCTAAGCGAAATAAAATGGTGGGACTCTGGAGAGTACTCTTCTCCCTCTTGCGGCAATGTGCTTTTATACTGTGAAAAGCCAAAGTAACAGACATGAATCCGGCGGTTCCTGACCTGGGAGCTGGTTTCTCACAGACTTCTAACTGCAAGATTCCAGTTCAGGTTATGAAGCATCACAATTGTACATTGCTACGCACCAACGACGACTTCCGATATAGAGGATGCTTTCTGCAAGCAATTAAACACAGTTCAGCGGAAGCTTCCTAAAGGTGACATTGTTATTGCGATATGTGATCTGAATGCCAAAGTGGGATCTGACCACACCTTGCTCGGACATATGATGGGGAAACACTGTCTTGGTGACAGCAACGGTAATCGTGGGAAGTTTGTGGATTTCTGAAACTTCCACCACCTCATCTTTGGTGGCACATTGTTCAAGCTTGTCATAAAGTCAATTGGGTTCCAATTCACGGAGACTATTCGAGCAGTCAGTTTGACCACTTTTCCATCAGCAATAGATTTAGGAGTTGTTTTCTGAATATGTGTAATAAAGAGAAGCGTTAATACTGGCCTCGAAAGAAATCACCATCTGATGGACGCTTAGCTCTGATTGCGCGTTGTGTCTTCTCGCAGGGCGGGAGAACCACCGACCCATTAAGTTCAACATCGATAATCTGAAAGCTACTTTGTTGCTTAAGAGTAATGATGAACATTGAGCCGCCATAAAAAACGGTCTTCTTTCCGGTGCTCGGTCTTCGATTACGTCCCTCGTCACATGATCTGGCTGACTGCGGAATCGTGGAAGCTTTGTTGACTGCTGCGAGCAATGGCACGGATGACGTGCGAAATTCGATACCATGTTAAAACCCGGGGACTTCATCGTAGTGTTCGATGTGACAAAAGGTGAGGGTAAGGAGAACGCAATAGTTTCAGAAGGGTATATGGCATCACGCAAGAGCCTGCATTTGGTCACAAACCATTCGATAGCCTTGTGAAAGACGTTAATAGTCGTAGAGTTGGAAGAAGCACTTCATTACGATTCTTAACCGCGTCACATTCGGTGATGCTTTGCCTCTTATGGATGAAATGGCTTCTAAATGAAAATGAAATCATCTCGGCCATTAATGTACTCAAACGGAGTCAAGCTGCTGGACTGGACGGCCTCCCCACAGAGTTATTCATCGCCGCCCCTGCAGTTGCCACAGATCTGGTATTTGTGTATCTGGCGTGTTGGGAAATTAGTAGCTATTATCATATGATGACGCAAAATGTCAGATTTTGCATCGAAATAGAATTTGAGAGTAATTTGAGGTCGAAAGCGGAGCCTGCCAGGGTAGCATTTTGTCACCTATATTATTTCTTCTTGTTATCGGTGGCGGTCTTCATGATGCCTTGTCCAGAGGAAGTGAAGGAGTTGAATGAAACAGAACATATTTCCTCAGTCATCGCGACTACGCTGATGACATCCGTTTGTTCTCACACCGGGCCATGTATCTTGGCTGAATGGCACTGGATTTGGAAAGATAGACAAGTAGAGTAGACGGACTGAAGATAAAGACCGACAAAATCAAGGTTCTCAGTCTGACGGTTCATTGCATTCTCCCCATCAACGTTAATGGACAGAGCATCGAAAGTGTTGGTCAATTTGTATATCTGTCAACGGTGGCATTGAACTGAATGTCGCTCGGCGCGTTAACAGCGCTAGATCCACTTTGCTACCTTGTGTAAAATCTGAAAAAGCAATTATGTCAATATCAAGTTCAAGTTGGGGCTGTTCTGCGCTCTTTCCGTGTTGCTATATGAAAGTAGCATAAAAAAGTTACCCACACCGATACTCAAAAGCTCCAAGCCTCATCGGGGTACTCTGGTTTGATATTATTTCGAACAAAGAATTTGGTTGGCGCTCAAGCGAGCTACCTATGGGCAATGTAATCAGAAAGGACGGGAATCCCCTCTCCCAACATGGCCGACGAGTGGGTCGCCCCAAGAGTAATTGGCGCAGAACAGTTGAGGTGGAATACAGGCGGAGGAGGAGTTGTAGCGCATTTCAGCGGACCGTGTATGATGGCCTGTGGGTATGGTTGAGGCCCTATACCCCACCAATGGCTGAATGACAACCATATTGTTACTTACAATACACGCTTCCTTTCCAGCTACTACATAGCCTGTATTAAAGAAGAAATACGTGTTCATTAAAAGTTCTGGTATCTCACTGTTCGGGCCCGGTCCGATCTCCTTAGAAAAGATGTTTACGATGAATTGACAAAAATGCAATCAGGATCTCTTCTTGACATTCTTAATGGCCTTCTTGTTTAAAAGATTTCCAAGCAGTCCTTGTAATAGATATTGAGGGTGTCTCTGATCAATTTTCGGAGGTCAGGCGGGTATTCTCTCTTGAATCGAGTTTTCCTGTTATTCCATTTGTTCTCGGTAACTCTTGACTAAGAACTTTTTACCAGTGCAAACGTGTGTATTACGTTTTCTTCCATCGATAGATGCATTTTCGTTCAGAATCATCTTATTAATCCATTGAATTCATTTCAGGTAACCTACCAGACATACCGTTGGCAACATATCGTCCCCATGATCAAGTTGCCGAGTTGGGAAATTCGGTCCGATTCTATTGTGAGGCTTTCGTTGGAAAACTTGGACTTCCTGACGCTAAAAGTGAAATTTCGTGGTTTCAAATCAAGGATGGACTTGAAGAACAAATTGATGGTGAACAAATTACAGTTCTCAGGTAATAAAGTAAAGATAATGTGAATATTTCCAGTAATTCCTGGTTTAAGTGTCAATGACTCTTTTCTGATTTCTTGTCTTCAATTCATCTAATATTCTATTATTTCCCATCTTTACAGAGAAAACGGGCAAAACATCGGTTCCTACCTGAAAATATCACACGTTCAAATCCACAACTATGGACGCTACTTATGTCGCGTACAATTCAATGGAGCAGCACATCACTTGGAAATGTACGCTGGTCTGTTCAACGCTCCAATAGCAACAGAAATTGATAGAACCCTAACATTATATCATACGTTGGCCGCCGTTCTGTCAGCTGCCGCAGCAGCCATTGTAGTTCTAAGTATTTGGTGTCTAATTAGGCCATGGTGCTTGAGGAGGAATGGTTGCAAGAATCAGTGCCAAATAGAAAATAATATGGTTAACAACGGTTGCGCCAATGAGAACTATGGGCGACAAAACTCGATGGGCCCACGTCAAGTGTGATAATTTTTTCAGCTGCAAACAGCCCCAGGCATTTTGGAAACCAAATTTTTAATTTAAAAGAAAACTCAGCTAAAAAAACCTAGAACTGAAAATCGCGTAATTAGACATGATTTGTTTTGATATGTATGTTTAAAAACATTTAGAAAGACTATGCTATGTAATAACATTGAATTTAATAATAATCTTAGTGCGTAGCGGATGTAGGGAAATATAGCGGCAAAAGGAGACGTGTAAAGATAAAAGAAAGTCTCCTGAATTTCCCGGAAAGTATTATTAAATGTTATGAAACGAGAGAATGTGTCTAAGTATTGTTTATTATTTTATTATTGAAACGCTACTCTATTAGTTTCTAAGCGCTATTTATTTAAAAATTTAGATTTAAATCAAATCGGTTATTCCAATTCACTGAAGTTAGACGATGCTCTGTACGGGGGTCAGTTTTAATTCATGATGACTTGTGATATTTGTATATTTAATGATGTCTTCGACCCCCCGTACCTAGATTCGAACCAAAATTATCAAAATTCGGAAAAAATAATTTTACTCTATAAAACTGCGTTATTAGTATGTGCCATGATTGCGAATATTGTTGAAAGTGCTGAGCTTGGCAACAAGTATCGATTTAAATATTGTATAAAACCTTCCTACGTCTGCAGAAGTAGCTTTTCCTCCTTTCATATACAGAAGGTGGCTTCACCCCCTTGACCCGAATTATGAAAGTGTCACGGGAATCAGTTTGCAAGGATAACTGATTTTCAATCACGCCTTTATTTATGTAACTTCATATCTCATTGTAATTTATATTGAAGGACCTCATCTTTATCAACTCCGAAGGACCCTGCACTTGTATTTGTTGTCGACAAACTCAGGGGCAAACTAATTTCAGTGAACTGCCGAGCTAGGAACGCGATATACGAGAATATATTTTCTTATTGAAATGAAAATTGTAAATACATAGTTTTTGCTTTCGAGAATTTGACTAATTTCAATATTGTATTTTATTCTTGTTCGAATATCATTTTAATTTCAAGAAAACATTGGGAGGTAAAAGTGGTGTTTTCGTCTTTTTTGTTCTAAACATTTAATTAGTAAAGTGAGTAAAGTGAGACATAATCGCCTACACGATGGAAAGTTTTGTAAAATACATATAACTCCGCTGTTTATAAACTAACGTCTATGATATTCAATTTTTTATACTCTTATATAGTAAAGTACATTATATTTTGATAGAGTCGACATGTCATAAGATAACGTTCTTTTTGTTGTACTTAGTCGTAGAAGATACAGGAAAATATCTACCCATTATAAAGACAGGAATTATATTTTTTGCTATTGAATAAAGAATGAAAATAAAAAGGAAATATTTGATTCTAGTTCAGAAAATTTCATTAACAATACGGTTTATTTCAGAGACTGTGTTATCTATGTCTAGTACTTCAGGCTTGGAGGCTTGTAAAATTTAGGAATCCGAATCTTTCGTCAGCATATCATTGCAGAGGAATAGTGCAAGCAAAATTTGTATCCATTCTGGGGGAATATGGTACCGTTTATCTATAAAATATTCAGTCGCGGCCAATGTGGACAAGTTGAAAAATTTAAATTACATCCATTTATGACCGAAATTTTCAGCCACATTTAAGGGAGTCATCCCGTGTGAGGGACATTTTCTTGGCTTTTTTTAGAATTTTTTTGTGAAGAACTGGATAAAGATACAAATACGCATTTTTCACCATAGATTTAGTAATATCTTGAGCATGCATAGTAATTTTTCCAGCTAGATCGCATAGTTTGAAATATAGTATTGAAATACAAAGCAATTTATACACCCATCTCCAAAAAAAGGTGTTTTGCTGCTGCCACGCTAGAAGGCGCTGTGATCATCTTAAAGAAAAAAGTAAACGGCATTTTAACGTACGAACTTAACTACAGTCCGCAAAATAGGATTATTAAAAAATATTAAAAGCTAAATTTTTGCGTTGCGTTGTTAAACTTTTTTTGCGAATTTTGGTGTTTTTTCAAGGTTTCTTTAGTGAATAGAAAAAAACTATCACATAAATCGCAATTATCCTAGTTTGTGGACCGTAGAAATATGTTCTGAATAAGTTCTGAAAATTTCAAAGAATTTCATTGGATAGATTTTGGGCTATAGTGGCGGCCGATTTTCAACATGCAGTTTCCAGAAAAACGCAGTTAAAAAGTAGAATGCGATTTTCAGCCATAAAATCTTAACTGATCATTAGTCAGCTATACCTAGTCCATAAACCATAGGTTTCTTCAAGGAACACATGTACAGCCTTGGCTTCAATTTTTGCTTTTTTAGCGATGTCATTCGAACGTCATTTGAAGCGATAAATACGAGCTCTATTATGGTAATCGACATAAATCTGGCATGGGACTTATCACTTGTTTAACACTATAATTTCCGAATGACTCCGAATATCAAAAAATCACTTTGTCTATATATTCGACACTATACGTAGATCAATCAAATTGATGCCAAAAAAATTCAATTCCTCGGATCCCTTAAGAAGCAAGGCAAGGATCGGAAACGCGAATTATTGCCCTTAAAATTTTTTACCTGGATATTTGCAGACTATCTACAAACACCAAAATAGGGTAAAATTTAAAAAAAATTATTAAAGATTTCTACATGTTTATTAAAAGGTAAAAAAATAAAATGTATCAACTGGTCCTCCAGTTTGGGGGTTGGGTAGGGCTTACAACTCTACACGGAAAACCGATATTACCAAGCCACGAAAGGAGCCTCAGACAGGATGGATCTTACAACGACGAACCAGGCAATGACAACATATTAACGATTTGCGCATTTTTTCGTGGAACATGCGCTCCCTGTACAGACCGAACGCTGCTGAGCAGCTAGCCGATACTCTGTCCCAATATAAGGCTGATGTAACAGCGTTGCAAGAGATGCGATGGACAGGGACCGGTTTCCTGGAGAAGAACCGCTACACCATATATTATAGCGGCCATCCAGTAAACCATGTGCTCGGAGTAAATTTCAGTCAGCCAAAAATGAAACCTGCTGTTATCGCCTTTGAAAATATAAGCGAAAGGCTATGCACTTTGCGTTTGCGAGGCGAGTTTAAAAATATAAGCCTCATAAAGGTTCAAGCCTCTACAGAGGAGATTGCAGATTCGGAGGAAGCTACCTTCTACGAGGCAGTAGAACGAACCCTCGAAACCTGTCCCAGATATGATATCAAAATCATACTTGGGAATTTTAACAGCCAAATAGGAAAGGAGCCCGTATTCAGGCGATACGTTGGCTCCCACAGCTTACACCAAAATACCAATGATAACGGAGTGCGGATCATTCAATTAGCAGCGTCATGCGAAATGGTTGGTGGAAGTACCTGGTTTGCGCGGAAAGCGGTCCACAAACATACGTGGGCCTCTCCAGATGGAATCACTTTCAACCAAATTGATCACGTGTTGATCGAACACCGCCACCTCTCAGCCTTGATGAATGTCAGAACATATAGGGGGACCAATATAGACTTTATTGCACGTATGTGGCTAGTATCAAGCCTGATCTGGATGCTCTTTCGAGGCTTTTAAATCCTCTTATAGCGTATCAAGTCATAGTTGTCGATGTTCAGATCAATTTTGGCAAATGAATTCTCGTTAGCGCGAACCGCGTGACCATACCGTCGAAGATGCCTCTCTTGCAATTTTTCCACGATCGATGCAACCTCATAACAATCGCGGATATCCTCATTTCGGGTGTGGTCAAAACGTGCCACGCCACTAGTCCGACGTTCATTACCGCAAGACACCGTTCATTGTCTTTTATAGTCGGTCTACACTCAGAACCATAGAGGGCGATAGGTGTGATTAAGTCTGTTTCATGGGGATCGGTCGTCAAAAATTCAGTTTTGTTTAGATTCAATCTGAGACCCTTCTCCATGTGGCTATCCTCCCATTTTTGGACAAGTTGCTCGAGATCATCATCAACGGTGCAACAACCGGTATTCGGTCTTGGCCTGCCTTAATAAGGAACTCCAGACGTCGATATCCCTAAAAGCTGTCTGACGTCCTGACCTATGCCATCGTTTCATCTCAGGCAGAGTCTGCCTCGTCTTCTTTTTCTACTATAGATATTACCCTTATAGACTTTCCGGGCTGGATTATCCTCATCCATACGGATTAAGTGACCTGCCCACCGCAACCTATTGAGCTGGATTTTATCCACAACCTGACGGTCATGATATCGCTTATAAATTTCATCGTTATGTAGGCTACAGAATCATCTATCCTCATGTAAGGGGTCAAAAATTCTTCGGAGGATTCTTCTCTCGAACGCAGCCAAGACTTCGCAATTTTTCTTGCTAAGAACTCAAGTCTCCGAAGAATACATGAGGTTTGGCAAAATCATTGCCTTATACAGTAAAAGTTTTGACCCTATGGTGAGATGTTTCGAGAGGAACAGTTTTTGTAAGTTGAAATAGGGTCTGTTGGCTGCCAACAACCGTGCGCGGATTTCATCGCCGTAGCTGTTATCGGTTGTGATTTTCGACCCTAGATAGGAGAAATTATCAACGGTCTCAAAGTTGTAGTCTCCTATCTTTATTCTTCCCATTTGACCAGTGCGGTTTGATGTTGCCACCATATATTTTGTCTTGCCTTCATTGATGTGCACCCCAAGATCTCGCATCAATCGCCGCCTGCTCGATCTGGATGAAGGCAGTTTGTACATCTCGGGTCGTTCTTCCCATGATGTCGATATCGTCAGCATAGGTCAGTAGTTGGGTGGACTTAAAGACGATCGTACCTCTCGCATTTACCTCAGCATCACGATTTATCTAGTGTGAAAAGTAAAAAGACTTTTGGTCCATCCTGTGTAATATTTTTATTCGTTTCACTGCCCTTGAGAAAGTGGCTTAGAAGAATTAAACATTTTCCAGAAAGCTCATACGCGCGTATTTCCACCAAGTTTTCTACAGAGAAGCTTTGAAGCATCATTCGCTCACAGGTTCCATTAAGATCAATTCTAAATGAATCTTTAATTAAACTCTGCCTTTGAGAGATTACACGTTTGGTGGCAAATTGCGGTTGCAGCGAGATTGCACCTGTGTGGACAAGTTGATCAGGTTGTGGCAACCTCAACTTGCCCACACACGTTCAATCTCACGCCAACCAACAACTTGGCTGCATGGCTGTGGCTAATGTAATGCAATTGTACACGATGACAACGCAAAATCAAGGTAAATATTCGTTGAAGGTTTGCAGTTTCCTTCCAGCGGCAAGCCTGTAGACGGACAAATTGTTGAGTCAAATTAGAAAGTCCTTAGAACAGAAAACCGATATAGGGGTTAGCAGGCTGGAGATCACTATAGTCCGCAAGGATATAAAGGAGATAACCGCGAAGTAGGGAGAGTGAGAATAGGCTGAGTTCTGTAACGGCATTGGGAGCAGGTGACACTGAAGTGGCGCTTTAGATGAATTGAATTTGATCACATTGCGGATACATTCACCAGTTCCAAAATCATATCAACAAAACCTGTGGAGCTGATCTATTGCTTACTGTGCCAAGAGAAAGAGGGTGTGAACCATCGACACTTGCAGGTAACAGCAGGTGCCCGCTAAAGAATATTTGGGCGCACGAGGGTCCCATGTGTATAATACATGGCTCGTAATGTACATGCATTGTTCACAGTTTCGTAGGGGTTGTGGCTACATCCACATGGCGGACAGAGACCTTTGGGCTTGAAGCATGAAGTTGCGCTTATGACTCCGAGTGCCATATTCCTTGATTCGGTAGAGATTTAGGTATGTCTTGCATCCACCAGTATGAGTGCTCAGCCATACACTCAGTATAGACTATTAGCGTTGTTGCTTGTCAAAGCCGGGCCCTGATTATGGTCACGAAATCCGTGTTTTAAGAAGACAGCGCAGTTAAACTTAAACGCCGGGAACTCACTTTAAACCACCGGCACGTAATACTGTTGAGGTAAACTCAACCCGAAGGTTGGCTGAATAAATTTTAAGTACAATTTCTTTCGAACAACTCCTATTAAGGACGAAAACTAAAGAAGTATTCGTAAATTAATAATTTTATTTATATTTTCAAACACAAACACAATTTAAGTCAGTTGAAAAGAGTCCTGGAAATGATCAATCTAAAGGTATTTCTTCGTTGAACCAGCAGATTTTTCTGAACACAGCTTGCCTGAGAACACAGGAAATTCTAATGACACAACACTGGGTTGGGCGGAGCCGATAGCACATCTTCTCAATACACTTTTGGAGGAAGTCGAAATCGTTGAAACTGAAGCTGAAGTAAATAATGGCAACATAATTATTCAGGATAAATTTACAACATCCTCACCTCTCGATGAAGCACTGAAGATTTCCAAGCTAGCTTGGCTAACGGAGCGAATAGTCCTTTCCGAGTAGTCGCTCTGATATGAAGACATATGTTTCACCCGTTTCACTTGGGGGATTTTCATGCCCTTCTCGTATAGCAATGTGGAAACGACCGGTGCTAAATCTGGGCTCATTTCTACGAGATCAGCTAGAAGTTGGAGGCCAGTTGTATTCTTTTCTTCTAGTTCACGTAGGTCTAATTCACGTTCGAATTGGACGAAGTTGTCACCTTCACAACATCTTTGACGAGCGACCTTATGAGCAGCTTTCAATTCTCTTTCGGCGCGTTGGATTTTTTGTTTTTGATCGGTGAGTTCTTTGTGTATTTTGATGAGAATATCATTATTATCCATTCTGGAAGTAGAAAGAAGAAAAAGATGATTTTATTGGACTTTCTTACCGTTAAATGCTTAGTTGCGAAATAGAAACCAACTCTAGCTAATTCGTCGTATATTTCACTGAGGAGTCGGACTTCACTTCGGCGAAAGACTTGAAAATTCAGACATGTTGTGTTTATTCGAGAAAACTCCGCTCCCCTCCTCTGCAATTTGAGCTATCCTAGGTATAGTGCAGGTGGTATGCTGAGTTTTGTAGCCTTTTTTCAATTTTTTGCTAGTAGCAGTGGAAAACGTCTCGTCCACGTTTTCGGCATACATTTCCGCCTCCATTTCGCCTGTGTCGCGTCTCCCTAAAATGGCACTGCCCTAGGATATCCCTCTGTTTACGGTCCTTGTTAAGTGACTCCCAAATCTGATATAGGTACTACCAAAAGCGTAGAGCCTCATGTACAGCTTTGACCAACAATGTCGCCAGGAAAGTACTTAAGGGGTACTGCTGCTTCTGGTATAATGCCCATTGAATCGCATTAATTGCTTCGGATGGTGATGGCAGAGTTCCAAGCAGTTAGGTCTTTTCTTAGGATTATTGTATTATACCCTAAAACTATCTATTCAAGTTCTTGCCTGTGGCTTACGCAGGCTTTTATAAATTAAAGCGTGCTTTCCAGGGCAAATTTAAAGGTTAAACTAAACCGTTCCAACCAATCTTCGACTAAGGTCTGAGGATATGAGGCAGACGCATACAAAATATAGAATACATATGGCCGAAATTACTACCGCGATTCTCGTCATATGATACTTGAATTAGTATTGCCCCATTCAAAAACCGCGTATCCAAGTAATAAAAAATAAGAGACACACAGACAAAGACAGCTTACGGTTTCGTTCAGGGCAGAGGGAGCCCATCAGGCGCTGCCTTATCTCTGCTCTGAGAGCACCGTGGTCGAGTTGATGCGGGTTTAGAATCCCTCAATCCCTAAACAAAACAATCTAGTTGTTGCCAAGCTTTGGACTGAAGTATGGCAAATTCGATATAATTCGCACCCACGTTGTGTATTACTAATTATAAAAAGGAGCGACTAGACGAATCCATAAACCTTAGCCTGAAAAGACGAGTCCATGAGCCGCAATCCCTAAACAAAAACAGAAAAACTTACTGAGGTTCTAATGACTCTCTAGAGCTTCGGCTTTCTACCGAAAAAATTGGCACGTTAAATTTGACCGTTCTGCTAAGTCTTGCAGCTTCACCGTTCGGCAGTGGATGGCCTAACGCCAAATACTGGCTCTGATCCCATCATTATGGAGCTTGACCGAGTTGCGTTGTAGGTTTGTAAGCCTCTTCATTATCAACACTGTACGAGAACCTTGGTAACCACATCTGGAATGTTTTGTTTGGCCAGCGAAGTTTCAGCAAAAACTGGTGGCAGCTATATACATATGTAGACCTCACATAATATTTTTTTGTGCGTATATGAAGGTGAAAAATCTAAAAAAGGCTCATCGGCTCCAGTTCCGCCGCAGAAACGCCGGAAGTAGAGGGGCGGGTGTGGGCACCCACTAAAAATCAATCCCGGTCTCTTCAGCCCTAACTCGCGGTCCCGCGACCGCCATTTAGGTATTACTTCGTGGGCTGGGTTTGCTTTTAGGTACTCGTTCTCCTTCTTTAAAATTTCCTGCTTCAGCAACTCCTTCTGTATTGTCCCGATTGCGGAGGAAATGTAAGGCAGTTCTCCTTCAACCTCTGAATCTCCGCAATCAATTTCTCCGGACTCACGGTCTCGTCCAACGGGTTCCTCCTCTCCATTGCGAAGCTTGAGCAGTGAAGCATCACATGCTCAGATATTTGATAGCCGTCTTTGATACGACTGTATATTCACCGACTTGCACTTTCACAGTGTTCTGACCGCTTCCTCCGCGTCCTCCACATAGTTTGGGTGTTTTGCTGTAAAAGCAACAGCTAGATCATTTGCAAAGCCGACAATCGCATTCCCCCAGAGATCGGAGGAGCAAGTACCCTATTCTACATGATATTTCACAACAGGATGCCCAGCACCGATCCCTGTGTACCCCTGCTGTGACAATGTACTCTTTTATTCGTGCCGTACCGGAGAGCCCTCTCTGAAAGGTCATTTTTTACTAGATTCACTAGATACTCGGAGACACCTATGGCAGTCAACGCCTCTTTAGTTATGTTCAAGTTGCTTGTTGCATCCACCGTAAATTGGGCACACCGAAAACCAACGAGGATGGGTAGGATTCTGTTGTAAATGAGCATCTCCTTCATCTTCCCCATTGTATCCAGCAGCAGATGAGACTATATGGTGCGGGGTCTCCAGATGGCGAGCTGGACTTGGGAAGCAATACTAACTTTTACTTTTTCCACTGGACAGGGAATATTACTTTTTTTAGGCATGCTTCAAAAGTGTTGACAAAAAAGGTTGCGCCTAATCTTCGCTGCCAGTTTGAAAGCCCGGTTAGGAATCCAAACCTGGGGCCTTGTTGTCGCCGATTCTATCACATATTTCCTGCCACACCTCCACAATTATTGGAGGTATCATGCCCACATTTAGCTGGATAAACGGTTATCCATTATTTTCGTGGTGAGGGAACAGAGTGGTAACAATCCCTTTTAGGAGGTGCAGGCAGGTCACATGGGGTGATCTCTGCCACCGTTTCATTACCACTCTGTAGGGGGCTTTGTAGGCCCACAAGGGTTTATATTGACACACAGCTGTTTGGGGCAGTTCTTTTTACTCCTCCGAATGGCTTCTCTTAAGCGGCTACGGCCACGGGAACATATGGATCGCAAACTTGTAATTTCGTTGTACCACTAGCAGTTGGGTTACTTACTGAGAAGCAATTGCCTTCTGGGCGATTCGCCCTTGATTTCTATGAAGATTGCCTGGTGGTCGCTATAAGTATAATCCTCACTGACATGCCAAGCGATTCTACTGACTAAAGCGGATCTCACGTTTTTCAGGTTCACTATAGGTCCCTTCCCCGGAAAGTGTATTAGGACCCAATATTCGCGAGTACCACGTCTAACTCCAAGAATGCTTCGAGAAGAAGACATCCTCTCACATTCGTTGTCTAACTGCCCCATTCAAGAGTCCCCGAATTAAAATCACCTGCTACCCTCTTGCATCCGAAACCAGAGCGCTAGGCAGAGCATAGGAGCTGTATATGTGGATTCCTTTCACCTTCGTTCTGATGAAACCTTTTTCCGTGTACTCCATTATTTCCTAGAAAGCTTGTTCTCCACAAGCCCATAGCGCTGCTTGGCCCGTTTAATCTTTGACCCAAATGCCACCACCGTGGTTTTGATATGGTTCACTAATCATGGTCACATCGATGTGTTTCTCGAGGATGGTTTGCGAGAGTAGGTCCCGCGCCACCTGTGTGCTAATCAGCGATTTGTGTGCAGGGCTCTTCTGTATTCCGGGCACCTGCTCCTGCCGGCAATGTGCCGATGGAAGACACCCTCTTTCCCTTTGCACAGTAGCAGTTCCGCAGTTCTTCCTGATATGTCCTTCTACTCCACATCTCCTACATTGCTTCGACCTGTCATTTGAACTGGTGCATGCCTTCGCAATGTAACTTAAACCAAAGCATCTAAAGCATCGCGTCTGTGCCATTCACTTCTTAAGCCAACATATAGCCCAGTCTATTCTCACTCTCCCTGTTATTAACAGTTGAGTGCTATCTCTACTGTAGGCTGATGATGGCGGTTTGTGTTGCCCCGTAGTCTTTCCACAGCGTTTTCACCGCTTACTCTTGTAGTTCGATAAGGTCGAACTATGTACTTCTTCAAGGCATCGTGGACCTGCTCCTTCCTGGTAATCTCATCTATATCTTTTGCAGATCATAGTGGTCTCGGTCTGCTAGCCCATGTGGCGGTTTCCTGCACTACTGATTTTCCGTCCAGCGAAGGTCTCCTTTTTGGGATCGTCTAATGCGACTGATATTACCTCCAAAGTTGGTGAGTTTCGAGTCTGTCTTCACTCTTCTGAGAATGCCAGCATATGTTCCTTCACCTCGTTTGAAAATTATAATTACCTCCGGTCTTATCTTCATCCGATCGCTGCTTTTTAGGAATGGTGCTTTTCTCCCGGCTTCCGCATCCGGTTTTAGAGATCCGCTCCCTTCTCCCGAAGTCGTGGTTGCAGCAATTTCGTCGACAACTTCTGACATCGTCCTCATGTGCTCCACTTTTTTTAGATTTCAGTCCTTTTTTATTTTGGAGGGTTGCTTCCCTGTTGATTCTCTCAGCCTATTCTGTAGCCTCTTCCCCGATTTATCCCCTTTCGTATTTTGAACAGGCGTTATTTGTATCGTCTCGCTTAGTTTTTCCTTCGACAACTCTCCCTCTCTTTCGAACTGGGTCTTGTCGTACCCCGAACGAATGCCTCTTGTCATGGCGCTTATATTTTAATAATTATTCCTGCGCTGCTTTATGAACTCACACAGCTTCTTTATTTGCCCACGGCAATAAAGACAGCTCCTGATTAATCGTTGCCTCCAATACCGCTCGGGTGATTCGGTACTAATGATTCCCCTCATCGAAAACTCCCGCTACACACTTCCCACTGAGCCCGTGTGGGTGGGGATCTGCAAAGAATGAGCTTCTTTTGAACGGGTCTATCGATGGAGCTAGTTCCAATTCCTCCTGCATGCTTGCATCATTAGATGCAACAGTAGCCAAAGTGCTACTGAAGCACTGATATCGGCGACCGGGAGGACGCCTGACCATTTCCAAAAACCGCTGGTATTGGGTTTCCGAAGCCCTGCACCGTGACTTTATTCTCCTTCTGCTCCTTCATGTTTTGTTTTATTTCTGGATATCGTTCCTAGCCGCTAAGACATAGTACCCTCGATGTCCATAAATGGGTTTTATGAGTATTTCTTTTCGAATAGCCTTTTCCATTTTTTGCCGCAAGCTCCTTGAGTGCCGTCTCGGGGGATTGGCTTTTCGGACAGACATGCTACCTGTGCGCCAAGCATTTATATGTTCTGAATGTGTAGACCCAGAGCTTTCACTTCCTCAGTTACTAGGGCAGAAACGATGTCATCTTGGCCTGCAGATGTTTTCTCAAATGACAGTCTTTGTGTTGAGGCCTGTTTACTCGGATGAATTTCGGCGCTTACCGGTAGTTTTGGATGCTGCTTGGGAAGTTCGCTTCAACTACATAACTGGTTTATTGTTTCCTCATTGCTTTCTGTATACTGTATACTTCCCGTTCTGTGAAAGTAGATTATCCTGCTCCAGGCTGGGTTCCTTGACAGGAGTCGATTTTAACTTCGAGGTCGTGTTGACAAAGATAGTCTCTTCGCAAGAATGTTTCCATAATAATCTTTGTACGAATTTCAGTCTAGAGCTGAATAGGTTTTCAAAGCTTGGCTGAGGAGTGTCCTCGTTTTGCCTAATCTGTGTTATACTATGGTGTTTCACCTTTATTTGGTGTTCCTAAATCCTCATCAACAGATGGCTCTTGTATGTAAATGCAGTTGATCTGAAGACTAATCAGGACAGTACTTTAGATGAAGATACCGTACTTCCTCATACCAAACCTTTATATTGTCGAGTAGAGGATTCCGAATTTGGCAACAACGATGATCTTAAGCAGGAGCTTAAGGTCACTGATTTTGAAATTTCTACTACCTAGAAGAAGGACACGATCAGATAAGACATATAAAACTTGCAACCAGGATAAGCTGATCCCCTAGTTTTTTAGTTCAAACTATAATGGGCGGTACCTCGATGAAAGTGATTCCTTCCAAAGAAATTCCAGCTAATAGATTTACTCAGACCTTTTTAACTATTTGAAATTTCTGATCCCACAAAAACTTAGTTAATGAAAGTAGCCAAAGTAACTTGCCTGTTACGATTCAATTCATCCAACTCCCTTTCAGCGTTCTCTCGTTTTTGACAAGCGTTTTCCAGTTCAGCTTCCTTCGAGCTGATTTCATTGTGCATGCATCTTAACTTGCTGAGCATCTCGCAATAAGTTTTCTTCAGCTCATTTAGCTCAATCAACTGTGGGTCTAAAAAACCAAAAATATTGAATCCATGTTTTCTCTGAGAAATATTATAGAAAACTTACTGTCCTCATCCGCTTGTCCGAAACTCTTCCTGTAGGCATCGTTCGAATAGTTGATAAGACAAAGTGTGTTCTCCATTGCCTTTATGTCCTTCTCGGCTTTTATCACTTTCTCGTTCAATTCGTTGCCCTCTTGTAGTAGGAGTTGTTTCTCCTGAGCTGTCTCGATACGAAGCTGGGTAACCGTCACTGTGCTTCCATCATCATTTTTCCCAAGCAGATCTATAGCTAGATTGTAACGAGTCTTCATTGCTTCAATTCTGGTACGACGTTCGACTATGTCTGCTTTAAGAGTGGTTCGCTCCTCAATTAGGTGTTTCCGTTTCATGTTCAGCAAGTTTAACTGGCTCTTCAAGTCGATTACGCGTTCATTTACCGTTTTCTCGAGTTCCATGCGGTGTTTCTCAATATTGAAGAGTTTGTTGTTATGCTTTGCAATTTGATTTTCCATTTGATTGACACGCATTTTAAGGACACTATGCTCGACAAGCCTCTCTTGATTTGAAGCAGTAAGATCTCTAAGTTTCTTGTTGCCCCCTTCATAGAACGTCTCTTTTTCCTTGATCATGAAAGCCTGGAGAAAAATTGGAAAATTTAGGGTTTCCACTCATGTGCTCTGAAGTGAGTCAAAATGTTGCTATAAAAATCAGAGGAGGGTGATCCGGAATTGAAAATCCCTAGATCCATCGCTCCAGTTCATGACAATCTGTGATAGGCTTCTGACTGGAAGATTCTGGTCACGGAGAATCACAATTGTTCCGTGCTATGCACCAACGGAGGCGTCCCATATAGCGGAGAAGTATCATCATCAACGGCGCAACAACCGGTATCCGGTCTAGGCCTGCCTTAACAAGGAACTCCAGACATCCCGGTTTTGCGCCGAGGTCCACCAATTCGATATCCCTAAAAGCTGTCTGGCATCCTGGCCTACGCCATCGCTCCATCTTAGGCAGGGTCTGCCTCGTCTTCTTTTTCTACCATAGATATTGCCCTTATAGACTTTCCGGGTGGGATCATGCTCATTCATACGGATTAAGTGACCCGCCCACCGTAACCTATTGAGCCGGATTTTATCTACAACCGGACGGTCATGGTGTCGCTCATAGATTTCGTCATTGTGTAGGCTACGGAATCGTCCATCCTCATGTAGGGGGCAAAAATTCTTCGAGGATTCTTCTCTCGAACGCGGCTAAGAGTTCGCAATTCTTCTTGCTAAGAACCTAAGTCTCCGAGGAATACATGAGGATTGGCAAGATCATTGTCTTGTACAGTAAGAGCTTTGACCCTATGGTGAAACGTCTCGAGCGGAACAGTTTTTGTAAGCTGAAATAGGCCGGTGTACGGATTTCATCATCGTAGCTATTATCGGTTGTGATTTGCGACCCTAGATAGGAGAAATTATCAACGGAATATCGATGAGCATGGGCACGTCATCAAAAATGCTCGTTTCTCGGGTGTTACACAGGGGAGTCATCAGATTTGGCTGACTGCGGAATTGAAGAAGCGGATCGATGAACGGAAGTGGTTAAAGGCTTTACTGACTGCTGTGAGTGGTGACGAGCGTGATGTACTTGAACTCCGATACCGGAGGAAAGGAAGTTCAATGTAGTGTGTGCTGTGACAAAAGGGAATTTGCAATTGCCCTGGTTAAGGAAGCGGAAGATAGTGCAGAAGGCAATGATTTCAGAAGTGTATATCGCATCACAAAAGAGCTTGCATTTGGTTGCAAATATTTAGATGGGCGAATGCGAACGATGTTAATAGTCGATTTCTTATTCACTATAACGAGAAACTGAGGAAGTAGATAGAACACTTTACCACGGTTCTTAATCGTATCACATCCGGTGAGGTTCCACCTCTTGTGGATGAAATGGCCAGTCATTATAACATTCGGATACAGACTGTTCCTCCAAGCACAAGAAAAAGCATTCCAACCATCAACGCACTCAGACGCTATAAAGCAGAGTTACTGTATATCTACCACTTCAATTTGTACCGAAATCTTGGGAATACACCTCTCCACGAGACTGGAAGAAGGCGGTAATCACTAAGATTTCAAAGAAGGGTACTCATTCTGAGTGTGACAATTGGAGGTTTATCCGCGTGCTCTCTGTCGTCGCGAAGATAATAGCTACAATAATGCTGGAGCGCATCAAAAAACATTTCGAAAAGTTGGTTGACAAGGAGCAGGCTGGTTTTCACTCCGGATCCTCCCGCATTCATCGTACCAACACCTTACGGATCGTTTCGGAATAATATGCGAAGTTTAGACCTTCGTTGATTTCAAAAAAGTTTTCGATAGTGTGAACAGGGCATCCCCTTGCCGTCCCCTTGTTGAGAAAGTGATCCGTGATGCTGATGTAAATGCAAGCGGTACGATCCTCTTTAAGTCCACCCAACTACTGGCCTATGTTGACGATATCGACATCATGGGGAAAAACCACCCGAGACGTACAAACTGCCTTCATCCAGATCGAGCAGGCGGCGCGAGATCTTGGGCTGCACATCAATGAAGGCAAGACAAAATATATGGTGGCAACGATAGCACCGAAGACCAAACAACCAACAACATCAAACCGCACTGGTCAAACAGGAAGAATAAGGATAGGAGAATACAACTTTGAGACCGTTGATAATTTCTCCTATCTAGGGTCGAAAATCACAACCGTTAATAGCTACGATGATGAAATCCGCGCACGGTTGTTGTAAGCCAACAGAGCCTATTTCAGATTACAAAAATTGTTCCCCTCGAAACGTCTCACCATAGGGTCAAAACTTTTACTGTATAAGGCAATGATTTTGCCAATCCTCATGTATTCCTCGGAAACTTGGGTTCTTAGCAAGAAAAATTGCGAACTCTTGGCCGCGTTCGAGAGAAGAATCCTCCGTAGAATTTTTGCCCCCTACATGAGGATGAACGATTCCGTAGCCTACACAATGACGAAATCTATGAGCGATACCCCGACCGTCCGGTTGTGGATAAAATCAGGCTCAATAGGTTACGGTGGGCGGGTCACTTAATCCGTATGGATGAGCATGATCCCACCCGGAAAGTCTATAAGGGCAATATCTATGGTAGAAAAAGAAGGCGAGGCAGACCCTGCCTAAGATGGAGCGATGGCGTAGGCCAGGATGCCAGACAGCTTTTAGGGATATCGAATTGGTGTACCTCGGCGCAAAACCGGGATGTCTGGAGTTCCCTATTAAGGCAGGCCTAGACCGGATACCGGTTGTTGCGCCGTTGATGATGATAATGGGTATCACCACCATCTAGATTCGGGATGGCAGCCGACGTCGGCTTCTTGCCCAAGGTTGAAAGAATGCTTTTGTTTGGACTCGATCAGATAACATGCTTTAGCGTGTATCTAAAACCGAATAAACCGAAGCAGGCTTAAGGTTTTGTAGGACGCCGCTTTGAACACGGAGGAACCGGATCCTGGCTGGGGTGTCTTCAATGCCAAGATACTCGAATAGGGCATGTCTCACCCAGACTCTAGCGAAAAACGGATCCTCGAAATGGTGGCGAAACGTGGGCACGTAGTTTTAAATGCAAAATATACGCCAATGTTCCAGTGCCTAGGCTGAGAGAGAAGCATCACGGACGTACCAGCGCGGCGCTCGTCAAAGTTCTTGGAATAGACAAAGTCGCTCTGACTGACATTTCAGGGTTAGTGGCGTGGCAGCTAGACGCCGAAATTACCGATCTGCAGGAGTATCATAAGCTCCGCTTTTGGCATAACGTTTAAACCCCTGGGAGGAGGCACGAATCAGAGTAACAGAATACCGCTAAAGGGAGACTATGTAACGCGAGAAGCCTTCTGGTCTGGCAGAACCTAGTCGACGAAATGAATGGGAATCTGTGGGGACTTGGTTATGAATTTTTCACCCAGAAAATTAGAGCTCCGCGGAAACCTTGCTCACTTTATAGCGAACAGATGGACCACACTATATAGATATTATTCCCAAAACCATTCCACATTGGTTGATGATAACGGCGCGGCAGGCGTCGAAGATTGTCCACTTTTCACCATGAAGGAGTTTTTGGAGCTAGTTCTCACTATGAAAAAAAAGAAGGCGCCAAGTCTTGATGGTATATCAGCAGAAGTACATAAACTGGTGTTCCACCATTGGCCTAGCCTTTTTCGGCGCCTGAAAGAGGGCATTTTTTCTTGCCGCTTAAGTGATAAGGCTCTTGAGCGCTTGAGCTACAGTTTGCATACTGACCACTGTGTAATTTTGACAAGTTCGAGAAAATCCTCGAAAAGCTCATCAGGAGTAAACTAGTTGAAACGATACGTGCTGCAGAGAACCTACCCCCAAGACAGTCCAGTTTTAGAGCAGAGGTATCCACGGTAGACGCTGTTATGGAGGTTGTGGGTGCGGTTCATCGAGGACGGGCGCACACGAATTCATTCCATGTGTCGAGCTATCTTTTGCGGATATTGAAGTATTATCTGAGAGACCGTTTCCTGCTCAGGGGACATGCTCATCCCGCGGGTAAGCGGATGGATGCTCATG
Source organism: Hermetia illucens (assembly GCF_905115235.1). Lineage (NCBI taxonomy): Eukaryota > Metazoa > Arthropoda > Insecta > Diptera > Stratiomyidae > Hermetia > Hermetia illucens. Next base: position 78,039,088 of record NC_051854.1, on the reverse strand, counting down.
GTTTCAGTATTGCGCTGAAAATAAAATGGAAGTAGCCTCAGCTTAATCAAAACGAGAATTTCGACAATGCGTTCCATATCGGTAGGTAAGTTGATTATTGAATTAAAACCAATGGTCAAGTAACAGGTTACGTTTGATTCGAAGATGAACTATTTCGAGCAAATCACAGTAGCAGGGGACAAGGTTGCAACTGAAGTTTGGGGGTAGGGTTGAGTTGAAGATCCTACACCTACCAAGAGACGTCTTCTTATTGTCGCAACACACAAGCAGGTGGACCATATGGTTCACCGGCAAGTTAGATTCGTTCTTACACAGCTTCTAAGCGGGCATGAAGGTTTTTGGTCTTATCTCCACGAGGTTGGAAAGGGATGATCTTTTAACTATGTGTTGTTCAATGTAGTGGGGGACGGCAATGATCACAAGTTTCCTCTTGTGAAATATTGCGAAAGCGACTTCGTCAACGACTTTATGCAGACACTGGGGAGCTCTCTGCAGATAAGGCTCTCAGAGATATACTACGGAACCGTGTTGCGCACTACATTCTTCTTATCGCGAAGAAAATTGGGCTCGATCAGTGGTTATATCGGATGGCAAGGGTTTCCTTGAACTAACAAATCTTTTTCTCCATTCCTGAATTCCTTAATTTGAAGGCTAACTAGACCGGGGGAGAGAGGGAGCAACCACGAGGTAATGTGTCAAACGATTCCAGGCTAGTTCTCTGATAATGGAAGATGTTTATTTGGTAGTTCGATGTCGTGCCATTTGGGGAGTCGAACCCTACGTGCGTAAACATCAACGCCTTGCTTGCATCTGGTAAGCTTGGTGGAATATAAAAGCATAGTACAACAAGGGAAAGGTGCTTTCCGAAGCGAGCTAGAACACCTCGTTTCTATACATCAGGCGGCAATATGGCCAGAATTGCGCCCACCCAGGAATCTACCCTGTTTAAATTCAGGTGCTTATTCGCAACTGTGTATACTATTATCCGATATCCAATCACGCTACAAATTTCTCTGCAATCAGTGAGATTTGAACGCAATTCCTATATATACGCAATGTCATCGAATCTATCTCTAGGAAACATACCATCCTTTCCATTTCATGCATGTCATGATTGTAGTTGCTAGTCAGGTTTCTCATGTCATCTTCTACTTGTTTCACTTGAAGCTGTAGCAAATCCAGCTGTTGGGTGGCACGATCATTATGTTTCTCCAGCGCAGTGATACGAGCCTCCTTCTCTGGATCAATGTCCTTTTGCACACCCATCAACTTACTGATTTTCATTTCCAGTTGCTGCACTTTAAATCCCTGAAAATGAAAAGGATACGTGTAACTCTGCTTCCCCTGAGATCTGACAGTGTTCTTACCATATTGTATGAATGTTCAATTTTCCGGGATAACTCCTTTTCATCGTCCTTTAATGATTTCCGCGTATTTACCAAGGATGCCTCAGCTCCACGGTTTTGAATCTAAACATCAGAAGTTCAGAAATTAAAAATATAGAAGGCAGTATATAGAGCATTGGTACATTAAGGATCTTTTCTTCACTCCTCAAGTTTGCAAGTTGTTGCTGGGATCTATAGAAGACGTTGTTGAGCCGAACCGTCTCCTGACTTAAGTGGTATTTAATCTTCTCCTCCGCCTCCAGCAGTTCGTCCAGTTGTGCTAAGCGTTCCGAGGAGCTAGTGGTCTCGTTTTGGAACTTCTTGTAACGCTGTCCCAGTTCATCGATTTGCTTTTCAACTTCCTTCATAGTTTGGTCTATACGCATCTTGTCGGTGACCGTTTTATTATTCTGGCGCCGTTGTTGCTGCAACTTTTGCATCATAGCGCTGAGCTCCTTCTGAATAATTTGCACCTAAAATTGAGGTTGAAAGTTCAAGTCAATAGTTATGCTCGTTGGAAAAGATGATAATCTAACTTCATTCGCCTTTAAAGTATTTAGATCGACAGCATCGGCTAGACGGTTTTTGGCATCGGAAATTTCGTCGTTCAATTCGTCAATTGCTTTTTCGACCTCTTTGTTATCAGCGACTTGCTGATTCAAAAAATGCTCCTGTTCTTTCAGTTCCGCCTGCTTTTCCTTTGAGTAAGCTTTCGCTTCCTCCAAGTCTTTTTCGCATTGTTCTATATCACTTTCACGCTGAGACATCTGTTGCACAGCGTCCTTCCAGGTTTGAATCAGTTGACGCCGTTCCATGTGCGCTTGACGATACAGCTGCGCCGTACGTTGCAGGACTTGTTCCACTGATTTCTGCTCTTCATATAAATCAATCAGGGTCTTCTTCTGTTTATTGACATTATCCTGGATGAGCCGACGTTTGTTTTCCAGCTTTTTAGCGTTGCTTTCATCTTCCTTGCAATAACGTTCAATGAGTTTATTGGCTTCATCTCCTTTGGTCATGGCCTGTTGCCATTCGGCTTGAGTTTGCCTAGCCCAGTCGAGTTTCTCAGAGAGTTTCTCGATATTTTTGCGAATCCGTTTGATATGAGCTAGGAATAGAAATGTCATCCGCTGGAAATTAATTTGAATAAAATGCTCCTACATGCGGTAGTGCTCTCGTACTGTTTGATCTCTTCGTGCTCCTTTTCCAAGTCCATCAACAAACTCACGTATTTGTTATCATCGTACTCCGCCAGCTTTGAGAGATGAGACTCCGTTGTGAGTTGCGACCGGTGCGCGTTCACTAATTTCTGGATTTTAAGGAAACAAACTAATTATCCTTAAAACGAAAACCTAAACTGACGAGTTCCGCAACATACCACATTTTGACCGATATTGCTCTCAGCATTGCTGAAATGAGCTGCTAAATTGCCAACTCTCGATTGGACGATTTCAAGTGCAGCAGCTTTCTCAGCCTTGTCCTTAAGGAGTTCGTTGATAGCATTCAATAGACCCCGGTTTTCCTCGTTGGCTACGGGTACCATATTCCCGTCAGTCCACCCCATGGATTCCATCACCTGTTTAATGTAGGTTTGCGCCATATTTGCTTCTCTTTTGGCCGTAGCTTCTTCTCTCTATATAAAGATAACAAAGATATTTTTTTTAAAAATAGAAATTAAGTTATTGCTTGACAAAAGTTGACGTATTTATGAATTGCCTGTTATATTGATGTTTCCCGAAGTTATTTGATCGATATTGCACACGAACATATGTAGCTGAAATGGCGGCGCTAACTAAATGTAAACCATTTAGTTGCTATGGTTATATCCTTGTTGTCTACAGATTTGATTCCAGTCTTATTTACAATAGAAAATCCTGTTGTGCTTCGGCATTTATAATATGAAACTCGAATGTTTTGTCAGCTTCATAAATAGTATAATAATGCCTGAATGACCGCCGCCGAGGCCAGGATTTCAGGCGAAATTTCGACAAAAACAAGGACGAATAACAATTCATTCAAATCAAGTTCAATAAGTGTCAGTTTCTAAGCAATGGGGCATCAAACCACATATGTAACGATGAGATTGGTAACATTAACAGTGATGTAATCGAAGTTTAACAAACTTTAGAATAATCTTAAACCTGAACCAAAGGATGTAATAGTTTGAATAGTCATATAAGATCTAGTCGATCCCGCTCCCTGTACAGAGATGAAGCTGCTGAGCAGCTAGCCGATACCCTATCCCAATATAGGACTGATGTAACTGCGTTTCAGGAGATGCATTGGACAGGGACCGGTTTCCTGGAGAAGAGTCGCTACACCCTATATTATAGTGGCCATCCAGTAAACCATGTGCTCGGAATAGGTTTCTTAGTCAACCAAAAAACGAAACCTGCTGTTATCGGCTCTGAAAACATAAGCGAAAGGCTATGCACTTTGCGCTTGCGGGGCAAATTTAGAAATATAAGCCTCACGCCCCTACAGAGGAGATTGCAGAGCCGAAAAAGGATACCTTCGACGGGGCAATAGAACGAACCCTCGAAGCCTGTCCCAGTTATGATATCAAAATCATACATGGGGGTTTCAACAGGCAAGTAGGGAAGGAAGGAAGGGAGCCTGTATTCAGGTGATACGTTGGCTCCCATAGCTTACATCAAAATATAATACAAATGATAGCGGACTGCGGATAATTCAATTAGCAATGTCACACGAAATGGTTGTTGGAAGTACCTGGTTTGCGTGGAAAGCGGTTCACAAACATACGTAGGCCTCTCCAGACGGGATCACTTTCAACCAAATTGACCACGTGTTGATCGAACGCCGTCACCTCTCAGCCTTGATGAATGTCAGAACATAGTGCATAGTGCTCTGGGCTCGAATAACAACACCACCCAGACAATCAGGTGAGAGCTAACACTGAAGTCATCCACAACACAGCCCACCACAACACCTATAAGAGGGAAATGGATGCCGCAATAACCACAGTCAACACAGATCCTGGAGATGAAGCATCAACCAATGATTTTCACAATCACCTGAAGAACGTTATCATACGGCCACAAACTCCAGCCGCAAAAAGAGTCGGAACGCCTGGTTTGGCGATGAATGTCAGCTAGCAACGGAACGGAAGAATGCTGCATTCTCAAAGAACGTGGGCACGCGCAGAGACTTATCACGAACTTCGTCGAGCGGAGAAGCGACTTCACAGACGGAAAAAGGAAGCCTTCGAGAACCAACCGGTCTGTGAATTGGAAAAGTACAGGGAGCAATCGCACCAGGCACAGAAAGTGGAAGTTTTACCAAAAAATCAGCAGGATGAAGCCTTACACACCTCGATGTTGATCCTGCCAAGACAAAGATGGAAATCTGATTTCCGACAGAATGGGCATAGTGAAGCGATGGGTTGATTACTTTGTTGAAGTACTGAACAAACAGAACATCGGCGAGTTTTAGGTCCTGCCAATTGAAGACGACGGACAAATAATGCCACCGCCAAGTGTAGAAGAAACAGTCCGTAGAATTCATCGGCTTAAAAATCATAAGTCGCCAGGCGCCAATGGAATTACAGTCGAATTGGTTAAATATGGAGGCGACCAATTAAACCAAGTGGTTCATCAACTTGTGCTCAACGTGTGGGACAGCGAATCAATGCCCGACGGTGGATCATTGGCCCATATCAAAGAGGCTTCACTCCAGGCAAATCAGCAACAGATTAGATGTTCTCTGTGCGGCAAGCGTTGGAAAAACTGTTGCACCATCTCTTCATTGACTTTAAAGCCGCCTACGATAGCATAGTCGGGGTAAAACTGTACACGTGCAAGACCAGATAAAAACACCAGGATCACTCTCGAGACCATTCAAAACCAACAACGGTCTAAGACAAAGGGATGTCCTATCGTGTGTCGTCTTTAACCTGGTCCTGGAAAAGGTGATTCGTGATGCTGAGGTAAATGCAAAGGATACGATCCTATCAGCCTATGCTGGCGATATCGATATCATGGGAAGAACGACCCGAGACATACAAACTGCCTTCATCCAGATTGAGCAGGCGGTAATCGACGCGAGATCTTGGGCTGCACATCATTGAAAGCAAGACGAAGTATATGGTGGCAACGTCAACACCAAAAACCAACCAACCAACAACATCAAACCGCACTGGTCAAACGAGAAGAATAAAGACGAGAGGCTACAACTATGAGACCGTTGATAATTTCTCTTATCTAGGGTCGCAAATCACAACCGATAATAGCTACGATGATGAAATCCGTACACCGTTGTTGGCAGCCAACAGAACCTATTTCAGTTTACAAAAACTGCTTCGCTCGAAACGTTTCACCATAGGGTCAAAGCTCTTACTGTACAAGACAATGATCTTGCCAGTCCTCATGTATTCCTCGGAAACTTGGGATCTTAGCAAGAAAAATTGGGAACTCTTGGCCGCATTCGAGAGAAGAATCCTACGAAGAATTTTTGGCCCCCAATATAGGGCTGGACTATTCCGTAGTCTACACAACGACGAAATCTATGAGCGATACCATGACCGTCAGGTTGTGAATAAAGTCCGGCTCAACAGGGTGCGGTGGGCGGGTCACTTAATCCGTGTGGATGAGGATGATCCAACCCGGAAAGTCTATAAGGGCCATATCTATAGTAGAAAAAGATGACGAGGCAGACCCTGCCTGAGATCGAGCGATGGCGTAAGTCAAGACGCCAGACAGTTTTTAGAGATATCAAATTAGTGGACCTCGGAGCAAAACCGGGATGTATGGAGTTCCTTATTAAGGCAGGCCTAGACCGGATACCGGTTGCTGCGCCGTTGATGATGATGATGAATTCGCTTCTCCGTTCGACGGAGTTCGTGATAATTCTCTGCGTGTCCGCGTTTTTTGAGAATGCAACATTACTCGGTATGCGGCATTCTTCAGTTCCTCGCTTATATTCATCGTCAAATCAGCCGGTCCGACTTTTCTTTCGGCTGGGGCCAATTATCTTTGTGGCCGTATCAATGATAACGTTCTTCAGGTGGTTGTGAAGATCATTTGTTGATGCTTCATCTCCAGGATCTCTGTTGGCTGCGGTTATTGCGACATCCATTTCCCTCTTATAGAGCTGTATTGTGGATGGCTTCAGTGTTAACTCTCACCTGATTGTCAGAGGGGATTCTGGGTGATGTTGTTATTCGAGCCCGGAGCACTATGCCAACGAGATAGTGATCTAAGTCTTTATTGGCCTCCCTATAAGTTCTATCATTCATCAAGACTAAGAGGTGGCGGCATTCAATCAGCACGTGGCCAACTTGATTGAAAGTGGTCCCATCTGGAGAGGCCCATGTATGTTTGTGGACCGCTTTCCGCACAAGCCAGGTACTTCCAACAACCATTTCGTGCGATACTGAATAATCCGCAGTTCGTTATCATTTTTATCCCTGAGTAAGTTATGGGAGCCGACGTATCGCCTGAATACGGGCTCCGCCCCTACTTGACTGTTGAAATCTCCAAGTATGATTTTTATATCATACTTGGGACAAGCTTCGAGGGTCTGCTCAACTGTTTCGTGGAAGGTATCCTTCTCCGACTCTGGAGTCTCCTCTATAGGGGCGTGAACGTTTATGAAGCTTATATTTCTGAACTTGCCTCGTAAACGCAGACTGGAGGAGCCAACGTATCGCCTGAATACAGGCTCCTTCCCTACTTGGCTGTTAAAATCCCCAAGTATGATTTTGATATCATAACTGGGACAGGCTTCGAGGGTTCGTTCTATTGCCTCGTAGAAGGTATCCTTCTCCGGCTCTGTAATCTCCTCTGTAGGGGCGTGAACGTTAATGAGGCTTATATTTCTAAATTTGCCTCGCAAGCGCAAATTGCATAGCCTTTCGCTTATATTTTCAAAAGCGATAGCAGCAGGTTCGATTTTTTGACTGACTAAGAAACCTACTCCGACACATGGTTTACTGGATGGTCACTATAATATATGGTGGTTCGTCGCATCTCTAGCAATGCTGTTACCTCAGCCTTATATTGGGACAGGGTAACGGCTAGCTGCTCAGCAGCATTCGGTCTGTACAGGGAGCGCACGTTCCATGAAAAAATGCGCAAATCGTTAATCCGTTATCGTTGCCGGGTTCGTCGTTTTGAAATCCATCCTGTCCGAGGCTCCTTCGGTGGCTTCGTAACATGTTGTTTTCCATGTAGGGTTGTCAACCCTGCCCGACCCCCAACCTGGAGGAGCAGTTGGCACATTTTGTTCCGTTTTTAGGCGCGGGAGTTTCGCCTTCATCGTTCTCCGTCTGCACTTTTTCATGAAGAAAGAACTCCCAGTGATCGTCACGTAGAGGTGGTGATAGGGTTTGGTAGTAGAGCTGTTGGTGTTGGTTCAGCAGGCGTTTCCTAGGTATTATGCTCCATCGTGGGTACCAATCCACGTTTCGCCCTGGGACCTATACTATCCTTTGATCACAAAACTAAAATAAAAATGCTCAAAGTTCAAATTTAAATATATGATAAGTTAATTCTTTATTTCTCATTCTTTATTCTAAACTTAGAAACGAAAACTTATCGTGTCTGATGTAGCTTTCCAATTCTGATTACGTTTAAAAAATTCTTTTGACTGTACACTCACAAAACCGATGAGCATTAGACACGTATCGTGTGACACCAAAAATAACTCGAATAGGATAAAAAACCAAATGTATATTATCGATACACCACTACGTTTCAATTCACAATAATTACTGTGCTTAGAGGAATGTTGTTTCTTTCATATATTGGTTAATATATTTAAATGTTCTAGATTCCACCATGTTTCCTTGAAATGTCAAGGCGTCATTGCCCCAGCTGCCATTGATCGAATCTCAAAGGCTTACAATCAATAAATATAAATCCTAAAAAATTCAAAGGAACGTAAGTCACAAAGTGTTACTACAAACTAAAACATGAGAAAGATATCAATCTTGACAATATCACACTCTTATAATATCTCTGTAGAGTAATTGGCTGTTTGTTATTGTTGGATTGACGTGATGTAGACCAATCGAGGGCTGCCCGTTTAAAAGAAAACCTTCCGCCTGAACAAAATCAAAGCTTCTTTGGGTCCAATCTAGTCATGAAGGGACACAGACGCTTCCGTTTTAGTTCTGATAATTTCTGTAGAACTCACTGAACTAAGATAGTCGATTATATCACAAAAATTCACAACGTAGGCAACGGTCGATGCTGTGCCATCTTTAGGAGGGTTCCCAACAGTACGCTAGCCATAAGTTAGCTGATTGTTGTATTGGCTGTGTTGGCTAACGCGTGGTAAATGTGTCAATACGGAAATTAAATTTGGCATATTGAAATTAAAGAAGGGAAATAACGCTTCTCACTCTCAAAAATCCTTTAAACAAATAAACGAATCCAGAGTTTCAAATGAATAACATCATCTTTTGTTTCTTTGCCGTAAACCATAAACTTAATGGCGTACTGCCGGAGCCTATTCATGCCTCCAATTCAAAGTTGAGAGAGATAATCGGACGCTGTACTTTATTGGAAATATCTTCTGGTTGGCTTAATTCGCCGTGTTGATCGTCTTAGATTAGAAGTAGTACAAGTTTTGTCTACGTCCACTGCACTGGACTTTTTGTGTTGGGTTTTTCCCGTCCCGTCAACCTCCCTAAATGTTACTGTTCGGCCGCAAGTTCGTCGACAGCGCTTAGCCGACGCTGAAGGGCCCGCTTCCGTACTCCCATTCTGGTTGGGGCACTCCGATTTTAGCTTTCCATTCATCGATTCACGTTTCCTTTTCTGAGAATTTGTGCGATCGGGGGATCGTTGGGAATGCACGTCTAGTTCCGCTTGTAGTTTCTTGGCTAACTCAAAATCTCGCCTTTCCTGTTCAATCAATTCCTCACAGCGCTTTTGCTCACTGATCAGTTTCTCCAGTGCCTCCAAATTAACTACATTGCTATTGTCGATTCGATGGTTGCGGTATCTATATTGAGTTTTGCTTTTTCTAAAGACATCACTACGCCTGCTACTCCCTACATCTGAGTTTCTTTCGAGTTTTGATTGTTTCGACTTTGTTCTTTGTGATTTTTTGGCTTTAGAAATACTTAATTCGACACGTTTCAAGAGGACTACGGGATTTCTGCGAATAATTTCAGATTTAAGGCTTTCTGAAATCACATGGAAGTTTCTATTCTGCCGATTGGAAAAGCGCGAGGACCGAAGTAAGCAAATGCCGCTAGAACTTTGCAAAGTTGTGGCAGCACCAACTACACAAAACGCAGACTTGCGTGGGCTTTGCAAAAGAAGTTGTTGCAATAAACTGCAAAAATAAAAGGGTTGAGAATAAAAACACTTCAAAGGGGTGAGTTTATACGTTGAAATTGCTCTTACCTAGGTTTCACATCGGTCGAGCGCCGTTCACAATCATCGAATCTTGACTCCAAGGCGCGCTTCGCCTTCGGCGTAAGTAGAATTTCCTTATTATTTTGCTTGTTAGGTGTTGTTGGCACCGTCCTTATTGGTTTGAAATGGCACATCTCTAATCTAAGACTGTCAGCACTATTCGCGTCTCTGCTAGGAAAGCGGTGAGTATTCGTAGGAGGGACGGTTAAAACTTCACGGTTCCTTGGCCTAGTCAAGAAATTTTGCGGGATTTTCGCGATTATCGCCTTATGTACGGATTGCTTAAGAATATCTGTCCCTCGGTTAAGTCGAACGGCTAACGTTTTAATTAAGTTGCTTTTTGTTGATTGCGCTAGGAATGTAGCTGTTGATGGCGCTGCCGATTGCGTACTGGCGACCTCTCCGTTATTTTGATGAAACGAACTTGCTCCTGAATTCGAAATTGAGGTTGAAGATGCGGCTCCAATTACATTCTTTTTTGATTCTGCTTGTATGCTGGATAAATTATTGGATTTTTTTGTGGAACTTAGGGCATATGAGGAATGACCGGGATTCGCGACTAGCATAGTTTCGCTCGATGTTTCAGGTAGATTTCCGGGATTTGGAGTAGGTTGTAATGTATTTAGTTCTGAAACGAAAACGACATGTAAAGGTATTGTTTTAAGCAGGCACTCCAAAGTGCTTTCGTATACCTTCTGCGATTATCTTCGCTATATAAGCAGAAGTTGCTTTTAGCTCATTTTGCCGTTCAATTTCCAATTCTTTTCGGAAGACATCTAGTTGAGTTTCATATTCCTTACGGATTTCGCCAGGTTGACTCAACTGTGGTTTGATGCTCCGAAACCCTGGAAAGGAAACATATTCAGGACACCTTGGAGCAGATCCAAAAATAAAGGGATGAGACATCTGAACAGAGACGAGCTTAACAAATTAACAAATTTGAAACTTGGTTGACGATTTTATACTATTTATTATGAACGAGTTTCTTGAATGAAGAAGCTGGAAACGAGTTTTTAAACAGTGGCAGGTTATGTAGAAGACGTATGCCAACAGACGACAGAAGATCTCTTCCTGGCAAGCTTTGTACGAACTTTGAGAAAAATGATTGAAGTAGAAGCAGTTATATTTGTAAGCGACGTCAAAAGGTTTCAAAACAGATTCTGACCCTTCTACATCCACTATATCCAAAATTTCACAACTAAACACACATTGATGCTTGGAGATTGACTATGGTCTAGCAGTTCCGAAGAGGCTTCCTAAGCGTGACATTGTGACCGTAATGGATAATCTGAATGCCAAGATGGGCTCTGACAACACCTTGTCCATGTCATGTGATGGAGAAACACGGTCCTGGCGATCGTAACGATAATGGTGAGAGGTTTGTGGATTTCTACACACTCCAGCGTCGCCTTGTCTTCTTCTTCTTTTTCTTCAGCCTTTGTCCCGTTCACAAACGGGGTCGGCTCGTCGTGATTGGTTTCGCCATTTGGCTCTATCGAATGCCTGATATGGATCCAATCTCGAGGCTTTTAAATCCCCATCCAGCGTATCAAGCCACTGTTGTTTCGGCCTGCCTTTTGGTCGTTTACCATCGACTTTGATGTTCAGACCATTTTTGGCAAGTGAATTCTCGTTAGCACGAATTGCGCGACCCATCGAACACGCCTCTGTCGCAATTTTTTCACGATCGTTGCAACCCCATAACGATCACGGATATCCTCATTTCGGATGCGATCAAACCATGTTACGTCACTAGTCCAACGTAACATCTTCGCCTCCATTACCGCAAGACGCTGTTCATTGTCTTTTATAGTCGGCCAACACTCAGAACCATAGAGAGCGACTGGAGGGACGACATTGCGGTAAATTTTAGATTTGAGACGTTCGTTGGTACGTCCATCACAAAGAATACCAGTTGTAGAACGCCACTTCATCCAGGTTCTCCATTGGCTGATAGCGTTGACCTGAGTTATTTAAATCGCTCAGTTCTGGGCAGATCACTGCCGCTGACAGTGATTGCACCTGTTTCATTGGGAACGGTCGTCAAAAATTCAGTTCTATTCAGATTCAATTTGAGACCGTGTTGCATGAGGCGATCATTCCATTTTTGGACAAGTTACTCGAGATCATTTTTGCTATCAGATGCTAGGAAAACATCATCTGCATAAAGCAGTATGTAGAGCGCTGGACGTTGGATGTCCCGTTTGACGGTATCCTTAATAAGAACAAAGAGGAGTGGTGAGAGGGCACTTCCTTGATGAACACAAACAGAGACACGAAGTGGTTTTGATACACCCGCCATACTTCATCGACTTTGATGTTTACTTTTCGGATCGTGGTAGAACAATTGAACTCAGCGCACGAGTTCTTCTAGTACTAAGTGTTGTCGTAAAGCATACCAGATGATTTCGTGTGGCATAGAGTCAAACGCTTTCTCTAGATCCAGAAGTGCAATGTAAAGAGGGCGATTTTTCTCCATGAGTAACCGTGCAGCATGTATTGCGTCAATAGTTCCGCAGTTTTTGACAGATCCGGTTTGATTCACGGTTATTTCAACGATTTCGCGAATACGGTTGTCAAGAATGCGTTCAAAAATCTTCATGGTATACGAAAGTAACCGGATCGGACGGTAGTTTGAACATTCTCCTGGACTACCTTTCTTTTTCCATATTGGAACAGTGATACTTTCTTGCCAGTCAGATGGTGTTCTTTCTTCCTGAACAACCCGATTAAGGAATTCACTGAACCATAATGTTGGGTCCCAGCTCTTCACTTTCCAGAACTCAGATGCGATGTCATCAGGTCCTGTGGCTTTCCCCGATTTCATTCGTTTTATTGCCCCCTCGACTTCAGTTGCGCTGACTGGTGAAACTAGTAAATGTCGGCAATGATTGTGGAAGTGGAGGATGAGCAAATTCTTCAGATTCTGACCCTTCTACATCCACTATATCCAAAATTTCACAGCCACACACGCGTTGGAGCTTGGAGATTGACTATGATTTAGCAGTTCAGGAGAGGCTTCCTAAGCGTGACATTGTGATAGTGATCGATAATCTGAATGCCAAGATGGGCTCTGACCACACCTTGTTCGGACATGGGATGGAGAAACACGGACCTGATCGATCGTAACGATAATGGCTGTCTAATTGGTGATACGCGTTCACAACTGTTCCGTACATACCTCGACAAAACAAGTGCCACTTACATCTCTATTCAGATATAGGTTTGAGCAAATATCACACGAGACTTAATTAAGAGAAATTTAAATATATCAAAAACAAAATCTAAACAATACTACGACTGAAACTTACGTCCGGTTAAATTCTTAGTCGGTGATAAAAGTGCTTATGAAGAACCCCACAAGAAAACATAAGCGTCGCCCATATGCGGGTCCAGGTAACTATGTACTACGGGATGCCATAGAAGCAAAAGAAATAGCACTGTGTACATTTTTAGATATCGAAGGAGCATTCGACAGCACATCGCACACAGGGATACAAGATGCCCTGAGCCGCAAGGGAGTGAGAAAAACTCTAGCTTTCTGAATGGGCAAAATGCTAGAGAGCAAACAATTAGAGGTACCGACAGGTACAAATTCTATTGTGTATTGAGTACTACTTAATGTTGTCCACAGGGTGGGGTACTATTGCCGCTTATTTGGAATGTGGTAGTGGACGAACTCCTGGACGAACTAACAAATATTGAAATACAGGTCCATAGGGGCAAATATTAGGTTACTCTTATGTGATAGAATCCGAACTGGATTAAAGGTTACTAGTGCCTGGTGCAGGATGGCGGGATTGCGTCTCCGCCCAGCCGAAACCACAATAGTACCATTCACTAGGAAACGTAAGCTTGATTACCTGAGAGTCATAAGGTTGCATGACATGAAGGAGAAACAGATAAAAAATTTGGGAATTACGCTAGACCAAAAATTACTCTGGAAGACGTATGTCAGAAAACTACAAGGGCTCTGATGACTTGCAGGCCCATAGCAGGAAAAAATGAGATTGCACCCCGAATATAATACTTTGGATATATACTGCAACAGTAAGATCAATGATTACCTATGGGGCGGTAATCTGAGTCCGGATAGGTGAGTGGTTAGAGCAAAAGGCTATCGTACGGAAGGTCGCGGTTCAAATCTCACTGGTGGCAGTAGGATTTGTATCGTGATTTGACGTCGGAAACCACTCAACTCAGCTGTGAATGAGTACCTGAGTCAAATCAGGGAAAAATCTCGGACGAGCGCAATGCTAACCACATTGTTGGTGTTACGTTACGGTCTTGAATGTGCTCTAACACACTTCAAGGCCCTGATCCAATATGGATTGTTGCGCCAACGACTATTATTATTATTATAATCTGAGCAGAAAGAACTAAACTCAGCACACAAGTTAGGGAATTAAACAAACAACAAAGACTGGCAGTGGGGCAATGAGAACATGCCCAACACCATCTTTGAAGGTCCTCATGGGACTAACCCCTCTCCATCTGCACGTACAGATGCAGGCAAGAACGGCAATTTTCAGGATGGCTGGAAGTATCAGTGCGGCGGGAAGCTGCCTACATCGAAGGAAGATTAATATTCTCTCTAGGCGGTGCCCCGAAAAAAATGATATCAAGGGATAACATGACAACGAGCTTTCAGTTCGATAGTTTGAAATACGTTGGAGTAACACGGCAAACTGGAAAAGCGTGAAGCCAATTGGTAAGCACACTAGCATATTCCAGGCGGAAATGTACACAATAGACAGATGTGCCTCGTTTAGTCCCCAAAAGAACTACATGGGGCAGAGGCCTAAACTTCCAACATGCTGACCTGTTGTATGCCAATGGAAGTGATCGACGCCGCTCTTACGCCTGCAGGCTCAAAAGACTTCCAGGCTAATTTGGTTGACGACTTATGTGATAGTGACACCACATCGGCTAAACTAACCATAAAAAGTTAGCAGGGAGATAAAGAGATACTGTGGTGCTCTGCATATTTCCCCTATGACGGAGAAGAGATCAGAGCTATCTAATATGCCAAAAGTAGAGGCATGGGGGTGGAGGATGTGATGTCAACGCTCACCGCATATGTTGGGGAAGTTCCAACATCAATGCAAGAGGATCGAGACTACTAGGGTATCTTCTTCAACGTGGTCAGGCGAGAGGTCATCGACATCACGGTGGCATCCTCTGACACAGCGGCTCTGGTCGGAGAGTATCAAACGATATCCCACTCTCGGATCGCAGACGCATTGATTTCATAATGGACATGGATTCACCTCCACCCACTCTATTTCGGAATCCGCGGAAGATAGATTGGGTGACATATAAGGTAAAATGGAGCGCCCCACGATCCCTGGGAAGCCCATCAAATGCATTGCTTGAATTGAGAAGACAACCCAGATAATGACAACTAGCATGAGAGACGCTTTCCAAGAAAGATGTCCGCTCAAGATACCAAAGAAGAGTAAAACACCATGATGGAACTTGGATTTGGCAAAACAGAAGAGAACCGCAAGGATGCTTCTTAATCGTGCTCTGAAGTGTGATTCAGACGCTAGCTGGAATCGCTATAAAGAGGCACAGAAGGTTCTAAGATCGGCTAAACGATCATCACGGAGACGCTTTTGCGAAGAGAATAACTCTCATGAGGAAACCTCAAAGCTGAAGCGGATTCTGGTTAAAGAAAGTAGCCAGAAATTGTGTTATTTACATTTACAGAACGGAAGGTACACAGAAAGCGTTGAAGAAACGACAAACCATTTGCTTGAAGTGGCAGAATCCAAAATCTAATCTCGGGGCCAACAGGTGCATACAGCCCTCAACCGAGAGACTAGAATCTGGCATGCAAAGTAGTATCACTGGAGCGAGTAAAATGGGCATTTAACTCGTTCCATTGATACAAGTCTGTAGGTCCGGATGGCATCTCTCCTGCGCTAGTAATAGAGGGAATGGATGCCCTGGGTCTACATATTCGGAATATATATCACGCATGCCTAGCACACGCTTATATTCCAATTAACTGGCCTGATGTGAAGGTTTTATTCATTCCCAAACCAGGCAAACCCACCTACGCAGACGTGAAAAGCTTCCGACCGATCAGTCTATGTGTTTTCTGCTAAAATGACTAGTAGATCGGTTCATAAGGGATACACACATTTCTAAGTGTTCACTTTACCATAGGCAACACGCCTACCAGAAAGGCACATCCACGAAGACAGCAGTGCTCCATGAACTTACAGCAAACATTGAAAAGGGGATGCGCATTCATGGACATCGAAGGTGCCTTCATTATGCCTCATTCGCGGCAAGACAGCGTGAAATCGAACCGCTGCTAATCAGTTAGATCCTTCACATGTTAGAGTGGAGAAAAATCCACATATCGGTCGGCCAGAAGTCTATTGAAGCAGGATATCTCAGGGGCTGGGTTTTCTCTGCACTGTTATGGCTCTTGGTAATGGATACCTTGCTGTGGCTCCTGGAGGACAAAAAAATCTTCGCACAAGCATTTGCGGACGACCTAGTCAGAATAATTACCAGCAAGTTTGCGGACACAGTATGTGACCGCTTGAACGGAACTCTGCATGAAATCCACAGTCCACAGGTGCCTTTGCAATGGACTCACGGTGAACTCTAGGAAGACTGGACTAATTATGTTCACAAGGAAAGTTAGGTGGGGCAAGTATATGCTACCCACCTTAGCAGGGGCGGAAATCCAGCTGGCCGTCAAGTATTTAGGAGTACATTTCGACTCCAAGTTAACGTGGAAGCACCATACCCACCAACAATATCAGAAATCCTGCAGATGCGATAGGTAAGACCTGGGGAATTTTACCAAAACGAATACACTGGATGTATACATCCATAATAAAACCCATTTTGATGTGTGCATTCATCGTCTGGTGGCCGAGACTGAACTTTGCTAACAGCATTAAGCTACTAACGCAAATTTAGAGGAAGCCTAGGTATTACTGGAGCAATGAGTACTACGCCGATTGCGGCACTTGAAGCTATTCTAAATTTACCCCTCATTCACTTGGAGGTGAAACGGAAAGCAGCCAATGACGCATATAGGCTGAATACCATTGGAGCGTGAAAAGGCGGCCAATGACACGGTCATGCGTCTATCTGGAAATTCCTTGACAAACATCCGGTAGCTGATGCCGACCGATCATATGGTTTCCAGATTCGTCTTTGAAAAGACATACACTGTCGATATCACTGAAAGAGAAGAATGGTCGACAAATTGCCGTCTTTTCAGATTGCAGACTTAATAATCTTCACCAAACGGTCAGTCATAGAGGGCGGATCGGGCGCAGGGTGTTCTCGGGGAAGCCGATTGTGGAACTGGCCCGACCCCTCGGAAAAGTGTCGACCATATTCCAGGCGGAGATAGATGCCATTTCATGGGAAGCAGAAAAATATCTGCGACAAAAATGGAGGGGTCGGACCATTCGAATCTGTTCCGACAGTCGGGCGGCATTATCAGCACTAAACAGCAACGACATATCAAGCCAGTTGGTGTGGAGTTGTCATCAAGTGTTGCTGAAACTTGGCCGACTGAACAAAACATTCCTGATATGGGTGCCGGGGCACTCTAACATCGCTGGTAATGAGGAGGCTGACAGACTGGCTTTTCGAGGGTCTGGATCCACAATGGTGGGGCCAGAACCAGCTGTTGGAATCCGACCATCTACTGTCAAGTCTACTCTGAAGGGTGAAATTGCAACGATTTACCCAGCCGAGTGGAGAAATTTGGACTCTTGCCGGCAGGCAAAAATCCTTATGAAAGAGCCTAGGGTCACTAGAGCGGCATTTTTGTTGTCCGTTAAGAAGTGGGACATGAAAACCCTAGTAGGGCTTTTAATGGGACACTGCTCCTTAAACGACCATATGGAAAAGAATGGGGTAGTGGTTTCGGCTATGTGCAGCCAATGTGAGGAGGCGGCCTTGCACTTTTTATGCAGCTGCCCGGCCTCCTCAGATCTCAGATGAAGACACCTTGGCAAGGTTTTCGTCAATGAAGAATCTGCACACTCTCTGCCTCTGGAGAATCTGCTCAGATTCGCTAAAGCTTGCGAACGCCGTAGGCGGGAAGCCACTGAATAGGCGATTTACGTTGATTGAGTGAGTGCTCGGAGCTGCGGCTCCCCCTAGTAAAGTAACCTAACTAAACAGGGGGCAGAACATTGAGGCGATCAAGGCACTTATGTCTAACCAGATGAACTCTAAACCGGTATGAGAATGTCTTGAGAGACTGAATACGTTCGGCTCGCTCAATAAGGGGTGGATATTCTGGGTTCCAGGCCATGTTGGGTTGGAAGGCAATGACGCAGCGGATGAACTAGCTAGGAAGGTAGCAGGGACGCTCTTACATTGGCTAGAACCTTTCTGTGAAATCGGAATCGAATTCATGGTTATGACATTCAAAAGTGAATGGGACCACTGGGCGGCTCTACCAGGAATAGAGCAGTCCAGGGTGCTTATTGGGGGAGTGCACAAAGGACTGCTTAAATCTTCCCAAGAAGAACTTCCGAATTATAGTGGGAATTCTCACTGGTCGGCTAACCAATCACTTAGGGAAGCTAGGGATGTCTACGATGCGGAGCGTTGAAATCTCACATGCTCTGGGACAGTGTCTGCCACTTGGGCAAAGTGGGTCGAGGCATCTGGAAGAACACTTAATACTAGATACTGAAAGATTTGGAAGTTGGAAATATACTAAAATTCCTAACGGTTGTAGGCTTACTTGAGATACTATAGTTAACAGGAGCATTATAATCAGTAAAAGGGAATAATAATAATAGTGGACTAGTAGTGTATTGCGCGTTATGATCACAACCGAAATGAGGATATCGGCGATCGATACGAGGCTGTACCGTGAGGCATCTTGGATGGTATGGTCACATAATTTGCGTTAACGAGGATTCACTTGCCAAGATTGGTCTGAACATCGAAGTCGATGACAAACGACCAAAAGGCTGGCCGAAACGACGGTGGCTTTATACACTGGATGAGAATTTGAAAGCCTCGCGACTGCATCCAGATCAAGCCTTTGTGAACGGGGCAAAGACTAAAGAAAAAAAATTTTAAGAACAAAAAGGAAGCATAACATTGTTGCTGTAGAACCTTTGGGACCATGTCAACATAGTAGAATTTCGATAAGGCGAATGGATAATCCCTGTATGAAGCGACGTAATTTTACTTGTTCCTCCTTTCGAAGGGAAAGCTTTTAGTTTTCCTATGCCATAAGGTGTCTCAATGTACATTCGAGCGCAGTTGCAAAAAATCAATGAGAATATTCGTGGCAGCTCAGATTTGGAGATTAATTGGTTGCCTTAGGTAAACAGTCAAAGGATATTTCTAGCTCGTTCATATACAACTGGAAGAATTCTTAAAATAAAACGGCAGCGGAAGAACTCGACAGCATCTCCCATCAATTTTGTTTACAAACATTGGCGTAAATGCATTAATTGGTTTTATGACTGCAGTTTATCCATATTCAAAAGAAACTCGGATTTTCAGGAAGTACTTCGTGGCGCACGATTAATTACGTGCAAATGCTGTACAGTAAAGGGACTCGACTTTTGTCCCCATGTCAATTATTGACCCCAGCGTACGCCACCTACAACCAGGAAGCGATTGTAAAAATTCTCATGAATGGAAGGTCAAATTGGGAGCCGGCACGCTTCGTCGGATCCTGACGAAATTGATGTTAACGCACAGCAACAGCATCGTAGCGACCTTACATTTTTACATTTTCTACGTCCAGATTCACGCACTCAATGCACTAACTTTCAAAAGGAACGCGACAATTTTGCTCGAGTAAAAACCTTCACTTTTACGCTGTGTCAGTGTCAGGACACTCGGACGAGAGAAAATTTGAATTGAGTCCTGTCAAAATCACCTGCTGTCCGCGCCGCTGCAGTGGCAGCCGTTCCAGTTGGGCTGGATGAGGTTGTTGCATCGGCTGGTGCGCCAGGTGCATCGATGCACCGGGACTGGGTCTCCGCTTCGGGTGCACTGCAGTCCGCTCGATCTCCGGACCGCGGTTGCAGGTTCTCCTTCCCGAGTTCCTCCGCGAAGTTGGTCTGGATGAATCGCCAGAGAGCCTGGTCGACGAGCGTCTGGCCCTTGTTCGCCTTCCGCAGCCAAGTCCCGAATCGCTTTCGGCAGCAAGGACAGGTCAGCGCGTTGAACCGCAGGACGCCGTTGAAGCAGCTCAGGCAGAATCCATGTCCGCACGGCAGCAGCACAGGCTCCACGAAAATCGACTGACAAATGTTGCAAGTTAGGTCGTCGGCAGAAACTTGGCCGAACAATTCCGGTTCACGCGGAAACATCGGCCGTCGGGACTATTGTTGCGAGTTGACAGTTGCGATAGTAAATTTTCCGGTACTCGATCCCGCGGCGTCTTTTCAAACTCACTTTCGCTGGCTTGGGACAAGGTCACTGCCGGCGTGCTTGGCATTTAGCTGAGACACAATTCCGACTTGGCGAATGACAGTTGAGCTCGGCATCGAGTCACGATCGCCGGCAGCTGTTTATGTTTTTCAATTGCTTTTGTTTGGATGGGGGAACTTCACGTCAATGTTTTGTATCCAAATTCCCGCGATTTAGGAGCAAAGTCGTCTCCCTGTCCACAAGGTTCTTCTTCCTACACCGAACTGCGCAGCGACCACCGGTTGCGCTACCGCTTCCCGGATTCAACACTGTCTTTTGGGAGAAACTCGACACTGATTCTCACATTTCTGCAAACAACACGCCACAGACAAGCCCCCTTCTCGACATTTTTCGCTGGCTGACTAGGTATAAAATGAATATTTCAGGAGATAACACTCTTGCGACCGCGCGATTTTACACGATTGCGAAATTCGCCACAACTCTTCGGAGCCGCAGCGGCGGAACGGATCAACGGTTAGTCTTGGATTAACGGTTTGCGCTTTTGCTAATTAATTCGATTTAATTCGTGATTCGAATATCAAAGCAGATATCTGTAAATTGCCATTTCCTTAACCTTTATATTATCTGTAGTTGCTCATTGCGAAAAATCCTCGCTTGCAATTTACGCTAATTTTCCAGTTTTGTTTCAACTCTTTCCGGGCTGGTAATGCTGTTGCATTAGGACGAGTTCCACACGTAAAGAGTACGAGGTACTACGGTGTACGCTGTCGCGTACGTCCGATGTAACGTACGCTGTTTACACCAGTCAATTTGCCGGTAAACAACGCACGCGCTTTACTACGATTCTGGAAAAGTACTATTTGCTCCAAAATAACATACTTTAAGGGGCAACTGAAAATTATGAATTTATATTTTTCGAATTAATTCAATGTGGGAGTCGGATCAGTTAATTTTCCGGATATTTTTGAAATTTCTTCGGTTGTGCGTGTCGTTTCTTCAGCTTATTTTATAATGAAAAAAAAGACAAAATTTTGTTTTTTAATGGCGAATAGTGGGTGTCTGACAAACAAAAATTCACTGAGGAGTGGGACAACTGTTCCTCGAAATACCGGTATATGAGGAATAAAAGACTCACTATTCCGCATTAAAAAATAAAATTTTGTCTTTTGAAGGTTTTGTGTGAAACGTCTGTCTGTCTGTCTGTCTGTCTTTTTTTTTAGGATGTGGAAATCTTCAAAAGACATTGGTATGGACACCAGCGTGTGGGATTTTTACCCACTAAAACCATCCACGACTCCCTCCCTGCCCCGCAGAACCACCTTAAGGTATTACATCGCGGGGCGGAGTCAGTTCATTCTAGATTAAACCTTTCTTCTATACGCTGCGCACGTGACCGCGATTTTCTCCTATCCTCTGCCTTTCGCAGTTTGGCTTGGGTAGATGCAATCGTAGAGTTGACCGCATCCCACTTTTCTTGATGTGCTAGCATTTTCGGCACATGATTTTCTGGTACCAGCACCTCCCCTAGAGTCTTTTCTAAATTTCTCCTTTCTTTCTTTCTTTCCAACCGCTTCTTGATAGCAGGAATGAGTCTGTGAGTCCACCGACCCTTTCCCGAGCGTTTCCAATGCTCTTGCCATCTATTTATGGATCTCTCCCTCTCAGCGTTTTTAGTCTGCGATAAGGGAGCGATTGGCTTCGCATTATATATATTCACCATCTCATCTGCCAAGATATCGGCATCATCTGAGACAGTCCTGAAGGCAAAGCATACCCTCAGGGCTGTCCTCCTGTAGACTGCACTCAGTTGGTTAGTGTTAACTGACATCCGCAACACCTCCCTTCAAACTGGGGTCGCATATGATTGAGATCACCACCCTGGCTATAAGCAACTGAGAGGTATGCCGTGGCCTTCCCACGTTCGGCATCGTCCTCGCCAGGACCATACTAGCAGTGGATAATTTATTGCAAACATACTTTACGTGCTGCTTATAGTTGAGCTTCCTGCTTATCACCACCCCCAAGTATTTGATGATTGACTTGGAAGTGATGATATGATTCCCAATTATAATACAGGCCTAATTTCTATAATGAGAACGCGCTTATGATGAGAACCGCTTCTGTTTTTTCTTCCACAAGTGTCAGACCAGAGCTCTCTAGCCTACATTTAACAACACTAATTGCCTCGCTTCGAAATGCTTTGTGACAAAAACCAACGCTATGTCCTCAGCGTCACCCACCACTGTGGCTTCATCCAGAAGGGGAAGATTAAGTACATCGTTGTACATGATGTTCCACAGTAGTGGGCCCAATACGGAGCTGAAGTACCAACTTCTGCCGCTTCCATGCAGCTGGAAATATTTCCTCGGACATGCACGCTTCGCGCAACTCAGCAAGCATGTCCGGCTAGGACTTCACGGCAAGCTTAAGGGCCTTATTCGGTACTCCGTCCAGGCCTGGCGCTTTATTGTCTCCTACTCTACCGCAGATCTCCAGCAGCTCGTCTCTGGTGACTGCCGGAATTACCGTTACATTCAGAGGGGGTTGGAATGTGTCGGAGTTCTTCTCTTGCTGGGGGATTAACCCCTGGATGATTTTCAGCAAGAGGGTGGGAGACGTGGTCTACGGAGATCCGAATCATCCCACCACGATTCTATGAGCACTCCCCCACGGGCTTCCGAACAGAGCTCCTTCAAGCATTTCCTCTTGCTTCGCTGGATAACTAGCTTGAGGGGTTTACGGGCTGCCTTATAGGCGCACTCTTTCTGCCCCTGATCGGCTCTACCTACCACCCTCTGAGCCGTTTTTCTCGCTCGGTGGCAGGCTGATCGGAGACCGGTCAGTTCATCATTCCACCAGTAGTTTGGTCTTCTACTGGGGAATGAGCACCTCCTAGGCATGGACGCGTCACATGCTTTGAGGATGCATTGAGCCAGATGGACGGCTCTTTCGGTAGAGGCGCCTGCTTTATCATCATCGTATCGGGTCTAGGCCTGCCTTAATAAGGAACTCCAGACATCCCAGTTTCGCAAAGAGGTCCACCAATTCGATATCCCGAAAAGCTGTCTATCGTCCTGACCTACGCCATCGCTCCATCTCAGGCAGGGTTTGTCTCGTCTTCTTTTGTTCCCATAGATATTGCCCTTATAGACTTTCCGGGCGGGATCATCAACATCCATGCGGATTAAATGATCCACCCACCGCAACCTGTTGAGCCGGATTTTATCCACAACCAGACGGTCATAGTATCCCTCATAGATATCGTCGTTATGTAGACTACGGTATCGTCCCTCCTCATGTAGGGGGCCAAAAATTTTTCGAAGGATTCTTCTCTCGAACGCGGCCAAGAGTTCGCAATTCTTGTTGCTAAGAACCCAAGTCTCCGAGGAATACATAAGGACTGGCAAGATCATAGTCTTGTACAGCAAGAGCTTTGACCCTATGGTGAGACGTTTCGAGCGGAACAGTTTTTGCAAGCTGAAAAGCTGTTAGCTGCCAACAACTATGGGCCGATATCATAGTCATAGCTGTTATCGGTTGTGATTTTCGACTCTAGATAGGAGAAATTTTCAACGGTCTCAAAATGGTAGTATCCTATCTTCATTGTTTTCGTTTTGATCAGTGCGATTCGATGTTGTTCGTTCTTTTGATTTTGGAGCTGACGTTGCCACCATTAATGTGCCTTCATTAATGTGCACCCCAAAATCTCGCGCCGCCTGCTGGATCTAGATGAAGGTAGACTGTACATCTCGGGCTGTTCTTCCCATGATGTCGATGTCGTCAGCGTAGGCCAGTAGTTGGGTGGACTTGAAGAGAATGATGCTTTGATCACCGGTTGGCCATCAGTCAGAATAGCAATGTTCTGCCCCCCGTAGTTTCCGCCTAGTATATGCTAGTGTGCTTAATCATTGGCTCCAAGTTCACTTTCCTTAGACCAATGAGCTCGGCACCTGCTCCCTCTGTTGTGAGGGATCCGTCAGTTGCTGGTTTAACCCTTATGTTTCTCCAACCTGTTTCAAACTTCTTATCGAAGTGAAACCTTGTTGTCATGTTATCCCTTGGTATCAATAATTCGGGGTACCGCCTAGAAAGAATATCAATCTTCCTTCGATTTAGGCAGCTCCCCTCCTCACTGATACTCCATGCAACCCCATTTTTTTTCTGTCAGTCATCAGAGCCCTTATAGCTTTCCGGCAAATGTTTCCGGCATGAGTCTTCCAAAGCAATTTTTGGTCTAGCGTAATCCCCAATTGTTTGACCTCTGTTTCTTGTTTCACCTCCATGTCATGTAACCTTAAGGCTCTCAGGTGATTCAGCTTACGTTTCCTAGTAAATGGTACTATGGTATAATAGTTATGACTGGACTGATATGTAGCCCCGCCTTCCTGCACCAAGCACTAGTAACCCTTAATCAAGTTTGGATTCTATCACATACGGTAGCCTCATATTTGCCCCTACTGGTTAAAACAATGTCGTCCGTAACTCTGGACCTGTATTCCAATATTTGTTAGCTCGTCCAGGAGTTCAACCACTACCACATTCCAAGTACCCCGCGCTGACAACCTTGAGTAGTATTCATGACATATATCCGTCAACTAATACAGAGCAGTTTCGGTTGACCGTCCTGCCCGGTAAGCGTGTTGACACTGATGTAGGGAATTACACTTTAGAAAGTTAGGTCTAATATAGTTGTCTATGACCTTCCTCACCGTTTTAAGTACGAACAATGTCAGGAAAATTGGTCTCACAGATTTAGGGTGAAAAGGAGCCTCCGCTTTCGGAATAAAGATCATTTTTGCCCGCCTCCATGCCCTTGGTATATATCCCAGGGCTATACTGCCCCTTATCGCCCTTCGAAGAGATTCTAAGATGATTTCTAGGCCCCTCTGGATTAGTACTAGGAAGATGCCTTCTAATCCGGGTGATTTCAGTGGTTTAAAAGTACCCACTGCCCACCTTACCCTAACTTCTGAGCATACCTCTTTTGTTAGTTTCCGGTTCTCCTTTCTTCCCCTTTTATTCGTTGTTGGGGTGTTAGGCAGAATCTTGTCGCCTTCCGTCGTGGGGTAGGATCCCAAGAAATGAGTTCTGCGAAGTAGATATTCTCTGTCCTCTTCATTCTCGGTAAATATCCCATCCTACTTCTTCAAACAGACAGAAAATATTGCCCCGTCTTTGGCTTCAGTTTTTAAAGCCTGGTTGGTGCTGTGGTTTGTTCGATCCCTTCACAGAATTCCCTGAAGCTGTTCCGTTTTGCTTCCCTGATCGCGTTGCTATACGTAGTCAGTGCATTTTTGTACCTCGGTCTTTTTTGTCCTCTGTTTGTTTTGCCTGGTTGAAGAGTTTTTGTACCTCTGTTCTCATTCCGACTAAGTTCCTATTCTACCAGGGTACATTCCTTGATGACTTAACTGTCTTAGCTGGACAGCTGACCTCATATGCGTCAATGACGACTTGATGCCACCGTCCCGGTTAGGTGCGTTGCATACCTCAATCCGCTCTCGTCGGATTCCTTATTATTCTTTTTATTTCGGAGTTGCCCTCAATGTTAAATCTGATCATTCTGTGATCCGACATGGCGAGTTCATCCGACACCCTCCAATTCCCGACCAGCCCGTCCCGTATTCCCTAGAGTTACGTCTAGTACCTTTTGTCTAGTGCTAGCCATGAATGTTGGGGTGTCTCCTATGTTATATATTTCCAACTTATTGCTTAGAATAAATTCAAGAAGGTAACTAGACCCATGCAAATGCAAATTCCATATTATCTTTGGAAAGTGACTCCTGATACCTAGCGCTAATAAGCTCAATTTTCAACAACTGTTTCCCATGGGGAATGGGATCCTTTCGTAATATTAATTGTAAAATGTCCTGGAGGTTTGTAGTGGCTTCAAATCATTTGTCATTATTTTCAACAAAATAATTTCACAAATTTAGGGACATTCCGTTTAGCACAGATTTAACATTACTAATTTCCCGTTGATATCATCCAAGTACATCTATTAGGTACTAGGTTTGGATATCTGCTGGGGTAAATTCCCTGTTGGTTTGCACATGAAATTTACGCAATGTCCTAGATTTCGGACAAGAATAATTCCCAAGAACGGGAAATCCCCGAGAAATTTGGGTTTAGATAATTGTTTTATGATGAAAATTAATTTGCCTTAGAAACTATGTAGATTTGATTCAATAATTTCACACACAAAATCACGGCATTACACATAACCTTCAAGTTTATGCAATTAGCGTATTCTAGGAAGATGCATTTTATGCAATGAAAATCATGAAATTAAGAGTGTGTGCCTCCGCATTAAATTCAATTTTTATGGATGGAATCGACGGAACTAATGCAAAGGACATCAATAATTATGATTTGCAGCTCAAATATTGCCTTCCGCAACTCTCAAAACTAACTCCTTCAAATTAATTACATTCAAAAGTCTTTTTTTTTGCTTCAGGCTTTGTCCCGTTCACAAGCGGGGTCGGCTTGTCGTGATTGGTTTCGCCATTTGGTTCTATCAAATGCCTGATCTGGATGCAATCGGGAGGATTTCAAATTCCCATCCAGAATATCAAGCCGTTGGTTCGGCCGGCCTTTTGTCCGCTTACCATCGATTTCCATGTTCACACTAATCTTGGCAAGCGAATTCTTGTTAGCGCGAATTATGTGACCATACCATCGAATTCGCCTCTCTCGCAGTTTTTCCACAATCGGTGCAACCCCATGTCGATCGCGGATATCCTCATTTTGGATGTGACCAAAACGTTTCACGCCACTAGTCCAACGCAACATCTTTGTCTCCATTACCGCAAGACGCTGTTTATTGTCTTTTATAGTTGGCAAACACTCAGAACCACAGAGAGCGATAGGACGGGCGACATGTGGTAAATTGTAGATTTGAAGCGTTCTGAGATGGAGCGATGGCGTAGGTCAGGACGCCAGATAGCTTTTAGGTATATCGAATTGGTCGACCTCGGCGTAAAACCGGGATGTCTAGAGTTCCTTATTAAGGCAGGCCAAGACCATATACCGATTGTTGCGCCGTTGATGATGATGATACATTAGTTTGGTAGGAAATGTAAGCCATCCTCAGTGAAAATTAGAATGAACGGGCGGGATACAATAAGATTTTCTACACCGATGTGTCCAAAATAGAATAGGGTTCTAGAGTAGGAATCTAGCTGCTGAATATAAGGGAGAAGTGGTCTTTTCTCTTGGGAAAATATGCAACGGTCTTTCAGGCTGAAGTGTATGTAAAGGGCAGCATCCTGAGCTGTTGAATAGCATCCGCAACGATAGGCATGCAGCGTTAAGGGCGTTGAGTAGTCCTTTGATCATTTCAAAAATCGCTCAGGAATATAGAAACTTTTAGATTGAATAGAACTACTCTGGGTATGTGGTCACTGTGATGTAGAGCGAAGTGAAACTTCGGATGCCTTACAAAAGAGGGTTCAATTTTGCCCCATATCCGGACCGGAATCAGCAATTGAAGTGTCAGTGGCTTTGGGTAATGCTGCCATGCGACAGAGTTTATCCTGTCGAAATGCAGGAAGACTTGGAGAAATATTGTAGGCATCCTAACAGGCCATAATTCACTAGTTGGACAAATGTCCAGAATAGGAATTGTACAATTGTAATGAGCATTTTGTATGTGAATGCCTCGAATATGGAGGAGGAGACATTAAATCTTTCATGCCGATGTGCTTCAGTTGCAACGGTCAGCTTCACATCCACTACCCGAAATCCTGCGATTCATAAACGTATCTATACACTTCGTTAGACGGAAGCATCATGTAAAATGGACTATTAGGTTCTAGGTGTTAAGAGACTTTGCCTCTGCCCCAATTCATAGACATACATATACAGTTGTGTTCTGTTTTCTCATTGGGGACCGTGGTTCTTTCTACTTTTGATGCGTTTTCGGTTACTGCCTACGTCCACTTGTAGAAAGAGGTGCGGCTCTTCCAGTTTCATCAGCCCCTTTTGCTGGCCTTTGCTGACGTTTTTCTGCAGAAAGGGTGCAGATTGCACGAACTTCACACACATTTCCTGATAAATCTTTCTTTGGCTCTAGTAAGGACACTCAACTGCCTTCCCACTCGGTTTATGTCCGAATCAACTATTCAGTTTTAGCGATTTTCTCTCGTTTTTTTTTTTCTAGAAGAGGAGCAATCCAGAGTAGTGGGGTTACCATCCCCGCACTGGCAGCCGCATCAGTTTGCAACACTTCTTGTTTATTTGGCCGTGCGCGTCTCGGTGTCTCGTTTCAGTCCTTGTTGCCTCCTTCGCTGAGTACTGAGTTAACGATGCAACAGTTCCTCCTTTCTGACTGGCACCTGATACAATTGCAAGACAAACTTATGATGATGATTTCATTACCGTTGGAAAGCACCAAGTAGAGAGAAAATTCTGGCCTGGGGTAAAAGTTATGTTGAAGAACGGAACCTGTGGTAAAAAATGTACATGTGAAAATTATCCGGATTCGGTCTATTATTCCATTTTCTCATCAACCTTTTTATTCCGGTCCCCGAGGAATCCCTATTTTTCCACTTCTCTGTTGACAGCTTTGAAGCACATATGTATGCGGAAGTGGTATGCGATAATAATTTTCAATCTGCTCCCACAGAACATTGGTTCAGATGAGGATGATGCCGAACACAAGACGTATGCGGTACACTTTTAGGTTGCTTAGGCCTCAGGAGAGCGGGGGAGAAGGGGGCGATTTTCCATATATGCTGGATTTTTTCAGCGACGTAGAAAAGAGAAACACAACAAAATAGCTAAAACTTGAGGGATGATGAAGCGGGATGCGAAAGGATTGATTCTCTCTCGGGCTGGAGATTCGTCAAAGGTACGGAAAAGAGATTTTAAAACAATTAGGTTTGTTTGAAAATGCAGAGGAGTCCGCACTTGCTTCCATTTTCTCTGTACAGTCCTTATCGTCCATGAATAGTTCACGAAGGCATAAGGCACTTAAAAGCCATGTGCTCGTTGACCATTTGAACTAATTATGAAAATTATTTAAGGATTTTTCCTTCAGCAGAGAGCAAATCGTAGTTGTCATCAGAGCCTTGGAAGATGGGTACTACCCACAGGAATCAGAGAAAGGCTACTGGAAATTTACCGTACGATATGCAGACCCAAAGGCAAATTTTATTCCAGCTCGTTGTAAAGACAGGGCCGGATACATTTGCTGAGTTGTCCGAAGTATGCATTGTAGGGAATATCTTTGCTACATTATAGTAGTGGATGTAATTTCAGTTGGTATCCAACCTTCGTAAACCTCCAGGCGAGCACTGTCTTGTTGACCCATATACATATAATGGCAGTTCTGGGTTGCCAATCGCCTAGATACCT
Source organism: Hermetia illucens (assembly GCF_905115235.1). NCBI lineage: Eukaryota > Metazoa > Arthropoda > Insecta > Diptera > Stratiomyidae > Hermetia > Hermetia illucens. The sequence goes on along the minus strand of NC_051854.1, from coordinate 78,009,564 downwards.
TTGAGATTGGCGATTTGGTCTTCATAAATCGATCTAACTTTCGAAATCATCAAATTGTAGATTTGAGAAATGCATTGAATTTGGGCCACTACAAAGAATCAAATTGTGTGTTCCCTAATGACGATTGATATTCTCGTCTCTTGGTGACGACAACCGAGATCCAGATGAAACTCGGCTTTGGTACGACAATCATGGTGGGCTCAAATAGTATTGCCTCCACAAGTATCTCACTATTGTAGAACGTCATATACGAGAAGCAAGGTAGCATTAGTTGTGGTGATAAAATGTCGACGGTTAAAGGTTAGTATATGTATATATCCGTATGGAGGAGGATGATCCCACCCGGAAAGTCTATAAGGGCAATATCTATGGTAGAAAAAGAAGACGAGGCAGACCCTGCCTAAGATGGAGCGATGGCGTAGGCCAGGACTCCAAACAGCTTTTAGGGATATCAAATTGGTGGACCTCGGCGCAAAACCGGGATGTCTGGAGTTCCTTATTAAGGCAGGCCTAGACCGGATACCGGTTTTTGCGCCGTTGATGATGATGATGATGATATGCCCCAGGGCGAAAAGTGGATTGGTACCCACGATGGAGCACAAAACCTAGGAAACGCCCGCTGAAATAACACCAACAGCTCCACTCCCAAACCCTATCTTCTCTTTCACATGGTGATTGCTGGGAGTTCTTTCTTAATGAAAAACTGCAGATGGAGAGGGATGAAGGCGAATCTTCAGCGCCTAAAAACGGGACAAATTATACCAACTGGTCCTCGAGGTTGAGGGTTGGGTAACAACCCTACACGGAAAACTGAAGTTACGAAGCCACAGAAGGAGCCTCGGATGGATTTTACAACGACAAACCCGGCAACCACAAAGTAATAATGATTTTGCGCATTTTCTCATGGACCGTGCGCTCCCTGTACAAACTGGAGGCTGTTCAGGTACAGGTTTTCTAGTCAGCCAAAGGATGAAACCTGCTCTTATCGGCTTTGAAAACATAAGCGAAAGGCTGTGCACTCTTCGTTTGCGAGACAAATTTAGAAATTTAAGCCTCATTAACGTTCACGCCCCCACAGAGAAGACTGCAGAGTCGGAGAAGCATACCTTTTATGAAGTAGATGAGCAGACTGTTGAAGTCTGTCCCAAGTATGATATTAAAATCACTCTTGCAGGTTTCAACAGTCAAGTAGGGACGGAGCCCGTATTCAGGCGATACGTCGCTTCGATAGCTTACATAAGGGTACCAATGATAACGGACTGCGGATTATTCAGTTAGTAGTATCGCACGAAATGATAAAGTGGGCATATCGGAGCGATGGGTTGAGTACTTTGATGAACAACTGAACAACCGGAACATCGGCGAGTTGGAGGTCTCGCCAACTGAAGATGACGGATAAATACTGCCACCACCAAGTATAGAAGAAACAGTCCGTGCAATTCATCGGCTTAAAAATCATAAGTCGCCAGGAGCCGATGGAATTACAGCCGGATTAGTTAAATATGGAGACGACCAATTACACCAAGTGGTTCATCAACTTATGTTCAACGCTCACAACATCATTGGCCCATACCAAAGAGGCTTCACTCCAGGCAAATCAGCAACAGATCAGATTTTCTCTCTAATTGATAATACTGACTAGACTGACCCTGACCAATGTACGAGGCCAGATTAAAGCAACAGGATCACTCTCAAGACCATTCGGCATCAACAACGGTCTGCGACAAAGGGATGCCCTATCATGTGTCCTCTTTAACCTGGCCCTGGAGAAAGTGATTCGTAATGCTGGGGTAAATGTGAGGGGTACGATCCTCTTTAAGTCCACCAAACTGTTGACCTATGCTGACGATATTGATATTATGGGAACAACAACCGGAGATGTACAGTCTACCTTCATCCAGATCGAGCAGCCGGCGCGAGATCCCGGGCTGCACATTAATGAAGGCAAGAAGAAGTACATGGTGGCAACGTCAGTGTCAAAGAAAAAAGAACGAACAACATCGAATCGCACTGGTCAAACGAAAACAATAACGATGGGGGACTTCAACTTTGAAACTGTTGAAAATTTCTCCTATCTACGGTGGAAACTCAAACCGATAACAGCTACGATGATGAAATCCACGTACGGTTGTTGGCAGCCAATAGAGCTTATGTATATCAACTTACAAAAACTGTTTCGCTCGAAATGTCTCACTCAGGGTCAAAGATCTGACCGTCCGAGACTATGATCTTGCCAGACCTTATGTATTCCTCGGAAAGTCTATAAGGACAGTATCTATGGTAGAAAAAGAAGACCAGGCAGACCCTGTCTGAGATGCAGCAATGGAGTATGGCAGGACGCTAGACAGCTTTTAGGGATATCGAATTGGTGGACCAGTAGGAGTAAGGCAGGACTAGACTGAATACCGGTGGTTGCACCGTTGATGATGATGATAAAACGTCTCAAGGATCTCGAGTTATGTTCAAGTGAATATAGAAATTAACGGGGCAAAAGGCGTAAACATCGAATACCGAACGTAGGCGATGTCCAGTATACTTGCAAGTAGATTTGCCAGGTCTGATGAAAGGGGGAGGAAAGAAGGTGATTACCCTTGGACATGACCTCGGAGTAACGACACATAAAGATGCACTTACGCTAAAGGGAGAATAGAGGGGTCGCTTAATTTTCACCTCGGGCGTAGATTTACTTTCCACGGCCCTGTATCCAAGGCTGCCGTCTCAACCGAATTTTGAACGTACTCGCAGCACTCCACTGGTGAATGAGTTCGTATGCAATTAGCCATTCATCATTCTGTAATTGAGGAAGCGCAAAAGCGTCTCTTTGTGAACTTATGAATGGTGTGAGTCTATATTTCCGGCATTAATATTCAATAAATGTTTCTGGTGCACCATCCATTATACTCCCAATGCAAACTTGAAATAGTTAAACAAAGTTCCTGTAAACAAAAGCAAAGTTGAATTTATGTGATAACTTCCTACACATCACCAAGCACATCGCCTAAGGGCGATGGCCTGATTGACTACAAAGTGAAATTCCTATTTCCTTAACAGTTGTGGGAAAAAGGAAGAAACACGAACCCAATAGACGACCGCTGCTCGGCGTGTACTCCCAATGGTACGCTTTGGCATCAAACTGCATTGCCCGCCCAGTCATTCAGCTTCCCAGCGGTTTGCGCCCGGGGAACTGCGCGCGTAATTTGAAGCGCCCTGATCCCAGCAAGTCAGGTTGTTATTCGCCCACCTCCGACTGCGCGGACAAGATGCTCGTCGCCCGACAAATGCCGCTGAGCTGTCTTGAGAGCAACAAAACTACACTCAAAACACAGGAAAATGTGGTTCGCCAGCGAACTAAACTCGAGCATGTGCCTACGGAAGTGATTGGATTGGTCCGAAGGCCGTGTTGATTCCGGTCCGCCCAGAATCCCGACATCTCGCAATCCGCGTCTGGCTTTTGTGCTGACTCGGAATCCTCACGACGCACACGTGTCGGGAGATGTTGATGCTTTGGTATATTTGTTGCTGCGGACACGTGTGTTTGTTTTCTTTCTTTTGAAAATTGCAAGATGGCGTCGTCCGTGGTGCGTATGTACCGCTTATGATATTAATGAGCATAATTGAATCTAAGCGGAGTGAGTGACCATCTCGCCCACCTTTTAGTGCACATTCGATTCCGATGACGACGTGAAAATTTATGGCTGGGAGGTCAGAATAGTTTTGCGGTCGTTATGAAATTTTTATTTCCCAATCCCTGGCGAGCTATAAATTGTCCACAAATTCACTGCCCCGGAAGTTTTATTGGTTTATTATTTGTCAATAAAATTGTTTGATACATTGGAAACGCATAATGTTGGATTGAACATAATTTTAGTTTGGGGCGAAATGTGTACATTTTGATAGGGAGAGTGTTCAATGCCAAGAGGCAAGGGCAGCATTAGGAGGTTCTGGTCCTTTGCCTTCTAATCTCAAATGCTGCAGGTGAAGGATTTGGTATTGTTTGACTTATTCTTGGCATTCCGTAATGAGTTCATAGAACAACAGTAGCAATGCGCAAATGGTTAAGTAAAGCATTTATTAGGGTGAGTAGGGAAAGACGGGATACTTAACGTTTAAAGGAAAACAAAAACATTCTTTTGTTTTTAAAAACAACCTCCCATAGTTTCGCCACAATCTCCAAGCGGGACTACTGTTCTGGTATTGCTTGGTGGGATTGTCCGGTCGTTAACTGTTCACTCTACATGAGCTGCCAGAAGGGGGGGGGGGGGGGCTAACTAGAAGTTCCCCGGGGGCCCGGAATAGAAATTTCGATGAAAAAAGGGAGTAATGGGGGCACACGTATTTTTCCGAGACCTGTTTTTCCGTATAATTTTCTTTTCTCCTCGGGCTGGTGTTTTCCCTCTACGGGCCTGGTGGCGTTAATTGCAGTCACTTCCTTCTTATGCCTTCTCTCCTGTTCTACTTCTTTTGGTCGCTGGTGGATCCGTTTCCTATTGCAACCTATTGCCAACTCCCATGGCGAATTTTATTGCACCTTACCAGATTTTCGGTTTCGCGGTTTCTCCTTGAGTTTTCAAATCCTGGTCAGGTAAAGAGTACGTGCTCTGTATTTTCGACTGCCCCTTCACACGTAGGTCGATTCATCGAAACCGAGAGGTACTTCCTGTATTCATCGTCCCCTATTAAGAACTGAGTTAAATCGTAACTGATCTCACCATGGTTTCGCATAGGCCTCATATTTATGTTTGGTATAAGCCTATTTGTCCACCGGCCATTCTTAGTTCATAAGCCTGTCCTCATAAGATTCTGTCCAGTAGGTGCACCACGTTGATAGAGTGTTTAACCGAGATCAAGTTTTCTTCTGTGATTTTCTACGATTTTTATCGCTGATACCCACATTGGTGCTGCGTTTAAAAGAACAGAGCTGACGATTCGCGACAAAGGTAATCGTCGACTGTGTTTCGGGTTGTATTTGGAAGCATCCTTGCTAACGTTGTGTTCATCTGAGTAACTTTAAGTGGGGTTTAAAGTTCTGCTTGGAGTCGAAAGTGCTATTGTTATTATTCTGATAAGGGAAAGTCGCACCGCGTCCTTAAAGAACTATTGTGCCCCTTTTGCTGGTATAGTGTACCTATTAATCATAATATCTCAAGCAACCCTATAACCGTCATGAACTCAGTATATCCTCTACTTTCAGATCTTTTAATTTTGCACCCTTTATTATGTGTTCTCCCAGATGCTTCGACTTACTTTTCACAAGTGCCGGACACTGTGCTAGAATGTGTATAGAGGTTTCATCACACTCCGCACAAAACCTGCATGCAGTGTCCGTAGATATACCTGGCTTCCCTAGGTGATAGTTTAGTGGACAGTGTCCAGTGAGAGTTCACACTATGATTCGGAGGTTCTTTTTTGAGAGGTCTAAGCAATCCTTTGTGCGCATGGGTTCATATTCTCCAATAAGCACCCTGGACTGCTCCATCCCTGGTAGGCCCGCCCAGTATAGTTCCCTCAACCGTTCTTCTTCATTTTTTAATGTCATAGTCATGAAACCGAAGCGTATTCAGTCTCTCAAGGCATTCCCATAGCGGTTTAGAGTTCATCGGGTTGGACCTAAATGTCTTGATCGCTGCTTGGCTGTATGTGAGAATAGCACTGTTCTGCCCCGTGTAGTTCCTTTGGAGATTAAAGGCGGTAGATCTGTCTATGGCGTATATTTCCGCCTGTAATATGCTAGTGTACCTACCCATTGGCTGCAAGCACATTTTCGTTCAGCCAATGACACCGGCATCCGCTCCCTGTGCTGTGATGGATCCGTCAGTGTACCAAGTAATCAGTTGCTGGTTTAAGCTGTATGTCCCAGCCACGCTCTCCCAGTTTGCCTTGTTACTCCAACGTGTTTCAAACTTCTTATCAAAGTGAAACCTCGTTGTCATGTTATCCCTTGGTATCAGTAATTCGGGTACCGCCTAGAAAGAATATTCATCTTCTTTCGGTTTAGACAGCTCCCGTCCTCACTGATACTCCCGGCCATCCTGAATATTGCCCTCCTTGCCTGCATCTGTATGTGCAGATGGAGAGTGGTTAATCCCACAAGGATCTCCAGGGATGCCGTTGGGTATATCCTCATGGCCCTACTGGTACACACGCAAGCCAGTCTTTCGAGTTTATGTAATTCCCTGGCTTGTGTGCTCCATGTGTAATCATTGGCCTTACTGTTGCAGTATATATCCAAAGATACTAAATCTTCGAGCTGCAACCCCATTTTTTTCCTGCTATGGACCTACAAGTTATCAGAGCCCTCGTGGCTTTCCGACAAATGTGCGATATGTGTTTTCCAGAGCAATTTTTGGTAGTTTACTCTAGAGGGTAATTCCCAAATATTTGACCTGTGTTTCTCGTTTCACCTCCATGTCATGTAATCTTATGGCTCTCAGGTGATCAAGTTTACATTTCCTAGCGAATTGTACTATGGTGGTTTTGGCTAGATAGATCCGCAGTCCTACCTTCCTGCCTGCACCAGGCACTAGTAACTCTTAGTTTAGTTTGGATTCTATCACATAGCGTACCCTCATATTTGCCTCTACAGATTAAAACAATGTCGTCCACGTAATCTTGGACTTGTATTCCAGTATTTGTTAGCACGTCCAGGAGTTCATCCACTTTCACACTCCATATAAGCGGCGATAGTACCCGCCCTGTAGACAACCTTGAGTAGTGTTCACGACAATAGAATTTGTACCTGTCGGCACTTCTATATGCCTACTTTATAGCATTTTGACCATCCAGAAAGCCAAGGTGTTTCCCATTCTCTTGCGACTCAGGGGATCTTCTATTTCTGTGTGCGATGTGCTGTCAAATGCTCTTTCGAGATCCACAAACGCACACAGTGGTATTTCTCTTGTTTCTATGGCATCGCTGAAGGCCGCTATAAGGCCCAAGATGACCTTTCTTAATCGCATGTCCTGTCACTCGTTCTAGTTAGCCTCGGGACAGATAATCGAGAAGAACTTGCTGTAAGTCTTGTGGAGCTGGTATACGGAGAGAACCTGAGACTTCAGGTGGGGAGTTAACACTACCGTAATCCCCTACATCAGCTTCAACAAGCATACCGGGACGTTGACGGATGTATTACGGAATGCCATAGAAACAAAAGAAATAGCACTGTGTGTGTTTTTGGATATCGAAGATGGGCTGAATGTTAGGGAGTAGACAAATAGAAGTCCCGACAGGTACATTCTATTGTCATGAATACTACTCAAGGTTGTCTACAGGACGGGGTACTATCATCGCTTATCTGGAGTATGGTAGTGCACTAACTCTTGAACGAGCTAACAAATGGTCCAGGGTTACGCGGACGACATTGTTTTAAACTGTAGGGGCAAATACGGCTGTGTATCGATCCAGCCAAAATCACCATAGTACCATTCACTAGGAAACGTAAGCTTGATCATTTGAGAACAACAAGGTTACATGACAGGAACGTGAAATGAAAACACAGGTCAAATATTTGGAAATTACGCTAGACTAAAAATAACTCTGGGGATCCATGCCGGAAACCCTGGTCGGAAAGGCACGAGGGTTCTGATGACTTGATACTACTTTGGATATACACTGCAATAGTAAGGCCGAGGGTTACCTATAGGGTGGTGATCAAGGAAGAAAAAACTGAACTCAGCACATAAATCAGAGAGTTACAAAAACTGCACGGCCTGGTTTGCGGATCCTTCATAGCTCAGCGAGCGGATGCCGGGGTAATTGGTCCAAAGAAAATGTACATGGATTCAATGGGTAAGCACATTAGCATATTCCAGGTGGAAACACACCCAATAGACAGATGTGCCGCCTTTAATTTCCAAAGGAACTACAGGGGGCAGAACATTGCTATTCTGACTGACAGCCAAGTAGCGATCAAGGCACTAAAATGGTATGAGAATGTTTTGAGAGACTGTATACGCTCGTGTTGCTCAATAAGGTTTGGATACTCTGGGTTCTAGGCCATGTTGGATTGGAAGGCACTGAGATAGGGGACGAATTAGCCAAGAAGGGAGCAGGGACGCTTTTATACCGACCAGGAACCTTCTGTGGTATCAGAATTGGGTTCATGGCTAGTGACATTATAATATGAAGAGGAACGGCTGAGGGAAATATACTGGGCGAGCCTACCAGGAATGGAGTAGTCCAGGGTGCTTATTGGGGGATACGAACCAAAGCGCACAAAGGACTGTTAAAACCTCACCAAGAAGAGCCTCTGAATCATAGTGAATCACTGCCGACTAAACTATCACCTAGGGAAGCTAGGGATATCTATGGACACTGTTTGCAGGTGCTTTGCGGAGTGTGCTGAAACCTCTATAGACGTTCTGGGACAGTGTTCGGCACTTGCGCAAAGTGGGCCGTCAGAATCTCGGCAGATGCCGGATTTTACCTAATACTAGCACTAAGCAGCATTTAGGCTCGGAAGATCCTACCTACTTAAATTATAAGGGGCGTTGGCAGTGGTAGGTCAATGGGAGAATCAGTCGACAACTCCACGCAACATCGAGCACGTATGCAGAATGGTGTACTTCTGCATGGTTTGAACCATACTTTGTGAGAGTCCCAGGACACCAAGGGATGCCGTGAGGGATTTAGGTACAATACTTGTGGTTGACAATATTATGGGAATTACAACCACCTGCTCGATTCGCCAAATTTCTTTGATTTCCCGAGCAAGTGGCTCACAGTTCACCTTCTTCTACACGTACTTTCGTTCGATGTTGCTATTATGGAGATAGCAACATCAATAATATACACGGAGCGACCCGTCTTGTCAACTAACAGTACGCCAGGCTTGTTGTGTGGAATATGGCGATCATTTAGAACTTGCCGGTCCCAATACATGCTGTAAGCAGAACTAACAAGTACTGCTTGTGGCTCATATTGCTAAACCGGGCAGGTTCCCGTGATCAGCCCATGCTTGAATGCAAGGTTTTGATGGATCACCTTACGTATAGCATTATGCCTGGCAATGTATTGCACCGGTGCCATAACAGTGCAGCCAAAAATGAGATGATCCAATGTCTTTAACGCAGAACCACACATTGTGTATTGGTCGTTCTCCACCCGTTCTTTGGTGTATAGCTCGGGTGGGGACCACGCCGTTCTGAATGGAACTCCTCCGTCTCAGCAAAGAGCCCCCCAGCACACAGCCATCTGTTCGGCAAATGGCTGCCAAAGACAATTGACGTGTTTACCGTGCATTGCTTTCCTCTTCCATTCATCAATCCGGTCTTGGTCCGGCTTCACCCCACGCAGAGGATTGAAAGATCGATCCTTAAAGTTAAGTGGAGTCAGCCCACAGACAGCCACATGCAAGGGACCCGCCTGCTCCTTGCTGCAAAAAAAACAAGCGTGCAGCGAGCCGACTTGGCGATGAAGTTGTGTCGCCACGCCAACCACGCCCCTATTTCCGACGGCACGAGGTAAGTTCATACGCTCCACGGTATGCATTCGGAATTTGGACATAGTTATCTGTATCCGCCGCTGGACGTTTTCCAAATCGGCCTTCGTAAGTCGGTCTTCGTCCACGGCAATATTCCGAATGCATAAGCCAGTGAAGGGATAGCGAATAAATCCAATGCGTTTATTTTATTCTTACCCGAGAGATGCGATTTCAGTACCAGCTTTACACGTCGCAGGAATTCAGACAGAAGAGCATCCTTCAGATCACCAACTCGAGCATGGGTTTCTTGCAGAACTCTTAGGTACATGTAAAAGTCTGTCTCGGACATAGCTTCGGTATTGAGGTCACCAATGCTCTGTCCGGCATGCGGCTCGTGATGACCTTTGCGGATGGCTTGGATTCGACATTTGTCTAATCCAAACTCCATCCGAATGTCACGATTATGGTCATCAGTACCAGCATACAACTTGATGTCATTTGAGTACATCAAGTGCGTCACTTCGCACGTACGCCATACTTTATTGGAAAATCATGCCCTCCAGAATCATTCAGTAGCCACGAAAGGGGGTTCAGTGCCATGCAAAACCAAAGGGGACTCAATGAATTCCCCTGGAAGATGCTCCTCCATATATTGATGGGCTCTGTGGTATTAGCACCCTCAGATGAAGGCACTGATAAGGTTGCATGCCACCCTTCCATGACTATCGCCAGAAACTTTGTTAGTTTCGCATCAATGCGATACAGATGAAGGACAACGATTAGCCAGGTATGCGGGACGCTATCGAAAGCCTTGGCATAATCGATATATAATGAGTTGCTTTTTGCAACCCCTTGACCCGACTCGGCAGCCCTTCTGCTCCTCGGACAGAATGTTGTTGGTCTTGAGGCGCAGATTGACCATCCCACTAATAATGGCCGTTATGAATTTGTAGAGGGTTGATAAGCAAGTAATCGGTCTTGTATCTTCGGGGTAATCCTCGCAGTGAGGAAGGGTGGAAATTTTTTTGGCCGACTAATGACCTGGTTTGTGCTTTGTGCCAATCGACCATGTATACTGGTGAACTTTTTGTACCAGAGGTTCTGCACCCGATCTAGACCTGGGCCTTTCCAGTTATTCGAGCTGTTTATGGCTCGTCGAACTTCCTCTTCGGTAAAATCTGCAAAATTCATCCCAGGCATATTGGCATGGCAGGTGCCTTCGGCTGTCATCCACTCCGCATGCTGGGCGGGTAATCTATCCCAGTATTTTTTTGCTTCCGTTACCAAAAACTATGCTTTCTTGACGTTCTGTTGGGATTCATTGAGAGATCTGAAAACTCCGCTGGTTTCTCGCGTATGTCGAATTCTGGACGCGTCTGGACAGACTTTCGCCATACCGACTGCATACGAAAGTTTCTGCTTTAGTGTGTCCTGAATTTCAACTACGAGTAACTCACTGGGGATGGCATAGTTCCTGTAAACCCCCTGCACTTTATTCTTCACCCGTCTGCTGGCATTGCCAGAGCTGAGTTGAGTCAGCCTAGCAATGTCCTGCCTTAGTGACTCCCACCGACGTTCTAGAGGAATTTTCCATGGTGGATTTCTTTGTTCACTCAAGCCAATAACGCGAAAGCGAATCTTCTGACCATGCAATCTGACAGCCGTAACTGCACCACATACATATGAGATTATAGTTGCAGCAGCGTAAGTTTCTGTGTGTATTCATAAATATATCAGAAATTGATTGACGTGACAAAATAGAAATCAATTTTTTCGTCCCCTTAAAGCAGGTTCGTTATCAATTGATTTTATCACACGTTTATCATAATTGAAGAATAGCCTCTATTATCTATTCTATTATCTAAGAAAATTTATGTCTCTTTGTGGTAGGAAGTCTTTCTCGAGAGTACTTCAATGATTAGAAAGTTGTCAAAACAACCCTATTAAGGTACTATATCATGTAAGTCTGGCGCCACTCCAACCTCATTCCATTGCTACCCCAACCATGATAGAAATTCATGTTTTAGGGGCCTGTTCAACTCGTCAAATTGTCGCTTTTCCGTACAAGAAATTTAACCCGTTGCGACCAACTCAACATGGTGTCTCCACATAAATGAATAATAACTAATTTCCAAATTGGTCCGTAGAAGCCCAAATATTATTCCGAATAATACAATAATCTTGGCTTGTTTGTTTGTTATTTTAATGGTTCTGTGAAGCTCCTAGACTGCTTTTGGGTGCGTGTTGTTTATGATATTAGCTGTTAAGGCGGTTCCGATCCGAATCGCAGGGTCTAAAAGCAGCTTTTCATGGATTTTATGAATGAAATTCTTATAATATTTGGGGAATTAATTAACTGCTCAATAACGGGGGACGCCAGCTGGGCAACATGGCGGCCGTTATGTGAACATTGCTACAGTCGTGCGTTTTCGTAGACTTTTCAAAGTTAACTGAGCCCGGTGGATGTGAATTGATATGAATTTAAGAAGCTTTGTGTCTTATTAGAACTACCTACGCAGAAAAAGGATGCCATGCCGTGTTTGGAGTTTATTTCTATTAATTGTCAATAAAGTGTTGAGGTGGTAGTTGGATTTACGTCGTCGAAATTATTGAAATAGTTTCCGAACCGACTGTGGGAACTATTAAATTATTTTGTTATGTATTTCTTATGTGAGCAACTTTAAAATTATTTTATTTGTAGGTTGCTAAAAATTCAGCTTTGCACGGTTTTTATCTTCGTCAATAATAGAAGGACTTTCACATAACTTTGCATTATTGTATCCACTGTTACGTATCTATTTTATGATTAACTTAAAACAAGTTGAAATTAATTGATAAGGGGTAGCTTTCTCCAAACTACAACTTTTGTAGTAAAAGACGGCTACGATTTCGTACCAGGGCAGAGGCAATTCATCAGACGCTGCCTCACTTCTGCTTTGGAAGCATAGTGACCGAAGCTGTTCGCAAATGTTTTATACTCCCTTTTATAATTCGCAAAACACGACAAGGGTGCGAATTATATTCAACGTAAATCCGCCCACAGTTCACACCAAAGCTTGGCCGGAGCGAGACACTAGACCAATTTGGTCCAGTCCGGTATCAAATAGATGCGGATTTAGGACTCCTAAATTCTTAAAAAAAAGTGTCTGCATGATGCAAGAGCTCTTTTCCGTTGAATGGTTTGACCTTCTTCTATGTACGCTGTAACTGATGATTTTATGCACGACTTTTGTTTCCGGGTATTACTTACCGCTTCTTTGATGTGTTCATTAAATCTACTCGTTATCAGGCGTATAGGACAGACTAAACGTATATCTTATTAAAATCGCTGCACGCTATTCGGCAGATCCCGCTTTTTCCTCCGCTGCCAAAGATCCTCGATGTTTCTAAGTAAATTCCGCAAGGTGGACGATTAATTTGAGCCTATAACTTCCAGTTGAAACTTTTTATACAATTCCTGATGTTGTTAAATAGATAGGAATATGAGATGCTGATCCGCTTCGTGGTGGCCTCTTTATGCTGCGAGAATAGTGTTGTAAGGCATGCCTATTGTTTTGCTTTATTCTCCTTACGATCAGCTTCTCAATAGTCTGAGGATTATATCCATTCCTAATAGTGGTGTCAATAACATGCTGTCGTTCCTTATTGAAGCCGCATTCCAAAAGAAGGTATGTGATCTGTCGGTGAATCACGCAATTATAGGCTGCCATTTTTTGGGTAGGGACGGAGCCCGTATTCAGGCGATTTATCGGCTACCATAGCTTACATAGAGATACCAATGATAACGGACTGCGGATTATTCAGTTAGCAATATCGCACGAAATGGTTGTTGGAAGTACCTGGTTTTGATCCGATCCACAAACATATATGGGCCTCTCCAGACGGGACCACTTTCAACCAAATCGAACATGTACTGCTTGAACGCCGTCGCCTCTCAGCCTTGATGTCAGAACATAGAGGGGGGCCAATATAGACTCGGATCACCATCTCGTTGGCATAGTGCTCCGGGCTTGAATTACAACACGACCTACAATCCCCTCTGACAATCAAATGAGAGCGAATACTGAAGTCATTTACAACACAGCTCTCCGTAACATCTATAAGGGGGAAATAGATGCCGCAATAACCGCAGTCAACAGCGATCCTGGAGATGAAGCATTAACAAATGATCTTCACAATCGTTACAATCGAACGTTATCATTGATACGGCCACAAACATAATTGGCCCCAACCGCAAGAAAAGTCCGAACGGCTGGTTTGATGATGGATGTAAACTACCAAGAACTCTGTCTAGCGGAGAAGCGACTTCACAGACGGAAGAAGAAGACCTGGGAGAACCAACAGGTCTGTGCACTCGAAGAGTACAGGGAGCAAACGCACCAGGTGCGGAAGTTTTACCAACAAGTCAGCAGGATTAAGCCCTATACACCTCGATGCTCATCCTTTCGATACAAAAAGGGAAATCTGATTTCCGACAGAATGGGCATATTGGAGTGATGCGTTGAGTATTTTGATGAACTGCTCAACAACCAAAACATCGACGAGTTGGAGTTCCCGCCAATTCAAGACGACGGACAAATACTGCCACTACTAAGTATAGAAGAAACAGTCCGTGCAATCCACCTGCTTAGTAACCATAAGTTGCCAGGATCCGATGGAATTACAGCCGAATTGGTTAAATATGGTAGTGATCTATTACACCAGCTTATGCTCAAGATGTGGGACAGCGAATCAATGCTTGGCGATTGGCAAATAGGCATTATCTGCCCCATACATAAAAATTGAGATATCATACAGTGCAGCAAGTATAGAGGTATCACTTCGCTGAGTACCATCTATAAGATATTCTCCGCTATCTTGCTAGGTCGGATAGCTCCATATGCTCAGAACATTATTGGCTCATACCAAAGAGGCTTGATTTCTGGCAAATCAGCAACAGATCAGATTTTCTCTCTGCGATAAGTGACGGCAAAACTGCTGGAATATGGACATCAGTTGGCTGAGTTTTAATCTTCGCTTCTCCTGTTCTTCATTGACTTCAGGAAAACTTGTGATAGTGTGAACAGAGAGTGTATTTGGAGTTCTCTACGGAGGAGGAGCATTTCGGAGAAACTAACAGCTATTATCAGAGCTAAATATGAAAAATATTGAGGTGTAAAGCGGAATCCGCCAGGGTTGCATCTTGTCACCGATATTACGTTTCCCTTTTATCAATGGCGTTCTTCGAGCTGCCTCGTCCGGGGGAATAGTAGTTCAATGGACTTTAATATATTTTCTCAAACACGTCTATTACGCTGATGACATTTGTTTGCTCTCTCAGTGTGTCATGAACTCTGGCTAAATCGCTCTGGATTTGGAAAGAGAGGCAAGTAAAGTTGGACTCAAGATAAACACCAACCAAATTAAGATTCTCAGTCTGACGGGTCATCGCACGCTTTCTATATGCAATGGGCAGAGCATCGGAAAAGTTGATCAATTTATATATCTAGTAAGCGTGGTTTTTGGTGGTGGTACCGAAAGAGATTTCGTCCGCCGCATTAACAGCGCAAGATTCGCTTTCACTGCCTTGTATAAAGTGTTGAAATGAAGTTATCGTAACCCCAAGAGCGACAACACGAAGTTTGGAATGTCCTTCGGGTTCTTTCTATATTGCTATATTGGAGTACCACATAGAAAGTAATCCTCACACTCACGAAGTACGCTGGCCTGATACAATTACAAATGAATAACTTGGTCGGTGCAATATTTGGCACCCGTACGCGGTGTGATCGGAATGCGGAAGTACTGCCACTTTCGGCCACAAATTCCTGGTTATGCCCACCCGAGGACCTGTGGGTTGGACCAAGGGCATTTGGCGAAAAACGGTACAGTAGGATTGCGAGCATCTCAGGCAGTTCTGTATGGAGCAGAAGTACATTTTAAGTAGCCGTGAGGGCAATGTCCCACTAAGGGATAAATCACAGTAAATATTCTGAGAAGCACCTATATCCTATTCCAGAATCTATTCATAAACCGTTGATGGAAGCAACCTTCCGAGGTGTAATAATCGTTTCCAAACTATGATGGGGTTCGAGATTTGTTGGTTGCCAGCCCACAAATCTTTACCCCTTTTCGTCACCTTTTACGATTGGCAAGTACTCCTTTCTGTAAATTTTAAACCCCGTGGTCTCACTGGGGTCACTAAACTTGCTACATCACGGCAAGGAGTTACCTCACTCTAACGTCATCTGGTTTCTTCACCTGCCTTTCCTAGTTTGAACTGGATAGATCCCATCATGGAATTGTTGATATCCCAATTCTCTTCACTTGGTAGCGTTCTTGTCGCAAAATTTTCTGGTATTAGCACCTCTGCTAGAGTGTCCTTTAAGCTTCTATTTCTTCCGGGAATCTTCTGGGACTGCATTTACGCACAGAGTGTTGGACTCCCGCAACGGTACCAACTAAATCCCCATCGTCAGAGAGCTTAGCAAGAAGAGACAAGGGCATCATTTCCGCGATCACCATCACGGCCCGTTCAGAGACAGTGCGGTACGTAGACGCCACCCGTAAAGCTCCCAGTCTCTGTACCAGCGCAACACGCTTACGATATACCTCGTTGCCAAGAGCGTCAGCCCATACCTCTGTACCGTAGAGCAGGACAGATTGGTTTGAATTTGCCGTCTGCTAGATATAGGACCCCCAAATATTTGTCATTAGGCTATTGCTCTATCGCAGTTCGGGCATGACATGGGATGAGGTGTCCGATTTAAACCTGCACAAGTACTGTTCGCAATTCCAGCGGGGTGTGACGTCCTTGCCCCCTAGCTGGTAGTATGCCTACGTCCCAGGCAGTAGACACACTGGGGGACTCCGGAGCCGTCGACAACTCTCTGCCGGCATCGACGGGGTGAAGTGAACGTAGCTCTGGTGTTAGTAGACTGCGTTGCCCTGAGCGAGCGCTGATTCGTCCGTGAATTCCTGGGGTAGGCGCTGTCTCCCCGAGAGTACACCCGCTCCTGACTATTGAGGCCCGCTCCCTTGCACACGATGCGCTGGTTAGTTTTCCATGGAAAATATACATAAATTCATAAAAAAAATCGACGAAACAACAGGGAAGCACAGAAATGTGTCGTTCACTGCGGCGATCAGTGAAAGAGGCAGCGAGTACTGACATACCCGATGTGACACCGGGACGTCCAAATAAAGAGGAAGCCTTATCAAGTAGCACGACTGACCGTGCGGGGATGGGAACTCCAATACTTTGTAGTGCCCCTGTTCCGGAAGAAAGCTAAGTCAGAATAACTAGTCCTGAGCAGATGGATTCGGACACGAACCGAGTGCAAGTGCAGTCGACTGTTCTAGCTAAAGCTGAAGAGGAAAGGCTCATCAGAAAATGCGCGGTAGCAGTGAAGCGTATGCGGTCGGCAACGTTCCTCTAAAGGAACGTCAGCAAAGGCGTTAAAAACGGGCTAATGGAACTGGAGAAACTATTGGACCGCATCTCCTTCTATAGGCGAACGTGGATAGTAGCGGAAGACGATTGGAGAGCAGAAACAGCCGCATTCCTCGCTGAGAACGCTGCTTGCGTCAAACGGACCGTAGATAGCCCATTGCAAAGCGAACTGGGGAAAAAGCGGAAAGTGGACGCCGCCAGAGACATGTCTGTTCAAAGACCAGGAGCCTACCAACCAAAAGTCAGGAGCAGAAGAGACGAGGAAGCGAAGAAGGATTAGACCGCTGTCTCTCCTCATTAAGTCGACGGAAGGCAAGACATTTGCGGAAGTCCTTAGTGAAATCCGCTACAGGATGAAACCCGAAGAGAACGGAGCAGAGGTGTCTTCCATATAGAAAACGAGGAGTGGCGGAGATCTCGTCGAACTGGGCCCAAGGACGACTCACAAGAATACGTTCTGCGAAGCGGTCAAGGGGTTATTGGGGGGAGAAGGCTCTTGTTTCCAGCCTAAAGCCCATGTGCTCTCTAGAAATTCGGGATATTGACTGCCTCACAGAAAAGGTCGAAGTGGAGGAGACGATAAAGCGTGAATGCCCAGAGGTAACCAATGCCCGGGTAGGTATCACCTCTGTAAATGCTCGAGGCCAAAAGCTCGTGGTGGAAGTTCCCGAGCAATACGCAAGGAAACTCCTTAGCAACGGGAGAATCAAAATCGGATGGGCAGTATGCACGATGCGAATGCGGATAGTCCGCATCAAGTGCTACAGGTGTCTAGACTATGGACACACGTCAGCAGCTTGTAAGGGACCGGACAGGAGGACAGTATGCCGGAGATACGGCCAAATGGGTCATCAAGCGAAGACCTGCAATGAAAGTGAGAGTGGCGTTCTCTGCAGCGATCGTAGCGCGTTTGGTGAGAGCGTCGCACACACTCGGGACGGTGTCCGATCTTCAGGGCGGAACTGGAGAGGGCTAGGGTTCGAACGGCATGATCCGCATTTTATAAATTAACATGCACCGGAATGCAACCCCTCACTAGTTGCTAGCACAGTTCGCTGTGGAAATAAATACTGATCTAGTGCTGATTAGCGAGCAATATCGAAACAAGGACCCATCCTCATGGCATCTCGACTTATCGGGCATGGCTGCCATCTGGGTTCGGGACGACGTTCGACTTCGTGTTCTTGCCAAAGGCCGCGGGAACGGGTTTGTCTGGATCCGGTGTTTAGGGATAACTTTTTTAAGGTTTACCTGACGCTGAACGAGATGATGCCGGACTTTCGGCGCCGACTTGATGCTCTGGAGGACACCGTTTCGAGCACGGAGAAACGAATCCTAGTAGGCGATGATTTTAATGCCAGGGCTCCTGAATGGGGCATGCCTCAGTTAGACTCCAGAGGGAAACGGATTCTGGAAGTGGCGGCGAGGAACGGGCTCATAGTTTTAAACACGGGATCCACGTCAACGTTTCGGCGCCCAGGCTGTGAAGGAAGCATTCCTGACATCACTTTTGTGTCGGAATTTCTGGCATCATCGCTGGACTGGTGGTGACTTCTAGAAGACTTCTCGGCAAGTGATCACCAGTATATCGCGTTCGAAATGGTTGACGCTACGTGCCGGCGAGCACCAACGCGATGTTCCCTCTGCCTGTGGAATGTCGCGAGGGTGAACATGAACAACAAGTGATAAACCTGATAACGATGGCGTGTGAGGCTTCCATGCCCCGGAAGGGCCTCAGGCGCGATAAGCCTTCTATGTGCTGGTCGACGGCCGAAATTGCCGGCCTACGAAGGGTGTGTCATAAGCTCCGCCGTTTGGCACAAGGTTTGCACGCCAACGAGGAGGCATGCACCATAAAGGCACAGTATAGATCAGCAAAAAGGAGACTCCGCAGCGTTTAAATAAAAGCAAAGCTTGCGGCAGGCAGAACCTTGTCCACGAGGTGAATGAGGACCCCTGGGGACTTGACTATAAGCTTGTTACCCGGAAAATGGGAGCTCTGCGGGGCCCTGTATACTAAGTACCGGCCAGATGGACCGCATTGTGCGGGCATTGTTCCTCAGACATGTTGTACGGGTTAATGTAAATTGCGCGGAAAACGTTGGGGATTGCCCCTTTTTCACAATAAGAGAGCTCAAAGAAGCGGTTCTCAATATGAAAAACAAGAAGGCGCCAGGTCCTGATGGCATCCCGGTGGAAGTTTACAAACTGGTGTTCCGCCAACGGCCAGAATTGATGCTTGAAGTGTTCAATGCTTGATTGAAGGAGGGCATTTTTCCTTGTCACTGGAAAGTGACCAGACTCGCGCTGATCAGCAAAGGTAAAGGGGACCTAGAGCTCCCGTCTGCATACCGACCACTGTGTATGCTTGACACGGCCGGGAACGTGCTCGAGGAGCTCATCAGGAGTAGACTCGTTGAAGCGATCCGCGGTGCCGGGGATGCAGTCCATCGAGTCGAGGCACATAGCCGCCGATCTAGACGGATAGGGCTCCACATAACGCTTGATATTGGGGGATTTGCTAAAAGGCCGCTCCCTGGTCTATGAGACGCTAGAGAACCAAAGGAGGATGCAAATCACGTCCGGAGTAGCACAGGGATCCATCCTAGAGGGGACCTCTGGAACGCTTCCTACGATAGTTTGCTGAGACTCGATATGCCCGAAGAGTCGCACCTGGTCGGTTATGCAGACGACGCTGCGGCACTTGCTGTCGAATGCACTGTTGAACAGGCGCAAAGCAGCCTTGGCATATTGATGCGACGGGTAAGCGGATGGATGACTGCTCAGGGTTTCTGTCTTTCGCTGGAAAAAAACGAAGTAGTCGTCTTGACCGGAAGAAGAATCCGAATCCTGCGTCCCATATCGATCGGCGAGTTGACTATAGAGTCAAAAGCAGCGGTTAAATACATTGATTTAATGCTCGACTCGAAGATGAGCTTCTTCTAGCAAATCAAAACAGCAGCGGACAGGGCTGCAGCTGGAGTCGCGCTCTGGAGTCGGCTAATGACGAATGTCGGGGGCCTTATATCTACTAGGATACGTCTCCGTAAGGGCGAGAACTTAAGAGAGGTGGTTTTCCGTGAAGAACGTCATCGAACCTTTACCGAGTGGCAACTTTCTTTGCAAAATGAGCCAAGGGGCAGATGGACTGCGTGGCTCGTCGACAATTTAGACCCGTGGTTGAACCGAATGCACGGTGAGATTGATTACTTCCTTATCCAACTTCTAAGTGGGCATGGAGGTTTTCAGTGTTGCCTGCACAGGATTGGGAATGCGCGATCTTCTGATTGTGTACTCTGCAATGGAGTGGCGGACGACGCTGAACACACCTTTTTCCCTTGCGAGATGTGGGACGGCTTTCGTCAGCAGCTTTATGCAGACACAGGGGAGCTCTTTCCAGACAACATTGTCAGATAGAATCGTATAGCGCATTATGTTCGGGCTCTTCTTATTGCAAAGAAGATTGAACTCGACCGGTGGAGGGATTGAAGGGTAAGGAGTTCCCCGAATTGACAACTCGCCTCCCTCCCTCCCCGTTGGCGAAAGGAATTCCCTGGCTTGAAGGCTTCCAAAACCGGGAGAACGGAAGGGCTAGCCCGAAGTAATGTGTCAAACGGTTTCAGGCTAGTTCTTTGATGACAGGGAGGTGTTCAGTTGGCAGTCCTACAGCGAACTGTTGCAGGGGTCAAAAGCTCTGTGCGTAAACGCTTTCACCTACCCTTCTCCAAAAAAAAATGCTGTTCCTCCAACAACGAATTTACACAAATTATTCCCTGAAACACCAAGAGGTTACATTCAGACTATACATAGTGACTCGTTCCTCAAATAGACTTGACAATCTATGGCAGAGTTGTAACAAGGTGACAGAGAGCATAAAACCTTAATAGTGCTGAACTTGGCACTGTTGGGCTAAAACTATTACTTAGAGAAAGTTGTGTCGGTGAGGTCGGCTAGCTGCAGGCGATGTGAGGAAGAGGGCATAGTCCTTGAGTCAATGCAGTTGGAAACAGTGAAGGCAGATAACTGGAAACCATGGCTAGGGATAGCTACCTTAACTTCACACTTTGCTTTTACTTACTCTCAATTGGTTCTATAAAGAAAGGTCAATTTGGGGAAAGTAAATAACTTTAGTTAATGACCATATCCACTTTGTTCATCGAACTTCGCAGATCAAATGTGCCGCAATCCCGTAAATTGATTCAAATTGAATAATTTAACAGAATTGGTGCAAATTGAATATTTATTTCAAAATAGTTTTAAAGTGAGAAAAAGTAGAATTCATGCAATTTTTTATGAACTAATTTACTGAAAATTTTGAAGATGGCTTATTGCCGGGTAGTACTGTTGTCCATGTATGTATATGTCCATTACTACTTCCCGCATTGGGAAGCTGTTTTTTCTGCAATTATTCATATCATTAGGAGAGCTCTTAATGTTCAAATTATTAAAATTACTGAAAAACATTCAATACTTCCATAATTAACCCTATTTGTAAAATGGTAGGAGCTACTATATTTGCGGCACTTGCGGCGTTCTTAGATAAGATACCGACTTTCTACATAAAGGATTCGATCGTACATTGACCAATCAACAATCGAGACTAGTAGTCAAGAGCGGCTAACTTCAAAGGAAATTAAATAATTTTGGTTGAATAAGAACTTCTGCTCTGTGTCTGGTTCTTTGAAGAATCAAACCATCATTGTTGGCCCGACTTGGATGGAAAGTTCACACCTGTGCTACTCACGGCGGGGTAACTTATTTATAGATCATCTTTGTTAATTTGTATTTTGATCAAAACTCATTAACTTCACTAAAAATTTATTGATTGAACGGACAAAGAGTATTTTGTTGGTGCTATTATTATTTGTGATTGTTACATAAGAGAAGTCATCACGCGGATAGGATAGGCTCAGGTTGCAGATGGTTAGGGTTTAGGGTGGGATTAGGGTAAGCAATCTTGCGGTCTTTACTCGATTTGAATTCTTTTACTTTTTTCAAATGGTATGAGCACTATCAATTGAAAATGTATCTATATTTGTGCATCTTTCGAGCAAGAAGGAAGGTCTCTAACTTTTCTAGAATTGTTTGCTTCTAAAATCAGATACAGCCTTACTGTAAGCCACTTTATAATATCTTAGGCACATCTTCGTAATCTTATTCCAAATGTACACACCCTCAGTTCCACAATTTTCAAGCCATTTTTTCGGATTTTTCTGTTGCCATTCATTGGATTAAAGTGAAGTGAACCCTCTCTTTTCTCCATTATCATTCATTTTCAGGCTACAATCGATTCGAATCCGAGTCGAATCTGATTCGTAAAGATCGCCGCGATTGATCTCTGGCGCGAATTGATGATCTTTCCTCCTCGCCAGCATCTTCTCGTCATCGCCCCGGCCATCATCACCTTCATCATCGTCATGTTCATCAACATCATCACGATGACTGCCATCGTCATTATCCTAATGTTTTGTATTGACATCGAACCTCATATGGACGGATAGATGAAATTTTGATCGACAAAATAGCATTCATATTTGATTCTTCTCTGGTTCTTTCTCGTAACGATCCGAGAACTCCTTGAATGCGGCGTAAAAAGATTCTCACCTTTGATTATGGAGTGCGCGGCCGGTTTTTTACAGATCCATCATTTATAGGGCTATTGAACGTCGATTTGTGATAAATTTGTTACTTTTTTCTGAATCGCCGATGCTGGTGTTGGGGTTGGGGCAAAGACCACCAAGGCAACAAATTGCTTCCATTCGAGAAGCTTTTCAACTATTTTTTCTTCGTATTCGATGTCTTTTCAAAGTCATTGTTACCATTGTAGAGTATGAACAATAAATTTAATGGTAGAATAAGTGAGTCGGTCTATTTGATATGTTGAGGGTAGAACTTGGCCACAAAATTGACTAATGATCTTATTATATAGTGCATAGACAAAACATTGTAGACATAATATAGACGACCCTCAGTTGGCCTTTCGTTTTTGAGAGACAGTATTTGAGCCACTCGCATACTGCCTTATTTCTGTGAGTCTGCAACTCACTTTTACTAATATTTGCAATTCCCTCCCTTATAAAAGTTTCGCAGTTTTTCCGGGTAGAAACCCCCAAGAATATCTTGGCTTGTAAGTCGTTCAGTATGAAAATTCAGGAAACGTCGATATTTGCCTGATTAGCATGGCAAAGTTTTTTACAAATAATAGTGTAATGGAAAAAAAGATTTTAACTCCGCCATGCTATTAACATAGTATGCTGGTCCTAAGCCCAGACAAAGGACGAGGGTTTGAAGCAACATACTTTGTACTATTCTCAGTAAAACAACAAATAAAATGCTGAGATCAGTGAAGATAGTTAGTTAGTTTAGTTTACTGGAGGAAGCCGCAGCTCCGAGCACTCAGGCCATTGTTAGGCCCGTTGTATAATCCCTGTAAATTGCCTATTCAATGGCCTCCCGCCTACGGTGTTCGCAGGCTTTAGCGAACCTGAGAACATTCACCAGAGGCAGAGAGTGTGCAGATTCATAAAAAGTACAGGGCCGTCTCCTCCTCCTCCTCCTCACATTGGCTGTACATAGCCGAAACCATTACCCTAATCTTTTCCATATGGTAGTTTAAAGAGCAGTGTCCCGTTAAAAGCCCTAGAAGGGTTTTCATGTCCCACTTCTTAATAATAATAATCGTTGGCGCAACAATCCAATTGGATCAGGGCCTTGAAGTGTGTTAGAGCACTTCATTCAAGACCGTAACGGGACACTACAGTGCACTGTAGGAGGTAATGTGGTCAGCATTGCGCCCGCCCGAGATTATTATCCTGATTTGACTCAGGTACTCATTCACAGCTGAGTCGACTGGTATCCGACGTCAAATTACGATACAAATCCCACTGCCACCAGTGAGATTTGAACCACGACCTCCCGTACGACAGCCTTGTGCTCTAACCATTCAGCTATCCGGACACCCCACTTCTTAAGGGACAACAAAAATACCGCTCTAACGACCCTAGGCTCTTTCACAAGGAGTTTCGTCCACCGGCAAGAGTCTAAATTTCTCCACTCGTTTGCGCGAATCCTTGCAATTTGACCCTTCAGAATAGACTTGACAGTAGATGGTCGGATTCCAAGAGCTAGTTCTGGCCCCACCATTGTGAATCCAGACCCTCTGCGAGCCAGTCTGTCAGTCTCCCCATTACCAGCGATGTAAAAGTGCCCCCGCACCCACATCAGGAATGTTTCATTCAGTCGGCCAAGTTTCAGCAGCACCTGATGACAATTTCACACCAACTGGCTTGATATGTCGTTGCCATTTAGTGCTGATAATGCCCCCGACTGTCGGAACAGATTTGAATGGTGCGACCCCTCCACTTTTGTCGCAGACATTCTTCTGCTGCTAATGAAATGGCATATATCATTCATTTCATTTCATTTTTTCGAGGGGTCGGTTCTATAATCGGATTCTCCGAGAACACCCCTGCGCCCGATCTATTCTCCATGACTGACCCGTTGGTGAAGATTATTAGGTCTGTAATCTGAAAAGACTCATGGCCACTTTTCAACCATTCTTCTCTTTCGGTGATTACGACAGTGTATTTCTTTTCAAAGACGAAGCTGAAAACCATATGATCGGTCGGCATGAGGGCTACCGGATGTTCTTCAAGGAATTTCTAGATAGACGCATGACCGTGTGATTGGCCGCCTTTCCACACCACAATGGTATCGAGCCTATATGCGTCGTTGGCTGCTTTCCGTTTCACTTCCAAGTAAATTTAGGATAGCTTCAAGTGCCGTAGTCGGCGTAGTGCTCATTGTTCCAGTAATACTTAGGCTACCAAGTCTCTGAATCTGCGTTAGCAGTTTCCTGTTGTTAGCAAAATTCAGTCTTGGCCACCAGACGATGCATGCATGGGGTTTTATTATGGATGCACATATGCAGAATATCCGTTTGGGTGAAAGTCCTCAGGTCTTACCTATCGCATTCCTACAGCACCAGAGCAATCTGGAGGATTTCTGATATTGTTCATGGATATGATGCTTCCACCTTAACTTGGAGTCGAAATGTACTCCTAAGTACTTGACTGTTTGTGCCAGCTGGATTTCCGCCCCTGCTATGGTGGGTAGCGTATAGCTGCCCCACTTGACGTTTCTAAAGAACATAAATAGTCCAGTCTTCCTAGCGTTCACCGTGAGTCCATTGCGGAGGCACCAGCTGTGAATTTCATGCAGAGTTGCATTCAAGCGGTCACATACTGTGTCCGCAAACTTGCCGATAATTATTACGGCTAGGTCGTCCGCAAATGCTTGCGCGAAGACTTATCGAAGGGTACCCATTATCAAGAGCCATAACAGTGGAGAGAGAATTTCTCCCTATGGGCAGCCCCTAAGACATTCTGCTTCAATAGACGTCTACCGAGATCAGGGAAAGAGATAAATAGAGTAGAGTTGGAGTTATTCTACTATGCTAAATCCTACCTGCCCTCTTTGGTGACAGGTTCCACGGCAGGCTGACCAAAAAATGTATACAATGTCGTTAGAAACAAGACAATCGGATTGAGTCACAAGTCTCGGAAAAATACTAGGGCATCCACCTCAGTCGACGCGAGAAATGGGCAAGGAGTCTTGAGGCAAAGTAAGGATAGCCAATCTTGAAAGAAGAAATGGTGAGCTGGCCAAGACACTCGAAGATTTTAAAAATCAAATGACATTATTGATAAAAAAAAATGGAAAGCTTACGGAGCAGCTAATGGCTGGGGGGGTGGGCCCGCCGTCTCCAAAGGTAGCCAGGAAAAAAGTGAAGCTTTCTTCAAAAACTCCTACAGCCATGGAAGAGCCGGGCAGCCTTCAGGACGAACAAGTTGTCGGCAGGGAATCTGTCCGCATGGAGGAGATAGAAAACAATCAAGCTGACGATACGAAAGACACCGACAATGGTGGCGGTGGAAATGCCCCAGAAAAAAACTGGGTGAGCTTTTGCTCTATGTTTCTAAAAAATTAAAAAAGAAAAACAAAATTGAAGAAAAAATGCTAACTAATGTAAAGAATAATGCAAGTAGGATTGACAATTTAAAAAATGGTCCGACTGGGGATACAATTAGTCGAAATAAAGAAAAGGGGGGAAGGGTGCCCCCCATTAATATTTATGGATTAGGTCGTAGAGATTTAACCACTCTACTTAATGGGAGCGCGGGGCTCTCGAATTTTGTTATTAAAAAGACGGGAGCCGAGAGAGTCCAAGTCAAATGTAACAATGTCAAATGTAAAATTACAGATTATAAAAAAGCACGGGAGGTCCTCGAGCGAGTGAAGGCTCCTCACTTCACCTACACTCCAAAGGAAGAGAAGGTGCAAACCTTCCTTCTGAAAGGCTTGGATGTGGAAGAAGAGCCCGATGAGGTGCTCAAAATGCTCCGGGAGACGGGAACTGAGATCAAGTTCTTCTCAGTGTCACGCTTTAGTATGAGGAGATCCGTTTAGGAAAAACGAATCCTACCGCACTTCCGCGTGTAGATAAGCCTGGAGAGCCGGGGAAGCAATCTGATCGGAATCAGGTCGCTTAATTACCAGGCAATTCGTTTTGAGCGCCTGTTGAGGGGCGAAAAAGCCCAGTGCCGAAGATGCCAGTGCTATGGTCACTCGGCTGTGAACTGTCAAATGACCTTGCGATGTGTAAAGTGCGGGAAAGGCTATACCGCAGCCGAATGTTCGCTGACTAAAGCAGAGTTCAACGAAAAAACTCTCTGTGTCAACTGCGGAAGCCGAGGGCATCCGGTTTCGTACCGTGGATGTCATGCATACCGCAATATTAAGGTCACAAGGCAGCAGGCGTCAAGATCGGCCCAAAGGACGAAGGTGTCAGCAGCGTTGAACGGTACCGTCCCTTCGGCACCAATTGTCTCGGGGATCCCGTTGCAGAAATATTCTGACAAGGGGGAGCTAAGAAGTCCCAAAAAGGCGCAAGTGGCGGGATGAACACCGTCTTCAATAAAATATTAACCATGTGTGAAAACATGCAGCATACACTGCACGTACACAATACAAAAATAAACAGTATAACAGAATACTTACACAAACAGCATGCCTGCTGCTAGGTCTGCAGTCACAGCGGTACTACTGAATGGTCTCCGGATTATCGTGATTAATGTGAATTCAATCATAGGAATCCACCGAAGAGCGGAGCTCTTTGATTTCACTGCCAGGCAACAGCCTGACATTGTCTTGATTTCAGAAAGCCACCTCAGTCCGAGGCCTTTGAATGTAAAGAAGTCTCTTGTATTCTGTTTTCACTGCCTAGAGGAGGGAATTTATACATTCTGTCAGTTCATGCAGTGGGAAACAATCGAGCCAAGTTCAAGGAGGAATTCGATTCTCTGTTTACGATACTCGAACTGAACAGGCTGCATAATTATTATATTATAGCTGGTGACTTGAATGCTAAGCTTACCTCGTGGCTAAACGCCACAAACAATCCCAGAGGGGTATTCCTCAAATCTTGGGTAGAGCAATACCAGATTAAGTATAAATGCGAATTATATGGGTCAGAGAGTCCAACCTGGCCCAGGGCAAATTCCTATCTGGATTTGTGCATCGCTAATGCGCGGCTGAACTTTAATTTTAAGAATCCTCAACGGAAACTACAGACTCTTCCTTACGATAGCGACCATAACGCTATTCTTATTGAAGTTCTGTTTGATGGACGAAGACAGGTAACAGGAACTTGAGCAATGAGGAAGTATCTTCTCAAGCTGGAGAACTTGATGTTGGATATAATTGAACAAGTCGTCCCTAAGATTAAACCTCGCAATAATATGGAAGGATATGAACCTGCAGCCATAAAACGGTTGAAAAAAGTGAAAAGCCTTCTGCTCACTCGCGTCAACAAAATCTATCGGAGATATGGGGACTGTCATCATCCCATATTGGTTGAGTTCAAATCACTTCTTAAGATCCCGCGGGATGTTATCCGTCAATATTATATGAATGAAGTGAACTCCCAATGGCGGGAGAAGTTACAGGGTATTTCACCAAGCGATTCAGATTCCATGTTTATTCCGGAAAAAGTCACGAGTAACTGTGCCGTGAATTAAAGTCGGTGGTAGCGAGATACAACATCTTATTGACTCAGGTATAGACACGAATAGTGTAACTACTGAGGCGCAAGGCAATTACATCGTGATAGATGGTGCTCTGAAACTCGAACTTATAGGGGAGCACTTTGAGTCGGTACATCGGCCCAAAACGGGCTTAGAGCCAACGCGACTTTCGGAAATTGTTGAACGGGATGTCCACAATTTCAAATATAGCCTGAACGGCACCACAGTTCTCCAGTTTAGCTCTGCGTTGCAGGCTGATTTCATACCGAGTGATAATCTGCTTGATTACTTTGTCTCATTTGTGGAGTTAACTTCCATATTTAGAAGGGTAAACAATAAGAGATCATCCGGTATGGATGGCATTCCCAACGTGGTCCTCAGGCATTTACCAGACATCGCCTTTTGTAATTTTTGCGTTTTGTTCAATAATTTATTGAACAATTCTTTCTTTCCAGGACAATGGAAGAAAGCCCAAGTGTTCTCGATTTTAAAGAGAGGGAAGGATCCATCAGTGCGAAGAGCTACCACCCAATCAGTTTGCTGACTAACATTAGCAAGGTATTTGAGGTTTTGGTATTGAAAGCCTTGAACGGACATATCAAGAAGAAGGAATTATTGTCGAATGCGCAATTCGGATTTCGATCCGGGCATTCCACAATACATGCAATAACGAAGGTAACGTCTGATATTTGCTGGCGGATTAACAATGGTGAGTGCATAGGCGCTTGCCTTATAGACATGGAGAAGGCCTTTGATACCGTCTGGTTGGATGGACTGATTTTCAGGCTCTTGAAGAACGAGCTTCCCAGCCACCTCGTAGCGATGATGTGTAGTATGCTGTATGGCAAGTGCTTTGTCATCACGGACGCAAGTGTCACTACAAGCAGACAATTTCATGTTCTGAATGGATTACAGCAAAGGACAGTGACAGCGTCTACACTTCTTGCCGCAGTATTTGCCGGCGAATTACTCAACTCTTTCGAGTTTAATAAATCTTCTAAAAGATCGTTGGTTGCCTTGCATTATGTAACTAATGAGGTGATGTATGCAGCTGCTGTTGTGCCGAGAATCGACACAGTTATCATTAGATTGACTCGAAATCATACAGTGCGATCTGTTTCGCATGGCGAGAACCCTTGGGTTTCGTATTCTACCCAAATGATGGGTATTTCGAGAAAACTCTTACGACAGGCTTCATTCCTCCTGAAGCGTTCGTGTATCTTGACAGGAATAATGCTGGAACGCATCAAAGAACATTTCGAAAGTTTGATCGACAGGGAGCAGGCTGGCTTCCCTTCTGGACTCTCCCTATATCAGCGAGGCGTTTAGCTCTTCATCGATTTAGAGAAAGCTTTCGACAATGTGAACAGGGAGTAAGTCCTGTGTGTTCTAGTCAGCAGGGAATTCCTGAGAAACCAATAGTTGTAATCAGGGCGACATACAATGGCCCAAAATGTCACGTGTTGAACGAACTGGATGTCGCCTGACGCATTAAGAGCGCTAGGTTCATTTTCGCTGCCTTGTCTAAAATCTGAAAATGCAGTTATCTCAACAGCGACATCAAGTTGAGATTGTTCTGTGCTAATGTTTTTTTTTGTGTTACTACATACTTATATGGGAGTAGCACATGGAAAGTGATGAGCACTGGTACTCGAAAGACCCAAGTTTTCACCAACACTTTTTTGCGTCATATTGTGGACTCGCTTAGCGGAGATTCGTCCGAGCTTCACACCAAAGTAGCGCTATACTTTACCAAGAGGCGAATGGCAACCATACCTAGTCTTTTCATGATAACCACCGATCTTACAGCTTCTTTCGCAATATTTTGCTGCTGGAGAAAACGCTAGTTTATTCAATTCTTCCGGATGATGTTTTTGAAGAGAGTCTGCCCTGACTTAACTTTTTAGTAGATGAAACTCCTATCCGGTTTCCTTAGAGAGCCAAGCTTGGCTGACTCATCCCATTTAAGGGCCCTGCAAGCCTTGAAGCTTCCCTTCGCCTTCAGTTCCTTATAGTACACTTAAGTCTTTCTTCAAACTGCTTACAAGTTTCTTATATTCTCGCCTCCTGAAGTTTCACCGGTCTTTATTCACATTACACCAGCGTATTTGAGAATTCGTCTGCGGCTTTCGATTCCATTAAGGATCAGTTTTATCTTGTTTGTTCATGTAATAGCCTCTTCTAAAAGCCGGTGGTTTAGATTTTGCAAATGAGCTTCAATCACCGAAGGAGTTATTAGTTACCAAGGGAACTTCACTTTATTATCAAGAAGTTCATTGAACTTTGCGCAGTCCGTTGTCCTAAGTGAAGTTTACCATGTTTGTAATCCCATGAGATGCTTTGCCGTCTGATGACCATCGTTTTCTTGCGGTGATTATGACTGGGTGTATCTTCTCCTGATTATGGAAAGAACACAACCCCTTGATGCTTGCCAATGCTTTTGTAAATGGATTCAAGTTAAATTATAATGTGCATCGTTAGCTGTTTTCCGTTTTACTTCCAAATAGAAAGGGGGTATATTATATCTAGGATTGCTTTAGGTGCCGCGACCCTAATACTTAAACAATCGAGCCTTTAGGTTTGTATTGAAACTTTTCATATAATACCCACATGACTATCTTCTGTGAAATAAAATCTTACACTCCCCTTTCGCATGTATGGCGAGCTTCCTCGAACTTAACACAAAATGGTGACACTTGCAACATGTTATGTAAAGGGATTCGCAGACAACATCTTCTCAGCAAATTTTGTGGTAATTGGTTCAGCCATTTTCGAGTAAATCGGGTGTGACAGGTAAACAGACAGGCAGACATACTCGTATACTGAATCGACTTTAACAAGGTTTTGTTTCCCACAAAACCTTAATAGGGAAATTAATTTATTCGTCTTTCCGCACATCAACTGGATGCGAAACAAACACATTAAAGCAAGGTCTTCTAGGAAATCGTCTTTTTAACTTTTGCAGTCAACTCTATTACCATCAATTTCCCCTTCCTTTAGGGATGCTGACAATTCCATGCCATGAATGAAGCGAACTTAGCCTCCTGATGAGTCGATCCGCTAATCATTCCGGACCCTTTGCTTTCGTTTAGGAAGAAATATTAATTTGACATCCTGAATTGTTGTGTTGTTGAGTTTGCGCGGCTATATTCTTAACACTCGTTGAAATCTTATAAGCGGAAAACCCTGTAAAAACTGGCTATGCTGATCAGTTTTTGATTCTAATATCTCCGAGGCAGCTTCGTAGCGAGTTCAATTGTATTCATCGGTGTTGTTCCGAACTACATAGTATAGCCATAAGTTCTGTCAGTCGATGCGTATAGCGAGAAACGTTAGACCACCGAAACTGGTAACACTGCGCACGGTGAGTACCTAACCATACCCCACGTTCGTCAAACTTTCAGGTTGCGAAGATTAGTAGCGCGTGAACGACAACACGATGAAGTTTGGTAACTACGAAAAAAGAATCGCGAATATTGCGTTGCACCAATGTGGGAATACGTCGAGAAAGATTCATAGTTTGTTAAAAAAGTTGCCAGTAAACGAACGATTCGTTTTAGGAGATTAGCTTGATACCATGAAACAGCTGATGTGGTTGACAGGCCGCGGTAGGGGCACCCGCGCTCCGTACGTCGCCCGAATGTCGTGCATGCTGTGCTTGAGCGTGTTCGTCGAAATCCTCTTCGCAAGCAGAAACAGAAACGGAAAGAAAAGTACCAACTGAAAATCGTAGGTTCGAGTCGATCGTCTACCTTACGGAATTTCCTGGGAAGCGTCAAGGATCCTTTGGAAGCGGAGGAAAAAAGCGGGATTTACCGAATAATGTGTAGCGACTGTAATAAAATATACATAGAACAGACGAAACGCCTGATAACGACTAGATTTAATGAACACATCAATGGAAGTGGTAAGCAGTGTTCGGAAACAAACAAAATCAGTGGCAACGCACATAGTCGAGAAAGCCTATACCATTCAATGCGAAAATCTTGAACTCTTGCGGCATACAAACCGAACGACAACCTTGGACCCTTGGGAAAGTTTAGAAATTTTGAGAGAAGACGCGACGCGGTTACTAAACACAGATTCCGGTAATTGTCCCTCAAAATTAATAAGACTCGCCGCTGTAATTAACAGGTAATTAGGTTAATAATTTAAGGTTGTTTTTTTTTGTTAAAAAGTAATTTAGGTAATTAGTGTTTTTAGTATAAATAGAAACGTACAATCGCAATTGTTTTCAGTAGCTTTGAACTGATGAAGGGAGTAAGTTGCTCCCGAAATATATATATACAAAATAAAATAAAATTGGAGTTTGGAGTAAGTTACTGGTGGGGGGGGAGTTTCAATTCGAAGTATGAGCCGTATTTTGCGAGAAGATCTCTGTCTCGGTGCGTACCGGCGGCATGTTAGCCATATATTAACGCCAAAACTGTAGGAAATACGGCGAACTCGGTGTACTGCCCTTCTGCAACGATTTCCCGGTAAAAAATATTGCAAAATTCTATTTTCTAATGAACAATTTTTTATCATCGAGAATAATTCATCCGACAAAGTTATCGAGTATATGCTCACAATTGTTATGAAGCCAAACAAAAATGCTTCGCGAGTCCAACGTCGTCACCATCAGACTTCTGGCATGGTATGGTGGGGTGTCTCATATCACAGAGTAACTGATATTCATTTCTGCGAGGCCGGTGTCAAAACCAATGCGAGTGTGTAAGAAAAGATGTCAGAGGATATAGTCGAGCCATTAAGCGAATCTCTGTTCGCTGGAAAGCCGTGCTGCTTCCAGCAGGACTCGGCCCTGCTCACAAACCTAAGATAATTCAGCAGTGGTTAGCGGCGCATGTTCCTGATTTCATAACCACCCAGATTTGAAACCTCGGGACTACAGTCTTTGGGTTAAGTTAGAGGAGACTGCCTGCGATCGAACTTACACGGTTTGGAGAGTTTGAAGGCTAGCATCGTGCGTGAAGCGATCGATGCATGGCCTCACAGACTTTGGGACTGTATAGCTGCTAGCAGTGGCCATTTTGAATAAATTTCGCTTGAAGGTTCTATGTTTTCCTTTTCTAATGGTGGTTTGATTTATTACTTCGTGAGAAATAAAGATTTGTTTGACTGACAGAACTTATGGCTATACTATGCATAGTCTAGCCTCGTATCTTCTTTTCACTATTAGTTTTCGGAAGAGAGCTCCCACCATCTCTTTTCCACTTTGTCTAAGAACACTATTTAATGATGATGACCAGATCAATGTTTGAGTATTTCCATTCACTTTATTCCATAGCAAGATGCCAATCTGGTTTTGAGGTCAAGAAAAATGAAATTCTTTCACAGTTTGAACATTTTGTAGCTATTCCTGCGCTGCCCGTCTGACTGGCAATTTTTATCATCCTTTTAAATTACTTCAAATCGATTGCAATTTTTATTTATTATTTCTGTCGTCACCATTTCAAGGAGCGTGGAAATTATAGATAAATTTTTTCTCAGCATTGCATCGATGCCATTCATCACCGGTCGCTCCAGTCGGACTTCTGGATATGGCGAGGAGTTTTGCGTGGGCAAACTATTTAGCTTAAGGGTTACCAAAAGAAACATTTGATATCCAATGACTGTGAAAACAATCAATCCACTCAATTTTATAGTATTTGAAGTTGATTCTATATTTCTCTAAACAGTTGGTAGTCCGGGAGACTGTTTCATTTTAGTTTTGAGTCAACATTTATTTCCCTCTACATTTGTTGTGTATGACTTTTGGAGAGTTAGTAACACTTACTACAAGAAATCAGAAATGAAACTTATTTTACATCAAGTTCCAACCCCAACGAATGATACATATCCAAATAGTAGCCACGCCAAGATTAGTTTTCTTTTTCTTCTTTGCAGCCCAAGGAGATGCTTCTACTGCCTTTCGTCGACTGGCTTCCTCCCAAGGGCCGGTGCAGTATCTCTTGTTTAATAGCTGATAGCGTTCATAATGTTAGAGGATGCTCAAGTACAAAACACACAAAAATATGATGACATATCGCGTCATAGTTCAAACGGCAGGGACTCCTCTGATCAATTTCACGCACAGCATGGGAACAAGCACATCCATCCTCTATTGCTCTGGGCCTGCGAAACTTGGAACTGGCCGCATGAATACCAACATGGAACCGTTCGCTGTTCCTACACTATGTCACGTATGGAGGGAATTGGAGCAACAAAAGATATTTGAAAGATTGGAAGCAACTAAAGAGACGACCGAACAACAAGGACATCGTGTTATTTGGACAGGCTGGAATGCATAGTCTGCGATTGATGGAATTCCTTTTACGTAACATGAGCAAATTTGTCAGAATCCATGGGTGAAAGGGAGGGGGGCGAAATTGTGAGATTTGTATTGATGGGGCATCAAATGGATATCTTTCTATTGCATTCCCGAGTATGACACTTTTCCCAGTTGAATTTGAAATGCTTTTGAATCGGCTAGGATATCAAACTTGAAAGAATTGAGGAATACTGGAGGTGAATACACCAGAAGGAAGAGCTACGATTTGTCGTTTATGAAGCGAAAAGCAAAGTTTTCTTTTACTCCTTTTTCCATTGGGTCACCTAATTGGTCCGTCTAAAGTACAGTATATAATATCGGAAAGTTTCCTAGGTCGTATGTGTGCATTGAGAAACAGACATACAGACACCAGTTGGAATTGCTTCTTCGTGGATACAATCTGTCAATAGTGCTTCTATTTGACATAGACTGCACAACTACTTTAGGCCATAATTTTCCAATTTGAATATCCGGACCGATAGATACCATTAAAATCAATCACCAATATCCTTTGTCGCAAGCTCCGTTATTATCTTCCCCGACAAGTTTTTCACTGCAACGCTCTTTTTATCCATTAACCACCTCCAAACCCTCAGACAGATAGGTTTGGTATATTTGTCTCTGCTTATTGTTTCAAAGAAATATTTGACGAATGACCTCTCTACCATCAGATGCTTCACTGTTAGCTGATAACCAGAAGAGCTTCCCACTTTAGGCCAGTATCCCTACCTACAATGTAAGGGGTTGCCACTATTACTTTTACCACGTCCCGAGCGTCAATATCAGATGCTCCCATTTCAGCATTGGCAACAGACAACACATGGATTCACTCATACGCTACCATCGTTAATGGTACCTGACTTCAGGAATGCTGATTAGTGGATCATTAAATAATTTTTTACAACCAGACTTTCGTAAATCCAACTTCCTTAAAGTCATCATGCATCGAGTGCACAGCTCTTCATTCATTTTAGGAAATATGCAAAGAACTTGTGCCAACACTTTCACATTCAATTCCCGGAACTTCACCCTCCTCCAGGACATTTCTTACAACTAACCCAATGGTGGAGACTATTTAAAACTAGATGCAGTATTTCTACCTGTAGGACAAGACCCGCGAACGGGGGGGGAGGGGGAAAGTGAATGCTTTTATGCAGTAAGTGTTTGACTCCCACAACGGTATGCCGCCCTCTCCTTTCTCCTGTCTAATCTCACTTTTCTCCACCCGTGTCCGAATAAATCGGGTGACAGACAAGCAGACGAGCAGATAGACATGGACTCGATTCTAATAAGAAGTCGGGAAACCGGAAGCTGGACGCTTCAGGCATGAAAGGTTTTGTGCATTTCTTTCATAAGGGCATTTGAGTATGAATTTGTCCCATTAGTATGTAACATATTCATATATTATCTGAGAATGTGTACTTTCGGGTGCTTTCGGGTGAATCTTGAATTTCCAAAAAGTGACAAATTTGACCCATTATAACTTTGTTAGTGATAGTGCGATTTCCACCAATCATCAAGCTCTATATTATAGTCTACATTGTTGCAAATTTCGTGGTGCTAGGATGAACATAAGGCGTTCCGCAGCCAGTTACTAAAAATTTTAATAATATGCTATTATTAACTTTATTTGAAGGGATATCGGTATGAAAGGTATTTCGGAACCTAGCCACCATATAGTGGCAGACTCTTGATTTTTTTTTCAGATTTTTCGGTTGGGCAGTTTCTGAGAATGGCCCCGTTAAATAAATAATCACTTTCGACCTCTCGAACTCCCCGCCTTTCCAAAAAAATGTCAAAACTAGGGCCAGCTTCGGAAAGTACTAACCGAGACTTTTTATTTGATACCCCACATGACTATATTTGGTGGAAAAAAAATGTGCACCCCTCTTTTGCATGTATGGGGATCTCCCCTTACATTCGACGTAACAGGATGTAACTCACTGTATGCGTGAGTGTTCACAGTTCCCATCTTTCCACCAAATTTGGTATTAATCGCTGCTACAGTCTACGAGAAAAATGCGTGTGACGGGCAGATAGACAGACAGACAGACAGACCGCCAGACCGTCAGACCCCCCTTTTATACGCGGCACCAGTGTGGGCGTCGGCGATAAAAATCGGAGAAAATCGCAGACAGCTTCAAATTGCATATCGATTAAGCGCTCTCCGAACATGTTGCCCCTACAGAACAACATCTTATGAGGCAACATGCGTGATTGCGGGGATGATTCGAGTAGATATTCTAACCGATGAGGTAAGTCGTCTGTACGAAAATCAGGAAGCGAGCCTAAACAAGCAAAGGGAGCGCCTAAAACTACTTAAAGAGGAGAAGTTAAAAAGACGAAGCTGTTGTGCGTTGTCATTTCGGTAAAGCCTAGGAATCGGGGAATGGAAGTAGACTTCGAGCTCTGAATAGGCACGTTGAAAATGTCCGCGTTTCGTGTGTTATAAGACGTAGGATGGCAGCGGGAGAGTAGTCCATCAGCACCAAGGTAAACTTAAAAAATGTGCATAAATCCAGATAGGGTATATGCTGTTGTAGGAAGGGAAGGTTCAGAAATCGGGGGCGGGAGGGGTAGCCCACACGAGGGAAGCTTTTCTTATAGAAGAGGAAGCGGGTGAATTTATGTTTTCAAGGGCGAGATGATCACAATTACGCGAAGGTGACCAGATCACAGAGTAGTACTCGAGGGTATTCCTCACGAGGGAATTGAACAGAGCTAAGGAGAATTGGATGGAGTCAAAATCAGAGGAGAAGCGAAGTATGAAGCCTGACAATTTTGCTGCTCGATTGGTAACGTCCAGGCAATGGGTGTCAAAGCGGAGCTTATTGTCGAAAGTGATTCTCAGGTTTTGGGTGATGATAAGGAATTTGCCTTAAGAGAGTAGGAGAAAGGAGTGGGTGGGGAGGAGTACTGCAGTATGTCTCCTCGAATGTCCAGTGTATTATAAAGATTTCTTTTGGGTGGGGGAGGGGCAGTAACAGCGATCAGCCCCCTTGCTTCCAGGATGGTATTCTTATAAATTTACCAATTACTCAGTGTTTTGTCTTTTATGAACCGCTTACTAGGTTTGCTGACTCCATTTTATTGACCTTTGTTTAGTTCGACTCCACGTCGTATATGCGTAATGGTTGGTAGTCGTGTGAAGTGGATCATGTTTTCCCTTTTTTCACGAAATCGTCACTATTTTATTCACGATTGGTTGGTGCTCTCCTCCCCTTGGTTCCACTATGACATGATTTGCAAGACAGCAATCAACGGCGATGATTTCAGAGGGAAACATTTTGATCGACGCTTTGAAAGAAAGATGCTAGGTTGCACACGTGTAGCATGGTAAATGAAATAATAGTTGGGAATTAGAACATGGTAAATGGCATAATATAGAGATGTTTCTGGAGCTAAATTGGGCCTCGAAAGCGTGCCGACTTCCCGATAAGGTTGTGCTGGTGTACGCTCTCTGGCTCTCCCGGCGAAATAATACTTCAAAGTGGTCCCGTGTTAGAGGCAGAAGAGTAGGGGTGGTTTTATTGAATATGAACCCCATTTCATCTTTCAAAGATTTCTACTTGTATCTAAGAAAGAAACGCTGAAAGTTTAGGTAGGACCTGAACCAATCTTAATGTTTGAATTGACCTCGCATAGAAGTATGTTGGTGGTCCATATAAATCGAATGCTTGTCAATTATTCTCTAATAAACATTAATTGGTTTTTTATTTATTTTCAATTTATTGAGAATAATGATCCTATCAATTCTAGCTTTAGTAAAACTGTACTAAAAAAATTTTGATAGTAAACATATCGTTTAAGATTTATTTCATCATTAGATATGTATTTATAGAGATTAAAAAGTTTGATTTTATTTTGTCACATGTTGGTAAAAGTAAGGTTTTATTTGAAAACAGAAGACGCTTCTATTATTTTTCTACATAAACCAACTTTATTGACTGCGTCAAATTCAAATCACTTCTTACGGGTGGCCAATGAGGCTTTAAATGTTAGCATTCTTTCACCATAAAATGACCCGAGTTCATTATTTATATTTAACATGCTGTAAAATTGATTATATGCATTTATCTATTAGTTCCATCGATTTAGTGGGCTTTTGTTTCCTTTAGCAAAGAGCCTCCACCTTGGAATTCAGATATGTCATTTACTGTCAACAAAGAAGTGAAATCTGTGTAACTTAGACTTGTAGTATTTTTTCCTTTCTAAAATAGCTAAAAGGCGTCTGGAATTTCCCAACCATGCATAGACATAAACGAGTCTATTATATTTTGTGGAATTAATGGCAGGAAATAAATGAAATTCTATCTCTCTGATTAAAATTTTATTTATTACAATCTAATAAAAAACTAATTACCAAACCACAATTCCTTAATCATTCTAACCAAGCACAAAATAGCTATGAAGAATGGGAAACAAAAAGATAGAACTCTAGTCATAAATAACATCAATTTCCACCATGAAAGCAACGTGGCGTCCCAGCGCTAGCTTATGCGTCCTCTAATTGAATTATGCCTCCAAAACAAACAACCCTCAGGGAAAGTTCATTTTTAATTAAGTTATAGCATAAAACCTTATTATATATAAGGCACTGTCGCGTTAATTTATGTCCCTTTTATGACTTTGTTTCACCTTGTCCTCAACCCTGTATAGAGTCTCAATGCCTAGGAAACTGTGTGGTAATATTTGAAAAACTTCACATGGGTACTCCCGATGATAAATACCGTAACCGAAACTCTTGGGTCTCCTTTTACAAACATTCTATGAAAAGGACACTGCTGTTCTGTTCTATTTGTCCTCGTTTTCCGGTCAATTTAAAATTTTCCAGAGCACAATTTAACGAGTGGTTTCTGAGGGTATCCTAATTGCCGGAAAAAAAGAGGAAACCAGGATATGACACCCAACCGCTAATAGGCTAAATCAAATGGGCACAGTCGGACATCGTTGAAAAATTTATTCGGGGATCATCTCAATGGCGGTGGTAAGAATGATCAATAAAAGGTGCGACAGATGAAAATTTGCCACAGAGTATATATCAATAGGAGTGAAACAGAATTGAGCGTGGCCACCCGCCAGGAGACGCGTGCGACAGCCATTTTAACAGCCAAAATTGTCGCTTGGTTATCACAACTTGCTGAGTTTCAAGTGCCCCCCATTCAGATGTATAAATATATTAAGCAGGACGCAAACAGTTGAGGACGTTCAGGCAGATTCGATATGTTTTCCTTCGAAATTATAGTGAGCTTCTCTATAAAAAATCTGGAAACAGGTGTCGTAAATGCTATTGTAGCTTTCCAAATATAGAGTGGTGAGTAATTTGTATATAAACCTAAAGATGTTTTGTAACTGCTCGCTTTTTTCTAGCTCCCCATCTTAGGGTATTTTCCTTATATGTGATGGTTGTAGACCAATCGTATTTTTGCACAATGGCACATAACAGAAGTAAACAACCGGAAACAATAAATATTATTTCGCATTTCAGTATCAATTTTCCTTATTTTCACAACCCCTCACACCTACGCAATTCCGGGTTTTGTTATTTCGGACCGCGTGCCAAACACACGGAAACCGGAAATAATCGAGAACAAGGCAAACGACATTAGATACATCTGTAAAGACGAGGTATTGCCTGGAAGTACATCGTTGCTCTGCGAGAATCCAAGAGAAAACGCAATAGGGTGGCCATTGTTAGGAAAAACTAATATAAAAACATCATGGCACTTATTCAGAACCTCCTGGCCCTCGACAGATAAATCTCTTTATTAGAACGAAACGACATATTTATTACCCAGCGGGCGTTTTTTTCATCTCCCGGATAAAAACAGAAAAGGAGCATATTGTTGCCATTATTCATCTATGAGGATTTTCCAGGTTAGTGTCCTTTTATGGCACGAGTGTCTGAAGGTTTTTCAGTTTGTTATGTCCTGATTCTATTATATCTATATCTTACGCCCTTTCAATACATGAGGGATGCAGTTTCACATTTTTATTACTGCAGTGATGGGGGCGTCGTCAAGGTGTTTGTGTCCAAACGAAAATATCATTTATTTCAGATTACGACCTGAGAAAAGATATTAATTAAAAATTGCCAACTCATTGCTATGTTAGACATCTATAAATCTAGTTATTTGCGTCAACGTTGAAAAGAAATTTACACTAAAAAAGGTTTTTCAACATTGATTATGGAATTCGGCGGAATCGGCTATGGAATTGCACATTTCTAATCAATAATGCAGGCAGAATCTTTGTACCAGATATTTTCTCCTACGGATCTCCAACCCACTGCACAACAGGTTTATCTAACTTTTGTCAGCAGCAAATTTAAGAATATTCTTTAAGGCTACTTTGATCACCCAAATCTATTGTGAGAAAGCTGTTAAACAAGTTTTTTTTATAATTTCTTTTTTAAGGTTTTGTGGAAAACTGGTGCACGGAGTGTCTATTTGCCTGTCTGCCTGGTTTTTTTGACTGGGGGAAATCCAACAAGAATTCGCACCTGCACGTGAATGCCGAACTCTTACCGACTAAAACCTTCCATACTTTCTCCACACTCTATTCGCGGCATCACTGTTCTGACATTGCTTCCTGGCGCTGTTCACCTTAGGAAAAATGGTGGTGTTAATTGCAATAGCTTTCCTTCTATGTGCGATGTGATTTTCAAAAAATGGACGAAAAAGAAGAAGAAGAAGAAGAAAAAAGAAGGCAAAACGCCTCAGGAGACTCTTCAGCTAGATAAGTATTATAGTGACTCTGCATCTCCGATTAGAACAGTTTATAAGTGGTTTCAAAATTTTCCGAGTGGCCATGTGGGCAGAATTGACGCTAAACGTTCTGGACGCCCTGTTGAGGTTCATACTCAAGAAATCGTTCATCACGCTTAACCAAAAACGAAATCGTATGAAGTGGTGCGAGGATGGCTTGGAGCTGTTTCAGAAAAATCCGCAGGACTTTAAAAGTCGTTCCGTCATTGTGGATGAAACTTCGATCCGCCAGTAGACTCCTGAGATCAAGAAACAATCTAAACAATGGGTTTTCAAGGGGGAATCCGCATCAAAAAAGGCGAAGACAGATTATGGTGGCTTTTTTTGGGATTCGCAAGGAATAATTCCCATCGACTATCTGGAAAAAGGTGCAACTATTACATGTGCATATTATTCATCGTTATTAGACCGTTTGGAAACCAAGCTGCAAGAAAAATCCCCACGATTGGTTCTGGAAAAACTCCTTTTCCATCACGAAAACGCACCAGCACACGCCCCCAATGCTATTTGCCATCCAGTCAATGAATTCATTCGCACAGTTTATTTGGTTGGGCCTACTTCCTACGTCTCGTTCAAGCGGGTTCCCGGTTAAAATATGTGGTGTGATCATCCCGGCAATTTCACATGTTGCCTCTTACAACGCCATCTGGTAGGGGCAGCGGCAAGTTTCAACCCGAAGTCTTCAACCCAAGGCTTGATCGTGCAGATCGTTTGCGTATCCGACGACAACAAGGTCATCGAACGCCATTATACATTATGTTTCGTAGCAGAGGAGACCCCTGTGGAACACTTGCCGTTATATTGTACGTCTTCGACGCTTCCTCCGAATTGTAAAGTAGCTTTCCCTTGCGGAAATAGTCGAAGATTATACTTTATATATCGTTTGACGTTTCCGCTGCAATGAGGACTTCGATTATATAGGTCCACCTGGCAGAATTGAACTTGTTTTTGATGTTGAGAGTCACCAGTGCGTAGTATTTCGTTAAAGAATTTATTGAGAAATTGACTAACTATTTTAGTAGCATTCCAACAGTCCATTTGAAAAACAAACGTTTCTATCAATTATTGTATATATCCAGTTATAGATTATCCGCCCAGGAACCTTTTTGTATTCTGAAGACAGGTCTATAGCATGTTGGCTCACCTATTGGCATACGTGGCTTCAGGATCAATATAAGCTTTTGTAATTTCCACTCTGTGGGGAAACATCCCTCATTTCGGCAGTCGAGTGTAGAAGCGACTTCAGAGAACGAGAAAGGAAGTCTGGGAGAATCAACATGTCTGCGAACTCAAAAAGTGCAGAGGGTGGTCGTACCAGTTTCGGAGGTTTTACCAACAAGTCAGCAGGCATCTTGCCGAAACAAAGAGGAAAATCTGATTTCCGACAGAATGGGCATATAGGAGCGATGGGTTGAGTATTTTGATGATCCGCTCAATAACCGAGATATTAGTGAGTTGGAGGTCTCACCAATTGAATACGACGGACAAATGTTACCACCACCAAGCATGGCAAAGACAATCCGTGCAATCCATCGGCCTAAAAATCATAAATCGCCAGGATCCGATGTAATTACAGTCGAACTAGTTAAATATGGAGGCGACCAACTACACCAATCGGTTCATCAACCTATGCTGAAAGCGTGGGACAGTGAATCAATGCCTGACGATTGGCAACGAGGCATTATCTATCCCGTACATAGAAACGGGGATATCACGCAGTGCAGCAATTATTCAGGTATCACGTTGCTGAATACCATCTATAAGTTATTTTCCACTATTTTGCTAGGTCAGATAGCCCCATACGCCCAGAACATCATTGGCCCATAACAAAAAGGCTTCACTACAGGCAAATCAGCAACAGATCAAATTTTCTCTTTGCGGCAAGCGATGGAAAAACTGTTGCAATAGAGGCATCAGTTGCACCATCTTTTCATCGACTCCAATGCAACATAGGCATGAGAGAATTCGGTATCCTGGCGAAAT
Organism: Hermetia illucens; assembly: GCF_905115235.1. Lineage (NCBI taxonomy): Eukaryota > Metazoa > Arthropoda > Insecta > Diptera > Stratiomyidae > Hermetia > Hermetia illucens. The sequence goes on along the minus strand of NC_051854.1, from coordinate 77,966,570 downwards.
TAGTAAGACTGACTAGGTTGATCCTGACCAATGTGCGAGGCTAGATAAAAGCAACAGGATCACTCTGGAGACCATTTAGCAGCTACAACGGTCTAAGACAAGGTGATGCTCTGTCATGCGTCCTCTTTAACCTGGTCCTGGGAAAAGTGTTTCGCAATGCAGATGTAAATGTGAGAGGTACCATCTTCTTAAAGTCTATCCAATTATTGGCCTATGCTGACGATATTGACATTACGGCAAGAAAAAACTCGAGATACTGAGATAGGAGATATCTAGGGTCGAAATTCACAACCGATAACAGTTATGACGATAGAATCTTCGCACGGTTGCTGGCTGCCAATAGAACCTATTTCACCTTACAAAAACTGTTCCGCTTAAAGCGCTTGTAGACAAGTATAGCGTGATGACATGTTAGATTGAGAACCCTGATTTTTTGGTGTTTGTCTTCAGTCCGATTCAGTCTGCCATCTCTTCTAAATTCAGAGCTATTTGGACAACTTCATGACTCCATGAAAGAGCTTGCAAATTGCGTCATCGTTGCCGAGGTGTTTCAGGAAGGATGTTACGGTCCATTCCAGTATGAACGATGTGTCGCAGCGAGAATAAAAATTATTCGTGGAAAGATGCAATCCTGGTGGACTCTCCCATATCGCCTCAAATTTGTCTGAGATTTTTCTTCGATTCATCACGTGACATTTTGCATAATTCTTTGAAGGTTATTAATGCAGTCGGTACTGGAGGATTTAGAAGGAAAACCGGTCGGTCCTCTGTTGGTAAAGCTCTCGTGCTGTTTTGATGATGTGCTTAGGCTTTGTCTCGTTCACAAGCAGGATAATTTTAGCTATTATCTTTTTCACGACAGGGAGTACGCAAATACCCTTTGAATTGTCGCATTCAAGATGAGAGCTAGACTGGGAAGATCTGCGGATTATCAGTTCCTTACGCTTCTTAATCCATTTTCAAGTTTTAGCAGTTAGATCTTATGACGTCTTTTGGAATGTGGCTATCGATGAGAAGTTACAGGATTATTTGCAGAGGTTATCTTTGCAACGTCAGGGAACACACAATGGTTACACTGAAAAGGAGTCCCCTTCTTTGGGACTTTGAAGCTCATTTCCTTCTTCCACTGTTTGGTAGACGTCTCGGACTCCCAAGATTTCGGTACGAGCGGAAGTAGCAGATCTAACTGCGCGTGCAGCGATAAATCATTCTGCGGGGAGACCGTCCGCATTCCGTTTGAGGGTATTGATGGCCGAAATAATTTCTTTTCTACTTTTAACAGTCCGTCTCCGGATGTTACGGTGACTAGCCGTTTCAGAAGAAAGACTACATGCAAGCTCTTTCGTGATGCGGTACATATGTGTGATATTATTACGATCTGCGGCATCTGTCTTGTCACGGCGTATACTACGCTGAATTTCTTGGGAGCGCAGTGGCTAATAGGAGCTTTCACCCCTGCCGATGCCATTTCAGAACGTGGTGAATGACTTGTGTAGCACCCGAGAAAAGATAATTTTTCATAGCGGCCCAATGCTTGACGTAATTCTCAGGCGGACTACTTAGTCTATCTGCCGTGAGATCAGCAAGATGACTCTTCCACTGTCAAGCAACAGTTGGATCATACAAACAGTTGACATTGAACTTAGGGGGCCACAAATTCAAACCCTGCTAGAAGTGGCGGACGCCACACACAAGGGACCAAGTAAGCGGCCACCAGAGAGTGATATAACGCCAGCTTTATGGTGCTGGCTTTGAGACCGTTGATAATTTCTCCTATCTAGGGTCGAAATTCATAACTGATAAGAGCTACGACGATGAAATCTACGCATGGTTGTTGACTGCGAACAGAGCCTATTTCAGATTACAAAGACTGTTCTGCTCAAAACGTCTCACCATAAGGTCAAAGCGCTTACTTTACAAGACTAAAATCTTGCCAGTCTTCATGTATTCCTCGGAAGCTTCGGTTCTTAGCAAGGAAAATTGCGAACTCATGGCCGAGAGGGTGATCCCTTTCGAGAGCGATGTTAGCGCTTTCCTTGTTATGTATATTCAGGAGACAACTCCTAAATCTTCTACCGATCGCAAAGTGGTCAATCTGATTGCTTGTACGGTGTCAGTCAATTGAAATCCAACTCGTGTTCAGATCACTCATCACGATCAGAGTATCACTTTTAGGAAGCCTTTCCTAAACTGTGTGTAATTGCTCGTTGAAAGTATCCTTCTCCACTATATCGGACGTTTCCGTTGGTGCGTAGCACTGTATAATTGTGATATTCTTTAACCTGGACCGAAATCTTGCAGTCAAAATCCTGCCAGAAACTGGTTTCCAGTTTAAAAGAGCGCCCTGCGTAATCATCAGAAACAACTCGACTCCGGATTCGCGTATCAGTCGACTTTTCATTGCCACAAAAGGGAGATGAGTACTGTCTTATCTCGCTTAACCACAGAATATCTAGCTCATATCGTCCAGATTCTCGTTCGAGTTGGAAAAGCGAGCATTCTGTGGACCGACTGTTTCCATAGCCAAAGATCGTAGTCGTGAGGGTATTCCTAATCCGAGGTATTTCAAAATTTTTAGGTTGCTACCCCACAAATTTTACCCCCTTTAGTCGCCGCTTATCCCCAACTCACAGCGTGAAGTGGAGAACGAAAGAATATTTCTTCAAATAATACATTTATTATTTAAAAAGAACACATTTATTTATAAAGAGATTATCTTTTAAAACACAGATAGAGAGGGACACTTCTCAGAAGCTCGGACGGCAATGCATTTCAGCGTATAGGCGCAGAGACCCGCAGATGCAGAGACTTCTAGAAGGCAATCTTAGGGATGTACACAAAATTGACAAAGCTCTTGAGGTATGCTAACGAAATTACGGAAGAAAAACTCTACTCTACTAGGGAAGATAAGAATGAGACTTGGGAACACTTACTTTATGGTGAAAGGCCGTGTAACAAAGAAGAAAAGTGGGCATGGAGTCTAGCCAGGAATAAAAATGAGACACTGATGTATCTGTATCCGATATACCAAAACGAAGTTGGGAGCCGGCTATCTTGGACAGGTTCAATTATATGGAACGCAGCGAATATTAGGTTGTGCGACGGCCAAGAGACCATCGGAGTTGGTCGAAGTCGCATTATTCAGAGATGCTCTAACGTAAAAATAATGCTGAGTTTCTGCTAATTATTGGAGAATTGAGGAAGGGAAGAGATCCTTTGTCATTTCGCTGAGACATCTTGCAAAAATGCGGTCCAGAGGCGTCAGGGATAGATGCGAGCCTCAAAGGGGACGCCGCATTAACAGCTGAGGCTGGAAGAGGAATGAAGTCAAGTGAAGGATGCAATGTATGTGTGCTCCACGCGCTGGTACAGGGTTGGTTACATTATTATTGCCAAGGTTGTGTCGTCTTGTTTCGGTAAATGTCGTGATATTTCTCTTCTCATTTAGGTTCTTCAAATTCGGATACGGTCTCAATATACCAAGTTAAGGACGCGTGAAGTTTTTGTGTGTGACGTGAGAGGCGTGAAAGCGCGTGTCGATGGTACACTTTAGTGGAACTTCATTATTTACAAGCGGACTTTCATAGTTATTCCATCAGTTTTTATTATGCGTACGGCATTACAAGCGTGCCTTCTTGGTTGACAACAGTGGGCCTTTTAATACCCATAGTCATTACAAGACCATCATCACTTCTTTTATCATCTTCTGATGATTGCTGCGCTGTTTAGTGTCACGTATTTTAAATCTTCGCTGTGAAATAGGTCTTGCTGGTTTTGCCTTCTTGACTGATATTTAAAATTCGCGTCAGGTAATTGTGAAGCAAGATACGCTAGCCTGCTGGCTCTAAGCACCATAATACACTTTATGATCTCTTCAGGACATCTTAATTTCTGTTCAAATTTAAACATGGATGCTATCTATGTTACTGCCTCTTTTGCTGCCAGTTAACTCAGTAGGTCTACCTTCTCCCCAGTTTTTGAAAAGGATTTATCACAAATGTACATATGTATAGCATGCTATAATCGATTCTGCTACTAGTGAATAACAAAGTACCCTAATTGGTACGGACGCCTTTTCTGATTGACTGTTTCAGGAGTAAAAAACGTTTGTGTATTCTCCGGAGAACATCACTCGATGTGTGGTTGACCTAGGTAATCGCTATTTCTTTTTTTTTTCTGCACGAATGAAACAATTAAAACGTACACATGCTTCGGTCCATCGATTAGTCTTTAATGAGGGATCATTTGTTACCGGCAACATATTTGACTTATCCAAGATCGCATTACATTAGTCATACAAATGGTCATCATTCTTTGCCGAGATGTCATGGATCACCCAGAATCAATCAGAGCGAGATCTGGCCAACGCTTTCGGATTAGGACACTCGCTAAACCTTGGTTACTTCTTGTCTGTGGGCTGGTAGGCAGTTAAACGCGTTATGAATAATGATCGAACACATGCCATCTCTCGAATTCCTTTCCCGGATTGATTCTGAGATGGATCGCTTTATATAGTTAATCTTTGAAGCTATGATCGAGTGTTTATCAGGTTAGAATCGTCGATTCTTCTCTATTGAATATTTTGCTGGGAATATCTTACCGAAGCATGTTAATAGTTCGCGCCCTATTTCTAAAAAAAGTCCCGAAATAGCTTCTGGGAAAGGATAGATTTGGTGACCTTTCCTGGGAAAAAATACGCTGAGGAGTAGAAAGCGAATGTGCTTTTAGAATGCTCACACCGCATGTAAGGTCAGATCCAGTGCTCGCTAGTGGACTACCTGTGCAATTCTTCTAATACTTCTTGTTTCAACGTCTGAGATGTCCAGAAACTTTTGACCATAAGCACTGTGCACGCATTGGGGCTCAGAGGCTACACAATTATGTTCGATGTCAATTCGACGATCCTCTAAGGTTCTATCTGGCCGTTGGATGATAAATGACCTGTACTAAGAAATTATGAGAAAATAAATCACCTGTTAAGGCCACGATGTTATTGTGGAAGCCACGACCAGCCAACACAAAAAGAAGGAAAGGAGCAACTATTTCTTATTTTAATGTTGGACAGGTTGGCCGAGCAATAGAGAAACTGGTAAAACTATGCAGGCAAATGGATATTGATTGGATTGAAAAAATGTGGCTAGGAGTCCATTAATATTAGTAGATATTGTGGATTCAAGCTAATATTCGTCCAGTTACTTGGTGAAAAAAACACAAAAGCCTAGAAAAACACCTGGAATGTAATTTACATTGAAACAAATTATTTTGATTTGAAATGTAAGTTAGTTTTCGGGTTACTACTGAGCAAAGCAAATGTTAGTACGTAGTTGTGGTCCACATGCCTCATTTGTGCACGTTTATGGGAGCTGAAAATCATGCATTTGTTAATGATCGAAGAAAGTGTAATTGCTGCTGGGCATCCGATTCAAGAGAGTAATTAATTAGTAAAACTAATTGGTTACTTTTGTAGTGGATTTGAGCGTAACTTGAACTTTAGAATCATAATTGCTATGTTAGTTACCTTGAGAATGTGTCCACGGTAGTCAACTAGAGTTAAAAATTATCAATTTGACCCCCGTTCTGAGTTATGTGGGGTAAACAGTAGGGGAAGCCTGGAAGCATCTCGGAAAAGTGTGGAGGGAGCTGAAGTAGATTGCCAGGATTTGATAGCGGCGGTGAATGGTGACGGTTGACGCGCCATGCTTCATATAACAGTTTATGGCAATTATATATAGAAAAAACCCCACGATTACTCCTCTTATCCAACCGGACCGAAAGACGACCAAGGCTGAAAGCAATATCTCAGGCCCGCTTCTCAGCGTTGATACGTTTAATTGCAGAGTGTGTGCATTGCTACATCACCCACAGTATTTTAACTCGATCATCCTCCTAGATTCTCTGTAGAATAAGACCGGTAGTCTGCTACGTAGTAGTACTTTAATTCAAGGTTTCAATAGATAATTTTGCAGACTGAATTATAAAAGCTGTTATACTCGGGATTGCCCAACATCCTTCACACAGACAATATGCGGTGGATTGTTCTTACAGCTGCATAATTTTTAATTAAGAAGTACTCCTTCGCTCTTGTGGCACTGTGTTTTTGTATTCTAGAAAGCCTAGTGGAAGTAGACGCGCCGGGTTATTGCTGACAGCTACTGCAGAGGTTACTCTGGAACATCTAATCAGATCGACTTCTATTAGGTATGGATTTAGGAGTTCTCTTCTGAATGTGCGTAACAAATGTGCTACTAACTTCAGTCTCGAACGTCACTTTTCTTCGTTTGGATATTGCTACTGCTATATTTCCCTACTTGTAGGGGACAGAGCGTCACTCCCCAAATTCAATTCTTTCGTCCACCTGTGGGAAGGCTTTTTGAATCCGTAAACGACACAAAGTCTAAATAACCAGCACGAGAATAAGGAATCTTGGGAATCCGAGACTTTTCCCAGAGAGTAGAAGAAGTGGTGATCGTCAAGATACCAAAGAAGGGGACCCGTTTTGATTGTGGCAATTGGACGGGTATCTACGTGCTCTCTGTCTTCTCAGTAATTACTTTGGAACGCATTAAAGAACATCTCCAAAGTTTGATCGACGGAGAGTAGGGTGGTTTCCGCAGTGGATTTTCTAGCATTGACCACATCAACACCCTGCGGATCACTTTGCAGTGCGCGGTTTGCGCGGAATTAAACTTTCGATAGCGGGAACAGGGGTGTATCTGCGGAGCTAATAGCTACTATCAGAGCTAAAATCTCGGAGGATTTCGAGGTCCAAAGCGGAGTCTACCAGAGTTGCATCCTGTCACCGGAGGTATTTCTTCTTGTCATCGGTGAAGTGCTTCATGCTTCGTTTTCCGGAGGACATAGAGGAATTCAATGGACGATGTCATCTTTCTTTAAAAACCTCGACTGCGTTGATGATATCTGTTTGCTCTCTCACCGGGTCATGGACCTTGGCCAAATGGCTTTGGATTTGAAAAGAGAGGTAAGTAGAGTTGGACTGGAGTTAAACATCAATGAAAACAAGGTTCTCAATCTAACGGACCATCGCAATTAATGGGCACAGCATCGAAGGGGACGATCAATTTGTATATCTAGGAAGCGTGGTTTCTGCGGACACCGAACAAGGTGTTGCCCGACGCAATAATAGCGCTAGATCCGCTTTCGCTGCTCTGTTAAAATCCAGAAATGAAGTTATTCCATCGTAAGTATCAAGTTGAGACTGTTCTGTGCTAGTGTTTTTTCTGTGTTGCTGTATGGGAGTGGCACATGGAAAGTGAACTCAAGTCTTACTTCAAACCTCCAAGCTTTTGTCAATACTTGTCTGCGTTTTATCATCTAAGTTTGCTGACCAGGCACTAACTGAAACGAACAACTTGGTCGGCGCACAGGTTTGACGAGATGTGATAGGAAGATGGAAATGGCAGAGGATAGGTTACACATTAAAGAGGAGTCACAATTGCATTGCGAACTAACCTATGCAGTGCAAGCCACTCTCCCAGGATGGTCGACGAATGGGCCTCCCAAGGGCACTTGTCGCAAAACAGTAGAGGAAGAGGGCAACCGTCTCGGAAAGTCGTGGGGGGAGCTGAAGTTTGAATGGCAACCATATATATATATATTAACCGTTATGGAGGTCTATCCCTTCGGTTGACATACATCAGATCAGCATTTCGAAAATTTAATCCCTTAATTTCCCCACCAATAACCCGTGATTGTTGTATGAGGTACATACAGAATGATAAGTGCAGTCACTGCTTTACAATACTGCAAATTTATTTGGGAAATGTGGCACCTAATCTACAATTCAGATCAAGATGCCTGCACGTCTCCTGCGATGGTTTTAGGAACCAATACTTGTAATGTGACAGTTTCCACCCTTCAGCTTGTTTGCTCCCGAACCTTCTTAATATCCAGTTCAGGAACGTCGATAGTGACGAAAGCTCCCAGTGCATCAGCCCTTTTTTCTGATTGTTGCCTAAAAGCTTAAAGATGGAGGCGTTGAGGTTCTTCTGGACACTAAGTTGTTCCAGGAATTGAACATTACGCCGCTCTTTTGGAAACCAGAGAAAGCACCATGTTCCGGGTCAGTCGTGCAACCTCCCACTTATCGTTGAAGAAGAAAGGTCGCTTTAGTGGGGTGAGATTGTCAGGAACGGCCTTCGATTCTTCTCCACATTAAGGCTGCACTATCCAGCACATCACACTTGTAAAATTATGTTGTGCACGAATAATGGGAGAATGTTGATGGACAGAAATGCGTGCAAGTTTTCTTTATTTTGAATTGAGATGAAACTCACCTCACGTGGGTTAGGTCCCATCGTTCCTACGTAGGTAGCTAGGTAGGTATCAGTGGCCGCTCCGAGGAGCCCAATTAGCGCTTTGGTGCACCGTTTTGATGCCACAAACTCCTAAGACCGTGACTGTTGTTATAGGAACAGGGAAGCAGAGTCCAGTTGGCTCGGATCTTCAGAGCCAGCCCGTAGCATTCACGATGGAAAGCAGCTCTCCGACCCTGCAGCTAGAAATCTTACTGAGGTCCCCAAAGAATGGTTTACCCAGTGTCCGCAGCCTGACTCGAGCCAGAGCTGGGCAATCGCAGAGAAAGTGCATGAGGGTTTCCCTTCCTTCTCCGCAGCTTCGGCAATGCGAGTTGTAGGGTAAGCCGAGCCTAGCGGCATGGTCCCCGTGCAGACCGCCGTAATCTTGAATGCATTTGCACGCGTCTGGCACAGGAGCTCTCGTGATCGGGCTATGTTATAAGCGGGCCAAATTCTCCTTGATTTGGCACAGCTTGTAAGCCTTCGCCATCTCAGGCTCGCGGCTGCTAGGTAGTGCGAGTAGACTCGGCCCCCGACAGCCGCCAGCGGAACACCGACTGTATTCTCCGAGGGACTGCCAAGAGCAGAGCCTTGCCTGGCCAATCCGTCAGCCCGCTCATTCCCCTCTATGTTCCTATGCCCAGGAACCCAGAGGAGAGTGATCTTGAGCGTGCCGCCCAGATGGTTGAGCGTGTCTCTGCACTGCCCCACCAACCGGGAAGATGTCGTCGTTGAGTACAAGGCCTTGATGGCCGCTTGGCTGTCGGTCAGAATGGCTATGTTACGCTTGGGGCTCGAATCACGCTCCAACCATCGACAGACTTCCAATATCGCCAGTACTTCCGCCTGGAATACACTGGTGAAACCTGGGAGACCATACGACTTGGATACACCGTGTGTATTCGAGAAAACCCCCGCGCCGACTCCATAGGCCATCTTTGATCCGTCCGTAAAGAATACCGTGTCATAGTCTTGCAACACGCCGCCGGTCTTCCACTTTGCCCTGGTTGGAAGGTCCACAGCAAAGTTTCTCGTGAAGTTCAGCTTGCGTGTGACATAGTCCGTGGGGGATGCCCAGATTTCTCGAGGTATTTCATCTAGAATGTTGCTGTGGCCGTAGGACTTCGCTGCCCAGCATCCGGACTTACGTAGTCTGATGGCACTGCACGCTGGAACATATTTGATGTGGAGGTCTAGGGGGAGGAGATGCAGGACTACATTGAGAGCATCTACCGGGCAGGACTGCAGAGCCCCCGTAGCACCTGCACACGCGGTTTTTTGAATCCTATTAAGCTTCGTTCTATTGTATTTCTTCTTCAAAGCCTGCCATCATACAATAGATCCGTACGTTAGGATCGGACGCACTACAGCGGTGTACATCCAGAGAACCATCCTCGGCCGGAGACCCCATTTCTTGGCAAAGGTTCTCTTATAGGCATAGAAGGCTATACAGGCCTTCTTAACCCTCAGTTCTATGTTCAACCTCCAATTTAGCTTAGGATCCAGGATTACACCCAGATACTTTACATTAGAGGAAAGAAACAATCTTTGTTCATTCAGCCGTGGTAGATGGAATTCAGGTATCCTTGTCTTGGTGGTGAATAGCATCAGTTGCGTTTTGGTTGGGTTTATGCTGAGTCCGCATCTTGCGGCCCACAGGCACACCTTTCGCAACGCTCCTTCCATGATGTCGCTCATAATGGACAGAAACATCCCTGATACTAATATCACCAAGTCGTCGGCATACGCCACCACCTTCACCCCGCTGCTGTCCAATGTACGTAAAATTTTGTCCATTACTATTAACCAGAGCACTGGTGAGATGGCACCACCCTGGGGCGTGCCTCTGTTCACAGCTCTGGTCAAGTGGTTGCCTCCCAGATCGGACTGGATTATCCTGGTACTCAGCATGGATATAATCCAATGCGTGAGATACCCCTCCAATCCAATACCGGTCAAGGCTTCCTTGATGGTGTTGGTACTGACGTTGTTGAAAGCTTATATATCCAAGAAGGCAGCAAGGGTATACTGCTTGTACTGCAGCGACCGCTCAACCGTGCCAGTTACCTCGTGGAGGGCGGTTTCTGTGGTTTTTCCTTTGAAGTAGGCATGCTGGGACTTAGAGAAATGCGTTCTCTCCATAATCGGCCTTAAGTGAATGTCCAGGACGCGTTCTAGGGTCTTCAGCACGAAAGAGGTCAGGCTGATTGGCCGAAAGTCCTTCGCGGACTCATGACCTCGCCTGCCCGCTTTCGGTATGAAAACCACCCGTGCGCGCCTCCAGAACTGCGGTACGTATCCTAAAGTGATGCAGCTCCGGTAAATCTCAACAAGCCACGGCACAACCCTTTCCTGCTGCTGTAGCATGACTGGCATTATGCGATCTGGGCCTGGAGATTTGTATGCGGAGAAGCTGTTTATAGCCCAGCCGATCCTATCCCCGGTAATTACCGATTTGATAGTCTCGCACAGCTGGGGTTGCCGCAAACCCTCCAAGCGAGGTTCTGACTCACAGTCCTCCTCGCTGGAGGGAAAGTGCGTTTGCACCAGCAGCTCCAAGGTTCCACTAGAAGATTCCGTCCAGGAGCCTTCCGACTTTTTAAGGAAGGATGGACTCTTATGTTCCTTGGACAGAATCTTATTGAGTCTCGCAGATTCACTAGTGCTTTCAATTTTCTGACAATAGTCTAGCCAAGACCGCCTCTTGGCGGTCCTGATGGCCGACTTGTACTTCTTTAGGCAGTCCTTGTATGGCTGCCAGTATTTTTGCCTGTAGCAGATGTTGAAGATTTCTCTGCTCAGCTTCCTGAGACTAGAGAGATCTTCGTTCCACCACGGTGGCAGGGTCTTTTTGCTGTACTTAGCAGGGTACGAGACTTTGAAGGCGGTATCAAAAGCCTTCTCCAGAGCCCCGACCTTTGACTCCAGTTCCTCTGTCGTGCCAATCCTACCAATTTGCGCACCGGAGAGTTTGTTCTTAATTACCTGACCAAACTTTCTCCAGTCGATCCTCCTGGGGTCTCTAAAGGGCTTGGAGACCTCTGCGGCTAGATCTAGACTGAAGAGTATCCAACTGTGGTCAGAGAAGGATCTCTGGTCAGACACTCTCCAGTCCTCCACCCTAAGAATCCCGTCGTCGGTTATTAGGGTGATATCAAGGACCTCCTCCCAACCGCTACAGTTCTCCGAGCAGGGGAAATGAAAGGTTGGTGTACTGCCCCTGTTACACACCGATAGATTTGAAGTAATAATAAAATCAAAGAATGACTCACCTCTTTCGTTGATTTCGGAGCTGCCCCAAAGCTTATGCCTTTCCTACGTATTCGCCACCTTTTTATATTCCATGTTGTTAACCTTAAGCGACCTTTTCATGTTGCTTTCACAAGGAAGAAGCTGTAGGATACTATGGGCTGTGAGGTATTACCTTTTTGCAGGACAATAGATTTTTGTAACCAGATGGTTTGAGTTTCCCTTCATTTGAAAGCGCTCTGGCAGTATCATCCAACTCATCATCATCAACGGCGCAACAGTCGGTATTCGGTCTAAGCCTGCCTTAATAAGGAACTCTAGACATCCCGGTTTTGCATCGAGGTCCACCAATTCGATATCTTTAAAAGCTATTTGGCATCCTGACCTACGCCATCGCTCCATCTTAGGCAGGGTCTGCCTCGTCCTCTTTCTCTACCATAGATATTGCCCTTAGAGATTTTCCGGGTGGGATCATCCTCATCCATACGGATTATGTGACCCGCCCACCGTAACGTATTGAGCCGGATTTTATCCACAACCGGACGGTCATGGTATCGCTCATAGATTTCGTCGTTATGTAGGGGGCCAAACATTTTTCGGAGGATTCTTCTCTCGAACGCGGCCAAGAGTTCGCAATTTTTCTTGCTAAGAACCCAAGTTTCCGAGGAATACATGAGGACTGGCAAGATCATTGTCTTGTACAGTAAGAGCTTTGACCCTATGGTGAGACGATTCGAGCGGAACAATTTTTGTAATCCGAAATAGGCTCTGTTGGCTGACAACAACCGTGCGCGGATTTCATCATCGTAGCTGTTATCGGTTGTGATTTTCGACCCTAGATAGGAGAAATTACCCATGGTCTCAAAGTTGTATTCTCTTATCCTTATTCTTCCTGTTTGACTAGTGCGGTTTGATGTTGTTGGTTGGTTTTTGGTGCTGACGTTCCCACCGTATACTTTGTGTTGCCTTCATTGATGTTTCTACATCTCGGGTGGTTCTTCCCATTATGTCGATATAGTCAGCATAGATCAGTATTTGGGTGAACTTAAAGAGGATCGTACCTCTTGCATTTACCTCAGCATCACGGATCACTTTCTCGAGGGCCAGGTTAAAGAGGACTCATGATAGGGCATCCCCTTGTCGTAGACCGTTGTTGATGTCGAATGGTCTTGAGAGTGATTCTGCTGCTTTTGTTTGGCCTCGCACATTGGTCAGGGTCAGCCTAGTCAGTCTTATTAATTTCGTCGGGATACCGAATTCTCTCATGGCCGTGCACAGTTTTACCCTGGCTGCGCTATCATAGGTGGCTTTAAAGTCGGTGGATAGATGGTGCAACTGTTGTCCATATTCCAAGAGTTTTTCCATCGTTTGCCGCAGAGAGAAAATCGGATCTGTTGCTGATTTGCCTGGAGTGAAGCCTCTTAATTATGGGCCAATGATATTCTGGACGTATGGGGCTATCCGGCCTAGCAGGATAGCGGAGAATATCTTATAGATGGTACTCAGAAAAGTGATACCTCTATAATTGCTGCGTTGTGTGATATCCTCTTTTTTATGTATGAGACAGATAATGCCTCGTTGCCTCGTCAGGCATTGATTCCCGGTCCCATACTTTCAGCGTCAGTTGATGAACCACTTGGTGTAATTGGTCGCCCCCATATTTAACTAATTCGGCTGTAATTCCATCGGCTCCTGGCTACTTATGATTTTTAAGCCGATGAATTGAACGGACTGTTTCTTCTATGTTTGGTGGTGACAGTATTTGTCCGTCGTCTTCAGTTGGCGGGACCTCCAACTCGCCGATGTTCTGGTTGTTCAGTAGCTCATCAAACTACTCAACCCATCGCTCCCCCCGTTCCCCGAAGCTTCCTTTTCCGTCTGTGACGTCGCTTCTCCGTTCGACGGAGTTCGTGATAAGTCACTGCGCGTGCCCGCGTTCTTCGAGAATGCAACATTACTCAGGAGCTCTGTTCACTGCGGTTATTACGGCATCGGTTTCGCCCTTATAGGTGTTGCGGAGGGCTGTGTTGTGAATGACTTCGGTATTCACTCTCACCTGATCGTTAGAGGGGATTGTAGGTGGTGTCGTAATTCAAACTCGGAGCACTATGCCAACGAGATAGTGATCCGAGTCTATATTGACCCCTCTATGTGTTCTGACATTCATCAAGGCTGATAAGTGGCGCGTTCAATCAGCACGTGGTCAATTTGGTTGAAAGTAGTCCCGTCTGGAGAGACCCAAGTATGTTTGTGGACCGCGCAAACAAGGTACTTCTAGCAAACATTTCGCGTGATACCCTATGTAAGCTATGGGAACCAACGTATCGCCTGAATACGGGCTCCGTCCCTACTTGACTGTTGAAATCCCCAAGTATGATTTTGATATCGGACTTGGCACAGGCTTCGTGGGTCCGCTCAACTGCCTCGTAGAAGGTATCCTTATCCGATTCGCAGTCTTCTCTGTAGGGGCGTGAACGTTTATGAGGCATATAATTTCTAAACTTGCCTCGCAAACGCAGAGTGCATAGCCGTTCCCTTATGTTTTCAAAGCCGATAACAGCAGGTTTCATTTTTTGACTGACTCAGAAACCTATTCCGAGCACATGGTTTACTGGATGACCGCTATAATATATGGTGTAGCGGTTCTTCTCCTGTCCATCGCATCTGTTCTAGTGCTGTTAGATCAGCCTTATATTGTGACAGGGTATCGGCTAGCTGCTCAGCAGCATTCGGTCTGTACAGGGAGTGCACGTTCCATGAGAAAATGCGCAAATCGTTAATCCGTTGTCGTTGCCGCGTTCGTCGCTGTAAAATCCATCCTGCCGAGGCTCCTTTCGTGGCTTCGTAACATCGGTTTTCCGTGTAGGGTTGTCAGCCCTACCCAACCCCCAACTTGGAGGACCAGTTAGTACATTTTGTCCCGTCTTAGGCGCGCATCCAACTGTTGCACTTAATCGTACGTCTTTCTTCTCTTTCTTCGTAGTCATTGCAAATCATTTTGGACTTCTCCATATAAAGATTAATAGACCCTAAAATTTGTTTAGAGCACCGAGTTAGCTGCTAATGTCGTTGAAAGTTTTGAGATCTCGCATTCGAAGCGGGAAATGCTGTGGTTGTAATTGCTAACATTGCAGCCCGCTGCGCCTCCTGCCACTTGCTCCCTTCCTCCTTGTCTTAACTTCTATTTCGTGCCCCGTGACATAAATAAAAGCAAGAGTGACTTACAATCTATTATCGTACATTTTATTCGACCGTAGTAGTCCACCCGCTGCGCCGGGTTACAAAATTTTAATTATGCCCTGCTAAAGAGGAATCCTCAGCAAAACTTTCTGCATTTTTTCTGTGCTCCTTTTCCTATAATAGCCTTTTTGGTTGTGTCGTCTTATTCTTGTTGCTGGCACTGTTATCGTTATTATTGGTATTTCTTCGTCGCCGTGTAGTAATTAAAAAACATTTGATAAATAAAAACATTGGCGCGGAGAGGCAAGAACGTGAATTTGTGTAAATTACAGCAGAAATCAGGAATGGCTGTTCATAAATTTTCATAATGAAGAAGGGGTGAAGCGGGTTGAGGAAAGCCAAGTGCATATTGGTTGGCGAGTTAGGCGGAGAAGGGGAAGACGTTCACTGGCGAGGGAAAATTTATGGAAAATTCTGGTCATACATTATATCACAAATAGGATGGAGGTGAGTGGCTACAGCGTTGGTTGTCAGGGGAGGGCTTCGATTGAGTAAAGCCGTCGATACATCTCTACGGATGTGAAAAGCTGCAAGAACCTAGTTTGGATCTCGGTCTTATGTTAGCCTCAGTGTTTTCGAAAGAATGACACTTCCTAGCAATACTCAGATTCCCATCTTCCGATATTCAGATTACCAACTGAACCCCGCATCGCCATTCAGTCTCAACACTCGCTTTCGCGCTTGTTCTCGCACTAGCGCACTGCACGGTTTGTAATAAAATTAATTCAGTGCCATTAATTATGAAAATTAATTTTCGCGCGCTCGTATACATGCGTTTATTATATTTTGCAGGAATATTGGCTGACTGGCATGGAAAATCGAATGGGAAGGGGCTAGGACGCGAGAATGGCGACGCGTCTTTTAGCAACATCGTACGTCTTCAATCGAAGATGTCGTCATTTACGTCCAGGCTTGTTTCTACATCTGCAAGGAGCTTGTCCGAAGATGTAGCCACTCAAGAAATCGACACAAAACACATTTTTTATGACGATACGATTAATGTGAAACGTTTAAATGTGCGCCTACGCAAAATTATATGTAGCTTAACAGTGTGGTGGCGTCACTTTATCCTGGTCGTGATAGCAAATATTGAAATTTAATTAAAAGCAAACACGCAAATTATTCCTGAAAAGGCAATTTGTCACATAACTTGTTGGTAATTAAATGTTTCTATTAAATTTTCGCAAAATCAAATGTGCATATGAACATAATTTATGCGCATAACTGGGGAACATTTTCCTTGTGAATGTCAGCCTGATATGAGACTATAACCGTATATATATGACTTCTGACGGTACTGACATCGTCCATACCTCACGTTGTTTAACTGGTAAGAGTTCGTCATGACCCAACATCCATATGATTTCAACATTACATTACCAATGCTAGCTTAACGCATTTGTTCCTTTGACATAGGAATTTTGCTCAACTATAATCTCAGGATAGCCAATCCGAAGTGGTACTATCTGCAATATTATCCTTGTCTTCTGAGACTGAAGGCTGAGACTGCATAAGGCTCACTACTTCCTTGGGGACAGGACTCCATCCTGGGTTTATGCATTTGTTAGACTTTAGGTGTCAGAAAAGAGGAGTAGAGAGTAACTGAATGATTCTTTTAGATCCTTGCAGGACCAAAAGGCCTGTCAACGGGAAGTGAAAGGTCACCGAAATTACCAAAAGTGTGGAAACCGCAGCGCCATGAAAAGGAACCGACGAAGCACGGATCAAGGTTGGTGGAAAGAAAAACGCGACAAGCAAAAGTCTTCTTTTTTCTCCAACCTTTGTCCCGTTCACAAGTGGGGTCGGCTCGCCATGATCGGTCTCGCCATTTGGCTCTATCGAAGGCCTGATCTGGGTGCAATCTCGAGGCTTTTGAATCCTCATCCAGCGTATCAAGCCACTGTTGTTTCAACCTGCCCTTTGGTCGTTTACCATCGACTTCAATGTTCAGACCAATCTTGACAAGTGAATTCTCGTTAGCACGAGTTACGTGACCACACTATCGAAGACGCCTTTCTCGCAATTTTTCCACGATCGATGCAACCCCACAACGATCGCGGATATCCTCGTTTCGGACGTGATCAAACCGTGTCACGCCACTAGCCCAACGCAACGTCCTCGTCCCTATTACCGGAAGACGTCGTTCATTGTCTTTTATAGTTGGCAACACTCAGAACCATAGAGAGCGATAGGACGGTGGACATTGCGGTAAATTTTAGATTTGAGACGTTCGTTGATACGTCCATCACAAAGAACACCAGTAGTTTAATACCACTTCATCCAGGTTGCGTTAATGCGTGAAGCAATTTCAGCCCACAGTTCCCTATTTGCTGATAGCGTTGATCCGTGTTATTTAAATTGCTCAGTTCTGGGCAGATCACTACCCCTGACAATGATTGTGCCTGTTTCATGGGGATCGGTCGTCAAAAATTCAGTTTTGTTTAGATTCAATCTGAGACCGGGTTGCATGAGGCGATCGTTCCATTTTTGGAAAAGCTGCTCGGAACCATTTTTGCTATCAGATGCTAAGAAAACAGCATCAACATCATCTGCATAAAGCAGTGTGTAGGGCGCTGGACTGAATTAATCATTAACTCTGAGCTGATAAGTACATACGCCGATATTCTAAGGAAGGTCAAATCCGATGCGGAATTGATGGACCTTGGAGAAAGCGTCAACCGAATCAGGCGTTCCCAAAAAGGAGATTTGATGCTGGAGCCGGCCGCAAATTTCTCGGAAAGGGGTGGAAGTCCTTAGGCGTAAGGAGTACGGGCCAAAAAGGAGGAGATTGTCATATAATGACATATGGCATATGATGAAGTCACGACGAAGGAGAATATTCCTGGAACCCTAGCAAAATACTTCGGACCACACGGTTGGCAAGAGAACGCCATTAGTGGACTCAGGAAGACGTATTGGGGCACGCAAAGGGCAATTATAAGCATACCGGCTGATGATATTTGCATACTGCTGGCGTTTGGTAAATTAAAAATAGGTTGGGTTGCTTGTCGACTTAGGGAGCAGGTGTCCCTTAAGCGCTGCTTTAGATGCCAAGTGGGGCAGAAAGTGTAGGGGAGAGGGTCATATATTGAGGGAATGCAAGGCTAACACTAAATGTATGCTTTGCAAGAGGGACAAGGGCGTCGACTGTCGGCACTTCGTAGGTAGCCGTAGATGCTCAGCATATAGGAAAGTCTTTGATGCGATTAAGAAATGAGATTGAGGAGCCGAAGTGGCCATAATCGGTGTCACAACAGTAAGAGTGGTCCCTAGGCTTCAAATGTAATTGGCAAGGTGACGTGCGGAAATCAAGTCATTCAACGAGCGATTAAGTTTCCGGAGGTTGGATTTACATATACAATTACCATGCCCTCCAAGCGCTACAATAACTCAATGCGAAGAAATGCTAGGTGTGCTAGTTTCAGCTGCAAAAAGTCGATACCCCAAAACCGTTAAAAGCACTAATAGGGTTTTTATGTCCAACTTCTTAAGGCAGAGCCAAAATGCTGTTCTTGCAGCCCCGGGTTCTTTCACCAAGATTTTCGCCTGCCAACAGAAGTTCAAATTTCTCCACTCGGGTGCGTAAATCCTTGCCATTTTCCCCTTCAGAGTAAACTTAACAGTAGATGTTCGGATGCCAAAAGTTGGTTCTGGCCTCACCATTGTGGATTCAGAACCTTGGCTAGCCAGTCTGTTCCTCGTTACCAACGATGTTTGAGTACCTGACACCCAGGAATGTTTCGTTTCGTCTGCCAAGTTTCAGCAGCACCTGATGACAACTTCATATCAACTGGCTCGATATATCGTTGCTGTTTAGTACCGAAAATGCTGCCTGACTGTCGGAACAGATTTGAATGATGCGAACCCTCCATTTTTGTCGCAAACATTCTTCTGCTGCCAATACACTGGTATATATCTCTGCCTGGAATATGATCGTCATTTTTGTGAAGGGTCGAGCCAGCTCCATAATCGGATTCCCCCAGAATACCCCTGCCCCCTATCCGTTTTCCATGACTGACCCGTTGGCGAAGATTATTAAGTCTGTAATCCCAAAAGACTCGTGGCCATTTATCGAACATTCTCTCTTTTGGCGATTACGACGGAGTATGTCTTTTCGAAGACAAATCTGTAAACCATATGAACGGCGGGCAACAGAACCACCTGATGTTTGCCAAGAAATTTCCAGATGGATGCATGACCGCATGATTGGCCGCCTTTCCACGGGCCAATATTATCAACCCCATATGCGTCGTTTGCTGCTTTTCGTTTCACCTCCAAATGAATTGGGGATAAATTTAGAATAGCTTCGAGTGCTACGGTCGGCGGACTACTCATTGCTCCAGTAATACTAAGGAAACTGAGCCTCTGAATCTGCGTTAGCAGCTTCCCTCTGTTAGCAAAATTCAGTCTCGGCCACTAGAAGATGCATGTGTACATCAAAACGGGTTTCATTATAGATGTATACATCCAATGATTCCATTTTGGTGAAAGTCCCCGGGTCTTACATAGCGCAGTCCTGCATCATCATCATCATCAACGGCGCAACAACCGGTATTCGGTCTAGGCCTACCTTAATAAGGAACTCCAAACATCCCGGTTTTGCAAAGAGGTCCACCAATTCGATATCTCTAAAAGCTGTCTGGCATCCTGACCTACGCCATCGTTCCATCTCAGGCAGGGTCTGCCTCGTCCTCTTTTTCTACCATAGATATTGTCCTTATAAACGTTGCGGGCTGGATCATCATCATCCATACGGATTAAGTGACCCGTCCACTGGATTTTATCCACATCCTAACGGTCATGGTATCGCTCATAGATTTCGTCGTTATGTAGGCTACGGAATCGTCCATCCTCATATAGGGGGCCAAAAATTCTTCGCAGGATTCTTCTCTCGAACGCGGCTAAGAACCCAAGTCTCCGGGGAATACATGAGAACTGGCAAGATCATTGTCTTGTACAGTAAGAGCTTTGACCCTATGGTAAGAAGTTTCGAGCGGAACAGTTTTTGTAAGTTGAAATAGGCTCTGTTGGCTGCCAACAACCATGTGCGGATTTCGTCATCGTAGCTGTTATCGGTTGTTATTTTCGACCCCAGATAGGAGAAATTACCAACGGTCTTAAAGTTGTATTCTCCTATCTATACTCTTCCCGTCTGACCAGTGCGGTTTGATGTTGTTGGTTGCATCACCAGAGCAATCTGAAAACCAGCAGCGATAACAGAGGAGAGAGAACTCCTCCCTGTGGGCAACCACTAAGACACCCTGCCTTAATAGACTTCTGTTCGATTAACATGCGGATCTTTCTCCAACTGATTAACAGTGGTTCTGCCGCGTTACGAATCGCCGCGAATGCGCGGCACCTTCGATGTCCATGAATGCGCCTAAGGGATATTGTTTATCGCACATTGGCTTCTCAATTTTAAGCGTTAGCCATGGACTGCTATTTTTGTGGATTTGCCACTCTGGTAAGCATGTCATCGTAGCCGTTATAAACCGATTTACTAGTCTTTCCAGGCCTTTTAGCAGAAAGGAAGTTGGACTGATTGGTCGGAAGCTTTTTACGTCTGTGTAGGTGGTTTTCCCGGTTTGGAAATAAAAATTTCCTTCACATCACGCCAGCTGGCTGGAATATAAGCGTGCGTTAGGCAAACGCAGTATATATTTCGTATGTGTTGACCCGGTCAAAGGGTAGTATAGGTCCCAGGGCGAAACGTGAATTGGTAACCTCGATGGAACATAAAACCTGGGAAACGCCTGCTGAACCAACATCAACAGCTCTACTACCAAACCCTATCTCCACCTCCACGTGGTGATCGCTGCGAGTTCTTTCTTCATGGATAACTGCAGACGGGGAAGGATGAAGGCGAGTCTCCTGCGCCTAAAAATGGGACCAAATGTATCAACTGGTCCTTCAGTGTTGGGTAGGACTGACAACCCTACACGGAAAACTGAAGTTATGAACCCACAACAGGAGTTTTGGACAGGATGGATTTTACAACGACGAACCCGGCAACGACAACAGATTAACGATTTACGCATTTTCTCATGGAAAGTGCGCTCCCTGTACAGACTGAATGCTGCTGAGCAGCTAGCCGGTGCCCTGATAAGGCTGATGTAACAGCGTTGCAAGATATGCGACGGACAGGGACCGGCTTCCCGGAGAAGAACCGCTACACCATATACTATAGCGGCTATCCAGTAAACCATGTGCTCGGAGTAGGTTTGTTAGTCAGTCAAAAAACGAAATCTGCTGCTATCGGGTTTGAAAATATAACCAAAAGGTTATGCACTTTGCGTTTGCAAGGCAAATTTAGAAATATAAGCCTCATACACGTTCACGCCCCTACAGAGGAGACTGCAGAGTCGGTGAAGAATACCTTCTACAAGGCAGTTGATCGGACCTTTGAAGCCCGTCCCAAGTAGGATATCAAAATCAATCAAGAACAGTCAAGTAGATACGGAATCGATATTCAGCCGATACGTCGTTCCCATAGCCTACATAGGGATACCAATTATGACGGACTACGAATTATTCAGTTAGCAGTATCGCAGGAAATGGTTATTGGAAGTGCCCGGTTTGCGCGGAAAGCGGTCCACAAACATACTTGGGCCTCTCCAGACGGGACCACTTTTAACCAAATTAACCACGTGCTGATTGAACGCCGCCACCTCTCAGCCTTGATGAATGTCAGAATATATAGGGGGGCCAGTATAGACTTGGATCACTATCTCGTTGGCATGGTGCTCCGAGCTCGAATTACGACACCACCTACAATCCCCGCTGACAATCGGGTAAGAATGAATACCGAAGCTATCCTCAACACAGCCCTTTCTAACACCTATAAGGGAAATGAATGCCGCAATAACTGCAGTCGATAGAGATCCTGGAGATGAAGCATCGACAAATGATCTTCACAACCACCTGAAGAACATTATCATTGATATGGCCACAAACATAACAGAACATTATCTTTGATATGGCCACACCTCAAAAAAAAGTCGGATCGACTAGTTTGGCGATGAATGTAAGCTAGCTACGGAACGGAAGAATGCTGCAAATCGAGTAATGTTGCATTCTCAAAGAACGCGGGCACGCTCAGAAACTTATCAAGAACTTCAGCGAGCGGAGAAGCGACTCCACAGACGGGAAAAGTAAGCCTGGGAGAACCAACAATTCTGTGAATTCGAAAAGTAAAGGGAGCAATCGCACCAGGGGCGGAAGTTTTACCAAAAAATCAGCAGGATGAGGCTTTTTACACCTCGATGTTCATCCTGCCGAGACAAAGAGGGAAATCTGATTTCCGACAGAATCGGCATTTTGGAGCGATGAATTGAGTACTTTGATGAACTATTGAACAACCAGAGCATCGGCGAGTTGGATGTCCTGCCAACTGAAGACGATGGGCAAATACTGCCAAATATAGAAGAAACAGTTCGTGCAATTCATTGGACTAAACACGATAAGTCGCCAGGAGCCGATGGAATTACAGCCGAATTTGTTAAATGTGGGGGCGACCAGTTACATCAAGTGGTTCGTCAACTTGTGCTCAAGGTATGGGACTGCGAATCAATGCCTGACGATTGGCAACCAGGCATTATCAGTCTCACACATAAAAAGGGAGACAGGCATATTAGAGCGATGGGTTGAGTACTTTGATGAGCTACTGAATAACCAGAACATCGGCGAGTTGGAGGTCCCGCCAACTGAAGACGCCGGACAAATACTGCCACCACCAAGTTTAGGAGAAACAGTCCGTGCAATTCATCGGCTAAAAAATCGTAAGTCGCAGGAGCCGATGGAATTACAGCGGAATTGGTTAAATATGGAGGCGACCAGTTACACCA
Source organism: Hermetia illucens (assembly GCF_905115235.1). Taxonomy (NCBI): domain Eukaryota; kingdom Metazoa; phylum Arthropoda; class Insecta; order Diptera; family Stratiomyidae; genus Hermetia; species Hermetia illucens. Next base: position 77,943,922 of record NC_051854.1, on the reverse strand, counting down.
AGTGGTTCATCAACTTGTGCTCAAGGTATGGGACAGCGAATCAATGCCTGACGATTGGCAACGAGGCATTATCTGTCTCATACATAGAAAGGGAGACATCACACAGTGCAGCAATTATAGAGTTATCACTTTGCTGAGTACCATCTATAAGATATTCTCCTCTATCTTGCTAGGCCGGATAGCCCCATACGACAACAACATCATTGGCCCATATCAAAGAGGCTTCACTCCAGGTAAATCAGCAACAGATCAGATTTTCTCTGTGCGGCAAGCGATGGAAAAACTGTTGGAATATGGACATCAGTAGCATAATCTTTTCATAGACTTTAAAGCCGCCTATAACACCATAGCCAGGGTAAAACTGTAAACGAAATTGGTAAGACTGACCAGGCTGACCCTGAACTATGTCTCCTCTTTAACCTGGCCCTGGAGAAAGTGCGCGATGCTGATGTAAATGCGGGTGGCTCCATCCTCTGTAAGTTTACCCAACTACTGACCTATGCCGACGATATCGACATCATGGGAAGAACAACCCGAGATGTACAGTCTACCTTCATCCAGATCTAGCAAGCGGCCCAAGACCTTGGGTTGCACATTAATGAAGACAAGATGAAGTACATGGTGGTAACGTCAGCGCAAAATCCAAAAGAACGAACAGTATCGAATCGCACTGGTCAAACGGGAAGAATAAAGATAGGAGACTATAACTTTGAGACTGTTGAAATTGTCTGCTATCTAGGGTTGAAAATCACAACCGATAACAGTTATGACGATGAAATCGGCGTTCGGTTGTTGGCTGCCAACAGAGCCTATTTCAACTTACAAAATCTGTTTCGCTCGAAACGTCCCACCATAGGGTCAAATTTCTTACTGTACAAGACAATGATCTTGCCAGTCCTCATGTATTCTTCGGAGACTTGGGTTATTAGTAAGAAAAATTGCGAACTGTTGGAAGCGTTCGAGAGAAGAATCCTCCGAAGAACTTTTGGCCCCCTATATGAGGATGGACAATTCCGTAGACTACATAACGACAAAATTTAAGGGCGATACCATGACCGTCAGGTTGCGGATAAAATCCAGCTTAAGAGGTTCCGGTGAGCGGGTCACTTAATCCGCATGGATGAAGATGATCAAACCCGGAAAGTCTATAAAGGCAATATATATGATAGGAAAAGAAGGTGAAGCAGACCCTGCGGCAGCATAGTTCAGGACGCCAGACAGCTTTTACGGATATCGAATTAATGGCCCTCGACGCAAATCTGGGGTGTCTGGAGTTCCCTATTAAGCGAGCTTAGACCGGATACCGGTTGTTGCGCCGTTGATGATGATGATGATGACTAGGTAATGCAATTTAAGTCAACCCTTTTCTCTAAGCTGGGCCATCTACTCGGCTTCAAAGGCCACCGGACAACCACGTATCACCCGCAGTCCAACGGAATGCTCGAAAGGTGGTACAGGGTGTTGGAGGCAGCTAAAATGGTGCAAGATGGCCTTTCTTGGTCGCAAGTCCTCTCAGTCGTTCTACTTGGACTCCGGGCAGCCAATCGCAAAGAATTTGCTGGAAGTTCCCTATAGCTGGAATCCGGAGAGAGCCTAAGACTCTCCAGCAACCAAGTTCTTGACATAAGGTCGGGACTCAAAATGCAATGCCGAAACTGAAGCCACCACTACCCGCCAACTGCAGGAAAACTGCGACTGTCGTGCCCAGGGATCTCGAGTTCTGCACGCATGTTCTAATTTGGGCGGACGCCTCTCGGAAGCCGCTGCAGCCATCTTGCGAGCGTCTCTTCGAAGTCCTCGAGCAACGCCCACACCATTATAGACTCAACGTCGGGGCACGATCAAGAGGGCTTGTCTCGACTGAAGCCCTTCTTCCAGGAAGAAACCACAACCGGAAGGAGAGGCGCGTCCATTTTGACTTGCCGCAGCCGATTTGAGGGACCTGTGCGACTGGTTCCTCGCTGAAACCACTTCGCACGGAAGTGCGAATCGAAAACTGCTTTCCAGTGGCAGTCAGGGAATTTAGTTGATTGGTGAAGGGAAGAATTCTTCACCAAGAGTATTTAAATTAAGTATTAGAAGTTGTAAATACATTAATTAAAAATATAAAACTTAACAAAACTTAAAAATGTTTTTAATGAAATAATTATTAAGTGACCATTGTGAATAAATAAATAGTAAAGGAAAATAAGTTTTTTTATAGTATATTATGAACCAAGGGAGCCATTTTAAGCTGCTCATAACACTCAATCACAACACTTGATTTCTGTGTATGGCACAGGACATTATCAGCATGCATCGGTACTTACTGAAGGTCCTGACGCCGTGCTATCCGATCGCCCTAAAACAATATTTAGTTATCTGAGTGTGTTCTTGCACTGTTTCTAGCGAATAAATTATTTCAAATTTTCAAAAAAATTATTATTTTTTTTACAATATTAAACGGTGTTTCGCCTCAGTATAGTTGGTATTCACGTTGCGTTTGCGATTCTATGTAAGGGAGTGAACAACACCTAGTAACCAACTCGTTCACGCCGCTTCTAGGGCAGACGAGGGGCACAGTATAAGTGCTTTCATCTGCCTGAACCAAAGTGTCCATTAGGACAGTTTTGTCAGCGGAAAAATATGAGCGAATTTTGAAAATCTAGTCCACTTTCCTTGGGGTCATGAACTTAGTATACCGACTGAGTTTTACTATTATCAGTGAAATTATTGAAATCCTTTGAGAATGTCAAGATTGTTCCTTTTCAGGAGACAGCCATTTAATAGTTCTAGATTAGGCATTAAGTTGCATCCGAATCCTAAGATTTCTCTAAAATAGACCATATTTGGCGGCATAAACTATTTTTTCCCTCGTATTCTATCTTTTGCATTACCACAGGTGAATGTAAAAATCTAATGTAAAGGGGATCAAATCATGCAGGAAACAGGATTTGTTGAGGCATTACATATCTCAGAAACGTAGATTTTTTTTTACAATTCTCATGAGTGGTGCCTTACGTTTCTAGGCAACTATACGGTTCCGTTTCGTTTCCTTTATCACAAGAATTTACACATTCTTGTAACGGACTTTATCTCATTTACTATCGCACATTAGGCGTCTGAAACCAGTCATTAATTCCTGTAAGGTGAACATGAATTGAAATCTGTCGCAAGAAAATCACATCGCATTCCCATTTAACTAAAGTTCTCACAAAACGCAAAATGCCATCGTTCCAAGGAATCAATAGAGTCAAAAAGGATATAGGAATGACTGACTTGGTCTCAATTCTAATTACGGGCCTTTACATACGGGTCTACGTTAAAATAAGAAAGGAACCGTTCATTATTTTCGCTCATTCGAAAGTCAATCATATAACGGCGTCAGCAAGTGAATGAAAAGTCCTGCATCACCCAAGGCTATAAACACACCACACGAGAATTCGAGTCTCCTCGTTGATTCTGCTCTGATTTTTGCTTCAGGCATTTTCAATGAAAGGAAATTTGATACTCCGATCAGACCGGATGTCGCAGTGAAAAGGTTTTTGCCACTTTTTGAATTCAAAGTCAAGACGTTGTTCAGTTCCTTTCGTTGCCCATGGACCCTTAAAATGTCCTGGCTTTCAGCCTCGACGTTTGGATAATTACTGCTTCGGTCAGAAAATCATTGTAGGAATTTCGTGGATTTGCCGGCTTCGCTTCTCGATTCAATGCTGCGCAGAATCCAGGACAATATGGGGCGTGACAATATCCTCTGAACGAACCCATAGCGAATGAACATTCCCACGGCTGAATGAGTTACTTAATACAGTGCTTTGATAGCCTTTTTCTTTTCTATTTTTTTGGAGGAAAAACTTCATTTCGGTCAGAAACAATGTGCGAAAATCTCAAATGCAAATGACGTGAAAAAGGACAATCTAGAAGAGTTGGAGAAGTGTTCATGTGGAAGATTACTTTGCATTAGTTCACTGACTAAGAACTGTGTAAGTGCGAAATCGCCTGGAGCTGAGCAGTAAGATTCGATTATATCGATAAGGTGTCGATTGTAAGTCCCGTATTTTGGCGGGAATTGTGGACATTTCTTAGACATATTAACCAGTGTCGGTATCAAGCTGCGGATTGCATTTTGGGATTCAAGTGGACTTGAATGTGAAACAGCATCGTGGAAAATGTCTAGCTAAAATCTTAAAATTTTAATTCGATAAGAGAAGCGCTGATCTGGAAGCAAGTTAAGACCTAAAAGGTGACTGCAAGGCTGGAATATGAGTGCAGCCAGAAAATTGTCAAGTCTTTTTCACATGAAATCCAGGTGTGAAAAAGGATTCACTGAGTAGCTTTCTATAAAAAAGAAATCCATTTCGCGCTCTGAACAACCTCTGAATTGGAAGGACCAGGTGGACAAGTCAGCATCTAGTATTTAAATTCAAGATCCTGTGGACAATTTTATTGTTCTTGACTTCTCTAACAAGAAACTTGTTGTTATTGTGCCTTTTGTTTGTGCTGTAATCGAAGGCACCTTTCCTGGCCAGCTTATTTTGAGCCTATCAGTTTCACTGGAGACAAAAGAGAAGAATTGACTACTGGGAATACTCTCACTTTTTGGAAATTTGGGAGCATGCAGATAGCCCTTGAGAAAAGTGTTCAGTTTTGAAAAAAAATAAATGACGGTTATTATCCGGTCATAAAATCTCCTATCATGGCCAGAGTTTTAATCACCATCTCACTAGTAATGAATAAGAACGAGTTTAAGAAAAACCTTTAGTTCGTTTCCGATTGTGCAATGCTCGAGTTGTTTAAGTGCCAGTCCTGCGGTCTTGGCTCGTTGTGGATTTTTGTATTTCACATTCTGGTGGGACTGCATTAAGCGTGATGACAACGAAACTGAAGTGCACTACCATTGAAAACAAAACGTTGAAATGAGAAAAAAAAATTATTCGCAAATATGGAATAGTTGATGAAGTTCTTCAACGACCCATGATTTGCGTGAAAATTTGAAAATTCAAGTTTAGGATATTACAAAGCTTACAGTATTACACACACAGTATTGAGTGTCCCCAAAATGCTCGCTTTTTTCCAGCAATATAGGCTGAGAATTGGGGAGGGGGGGGGGGGGAATTTTGGACAGCGACGGGAATCCGGTGTAGGATTTGTTACTGATTTTAACTGCAAAATGCTAATTCTAGGTTAAGAACCATTACAGTTGTATAGCGCTATCCACCAATGGAGATTTGTGATGTAGTGGAGAAAGATGCCTTCTACGAGCACCAGTTTGGGAAAGTCTGTCCAAAAGTAACATTGTGATCGTGTCAAGTGATCTAAATGTCAAGGTGGGCTCTGATAACACCTTGCTCGGACATGTCATGGTCCGACATGGTCTTGGTGACCGTGACCATGGTGGTGGGAGTTTTGTGGTTTTCTGCAGCTTTCACCGACTCGTCTTTGGTGGCACATTGTTCGAGAATAGAGCTTGCGATACGATCGGTCCCATTTTAACAGATTGATCACTTTACTATCAGCAGTAGATTTAGGAATTGTCTCCTGGGTGTGCGTAACAAGAAATGCCCTGACATTGGCCTAGAAATTACATTTGTTTGCGCATTGCATCCGCTACTTTTCGCGGGGTTGGAAAGCTTCGACCTACTAAGTTGAACATTGGTATATGTGATCCAGTTGACAATGGGAGAGTTATCTTATTGTTCGGACGGGAGACACCATGGGTAACCCGCCTGGTAATATTGTTGAGCATTGGCTGCTATCAGAAATATGTTTTTATTTGGGTGTTTCGCATTTCGTCGGCCGCGTCATGAAGGGATCACAAGATCTGACTGATTACGAAATCGCGGAAGCGGATCGATGAACGGAACGGAATGAAGGCTTTCTTGACCGCTGCGAATGATGGCAAGCCTTACACGCTCGAACTCCAATTCCGTCCGAAATTCCGCAAAGTTGAACGTAGGTACGCCATTTCACAAGAAATTTTTTATTGCGCTGGTAAGGGATGCGAAAGTTGCCGCAAATCATAATGATTTCAGAAGCGTAAATCAGATCACGAAAGAACTCTCATGTGGTCGCAAACTTGATGGTTCTGTGAGGGAAGTTAATGGTCAACTCATCATCCACAATGAGGTAAGTGGAGGTAGATGAAGTGGAAGGAAGACTTCACTACGGTTCTTAACCGTATCACATTTGTAGTCATCACCGTAACGTGTGAATACGGGCTGTTCCTCCAAACCGACCGACGGTGTCCCCGCAGAGTTATTCATTGCTGCACCTGCTATTTTCAGTACAACAACCGGTGAGGTATCTGCATGCTACCTGCCTTCGTAAACAATATAGCTGAAATAATTCTGGAAAGCATTAAAGAGCTCCTTGAAGCTTCATCGACAAAGAGCAAGCTGATTTTCATTGTAGATCCTCCTGCGTTGACCATATCAACACCGTACGGATCACTTTGGAACAGTGCGCGGAGTTGAGAGCTTCATTCCACCTCCTCTTCATTGATTTCAAGAAAATTTTCTATTGCGTGAATAGGGAGCATGTCTGGCGTGTTCTAGATAGCAGGGGTATTCCGGGGAAACTGATAGTTATAATCAGAGCAAAATATAATGGCCCAAAATGTCACGTACTGCATAAATTTAAAATCTCAGAGGAATCTGTGGTCTAAAGTGTAGTCCGCCATTATTGCGTCTTGTCACCGGTAGTATTTCCTCTCATTATCGGTGATGCTCTTTATGCTGCCTTGTCTGGTGGAGTTCAATGTATGATACAATGTCGGCTTTCCTCAAACATCCCAACTGCACTGATGACATCTGTTTGCTCCACCGCCGGGTCATGGACTTTGGCTAAATGGCTTTGGGTTTGGAATGAGATTCAAGCAGAGTCAGACTGAAGATGAATACCAATAAAATCAAGGTTCCCAGTCTTATCGGCAGTGTGGCAATGGATAGGTCAAATCTTCTTCGCCTTCAAATGATTCCCTCCTTTTCGGAAAAGTTTCAAGCTTGGTTGCTCTACATCGGGGGCAGTGTTACCTTTTGTTGGCCGATTGCCATTACCATTTCTGCTACAAAGAGGGACGGTAGAAGGAGAAAGGCATGAATAGCGTCTTCGGGGAACGTACGACCAGGAAATTTGAAAGTAGGAGATAACAATCGAATGCAAGGAGCTAGGTGTAGTTGCTTTGAATGTGGATATTTGTGTTGTTCTTTGATGTTGCCATAAAAAAATGGGTGTTACGAAAAGGATGAGGAAGACATATGGAAATACGCAAAGAACTATTGTTTGTTTTCTTCGCGGTCATGTGCAGATTAAGGAAATACTCCGGATGCGTCGATTACGGCTATTTATGTATAAACCGCAATGGACTACCTATCCACTGCCACTTCCGCCTTTTCATAAACTCCACTACGGACATGTGCTTCAGGTCAGAACCGGGGTGATGACACGATGAAAATTTAGAGAATTTACCTCGGAGCAGGACGGGATATTCTGCATCATCATATGTTGCTTTGCTCACTTCTATCAGCTTCTCCACAGTAGCCCTTCTCGTATCCCCTGCGAAGAGTCGAAGTATTCTGTATAAGAAGTTTTTTTGGAACAAACAGATAGAGGCACAGATGAAGCGAGCTCTCACCGCTTATTGAATGTGGCCGTTTGCCTCGACATGGGGACTTTAGCCTGCCATAATTTTGGTATGTGCCGCAGCTCTAAATTCGATGGCGGCTTTACGGTTTCTTACCAGGAAGGAGGCAAATCGTCAGACGCTGCCTCACCTCTGCTTTGGGAGCAGCGTGACCGAAGTGGCTCGCAGATGTTGAGTGCTCCTTTATATAATTTGTAGAACATGATATGACTAGGAATTATATTGAGCACCAGAGCTTGGCCAGGGCTGAAAACATTTTTTGAGAATTGCGGGGTCCTAAGTCCGCATCAACTTGATGCCGGACCGGACCAAATGAGGAGCAACTTATTCCCTGTTTAAACTTTAAAAAAAATTAGGCGAATAAATTCCTTATTCGATTTGCATCCCCAGAATTTATTTATTCAGAACAACTCTCATTGCACTTTTATAGACTAATTCGCTTAGATCTATTATTTGGGGAGGTGATTTCAGTCCTTACAACGACTTCTGCTTCCCATGCATCTGTTCGGTAGAAGATACGAAGCTATCCTGAAACTTCGATGGTGCGTTGGTCGAGATGGACAGGGGGAAACAAGAAGTGGACCTTTTCGTGGGGACGATATGCAACGGTCTTTCAGGCTGAGCTGTACGTGATCCTAAGGACAGCAACTTCAATGAAGCGGTGGTCAAGCTGCATGAGGCCCTTTGATCACTTCAAAAATCGTTCAGGAGTATAAAAACGGATTGAACTCAATTTCTAGATTGAATACGGTGGAATCACTCTGGGTATCTGGTCATTGTTGTATAGAGGGAAATGAAATTTTTTTGTCCTAGTAAAATAGGACCTCATTTTCCCGCTTGCCCTGACCTCCATCAGCAATTGTAATATCAGGAGCATTTGCGAATGCTGCTATCAAAACGTGGGAGCAAGCTTCCATTAAATCTAGATGGCAGAACCTTATTATTGCTAGACACACCAAACTTTTCTTGTCAGAAGCTAAGAAACATACTACAAAGTTTATCCTGTCGAAAAGCAGAAAGATTTACAGGAGTATTCTGGGCATTCTTACTGGCCATAGTTCACCAGAAGAATAAAGATTTTCCAAAATGAAGCGTATCCACCTTGTTATGAAGAAGCAGGATCAACGGAACATTTTCTGTGAGGTTGCCCCGCCTACGCATCAGACATCAGATTTTCGGTGCTGATGTGCTCCAACTGCGATACATAAAAGAATCCGAGATATTCCCTTAGACGGGGGAATGTAATACAACGTACCACGGGGGTTTGAGTGTTCAAGGGCTTTGCTTCTCTTAGGAGAGTCAATGAGATAAACGGAGTATAAGGGGTTAGATCGAGTTTCGTAAAAATAGGTTATCTCATGTGCAGGTTCCGGCCTAGGCTGCCCTAGTCAACATTACAGGTGGACAGGGTACAGGAAGAAATTTCCCTAAATGTTCACGATACAGCTTTTGCAGAGAGAACGACAAGCATGTTGTAGGTGGTGTCAAGTGTCCTCCATAAAAACAGCAGCTGAGTCGCACAGGTAAATATACAGGTGCAAATCACAGCTTTTCCAATACCTTCCAGAGTCGAATGTAGTGCGATTATAATATGCAATAATATGCGAATCATACCGAAATTATGGTACTATTACTTTTATATCTCATTTCCGGGAGAAATTAACATCAATATCACTGTATGAGGATGATTGATACCTTGGCGACTAGAAAGCAATCTTTCTAAACTTAGAATTCGTGCTATGCAAGTAAAAAACTAAAATGGGCAGCTGGTCAATGTGGTTTGCTAACTTGGATATATTTTTGGCGGTCCTAGTAGAAAATCTCGGCCTGGAGGAAATAGGATTGGAAAACGTGTGTTATTTGCCTCTTGAAGCCGGAATACTGAAACTTGGAGGCGCAATAGCGAGAACTTAAAAAGGCTATCCGAAAAGGCAGACGAGGTTGGTACAGGCAGCTATGCTTTGAGACTAGTACGAACCCGTAGGGGCGGCTCTTACGGAAAAATTAGACTCAAGTAACGTACCCGCGACTATTCTCGAAAATAGTTTCAATTAGTTTTGCCTAGCAAGAGGAGGGTGGATTTCACCTAATGCTATAACGGGATTTCTTTTTGATTTCTGAATTTACCGAGGTAGAACTGCGGGAGGCCTATTGGAGATAATAAACCTCAGGGATTGGACAGGATTACAAACCAAATTCTCAACCTGGCTGCTACGACTAGGACAAGTGGTTTTCACAAATGAATCATGCATAGTGCAAGAAATGTTTTCCGATCAGTGACAAAAGCCAAATCCAGGATCTTTATGGTGACACTTGTTTTGAAACAATATGTATAGGGAAGTGCTCGGACTTTACGTGCTGGAGGAGGCAACATTAATTGGCTTTCAACGGCATCTCGAGGACGGAGAACTAAAGGCAAGTGATAGTTTCAGTTGCCATCAAATGTTAGTTATGAATGGTCCATCTGGCCGATGAAAGGACAAAAGTAATCCTTATCGTTAATCGAAAGCAAAGCGATATTATTATAACCCGGATTGTGATCACGAACTCGCCCCCAAATCAATCGATGGGGTGACCTGTAAAAGAAATGGGAAGGATAGTTCATCTGTAATAAGAATGATGAATGATAGTTCATCTGTAATAAGAATGTAACAATGGTTCAACCGTGAGCAGAATTGAAAACTCAATAAACCTTGCCTCGCGATGGAAGGAGGGAAGATCCACGATGGATCTCATCTTCATCCGATGCTGGCCTCTGACGTTGTTGAAGTGGGCTTATGGAATGCCGCTCCATTTTTTATCTTTCTTTCTTCCTTTCGAGCCCATTATTTTTTATAGCTTCTATTTTGATATTGCGTCTGCGTGAAGTTATGCACATCCAGATACACGGGCGTACGTAGTACCAGCTTCGGAATTCAGACTGGTCATATGTTATATAAACTGTCATTTTTATGAAAGGAACTGAAGCTTATCTTCCAAAGAATTAACATCAAGGTTATCCATGGCATTTCGGTTATTCGACTGCAATAATTCAATATCTTTCAATATATTGCATCAACATTTTCCGTGTTCGTTTCATTGAAAACGCCGCCATATATTTTTTGCTTCCTGGTCCAATCAAAACTACAAATGGGTGATTGTCCAAGACAACAAGCGCAATGAAATAACTGATGTAAAGGTGAAAAAATCTCATCATCTCTGGTCGTTTCATTCTCTTGACACATCTTCCAATGCAATTCGGTATGGGTATTTTTTCCATAGACGCACTTCATTTTTCTTGTAGATTTGCGTCTGCTAGCCTTTTCGAATTCTATTTTCCGACTTTTTTCTTCGTCTAATGATTGCGCTAAACTTCATAATTATATCGGACCGCAGAATCAAGCGGCCGCTCCCACATAATTGAATCAATCATCGCCACCCCGGGGTGATCAGATCAAGCTGGTGAAGCCGCGTCTGGTCAGCCCAATCGAAATGGAGCTGTGTAAAACAACTTTTGCGTTGGTCTACTAGTAACCAGGTTTTCGCTGGATAGTTAAACAATACAACACCTGGAAGCTGTGCATGGACCATCGCAAAAGAGGAAAAAGAGAGAGAAATGGTTCAATCATTATGACCCCATAACGCGCTTTTAGTTCACAGAAAAAGTAAAAATTTTGTAAATTATTGCCGCGCATACCCATATGAATGCTATACGCTTCTCGCACATATCCACCTTTGAAGGAAGGTTTTTTTGAGATTATTATTTTCCATTTTCTATTCAACACATTTGCCCCTTTGGAAAAAAACTTACTTCAATAGCTCCGAAAATGGAAACACAACATTCACCCCGGGAGGTTGTAAAGTCCATGGACGTGTTGTATCCAATGTGTACTGGCGGCTCTGCAATCAATGACAAACCGAAACAATTCATGAAAAGTGAATGAAAAAATCAACAACAGCCGAAAATTGGACAATCATGCTCTGATAGAGTTTCGATTAAATGAAATTTTTAAAAAAAGTGCTCCATTCACAGATACATACCCAATAAGGGACGTTGCTAAAATCTATTGTGGATCCGCTACACTGGTTCAGGTTTATTAGCGTTATTAGAAAATATCCTGGTGGTGTTTTGATACGTCGCAATACATTTCAAATGTACTTTCCCGGGCAACAGTTGGATGTATCTGAGACTAGCTGGCTTTCAGCGTTTGCAAATGGAAAAGATAAAATAGGAAAGTTTAGTTCCTGCTTATCATGTGTCCCTGCCAATTAATTCTTACTAACAACTCCTGCAATGGAGACAATGGTCCCGCTTTCTAAAATCCTCCATTGGCGTCAGTATCTACATATATGAACATATGAATCTTCAGACTAGATACAATTTGACTTCCTTGAAAGTATGAAATTGATTTCAGTTCTTCATGCCATAAATTATATTGAGGTAATTACGAATGGAAAATAATTGAGGCTAAAGTTCGAGGCTAAAAGTCCTTTGATAGAATGTGGTTAAATTTGCCCATGATTAAATCGTTGACCACATAATTGATATATCATAATTGACATATCTGACAGATAATTTAAATTATTTGTGGTTGAATTATCAGCTTTGTGGTTAAATTTCGACTGCCAATTTCAGGTTGTACTGTTTACCTCGTGTGGGCTTTATTGGCTTTCTGCACACAATGACGGCAGCATATCGAAGTTTTTGGTCTAATTTCAAACTAACGAAATTGGTAGACCTAATTGGAAATAATAATTAATCTTCGTTGCTGTCCTGGAAATAAAATGCTACCTGGCTGTTCGAAATTATTTCTCAGTTCCTGAGATTGACCGGGTGCTGTTATTGGCGTCATCGAGGAGTTGCAAAGCGCTTGATCCTTGCCTTGACGCTTTCCACCACGTCACTGTGGGGGACGCTTATTCTCATGCTACCATTCAAAGAACTATCGGTAGCCTCCCGAAGGCTGGATTTATCGTAACCCTAGAACTGAAAACGCATTTAGGCGAATTCTTGTGCTTGATATGACTCAAAGGACAAGACTCCTTCTGCAGTTCCAGGACAGTTATCAATTTGTGACTAATTTATGATCCACAATCCTCGTTATTGCGGTCAAAGGGTAGTATAGGTTCCAGGGCAAGACGTGAATTGGTACCTACGATGAAGCATAAAACCTGGGAAACGTCTGCTGAACCAACACCACCAGCTCTACTACCAAACCGTATCTCCACCTCCACGTGGTTACCGCTGGCAGCTCTTTATTAACGAAAAGCAGACGGAGAAGGATGAAGGCGAGTCTCCCGCGCCTAAAAGTGGGACAAATTGTATGAACTGGTCCTCCAGGTTGGGGATTGGGTAGGGCTGACAACCTTACACGGAAAACCAAAATTGCGAAGCTACAACAGGAGCCTCGGACTGGATGGATTTTACAGCGACGAACCCGACACCGACAGCGAAATAACGATTTGCGCATTTTCTCATGGAACGTGCGCTCCTTATACAGAGATGAAGCGACTTCACACTCGAAAAAAGGAAGCCTGGGAGAACCAACAAGTCTGTGAACTCGAAAATTACAGGGAGCCACCGTACCAGGCACAGAAGGCGAAAGTTTTACCAACAAGCCACCAGGATGAAGCCTTATACACCTCGATGTTCATCCAGCCGAGACAAAGAGGAAAATCTGATTTCTGATAGAATGGGTATATTGGAGCGATGGGTTGAGTACTTTGATGAACTACTGAATAACTAGAACATCGGCTAGTTGTAGGTCCCCATATGTTCAGAGCATCATTGACCAACCGAATTGGTTAAATACAATCGAATTGGTTAAATATGGAGACGGCCAATTACATCAATGGTTCATCAACTTGTGCTCAAGATGTGGTACAGCGAATCAATGCCTGACGATTAGCAACGAGGCGTTATCTGTCTCATACATAAAAACGGAGGTATCACACAAGGCAACAATTATAAAGGTATCACGTTGCTGAGTACTATCTATAAGATATTCTCCTCTATCTTGCTAGGTCGAATACGCTCAGAACATCATTGGCCCATTCTAAAGAGGCTTCACTCCAGGCAAATCAGCAACAGATCAGATTTTCTCTGTGCGGCAAGCAATGGAAAAACTGTTGGAATATGGACAACAGTTGCAACATCTATTCATCGACTTTAAAGTCCCCTATGATAGCATAGCCAGGGTAAAGCTGCACACGGCCATGAGAGAATTCGGTACCCTGACGAAATTGATAAGACTGACTAGGCTGACCCTGACCAATGTGCGAGGCCAAATAAAAGCAACAGGATCACTCTCAATACCATTCGACATCAACAACGGTCTACGACAAGAGGATGCTTTATCATGCGTCATCTTTAATCGGGCCCTCGGGAAAGTGATCCGCGATGATGAGGTAAATGCAAGAGCTACGATCCAGTTTAAGTCCACCCGACTACTGGTCTATGCTGACGATATCGACATCATTGGAACAACGGCCCGAGAGGTACAAAGTGGGTGAGATCTTGGGCTGCACATCAACGTCAACGGCAACGTCAGTACCAAAACCCAACCAACCAACAACATCAAACCGCACTGGTCAAACGGGACGAATAAAGATAGGAGACTACAGCTTTGAGACCGTTGATCATTTCTCCTATCTAGGGTCGAAAATCACAACCGATAACAGCTACGATGATGAAATCCACGCGCGGTTGTTGACAGCCAACAGAGCCTATTTCAGACTACAAAAACTGTTTCGCTCGAAACGTCTCACCAATGGTCACTCCAGTCCTCATGTATTCCTCGGAGACTTGAGTTCTTAGCAAGAAAAGTAGGGAACTCTTGGCCATGTTCTCGAGAGGAATCTTCCGAATTTTTGGCCCCCTACATGAGGATGGACGATGGACGATTCCGTAGCCTAATAACGACGAAATCTATGAGCGATACTATGACTGTCAGCTTGTGGATAAATTTCGCCTGAATAGGTTACGGTGGGCGAGTCACTTAATCCGTATGGATGAGGATGATCCAGCCCGGAAAGTCTATAAGGGCAATATCTATGGTAGAAAAAGAAGACTCTGCCTGAGATGGAGCGATGGCGTAGGTCAGGACGCCAGACAGTTTTTCGGGTTATCGAATTGGTGTATCTCGGCGCTAAACCGTATTATCTGGAGTTTCTTATTAAGGTAGGCCTAGACCGGATACCGGTTGTCGCGCCGTTGACGATGATAACGTTGCGTTTCCCTTACGGTGTCACCTCTATTGGATTCGCAGATGATATTGGAATTACAATCTTGGAAAGCTACGTTGAAGACAGCGAAATATACGGGAACGGAGCAATATGGCAGATCAAATTGTGGTTGGAAAATGCTGGACTATCACTCGCAGTGCAGAAAACAGAGTAAGTACTGATCATTAAGCGCAGGAAGAATACGTCTATAAAGATTAAAGTTGGGGACGAAATTATACAATCCCAGCCTGCTCTCAAATATTTCGTTCTAATTTTCAATCAGAAGTTGAACTGCAAACGACATTTGCAATATGCAGCTAAGAGGCGTTGAAAATCTGCTCGTTGATCGCTAGAATGCTACCGAATATAGGAGGCTCAAAACAAAGCCGTCGACAACTCGTTTCAAGAGCTGTAACTTCGGTGTTATTGTACGCAGCACATGTGTGGGTAACTGTACCAGGTAATATTAACAACAGAAGTAGAATAGCAGGGTCTTAGCGACTTAGTGTCCTTCGAACGTGCTGCGCTTATCGAACGACATCCGACGACGCAGTATGTATAATAGCTGGGATTATACCTATCGATATCTTGGCGACTGAAGCCTTACGGATTCACGAATCTGGTGAACCTAACACGGCTCGACGACAGTCGGCGAGGAATCTATCATTGGTAGAATGGTAAATACGATGGGACGAGAGCAAGAAAGATCGCTGGACTCATAGGTTGATACCGAATGTTGAAGACTGGGCTAAACGGAGGCATGGTAACGTGGACTATGACTTGACGCAGTTGCTAGGCGGACATGGTTGTTATCGCGGATACCTCCACCGATTTGGCCATGATGATTCTCCGATCGGCCCGATTTGCGAGTGTGTCACAGAGGATGCAGAGCATGTACTTTTCTATTGCCCAAGGTTCGCATCGTACAGAACGGAAATGGAAGCGGCAGCCAATATCCACTTATCAGCAGAAAATATAGTGGAGAATATGTTGATTCCGACTGACGTATGGAAAGCGGTAGAACGAGCTATGCCAGGAGAAGTTTAGAAGGAAGAAAAAGTGGGAGATGATCACCATCTCGAATAACAGGTAAATACTGATCCAGCCCCGCGACGTAATACCCTATGGCAGTCCCGCAGGGGAGGGTTTTACACAAGACCTTAAAAATCAATCTTTGGAAATAGTCACATAGGAAAACCCCCCTTTTGAGTTTTTTTTTTAAAAGGGCAATATTTTGAAAGTGACTTTTACATATGTTTCTCTTTGTTTTGGTCAGCTTATTGTCGGCTTAATAGAATAATAATTTTATATCACAAGGACTCATCCAATTCCAGGTCAACGTGTTTTATCTTTCATATTTCGTCTTTTGCAATATCATTTCTAAAACCTTTCGAAACTCCCAAACAATTGTAATTTTTTAATAAATCAAAGTGAACGAAATATCTTATTTCTATTTACAACATCGTCGAATGTGTTAATTGTTACGGCACACACAATTGTTAACAATTTTATCAAATATAATTATCGGAATACCGAATGTATCTTGGATTCGAGATACACAACATCATTCATAACCCAGATACCTTGTACCTACAAACGACTACATGAAAAAACATTTGAATTGTTATACAATATTTCGTCAATTACTGAATAAGTCTTGACCTTATGACTAGGAAAACATGCGCTCAATTGAAATATCTTCTATTGTGATGTTTTCTAATTAATTTCTGAATATTGTGCATGGTGTGATGCAGCACGGTATGGTGCGGTGCGGTACCCTCAACACAATCGCCTGTTTGAGTTGATTTCACGTGGTGTAAAAAATAATAAAGTAGGAGTTAGCGAAATACTCATTTAGTGTTTGTTATGAATTAAATTGACCCAAATCGGAAGGGGTTCACGTTTCGTAAGGCCTTCTCTAGGCTTTCAATTTCCTTTATAGATAAAATGATAAAAGGAAATAAATTTAATTCTTTTGGAACTGCAGATTCGGAGATATAAAGTAATAAGAGATTTAGAGCTTTTAAAATTCTATTTTGGTCCTTGACTATGAGTCTGCCGAAATAGCAACAAACTATACAAGTGAATAGGAACAAAAGTGAAGTGTTAATTTTTGGCAGTGGAAGTCACTTCTTACATTCCTATTGCTTGGCGTGCGTCCACATTCTAGGTATTATACATGTAGCACATACTTCATTCGCTTCCGTCAAGTGAACTAGGTTTCAGATTGATATTGTCATAGCTGAAACACTCACTTCTAATTTCGTAATCGAGTCAGTCTATCTCCCTCCAAGTATCTCCAACAAGGAGTTCAACACGGCCTATGATGGGCTCATCACACTCCCCACTCACATAGACTGCGTGACTACCTCAGTAATGATTAAGGGATGCGATTCGAGGCTGCTGTTCTCAACTCCTCATTTCTTCTTTTTCTTCAGCCTTTGTCCCGTTCACAGGCGGGCCGGCTCGTCGTGATCGGTTTCACCATTTGGTTCTATCGAATCCCTGATCTGGGTGCAATCTCGAGCCTTTTAAATCCCCATCCAGCGTGTCAAGCCACCGCTATTTCGAACGACCTATTGGTCTTTTATCACCGATTTTGATGTTCAGACCAATCTTGGCAGGTGAATTCGCGTTAGCATCGAAGACGACTCTCTCGCAACCCTATAACGATCACGGATATCCTCATTTCGGATGTGATCAAAACATGTCACGCCACTATTCCAACGCAACATCTTTGTCTCTATTACTACAAGACGTCGTTCATTGTCTTTTATAGTCGGCCAACACTCAGGACCATAGAGGGCGACAGGACGGATGACATTGCGGCAGATTTTAGATTTGAAACGTTCGTTGATACGTCGATCACAAAGAACGTATGGAACGTCACTTCATCCAGGTTGCGTTAATGCGCGAAGCAATTTCATAATGCAGTTCTCCATTGGCGTTGATCCGAGGTATTTAAATCGCTCAGTTCTGGGCAGAACACTGCTGCTGACACTGATGGTGCCTGTTTCATGGGGATCGGTTGTCAAAAATTCAGTTTTGTTTAGATTCAATCTGAGACCGTGTTGCATGAGGTGATCATTCCATCATTTTTTGACAAGTTGCTCGAGATCTTTTTTGCTATTAAATGCTAGGAAAACATCATCTACATAAAGCAGTGTATAGGGCGCTGGTCGTTGGATGACCGGTGTAACATAAAACAAGAACAAAGAGGAGTGGTGAGAGGGCGCTTCCTTGGTTTTGATACACCCGCCATACTTCGGACTTTACTTTTCGGATTATGATAGAGCAATTGAACCCAGCGCACGGGTTCTTCTAGCACTAACTGTTTTCGTTAAGCATACCAGAAGAGTTCGTGCGGCCCACGGTCAAACGCTTCCTCTAGATCCAGAAATGCAATGTAAAGAGGGCGATGCTTCTCCCGGTGTTCCTCTATGAGTAACGCAGCATGTATTGCGTCAGTAGCTCCGCAGTTTTTGACAAATCCGGCTTGATTCATGGTTATTTCAACGATTTCGAGAATACGGTTGTCAAAAATGGGTTCACAAATCTTAATGGTATGGGAAAGTAACCGGATCGGACGGTAATTTAAACATTCTGCTAGGCTACCTTTCTTCTTCCATATTGGAACTGTAGTACTTTCTTGCCAGTCTGATGGTATTCTTCCTTCCTGAATAACCCCATTAAAGAATTCACTGAGCCAGAGTGTTGGGTCCCAGCTCTTCGATTTCCAGAGGTCAGATGCGAAGTCGTCAGGTTCTGTGGTTTTCCCCGATTTCGGAGTGTTCTTGCCATCTATCCGTTGCGGCTCGATGGTTGGTAAGCAAATTATCGTTCCTGTCATTAACGTAACAGAAGTGTTCGATATCCCGTGGGCATTCATTACGGCTTTTAACAAGTCGATACAGAACTCCCTCGCCATCCCGAGTGTCTAGTTTATCGTAAAGATTTTTGTAATGGTTCGCTCGGGAGGCAGCGACTGCTTTCTTTGCTTCCTGGTTGGCAATCTTATAAATTTGCCGTATTTTATCGTCGAAAAATTTGTGGTAGAGGCGTTTCTTTTCACGGACCTTCATTTAGACATCATCATTTCAAAGCCAAGTATCAGCTTACCTGGCTTGGTGATCCGGAGGGTTGCAGAGGCCGCTTTGTGGATCGTATCTTTCATTTGGTTCCACGATTCCTCCACATTCGTAATGGTTGGTAATCGCGTGAGTGAGATTATTTCTTCTTTCTTCTCACGAAATTTCCACCATTTAATGCGTCGCGGGCTAATCCGTTCCTTACGCTGTTTTATCGGTGGCTTAATTCGCGGGACGGCAATCAACTGTCGATATTGAGGTTCTATGGTCTGAAAGGGAACGACTTTGCAATCAGTGACAGTGGCAAAATGTCGGCGTTTTATGAGAATATAGTCGATTTACGTTTTACTGTTCCCACTATAGGAAGATGCGACAATAGTCTGATGAACCACGTATTCATAAGTATAAGGTCATGGAGACGTACAAACTGTTTTCGTCCAGATCGCGCAGGCGGCGATCCGTGCGAGATATTGGACTGCACATCAATGAAGGCAAGGCAAAATATATGGTGGCAACGTCAGCACCGAAAACCACGGTTGTTGGCAGCTAACAGAGCCTATTTCAGCTTACAAAAACTGTTCCACTCGAAGCGTCTCACCATAGGGTCAAAGCTCTTACTATACAAGACAATGATCTTGCCAATTCTCATGTATTCCTCGCAGACTTGGGTTCTTAGGAAGAAAAATAGCAAACTCTTAGCCGCATTCATGAGAAAAATCCTTCGAAGAATTTTTGGCCCTCTACATAAGGATTGACAATTCCGTTGCCTACATAACGACGAAATCTATGAGCGATACCATGACGGTCTAGTTTTGGATAAAATCCGGCTCAATAGGTTGCGATGGGCGGATCACTTAATCCGTATGGATGAGGATGATCCAACCCGGAAATCTATAAGGGCAATATCTACGGTAGAAAAAGAAGACGAAACAGACCCTGCCGGAGATGGAGCGATGGCGTAGGTCAGGACGTCACACAGCTTTTAGGGATATCGGATTGGTAGACCCCGCGCAAAACCGGAATGTCTGGAGTTCCTAATTAAGGCAGGCCTAGACCGGATCCCGGTTGTTGCGCCGTTGATGATGATGATAACCGACATGAGTACGAATTATATTGAGGTGAAATCCGTTGTATGTTCAGACCTAAACTAGGCCGAAGTGGGTAGGTACACCACTGTTCGTTGGCTTCTGTCTGGCGTACGATAGTGTAAATCGTAATGCTCTTTACAGAATAATTATCGAGCTGAAAATCCTACCGAAGCTAGTCCCGCTAATGGAAGCCACAATGATTAACAACGAGGGCCAGGTAAGAATCCAAAATGAACTGACACAAAGCTTTCCTATAGTGTCAAGACTTAAACAAGGGGATGGTCCCGCCCTACCATCTTTAACTTACTGCTCGAATACGTCGTTAGGAAGGTGGCCTCAGATCAGAGATACGTTACTTGTACAATTCGTGCAATTGGCGGCGTACGCAGACGACATGGATATTCTTGCCCGATCGATACTTCGTGCGACGGAATTGTTCGAGTAGTTCGAGCCAATAAGTCAGCGAGTGAAGTAGAGCTCAGAGTTAGTGAATCCCCCAAACTTGAAAGGCGGCTGCTAGCATGCAGAACGTTACAATGGGCGAGTATAATTAGACCAATTTATCGAAAATACAAAATCCAAAGGCGGATTACTACTGCTCATAAAGCATTTTGAGGTCGAGGAAAGTACACAGACGCAATAAACTCGTCCCATGCTGCTGCATGGATGTAAAACGTGGACCTTGATACTTGAAGCAGATCGATACCTCCGTGAGAAGTCCTCGGAAAGGTTTTTGAAGTCGTAAAGGAAGGAGATTGCTGGCGAATCAGATACAATCATATATTGTATGATTTATTTGACGACCCACCAGCATGGTTGCTAGTCAAAATCCGGAAACTATAATGGGCTGACCATATTGAAAGAATGCATAGGGTAAGGATTTTGAGATGAGTGCTGAAAGGAAGAGCCGATGGTAGCCGGTTAAAAGGGAAGCCAAGGAAAGGTTGAGCGGATTCAGTGTACACAGATTGCTGATCAATTTTTAAATTTTCTAATTGGACGATGCGGGCTTTGGATCAAGATAATTAAAAACAATGTACCCGGGAGGTCGAGGCTCGATTTGGGAGGTAGCACCATCGAAGAAGTTTCTGAGAGTGGGTCGTTGAAGTAATTGGCCCTTTTCAAGCCCCCCAACTCCTCCTATTTTCAACCAGTGTCAAAATTAATACTTGTTTCGGAATTTACTAATCGAGACCTTTCATTTGATACCTCACAAGATTATGTTCGGTGAAGAAAATTTTACACGCCTCTTTTGCATGTGTGGGGAGGAGTAGTGACTTCACAGTAGGCAAGACATCTCTCAGGAACACAAATCTATAAGGACCGTATTTCGTGAGTTAACAGAAAAATTGACAAGGCAATATCCAAAAACAAATATACTTTGGGTAAGTTCAAATATCCCTCATTTACAGCGATTTGTGACACAGGAAGGACTCTTGGAATAGATCCACTGTAAATCAGTTGGTTTCCTACATGCAGGAATGGAGGAAGATCCATATTTTAATCAAAAGTAAGTCGACTGACGCATAGTTAGAGGCTGTCCCCACGAAAGGAGTTTCTTCCGCCTTACAACGACTCCTGGTAATTGACAAGTAGTACTATTATATTACTTCTGGAGGATGAAGGAGTTTTTGAGCAGGCATTGCCGAATGATTTATCCGAAGCAACTATAAGCAAGTTGCCTACACGATAGTTACTACATAAATGCAATTCTTTGGATTATCCTCCGAGGGGCCACCATAAGGGACACAGTGTGAAAGCTAGAAAGACTGGACCGGTTATATTCATTAAGAACGTTAAGTGGAGAACTAGCTATATTTTAACTACTTTGTCGGGCGGCGGAAATTAAACTACAGTCAAATATTTGTGAGTACTTTAAGATCCGAGGGTTTGCATGAAAACAGATTGCCAGAGTGTGAATATCCTAGATAAAGCTGACCGGTTAAAGAGTCCAACCAGAATTAGTAAATTCTTTTTTCCGGAAATTTTTTAACCGAAATGTACTACTGATTAGATTATAATAACCAATTCCTGCGAATCAACAGAGAAAAGAGTCATGACTCAACACAAAAACCACTATATGAGGGCAGGATCAGAATCAACCATTTGGCCTTTAGCAAAAAACTTAACCCAACGAACAAACCAAACTGAAACACATCGAAAATTATACGCGGGGAATCCCCGGGTGGCCTCGCTGAAAGGATATAAGTGTATATTACTCAGGGGGTCTCCATAGTCAATTCGATGTTACCCGGGGTGCAAGGCACCCTTACAACGTTATGTTATTCAATAAATAAAACTATTATTAGTTTTCAAGCTCAAGCGGTAAACGGTAAAAATGTTTTGAGTTTTCATCGAGGCAAGGACGAAAGCAACAAAAGCGACGACGTAACTACAAGACGTGTATCTCGAATGGAGGGCTCTAATGTAATAGAGGCCAACTGAAATCCGATTTGCCTATTTCATCGTCGTCGTGAAGATAATGGACCATTGTTGTTCCATGGCCGATGAAATTGAATGTTGAAATGTAATTTTGCCTCGACTATCAGGATCGGGACTTCGACTGCTGGCGGAGCTATTGTGGCAAGCGAAGAGTGCAAATCGAAGTAAATTCACTGATTATGGGTTACGAAAAAGATTATTATGCGTCGTTAACGGCTATCAAGATGGTCGGGATCAGATAAGTTTGGAAAGGGAGCGTGTTATTGTTAAAGTGTAATGCTAGTGTGATGTCAAATTAGTTGGGAATGATTCAACAGGAAAAAGTTCCGATTTGTCCTTGACTTTGGCTAAATTTTTGGTTCGTTACGTTTTGGGCAGATGAGGTGTGGTTCGTTCAAGCTGTGGATTTGCAGAAAGGGGCACAAAGAGGCTGATGAGGTGACGATTTTGTTAAGACTTCTTCTTTCGTTGCACTACCTACTGCAACATTCGGCCAATCCCAAACGTGTTATCTACGTGATATTTCGTTCGTCTTCTAATTTGGTTGATTTTTTGTCATTGATATGTACATAGGTCTTAGTAGCCTTTCAGAATGTATTCACCAAACTGTAATTGATGGTTTTTCTCGATATCTGGTGTTAAAAAGACAAAAACTAAAGTCAAAGAAAAATGTCCTTAAATCGCGTTCGCTAGAATTACCTTCTCTCGAATTGAGGACACTGAGTTTCATCTCTTTCAGGTCTTGGTAAGCCTTTGGTCTTCAAGTGGTAAGAAGTCACAGACTTTGAATCCACCCGTGACCATGAGTAACCATGTCGCCGCCGAGGCGCGGATTTTTGAGGCCTCACCACATTCATACCCCCCTATAGATAAATCTGTAGAAGGCATGCTTTCCGATTCAGTGAAGGAACTAGAAATCCGACTACGGCCCACCTGACGGAGTACAATACTGTCGTACGGAAGATCGCGGTTAAAATCTTACTGGTGGCAGAGGTATTTGTATCGTTATTTGACGCGGATACCACTCAGCTGTGAATGAGTACCTGAGTCAAATCAGGGTAATAATCTCGGGCGTAATGCGTTACGGTCTTGAATGAAGTGCTCTAACACACTTCAATGCCTTGATCCAATATGACTTGTTGCGCCAACGATTATTATTATTATTACGTGCTACGTACTAATGGGGCAAATGCACACTTAAATGTCTTTATATAAGAAATGTACAAAACCTTTCACACCTGAAGCGTCAAGCTTCCGGTTTCCCCGGTTTCGATAACACATCGCACACAGAAATACAAGATACCCTGATCCACGAAGGAGTGGGAAACATCCTGTTTTTCTGAATGGGCAAAATGTTAGAGAGTTGGCAAATAGAAGTACCGACAGGTACAAATTTTGCTGTCATGAATACTACTCAAGGTTGTTCACAGGGCGGGGTACTATCACCGCGTATGTGGATGAACTCTTGGATGAGCTAACAAATACTGGAATATATATGAGTCCAGGGTTACGCGGACGACATTGTTTTAATCTGGAGGGGCAAATATGAGGATACCCTATGTGATAGAATCCAAACTGGATTGGGGGTTATTAGTGTCTGGGGCAGGAAGGCGGGGCTGCGTGTCAATCCAGCCAAAACAACGATAGAACTAGGAACTAGGAACTAGGAAACATAAGCTTGATCACCTGATAGCCATAAGGTTGCATGGCATGAGAGTGAAACGAGAAACAGAGGTTAAATGTTTGGGAATTACGCTAGTCCAAAAAACACTCTGGAGGACATATGTCAGAAATACTTGTCGGAAAGCTACAAGCGCTCTGATGACTTATAGTTTCGTAGCAGGAAAAAAAATAGAGTTGCGCCCTGAAGATACTTCTATGGATATTGCAATGGTAAGACCAATGATTACCTATGGGGTGGTAATCTGGACAGAGAGAACCGAACATAGCACATAAGCCAAGGAGTTACACAAACTCCAAAACCTGGACACGCCTAACGGCATCCCTAGAGGTCTTTCTGCGATTACCCCTCTCCATCCGCACATACAACTGTATCAGTGAGGCGGACTGCCTAAATCAAAGGAAGATTTATATTCTTTCCAGACAGTACCCCGAATTATTGATAACGAGGGATACCATGACAACGACGTTTCACTTCGAGAAGAAAGTTTGAAACACGTTAGAGTAACAAGACAAACTGGGAGAGCGTGGCTGTGACATACGGCTTAAACCAGCAACTGATTACATGGTACACTGGTGGATTCCTCACGACAGAGGGAGCGGGTGCTGGGGTGATTGGTCAAAGAAAAATGTACTTGGAATCAATGGGTAAGCGCACTAGCTTATTCCAGGCGGAAATATACGTCATAGACAGATATGCCTCCTCTAATCTCCAAAGGACCTATGAGGGCAGAACATTGCTAATCTGACTGACAGTCAAGAAGCGTTCAAGGCGGATAGGTGAACTTTAAACTGGTATGGGAGTGCCTTGAGAGACCGAATACGCTCGGATCGTTCAATAAGGTCTGAATACTCTGGGTTCCAGGCAATTTTGGGTTAAGAGACAATGATCCAGCGGACGAACTGGCCAAGAAGACAGCAGGGAGGCTTTTACACGGGAGAGAACCCTTCTGTGTAATTGAAAAGTCATGAACTATGACATCAAAAAATGAAGAGTCTGTTGGGGGATACGAACCTAAGCTCGGAAAAGGCTGTTCAAACCTCACCAAGAAGAATCTCTGAATCATAGTGGGAATTCTCACTGGTCATTGCCAACTAAACTATCACCTAGGGAAGCTAGTGATATCTACGGTCATTGACTGCAGGTTCTGTGCGCAGGTTCTGGGACAGTGTATGGCGGTTGCGCAAAGTGGGTCGGGGCACATGGGAGAACATTTAATACCAGATGTAAAGTTGAAAGATTTGGAAGTAGGGAATGTACTAAAATTGCTAACCGTAACGGGTAAATGGAAACCAGATATACACATATATAATACATGCTACGGAACTGAAGAATGCCGCATATCGAGTAATGTTGCATTCTCAAAGAACGCAGGCAAGCGCAGAGACTTATCACGAAATCCGTCGAGCGGAGAAGCCACTCCACAGACGGGAAAAGGAAGCCTGGGAGGAACAACAGGTCTGTGAACTAAAAAAATACAGGGAGCAACCGCACCAGGAGCGGAAGTTTCACCAAAAAGTTAGCAGGATGAAGCTTTATACCCCTCGATGCTTATCCTGCCGAGACAAAGAGGGAAATTTGATTTCCGACAGAATTGGCATATGACGTACAAACTGCCGTCATCCCGATCGAGCAGGCGGCGATTGATGCGAGATCTTGGGCTGCACATAAATGAAGGCAAGGCAAAGTATATGGTGGCAATGTCAGCACCGAAAACCAACCAACCAATGACATCAAACCGCACTGGTCAAACCGGGAGAATAAAGATAGAAGAATACAACTTTAAGACCGTTGATAATTTTTCCTATCTAGGGTCGAAAATCACAACCGATAACAGCTACGATGATGAAATCCGCGCATGGTTGTTGTCAGCCAACAGAGCCTATTTCAGCTTACAAAAACTGTTCCGCTCGAAATGTCTCACCATAGGGTCAAAGCTCTTACTGTACAAGACTATGATCTTGCCAGTCCTCATGTATTCCTCGGAAACTTGGGTTCTTAGCAAGAAAAATTGCGAACTCTTGGCCGCGTTCGAGAGAAGAATCCTCCGAAGAATTTTTGGCCTTACATACATGAGGATGGACGATTCCGTAGCCTACACAATGACGAAATCTATGAGCGATACCATGACCGTCAGAATGTGGATAAAATCCGGCTCAATAGGTTACGGTGGGCGGGTCACTTAATCCGTATGGATGAAGATGATCCCACCCGGAAAGTCTATAAGGGCAATATCTATGGTAGGAAAAGAAGACGAGGCAGACCCTGCCTAAGATGGAGCGATGGCGTGGGCCAGGACGCCAGACAGCTTTTAGGGATATCGAATTGGTGGACCTCGGCGCAAAACCGGGATGTCTGGAGTTCCTTATTAAGGCAGGCCTGGACCGGATACCGGTTGTTGCGCCGTTGATGATGATGATGATATTGATTTCAGAGGCAACAAAATAAACTAGGTTGTTATGAAGGTGGCCTGCAAATCTTTTCTTTTCAATGTTGTGTGCGTGTCAAAACTTCTCAGTTTTGGGTTTGTCTTTTACACGAAATATGATAGAACATAGTTTAACCTATTGTCCAGAAACCCCCGCGACATTAAGTCGTTCGTATTGTGGGCCTCAGAATGCTGACTTATTCCAACTTGAGTGAAAATACCGGCGATATCAACCTGAACACAATAAGCCCCTTTTAGATGCATCTATCATCGCTAGTAGGGTAGCTCCTCCCTGTGCTATGGCTAAGATGTTGTAAGAGAAGACTGAGCTGGCCAATTGGTATGGATGGCCAATAGGACAATGTATTCCTCGGATACTTGCGTTCTTAGCAGGAAGAATTATGAGCTCTTGACCACGTTCTAGAGAAGAATCCTCCTAAGAATTTTTGGCCCCCTATATGAGGATGGACGATTCCGTAGTCTACATAACGACGAATTCTATGAGCGATACCATGGCCGTCAGATTGTGGATAACATCTGGCTCAATAGATTACGGTGGGCGGGTCACTTAATCCGCAGAAATGAGGATGATCCAACCCGGAAAGTCTATAAGGGCGATATGTATTGTAGAAAAGAAGACGAGGCAGATCCTGCCTAACATGGAGCGATGGCGTAGGTCAGGACGCCAGACAGCTTTTAGGAATATCGAATTGGTGGACCTCTTTGCAAAACCGGCATGTTTGCGGTTGTTGCGTCGTTAATGATGATGCTGATTCTGGGTATAGATTCTATAATGAATCAATAATGCCCGGCTTAAGTTGCGCTCACAAGCTAGTCGCAGATTGGTTTAGAAGTGTGCCTTTTTCAGGCATAATCCTTGGGTCCCTACCTAGATCCACCTCTATTTTGGGCTTACCTATATACACGATAAATCATCGCTATTCGAATTTATTGTGAAGCTAGTCGATATGACTTTTTTAAACGAATTTTGATTTTTGTGTGGAAAATGAGTGTGTTTTGGTTTCGAGGTCCTTGGAATTTATGGTTGGGTTGGCTGGCGTGGCATCTGATAAAAATTAATTTCATTTTTTGTCAGATCTATCTTTTTCAGATCCGTGATCTCCTAATTGACTTTTGGGGTACTATACGAAAGTTAAGGTTTGATTATTTGAAAAATTTTCATCCTGTTATAACTGTTATCCTGTTATAACTCATGATTTTTCCGCCCGTTTTGATTTCTTTGGTTTGAGTCAATGGAACACCGAATTAAAGAAATGTATTGTGGATATCTGAGTAGAATTAGTCGTATCATAAAAAATTCATTCATAAAATTATTTGTGGTGTTCCGGTGATTTGAAGATCTGCTGATAGGTTCATATTACTCACCAAAATGTAAGCAAATATCAAAAAATATTTCTCGTTTTCTGCATTCCAGGCACGTATCTTATCTAAAGGCCATCTTGTGGAAATTTCAAAAATGGAGTTCCTCCATTCATCAGTACAAAGGTATAATTTAGTATCTGTGGACATTTCCAAAAATGTACATCTATACATTGATATACATTAATTTTGGGCTGATCTTCAGGATAAAAGATCTATCAATATATAAACGTTTTTTTAGAGGCCTCGCTATCGATAAATCGCAGTCAACAAGTTTTTATGAATTCGTTTATTAAATTTTCATATTTTATCCAGATAATGACTGTTAAGATCTTACATAGATAAGCCAAATTAGAAATATGGTCGGTGGATTATTGGCTCTTTGCTGATCAGTATCGCCTAGATAGCACGCGGTTGTTTATGGTTAACGTACGCTAGACGTTTTAATGATGCAGTAAATTATCCAGATGTGTGTTCATTGGACGAATATTAAAAGATGGTATTCAGAACTATTTGGTCTCCTTGAAAAGTACGCATAATTAATACTACAAATATTTATATTCATGTGCTTTCTTTGAAATTGTTCTTGGCGTATTCAATGGAGAAACCATTTAGAGGAAATAATATTGCCTCGCCTCGGGGGATTAAGGTTAAAGAACCCCAAAAATGGAGCTTGTTTTTCACAAAAGTGGATGGAAATTATCATATTAGGCTAGGAAATCTATGAATTTGGCAATTTTTGTTAACCAGATGACGACCATGAGGTGAATTGAAAATATGTACATAGTGGGACTCTTGGATCACCACTTTTGTCTTCAAGATAAAAATGGTTTGTTGGAAAGTGCTCCCTACAATAACAGCCTTCGGCATATAGAGTAAGGACTTGATTGGCGTAGATTGGATGTTAACTTTACTGCTGTGCTTTGATGGATTTTAGTCTAGTCTGAGCTTGGAGATAAAACACTGTGGCCTCGTACGCAAACCATCCTGCAATAGAGGTGTGCTTAGACGCAAAGGAGAAGATAAGAATCAGCGAGCAACTCAAGCAGCTATGAAGGTTCCTAAATTCCACATGGCTTCCAACTGGAATCGGAGATGGATTCAGGCAATGAAATTCCTGGGCATATAATAAAAATATTTAACTAATGCTGCAGTTCTTGCCGCTACATTATTGGGCAGAACTAGTGAAGTTAGGTGAGTTGCGCTGATGAGCAGATAATTCACATCAAACCAGGTTTATAACCTTTCAATTCGTGGTTTAAGTTAGGAAGTGTGTTTGAGGTGGGGAGGGGCAAAGTCTCTGAGCTCAAACTCAAGTCGTCCATTGTACTCGATTCCACCGTCTAGCGTCTACAGGAGGGGCACTCCTTTGTTCGCTTCTAAATAAGAAAAGTCATGAAAGAGCTAAGAGAAATCGGAATTTTTTTTAAAATCGAACAAAGGAAATGCGGTTGTAATAGTGGAGAAGATGAAAAACTTTGGACGAGAGGATACTTTGAATCGTTGAAAGACCTTTTGCCGGATTCCAATAAACGGGTGGAAAAAGTATTAAAAGAGTGTCGCCACATTATTGAGAATTCTGCCAAACTTCGAATGCCCAATTCCGTACTGCCAGGAATAAAGAGCCAACCAAAGATCCACAAACCTGGCAACGAATTCCGGAAATTATAACACCCACAAACTCATCATCATCATCATCAACGGCGTAACAATCGGTATACTCCAGACATCCTGGTTTTGCACTCAGGTCTACCAATTCGAAATCTCTAAAAGCTGTCTGGTGTTCTGACCTACGGCATCGCTCCATCTCAGGCAGGGTCAACCTCGTTTTCTTTTTCTACCATAGATATTGGCTTTACAGACTTTCCCGGCTGGATCATCCTCATCCATACGGATTAAGCGACCCGCCCACCGTAACCTGTTGAGCCGGATTTTATCCTCAACCAGACGATCATGGTAGCGATTATAGATTTCGTCATCATGTAAGCCGGAACCGTCCATCCTCATGTAGGGGGCCAATAATTTTTCGGAGGATTCTTCTCTCGAACGCAGCTAAGAGTTCGCAATTTTTCTTGCTAAGAACCCAAGTCTCCGAGGAATACATGAGGACTGGCAAGATCATAGTCTTGTACAGTAAAAGCTTTGACTGAGAGAGACCTGAGACGTTTCGAGCGGAACAGTTTTTGTAATCTGAAATAGGCTCTGTTGGCTGTCAACAACCGTGCGTGAATTTCGTCGTCATAGCTGTTATCGGTTGTGTTTTTCGACTCTGGGTAGGAGAATTATCAACGGTCTCAAAGTTGGTTTTTGGTACTGACGTTGCCACCGTATACTCTGTCTTGCCCAAGATTTCGCTCCGATTGCCGACTGCTCGATCTGGATGAAGGCAGTTTATACGTCTCGGGTGGTTCTTCCCATGATGTCGATATCGTCAGCTTAGGCCAGTAGTTGGGTGCACTTAAAGAGGATCGTACCTCTTGCATTTATCTCAGCATCACGGATCACTTTCTCGAGGGACAGGTTAAAGAGGACCCATGATAGGGCATCCCCTTTTCGTAGACCGGTGTTGATGTCGAATGGTCTTGAGAGTGATCCTGCTGCTTTTATCTGGCCTCGCACATTGGTCAGGGCCAGCCTAGTCAGTCTTATTAATTTCGTCGGGATACCGAATTCTCTCATGGCCGTGTACAGTTTTACCCTTGCTATGCTATCATAGGCGGCTTTAAAGTCGATAAACAGATGGTGCAAGCGTTGTCCATATTCCAACAGTTTTTCCATCGCTTGCCGCAGAGAGAAAATCTGATCTGTTGCTGATTTGCCTGGAGTGAAGCCTCTTTGGTATGGGTCAATGATGCTGTGGGCATATGGGGCTATCCGGGATAGCAAGATAGAGGAGAATATCTTATAGATGGTACTCAGCAACGTGATACCTCTATAATTGCGCACTGCGTGATATCCCCCTTTTTATGTATGAGACAGATAATGCCTCTTTGCCAGTCGTCAGGCATTGATTCGCTGTCCCACACCTTGAGCACAAGTTGATGAACCACTTGGTGTAATTGGTCGCCTCTATATTTAACCAATTAGGCTGTAATTCCATCGGCACCTCGCGACTTATGATTTCTAAGCAGATGAATTGCACGGAATGTTTTTTCTACACCTGGTGGTGGCAATATATGTCCGCCATCTTTAATTGGCGGGACCTCCAACTCGGCGATGTTTTGGTTATTAACTAGTTCATCAAAGTACTCAACTCATCGCTCCAATATACCCATTCTGTCGGAAATCAAATTTCCTCTTTGCCTCGGCAGGATGAGCGTCAAGGTGTGTAAGACTTCATCCAGCTGATTACTGGTAAAACTAGCGCGCTTGATGCGGCTGCTCCCAGTATTCTTCGAGTTCACAGACTTGTTGGTTTTCCTTTTTCTGTGTGTGAAGTCTATTCTCCGCTCGACGGAATTCGAAGGAAGAGCTTCCAGCGGTCACTACGTGGCGATGGAAATGGGGTTGGTAGTAGAACTGTTGGTGTTGGTTGACCAGGCGTTTCCTAGCTTTTATGCTCAATCGTGGGTACCAATCCACATTTTGCCCTGGGACCTATATCATCCTTTGACCACCACAAACTTGCCCACACATTATATCGCCAAGTGGCAGTTGAATAGTTTTAAGGAACTAGGGGGACTACCCGCGAAAAAAGCCATCAGGAATAAAGAGGACCTCATCAGGAAATTAAAAGATGTGGAACTTAGGACAGCGGATGAGCGACTAGGGTCATTCGACGTGGAGGACTTGTTTCCAAGCATCCCAGTGGAGGAGGCGCTTTTGTATCTAGAGTGGCTAATGATTAAAAATCCCACATCTTGACGTGGAAAAGAGAAACAGAGATGCTCATGAAACTTGCGAGGCTATGCTCGTCGGAGAGCTATCTGACATTTAGAGGAAGTTCAACAAAGGAACCAGATGGGTGGCAATTTTACATTCCAAAGATGGTAGTTATGTAGATGACATTTTCACCATTGTCTAGGAAGACAAAGTGGGGGAGATGATTGAGGTTCTGAATAAGGTACATGGGAATTTTAGGTTTAGAATGGAAGTATAGGTCAATGGAGAACTCACATTCCTTAATTTAGGGATCATTAGAGAGGAGAAGACATCTACAGAAAGTCTACATACGAGTACACGCAGCGAACGATATCAGATAATTTGAACCATTCTTATTCACATAAAATGGCCCCTTTCGATGAAAGAAAAGGAGTATATAATCGACCCCGGAGTAAAGAACGGCTTCCAACGGTCGATTATTGAAAAATTCATGAAGGAAAAGGCTAAAGAATAAGAACAATGTCATCCTCGATAATAGCTAGAAAGGGAAAGAAAGAATAGGGTCAATGATGAAAAGGCTAGACATCGGTATGGTGCCATCGAGTAGGATTTACAAGCTCAAAAGCAAACTGGGATCCTCCAAGGACCACGAATTAAAACATGAATCCAGTGGTATATATAAAGTAAGATGTCCAGGTGTGTCCAGTGCTACATAGGACAAACTAAAAAAACTGGGTTCGGTACGCTGGGAAGAGCACAAGAGAGAAGCGGAAACGGTCATGAGAAAGAATAAGAAGAGCACAACGTTGAAATAAATGGCAGTCAGACTCAAGTCAAAGTAACGGCCTTGAACCAGAAAGATATAAGGACAGTGCTGCAACTTTGCCAGCCTTGCCGCCAGTAGATAGGAAGAGGCTTTGGTACGCTGCTGGTTAATCTGACTAACCCTTCTGTTTGTAGACATAAGTGCGATCTAATATGAAAATCACGGCTAACTGAAAAGGCTACTGTGTTCAGTGTGTATGCCCAGACCAGTGTCTTTTGAAGATTTCCATCTCCTGAAAAAAAAAAACGAAAAGACAGACAGACAGACATTGAACATTGAACAAACAAAACCTTAAAGATCACCTTCTTCATACCTTTTTGAATTCAGGTCGAACTTGAAATCGCAATATGACGTTACATATGTTCTCTCTATCTTTAGCGCTACTTAGAAGTTGCATTCGCGAGAGAGCCTTTCTTTTCGTAGCTCTAGAGGGAGAGGAAATTTTATTTTTGGTTTTAAAATTATTAACATTTTTTATCCTGATATTTTTGTTTTTAAAACAAAGCCATGTTAAAATCGATTCAATGTCTGCCTGTCTCACTGTCTGTCTGCTGCACGTACTTTTCCAGAAACGGCTATAGCGATTGACACGAAATTTGGTGGAAAGGTGAATCGCAGTGGACTACATATTTCTTGAGTTTATGGGCAGTCCTCGGTAGCCTAGGCACCATATAGTGGCAGCCTCCTGCTTTTTTTTTCATATTTTTGGGGTGAGTAGTTCCTCAGAATGGGTTCGTTAGAGAGACGATCAGTTTCAACCCCCCGCACTCCATACCTTTCCAACAAATGTCAAAACTAATTACGGAAAGTACTAATCGAGACCTTTCGTTTGATACCCCACGTGACTATATTTGGGCATAAAAAGTGTACACCCCCTTTCGCATGCATGGGGATTCCCTTTAAATTTGATGTAAAAGGATGTTACTGACTGCATGCGTGAGCGTTCAATCTTCTCACCATTCCACAACCAATTTGGTGTTAATGGCTATAACCGTTTCCGAGAGTCGCAGGAGTTAATGGTTGATCCATTTAGGAGAAGCACGACGATCCTGCGATCGCCCCCGAAATCAACGTTGATGAAGGAAGGAAATCAAGGGAGCTCCCGTAAGGCTAATAAATGCGGAAGCGCTCAGTGGGAAAACCAAGCAGAGGAGCAGTGTCAGAATATGGACGAATCATCGTTTGCCCTACTCGGAGGAAAAATAATACAGTTGTCCGAATTCATAAAGGACAAATACAATGTGCACCAGGCCATCAAAAACATAGTCCGAGCTATTCGGGTACTATACAATAGTGCTAAGGACGAAAAAATTTCGTCAGGATGACAAGGTAAAAGGCCTCTCACCGGCAAAGGCGAAGGCAAACAAAGTTACCAAAGTCGTGGAATCTCCAGTCGACCCAAGGGAGGTAAAGCTCCAAAAAGGAACCAAGTAAGCATGGACCAAGGTTAGCGGAAAGAAAAATGCGATACATGAAAGAAGATTACCGCCCGAATTAATTATCACCTCCAAAAAAGGTGATATGACTTATGCCGATATCCTTACGAATGTTAAATCCGATCCTGAGCTGATCGACCTTGGAGAAAATGTCAGCCGAATCAGATGCTCCCAAATAGAAGAATTGATGCTAGAGCTCAAGGAGTCTTCAGGCAAAACGATTGAAAATTTGCTCGGCAAGGTGGAGAAGTATTTAGGAGAAGAACCACAAGTACGGGCCAGAAAGCAGGAGATTGTTATACAATGTAAGGACATTGATGAAATCACCACCGCGGTGGCTTAGAAAAGCAGTTCGGATCATTTAGCTTCCAAGATTCTGCATTCAGAGGACCGAGGAGGTACGCAAACGGCAACTATAACTTACCAGCTGAAGCAGCGTTCAAACTGCTGGCGGCTGGTAAAGTAAAAATAGGTTGGGTCGTTTGTCGACTCAGGGAGCAGATGTCTTTCAAGCGCTGCTTTAGATGCTTTGAATTTGGCCACATAGCAGCGAAATGCACCAGAAGATGTGGAGGAGAAGGTCATATATTCAGGACGAGAAGACTGAGCCTGAATATGTGCTTTACGAGAAGAAAGAGGGCGTCGACTGTCGGCATGTTGTAGTCAGCAACAAGTGCCCAGTGTTTAGGAGAATCTTGAACGCGGTAAAAAAATGAGGTTGGTACAAGTCAACCCCAACCACTGTGAGGCAGCGCAAGACCTTTTCTCGCAGACCATCTATGAGAAGGGAATCTAAGCTGCCATAATCAGCGAGCCTTATCGCAATAATAAGAGAGTCTGGACTGTAGATGTAACTGGCAAGGCGGCAATATGGACATGTGGAAATCAAGCCAATCAAGAAGTGATGGAGTTTCCAGAAGTTGGATTCTTCAGGGCAAAAATAGCTAGTATCTACATATTTAGTTCCTATGCTCCACCAAGCGTGACAATAGCAAAATTCGAAGGACTACTAGGTAAGCTAGCCTTGGATGCAAGAATTTAGGGGCAGTCGCATTATGATTACCAGGGGCCGTATCCTGCTCGAGGCTTTCGCGAAGCTAGACTTGGTGCTTGCAAATACGGCAAATGTTTCCACTTTTCGTGGGATAGGGTCGGGGTCAATGGTCGATCTGACATATGTGAGTACCACATTGGCGAGGAGAATCGCATGGTTTCTCAGTGAGCATTATACTCATAGTGACTACCAGGCAATTTTCCTCCAGATCGAATATGCGCCATGTGACGATGTACGTTCCCTCGGAGCTGGAAACCAGGGTTGCTTGCTATGAGATGCTATTGGGGCCACAATCCCGATGGTGCGGTTACAGGAAAGGTAGAGCAAACGATGGGACGCATAACGAGAGCATGCGACGCTACTATGCCGAGGCGGCGCAAAAAGGTGCTCAAACTAGTGGTGGAATGGAGAAATTGCGGAGTTGCGGGATGCATGCTTCCGAGTTAGAAGGATCAGCCAACGATCTAAAGGAAGACCGGACTTCGACGAGAAATATATTTATAAATGTGAACCTTTGAGGTAGGCTTAAGCAGTCGCTTTAAACTTCAATAGATCGGAACGAAGTGACTCAGAATTTTGAATGGCTGAAATTTTATATCTCCCTTAGCTAATCCGTTCTAATCACTCTAAAAATTTGACATACCATTCTCGAGATGTTGTGCATTCATAAAAAAGAAATAAATAAAGACCGCCTTAATGTGGTTCTGAGTTTTAACCGACTATAAAAGACAATGAACGGCGTCTTTTGGTAGTAGAGACGATTTGACTACAACTGAAAAGAGGATATCCACGATCGATATGGGCTTGCATCCCCTCCTTAATAACTAATTCTTCCACCACGCTTACCAGAAAGTTAAGCAACTTTTGAATAGAAGCTCAAATAGGTAGTTTTATTGCTAAAGGATCATTGAAAACTGAGTTTTGCTCTCTTAGCTGAGTAATTTGCGTGAGAAAACCACTGACCTAGGAACAGTCAAGGTTTTGACTATAAAATTTGCAGAAACTAATTATCTGGTTGATACCCGCTAAAATTGCCTTTTATGAACGTCAGCTGGGCTGTATGACAAGTGTGAAATCAGGAATTTTCGAATCTTTATGGCGTTCGGCTCTTCACTTTATTATTTGAAATGACATTCGAACAGCGACTAAATTACTTCTGAACTTTCAGTCAAATTCCATTTTCCGATTTTGAAATAATCCCCTTTTATTCGGCCATCAATAGAAATCACTAAAATTTATAAACAGAATTTTATTTCTAAACAAATAGAAGGACAGGGAGTCATTTTGTTGGTGCTGAAATGTCCAGGAGCATCTCCACTTGATGTGATACTCAGCAGTTGGTCCGTATAAACATGCGCTCCGGGAGTGGCCTTTCAGATACAAATAGAAATATACGAGTATTTCCGTAGATTATTTTGCCGTAGGAACCACACTGAACCAAGCTAATCCCCAATATTTACCAGAACTTATTTATAATATTATAAACAATGCATTGCGGTGAGGCTTTCGTGCTTTATTGAGAAATACTGTTTGCAATCATTTCCAGATCCAAGTATGGATTCTGTCAATGTCATTGTTATGTTACCTTGCTGGCGATATCTAAGAAATGAGAATGTAGCCTGCATCTTTTTAGGTGTTTAGAGAACGAATGTTCATGATTTTATATAGGTAATTTATTATGAGCGATTTTATAAGGTTACTGTACACATACAATATGGAATACTGAGGCTTGGACCATGCATACGAATAAGATTTAAAGACGAGCACGCTAAACTAAAGACGTTAAAACATTTGTTTGTATTATCATTGTAATTACAGGAGGAAGGTGAGCCAACCGGTGAGAATGCAGAAACCGCCTACCAGGAGCAGTGGCCGAACATTCTCAGGTTCCCTCTTGAAAGTACGATAATATTGCGTGCCGCAGAAAATCATGATTCCACTGAGCAAGAGCGAAGAAGTCTGGAAAATGGGAGACATTTAGTTTTTTTAACCGAAGAAAATGAGAAAGATACACAGATACCAGCATAGGTTTGGAAGATGTGAATGGTGATGCCATAATTGCCAAAGAATTGTACATATGTTGTGCATTGCCGCAGTAGAATATCCGCTTCAATTCCGGATCCTTGAGCACTGAACTTCTGCTTGCAAATGGAATCTGGTATGGTATCTTCAGTAGACGTTCACCTCTTGCATATGCGGAAATTCCAAGAGCTAGGGATGCACTGATTGCGCCTAGCGGTAGCAGATAGCGATGCCTCCTAAGAACTTGAGAAGCAGCGAAAAGCGGTCCTTGCGTTACATTCTTCTTCCTCTGCCCGGGGTGATTAGCTGTCGGGGAAGGATGCGAACCTGCTGAAGGAGATAATTGCTCAAAAGATCGATACGACATGGTAGAATGGTTTCGAGAATTCTTGATGTTTTCGAATTATTTCTAACTAATGACACGTAAATGAAGACGTATTTTAAATTGAATTTTAGAAATATGAATTTTATGATTCCTTTGATTATTTTGTCTTAGAAGAATCTTTATAGAGTTTAAAGTGGGAGAACCATATAACTTACAATCATCATCACTATCAATGGCGCAACAGCTGAAATCCGGTCTAGGCCTGCCTTAATAAGGAACTCCAGACATTCCGGTTTTGCGCCGAGGTCTACCAATTCGATATCCCTAAAAGCTGTCTGGCGTCCTGGCCTACGCCATCGCTCCATCTTAGGCAGGGTCTTCTTTTTCTACCATATATTTTGCCTCTATAGACTTTCCGGGTGGGATCATCCTCCTCCATGCGGATTAAGTGACCCGCCCACCGTAACCTATTGAGCCGGATTTTATCTACAACCGGACGGTCATGGTATCGCTCATAGATTTCGCCATTGTGTAGGCTACGGAATCTTCTATCGTCAGGAAGGGGCCATAACTTAAAATGCTGCCATAAAAGACAATGTCTTGATAAACAGAGCGCGTTTAAGGAATCGGGATGCTTTTTTTTCTTTTTTTTGCCGATGGAAGGTGGAAAGCTTCAAAAGCTACCGCAGGCTCCTGCCACACGGTTATGTGGGACTCTTACCCACTAAAACCATCTCCTTCTTTCCACTTTCCCCGCAGAATTCCTATTTGGTATTACGTCGCAGGGCTGGATCAGAATTTATTCTGCGCTCATATTAATATTCGTGTTTATCTCGCGTTCATTCTTTCGGTTGACTTCCTCCT
The DNA here is from genome assembly GCF_905115235.1 of Hermetia illucens. Taxonomy (NCBI): domain Eukaryota; kingdom Metazoa; phylum Arthropoda; class Insecta; order Diptera; family Stratiomyidae; genus Hermetia; species Hermetia illucens. The sequence goes on along the minus strand of NC_051854.1, from coordinate 77,905,642 downwards.
CCCTAAACTTCTTTTGGATGGCTGCAACGACTTTTTCGACTTCGGTCCATATCTCCTTTGCTTTCACCATAAGTTTCGTTATGTTTTCGGGTGTAATGTGCTCCCCGGTTGTAGCAATATTTGGACACTTTGGGCAATATGGCGAATCATCACACCCAAATCGATACAAATATGCTCGATAGCCTCCGTGTCCGCTCAAGAATTGAGTTTCAGTTTCAGTTCGCGCGAACTGTCGCCGACTGGCAGGAGATTCTTCGGTGAGATATGTTCGATCTCAATCTCAATCGGGACCATTCCTGCTATCACGCAAGCTGCTTCATTGGATATTCCTCTGTAAGCGCAACATGTTCGGAGTACACTTATGCGATACGCAGCTCCAACCTTTCTCTTATTTGTTATATTTTTCAGTGCATTTGCCCATACTGGGGCTGCATACAGTAGGATCGAACTGACTACCTTCAAAATAAGGAGTCGACGACCCACCTACATTTGGTAGCATTCTCGCAAATTTAACCTCTAGTCAATCATTACACCTAAGTACTTAAATGCAGGCTTGGAATGAATTGTTCGCGTTCCAATTTTGATCTTAATGGAAGTGCGCTTTCTCCGCTTGGTAATAAGTACTACTTCCGTCTTATGCTCTGCGAGTTGTAGACCAGCATTCTCTAAACAGGATTTAATCTCAAAGACTGTTTCATTTGCATAAAGCTCGACTTGTTCGAGAAGGCGTGCAACAACCGTCACACCAATATCGTCCGCGAAACCAAAGGACTCCACACCAGTAGGAAGGTCTAGGGTCAGTACCCCGTTAAACACAATAATCCACATGAGTGGCCCTAGGACAGGCCCTTGTGGAACACCGCAAGAAGTCGAGTGAGGTGGGGATGTTAATCTCAGAGAGACGTGACAAAGCGTCAGCAACTATGTTGTTCTTGCCGGACACGTGCTGTATCTCAGACGTGAACTGGCTTATGAAGCTCAGGTGCCGAAGCTGATGAAGGGACACTTTGTCGGGCTTTTGTTTCAAAGCATATGTGAAAACTGTGAACGGCCTGCCTTCTAGGAAGAAGCGGAAGTACTAAATGCTCAAATACGCGGCGAGCAGTTCTCGATCGTAAGTGCTGTAGTTCCGTTGAGCGGGGTTTAACTGTCTGGAGACGAAGCTCAACGGCTACCAGATTTGATTCACTTTTTGATGAAGAGCAGTACCTACTGCGATGTCAGAGGCATCAACAAAAAAGGCTAGGGGTGCACCTTGCCGAGGGAATGTCATGAGTGTAACATCAGTCAGTTGCTGTCGGGATTTAACGAACGCGCGGACAGCTTCTTCAGACGTGTGTCCTTTGTTTTGGGACCCGACAAGTACACGTTCAAGGCCACCCAACACCAGTCGGGGAACAACGATAGTTTACGTTTTCGGACGTGGGAACCTTGAGCTCGCTTGCACCTTGTTTGGGTCGGGCTGTATTCCGTCAGGGGAAATGAAGTGGACGTCTGGAGGAACTTGCATTTCTCAAGGAGACGCTGAAAAATGCACTCGAGACGGGCTAAGTGCTCAGACTCTGAGGAAGAAGCGACCAAAACATCATCCAAATATACGAAAGAGAAATCGAGGTTTCGCCGGACCGAGTGGATGAACCTTTGAAAGGTTTACACAGCATTGCACAACCCGAAACTTGAAGAGTCCAAAGGGTGTGCTTATTGCCGTCTTTGGAATGTCTTCTGGAGCTACAGGGATTTGGTGATAGGCCTTGGTTAAATCCAAGGTAGAAAAGATGCGGCAGTTGGCGAGATGATGCGCAAAGTCGTGGATAAGTGGAATTGGATATCGGTCTGGAACAGTCTGTGCGTTTAGCCTTCTGTAATCCCCATAGGGGCGCCATTCGCCATTTGGCTTAGTGACCATATGCAGTGGGGAAGACCAGTTCGTTAATTTGGGAGGATTGAGGAAATAGTCGATGGTGCCGGGGAAACCTCTGCACCAGTATCAACCAGATAACTGCGCCTGCTGAGAGGGTCATAAATTGTTAGGCCACGTCGCTCTGTGACCTGCTACCCGATCGCCCTTTTCGAGCAGAAGACCACGAGCGAACTCGCGACCAGTCGCCCGAACGCTGAGCGTCGCTCTCATTTCAGCCATACTGGCCACTAGCGCGACTATTTCACGCTTCAACTCGCCAACTTCGAAATAAATTTCGAATGTTAACCGCGCAGCGCCACAAATTCGAGTCTTTGAATGTCACTGTTTCACATAATATACTCAAATGTTTTTATAAAAGAAATATACGTAACGCAACCTGAATGAAGTGGCGTTCCACAACTCGTTTTCTTTGTGATCAAAGTATCAACGAACATCTCAAATCTAAAATTTACCACAATGCCGTCCGTCCTGCCGCTCTTTATGGTTCTGAGTGTTGGCCTTGGGGGAATATAAAAGACAATGAACGGCGTCTTGCGGTAATGGAGACGAAGATGTTGCGTTCGACTAGTGGCCTAACACATTTCGATCACTTCTAAAATGAGGATATCCGCTTTCGATATGGGGTTGCACCGATTGTGGAAAAGTTGCGAGAGAGACGTTTTCGATGGTATGGTCACGTAATTCGCGCTAACGAGAATTCGAAGTCGATGGTAAATGACCAAAAGGCAGGCCGAAACAACGGTGGCTTGATACGCTGGATGGGGATTTAAAAGCCTCGAGATTGCATCTAGATTAGGCATTCGATAGATCTAAATGGCTAAACCGATCACGACGTGCCGACCCCGCTTGTGAACGGGACAACGGCTGAAGAAAAAGAAGAAGAAGACACATAACTTTTCATACCTGAAGGGTTCAGCTTCCGGTTTACCGACTTGTTTCATAATTCTATCCTTCTCTTGGAAATTTTTACCTCTAGTGTACCTATCTTTCAAGGGATTCTCTTCTGATGAATAAGCTCCTTCCAGGATCCCATTAATAATTGCGAGCAATTTTGAACCGGGTTGATTCCCTGTGTGTCCGATGTTTCCAAAAATTCGTAAGATGCGCAATCAACACGTCTTTGGCCCTTTGTATGAGTGTGATAAGATGAGTTTGGACAGAAATTAATTTAAGTATATTATTCAATGCTTAATATATGGAATAACAGCAGGAAGCTGCTAATGCAGATTCAGAGATTTGGTTGCCTAATTATTATTAGTGCAATGAGTACTACGCCGACTGCGGCACTAGCTATCCTAAATTTACCCCTCATTCACTTGGAGGTGAAACGGAAAGCGGCCAAAGACGCATATAGGCTCGATACCATTGGGGCGTGGAAAGGTGGCCAACCAAACGGTCATGTGTCTATCTGGAAATTCCTTGAAAAACATCCGGTAGCCCTAATGCCGGCCGATCATATGGTTTCCAGATTCGTCTTTGAAAAGACATACACTGTCGTAATCACCGAAAGATAAGAATGGTTGACAAGTGTTCAGATTACAGACCTAATAATCTTCACCGACGGGTCAGTCATGGAGGATGGATCGGGCGCAGGGGTGTTCTCGGAGAATCCGATTATAGAACTGGCCCGACCCCTCGGAAAAATGACGACCATATTCCAGGCGGAAATATATGTCATTTCATTGGCAACAGAAGAATGTCTGCACCTCGATGCTCATCCTGCCGAGACAAAGAGGGAAATCTGATTTCCGACAGAATGGGCATATTAGAGCGATGGGTTGAGTATTTTGATGAGCTACTGAACAACCAGAACATCGGCGAGTTGGAGGTCCCGCCAACTGAAGACGACGGACAAATACTGCCACCACCAAGTTTAGGAGAAACAGTCCGTGCAATTCATCGGTTAAAAAATCATAAGTCGCCAGGAGCCGATGGAATTACAGCCGAATTGGTTAAATATGGAGGTGACCAGTTATACCAAGTGGTTCATCAACTTGTGCTTAAGGTATGGGGCAGCGAATCAATGCCTGACGATTAGCAACGAGGCATTATATGTGTCATACACAAAAAGGGAGATATCACACAGTGCAACAATTATAGAGGTATCACGTTGCTGAGTACCATCTATAAGATATTCTCCACTATCTTGCTAGGCCGGATAGCCCCATACGCCCAGAACATCATTGGCCCATATCAAAGAGGCTTCACTCCAGGCAAATCAGCAACAGATCAGATTTTCTCTGTGCGGCGGGCGATGGAAAAACTGTTGGAATATGGACAACTGTTGCACCATCTGTTCATCGACTTTAAAGCCGCCTATGATAGCATAGCCAGGGTAAAGCTGTACACGGCCATGAGAGAATTCGGTATCCCAACGAAATTAATAAGACTGACTAGGCTGACCCTGACCAATGTGCGAGGCCAGATAAAAGCAGCAGGATCACTCTCAAGACCATTCGACATCAACAACGGTCTACGACAAGGGGATGCCCTATCATGCGTCCTCTTTAACCTGGCCGTCGAGAAAGTGATCCGTGATGCTGAGATAATTGCGAGAGGTACGATCCTCTTCAAAGCCACCCAACTACTGGCCTATGCTGACGATATCGACATCATGGGAAGAACCACCCGAGACGTACAAACTGCCTTCATCCAGATCGAGCAGGTGGTACGAGATCTTGGGCTGCACATCAATGAAGGCAAGACAAAATATATGGTGGCAACGTCAGCACCGAAGACGAATCAACCAACAACATCAAACCGCACTGGTCAAACTCAAACACGAAGAAGAATAAGGATAGGAGAATACAACTTTGAGACCGTTGACAGTTTCTCCTATCTAGGGTCGAAAATCACAACCGATAACAACTACGATGATGAAATCCGCGCACGGTTGTTGTGAGCCAACAGAGCTTATTTCAGCTTACAAAGACTGTTTCGCTCGAAACGTCTCACCATAGGGTCAGAGCTCTTACTGTACAAGACTATGGTCTTGCCAGTCCTCATGTATTCCTCAGAAACTTGGGTTCTTAACAAGAAAAATTGCGAACTCTTGGCCGCGTTCGAGAGAAGAATCCTCCGAAGAATTTTTGCCCCCTACATGAGGATGGACGATTCCGCAGCCAACACAATGACGAAATCTATGAGCGATACCATGACCGTCCGGTTGTGGATAAAATCCGGCTCAATAGGTAACGGTGGGCGGGTCACTTAATCCGTATGGATGAGGATGATCCCACCCGGAAAGTCTATAAGGGCAATATCTATGGTAGAAAAAGAAGACGAGGCAAACCCTGTCTAAGATGGAGCGATGGCGTAGGTCAGGACGCCAGACAGCTTTTAGGGATATCGAATTGGTGGACCTCGGCGCAAAACCGGGATGTCTGGAGTTCCTTATTAAGACAGGCCTAGACCGGATACCGGTTGTTGCGCCGTCGATGATGATGAGAAGAATGTCTGCGACATAAATGGATGGGTCGCATCATTCGAATCTGTTCCGACAGTCGGGCAGCATTATCAGCACAAAATGGCAGCAACATATCAAGCCAGTTGGTGTGGAGTTGTCATCAGGTGCTGCTGAAACTTGGTCGACTGAACGAAACATTCCTGATGTGGGTGCTGGGGCACTCTAACATCGCCGGTAATGAGGAGACTGACAGACTGGCTCGCCGAGGGTCTGGATCCACAATGGTGGGGCCAGAACTAGCTCTTGAAATTCGATCATCTACTGTCAAGTCTACACTGAAGAGCGAAATTGCAAGGATTCACGCAGCCGAGTGGCGAAATTTGGACTCTTGCCGGCAAGCGAAAATCCTTGTGAAGGAGCCTAGGGCCACTAGAGCGGCATTTTTGCTGTCCCTTAAGAAGTGGGACATGAAAACCCTAGTAGGGCTTTTGACGGGACATTGCCCCTTAAACTATCATATGGAAAAGATTAGGGTAGTGGTTTCGGCTATGTGCAGCCAATGCGAGGAGGAGGAGGAGACAGCCCTGCACTTTTAATGCAGGTGCCTGGCATCCTCAGACCTTAGACGAAGACACCTTAGCAAGGTTTTCTTCAATGGAGAATCTGCACACTCTCTTCCTCTAGAGAATGTTCTAAGATTCGCTAAAGCCTGTGAACACCGTAGGCCGGAAGCCATTGAATAGGCAACTTACAGGGATAGTATTAGGTTGTTGCAAATGAAATGTCGGATTTTTCAATGAAGTGAAGTTAGTTATGATTTTAATGTTTAAAACTGCCGCAAGGTGACTCTGGTGGTATGGGATAATTGAGTATAAATAGTCGTTCGTTCGATCAAGGAGTCATTTCAGTTTCAATCGTCATTGAAGTTTCAAGTAAAACTCAAAGAAAAAAGCATGGAAGGGAGTCAAAAACGTCTACTTTTTCTATATGAATTTAAACTTGGTCACAACGCAGCGGAGGCAACCAGAAACATTTGCAGAGCATTTGGAGCTGACGCAGCAAACGAACGAACGACACAGCGGTGGTTCGAAAAATTCCGATCAGGCGACATGACCCTCCAAAGTGAACCTCGTGGACACCCAGGACCATCGATCGACAACGACGAGTTGCGTTTGATAGTGGAATCTGATCCCCGATCATCGATTCGTGACATTGCAGAGAAAATAGGCGTACACTATTCGACAGTATTTCGGCACTTACAACAGCTTGGAAAGGTGAAGAAGCTTGATAAGTGGGTTCCGCATGAACTCAACGAGCAAAACATGGCGCTGCGAATGGAAATATCCAGTTCTCTACTCAACCGCAACAGGAACAATCCCTTTTTGCGCAGAATAGTGACATGCGATGAAAAGTGGATATTGTACGACAACCGTCGCAGATCAGCGCAATGGCTAGATGCCGATCAGCCTCCACAACACATGCCAAAACCGAGCCTTCACCCGAAGAAGGTAATGGTAACTGTTTGGTGGTCTGCATCTGGAATTATTCATTATCCGTTTTTGGAGCGTGGTGAAACAATTAATGCAGAGAAATATTGTGCCCAACTTGATGAAATGCACGAGAAATTACGTGTTCAGCGGCCTAGATTGGTCAACAGAAATGGAGTGATACTGCTCCATGATAACGCCCGACCTCATGTTTCCAGAATGACGGTCCAAAAATTAAATGAATTACGATATGAGACTCTTCCTCATCCACCATATTCACCCGACCTCTCGCCAACCGACTACCACTTTTTTAAGCATTTGGATCACTTTTTGGCGGGGAAACAATTCAGCAATGAAGTAGCTGTCAAAAGTGCCTTTGAAGAATTTCTTAGCTCCAGAAACCCAGACTTTTACGAAACTGGAATAAATGCCCTTGTATCTCGTTAGGAGAAGTGCATTGAAGCTGCTGGTTCTTATTTTGACTAATAAAATTAATTTTCATAAAAGTTATAGTTTTTTGAAATTTTACTCAAATATCCGACATTTCATTTGCCACAACCTAACACAAAGGGCCTAACAATGGCCTGAGTGCTCGGAGCTATGGCTCCCCCCAGTTAACTAAACTAACTAACTAATGTATGGAATTCAAAATTTGGATTATTTGAAATAGAGCGGTCCATCTTAGGAAGGAAATCAAATTTCATGTTTCCAAGAAAGTTGTTTAATCCCTTTATGGTTTCTATATCATACATACGAGATTATCTGGGAATCAGAATGAAGATGAATATTAAGAAGCTTTCGAAACATTTGTGGGTTGATGGAACGTATGCAAAACCATCTATTTGGAACTTCGAATCGAGAAAACTATTTTCCCACGATTGCAGAATTTATGCTTATTCTGAACAGCTTTGAATACTCCCCACGACTTTCAAATAAAACTATCAAAACCCCAATAAAAAAGCTACAATTTTTAAAAAACTGCAATTTTCGAAATTTCATTTTAATGAGAACTCTATTTTCAGACAAAGAAAATTTGCATCATTCGTGCTTGTTTGCCTCCGCAACGTTGTCTATCCAAAATGTCAATTCACAGAGAATTATCCGGAAACAGCAGGAGTCAATTTTAGAAATGCATGCGTAGGTTCAATGGGTGAGTTAAGTGTTTTTTAATAAAATCGCAAGCCACCACTTATCCAGCCTTTCTAATGGAAATATCATAAAATTGAATTCAAATGTTTGGAAATTTTCCTGCCAAGTTACGTTCATAAATTAAAAATTAGATTCCAATTAAATAAAGAAAAATTTCCTAAATTGATTGTTCATAACAGTAATCATCGTAATTTCGTGTTTTCGTCATGAATAAATTCATATTCATAGCGTCCTGCGGAGAGAAAATGGGTTTGCTCAATAACGCTCCTCCCAATAGTTCAAGGTAGATACGCCAACAAATCCACAAAGAAACTTGAAAGATTTACCTTTTCTTCATTGATTTATTCGAATCTAAATTGTTTCAGTTTTTCGGCATTTCACACGTTTCACTTGAAAAATAAATTTCATTGTTACCAAAAATTTAGGCAAACCAAAAATACAGATCTCAGTTCGCATTTAAGAAATAAATTAAAAATGATTTGAAACAAATGACGAGGTAAACAAAGAGAATTCAATTTATCACGGAACATGTTCGCAAGTCACTAAATCTTAATCGAAAACGAAATTATTACTTTCTTCGGTCGAACTTGGGAGAACTAAGAAAATCTCCAATGGAAATTCTTGTTGTTTTCAGGATAGTTTCTGGAATGGTTCCATGGAGTAATGGTTGCCCTGAAGCGAGATTAATTCTTACCAGTCATGTAACGTGTGTAACTGCCACACCATTGTTGCAATTGATCGATCTATAAAATATTGAAGAGTGCTTAACTCCTTCTGTGTCCCAAGTTCCTTTTGTTATTTTTCAAAAGTGTCTTGGCATAAGAGCGAGTCCTGCAGTGGCGTGAGTCGGGCGTGCTATAATGGAGTCTTGAAGTATTGTTGTCTATTAGAACCAGTTTTCATATGAGGTCCTTGTGCGCACGATTTTCCAATTGACTTAGTCCGTAATAGGTTCTTCAGGATTAGAAGGATTCATCATTGAAATATCTTTCGAAAAACCGATTAGGGGGGGAAACAAAACGCATAGTTTTTATAGTCAAGGAGAGAAACTTCAATGTTAAAGTCTTTCAAAATCTGTAGTCTCGTATTATGATTGCATCACATCTCCATACTCTCCTATTTGACAAATAAAGAGTATCTTGAAAAATAAAAATCCTTTGAGTAGCAATCTTAATTCACTGGGAAAATATTCGAAAGCAATATTAAATATTCATCAAATTGCATTGTTATATTGTGAATGCTATATATGGTTCCATAAATAATGAAGTCCTCGATTAACTCCATTCCATCCAGAATGATTCCATAGTGTAGGCGTATGTGTCGTTTCTGGAAAAGGAAATAAGGTCCCATCCACATGAGTTCTCAGATGAGTCCCTCAACGGCAATTGGGCGAAAATTAAAGATACAATAAACAAATTGGAAACCGAAAGCTTGACGCTTCAGATATGAAAGGTTTCGTGGATTTGGGAATATTTAGGAGTATGATATGTGTATGTATTATCACTTGCACATAGCCTGTAGTATCCGTAGTATATCCGAATGTTCACTTCAATGTGATACTGACATTTAACATTTTAGGGTGCAGTAATTTGAGGCAAAATACACAACTTTGACCCATTACAACTACATTAATAATAGTACGATTTCTACGAAACCTTTCAGAATGATGCCGCACAAAATGGCCTGTATTATTGATTGATTGATATTGATTGAGGTGGCACACAGCAAATTAATAAAATATATACTATACTATGGCGACCAAAGGGTAGTATAGGTCCCAGAGTGAAATGTGGATTGGTACGCACGATGGAGCATAAAACCTGGGAAACGTTTGCTGGACCAACACCAACAGTTCTTTTACCAAAACTTATCTCCACCTTCACGTGGTGATTACTGTAAGTTCTTTCTTCATGAAAAACTGCAGACGGAGAAGGATGAAGGCGAGTCTGCCGCGCCTAAAAACGGCAACCAGGCAACGACAACCGATTAACGACTTGCGCATTTTCTCATGGAACGTGCGCTCCTTGTACAGACCGCATACTGCTGAGCAGCTAGCCGATACCCTGTCCCAATATAAGGCTGATGTAACAGCGCTGCAAGAGATACGATGGACAGGGACCGGTTTCCGGGTGAAGAGCCGCCACGCCATATATTATAACGGCTATAATGCTGTTATCGGCACTCCGCGTTTGCAAGATGAGTTTAGAAATATAAGCCCATAAACGTTCACACCCCGACAGAGGAGACTGCAGAGTCGGATAAGGATACCTTCTACGAGGGAGTTGAGTGGACCCTCGAAGCCTGTCCCAAGTATGATATCAAAATCATACTTGGCGATTTCAACAGTCAAGTAGGGCTGAGCCCATAGTCGGGCGATACGTTGGCTCCCATATCTTACATAGGGGTACCAATGATAACGGACTGCTGGACTGTTGGAAGTAACTGGTTTGAGCGGAAAATCCACAAACATATGTGGGCCTCTCCAAACGGGACTACTTTCAACCAAATTCAACACGTGCTGATTGAACGCCGTCACCTCTCCGCCTTGATGAATGTCAGACTATATAGGGGGGCCAATATAGGCTCGGACCACTATCTCGTTGGTACAGTGTTCTGGGATCCAATTACGACACCATCTACAATCCCCTCTGACAATCAGGTGAGAGTGGATACCGAAGCCATTCACAATACAGCCTTCCGCAACACCTAGAAGAGGGAAATGGATGCCGCAATAACCGCAGTCAATAGAGATCCTGGAGGTGAAGCATCAACAAATGATTTTCACAACCACCCGAAGAACGTTATTGTTGATACGGCCACAAAGATACTTGGCCCTAGTCGTAAGAAAAGTCGGAACGGCTAGTATGACGATGAATGTAAGCTAGCTACGGAAGGGAAGAATGCCGCATACCGAGTAATGTTGCATTCTCAAAGAACGTGGCCACGCGCAGAGAGTTATCACGAATCCCGTCAAGCGGGGAAGCGACTTCACAGACGGAAAAAGGAAGCCTGGGAGAATCAACAGGTCTGTGAACTCGAAAAGTGCAGGGAGCAAGCGCACCAGGCACAGAAGCCGGAAGTTTTACCAACAAGTCAGCAGGATGAAGCCTTATACACCTCAATGTTCATCCTGCCGAGACAAAGAGGGAAATTTGATTTCCGACAGAATGGGCATATTAGAGCGATGGGTTGAGTATTTTGATGAGCTACTGAACAACCAGAACATCGGCGAGTTCGAGGTCTCACCAACTGAAGACGACGGACAAGTGCCTCCACCACCAAGAAACAGTCCGCGCAATTCATCGGCTTAAAACCACCGCAGTCGATGGAATTACAGCCGCATTAGTTAAATATGGGGACGACCAATTACACCAAGCGATTCATCAACTGATGCTCAAGGTGCCAATGCTTGACGACTGGAAACGAAGCGCTATCTGCCCTGGAGGAACTGGTTCGTGATGCCGATGTAAATGAGAGAGGCACCATCCTCTTCAAGTCCACCCAACTACTGGCCTATGCTGACGATATCGACATCATGGGAATAACAACCCGAGATGTAAAGTCTGCCTTCATCTAGATCGAACAGGCGGCACGATATCTTGGGCTGCGTATTCATGAAGACAAGACGAATAACATGGTAGCAACATCAGCGCCCAAACCAAAAGAACGAACAACATCGAACTGGTCAAACGAAAACAATGAAGATAGGAGACTACAACTTTGAGACTGTTGAAAATTTCTCCTATCTAAGGTCGAAAATCACAACCGATATCAGCTATGACGATGAAATTCGCGCACGGTTGTTGTCAGCCAACAGAGCCTCTTTCAGCTTACAAAAACTTTTCCGCTCGAAACGTCTCATCATAGGGTCAAAGCTCTTACTGTACAAGACAATGATCTTGCCAGTCCTCATGTATTCCTCTATAAGGGCAATATCTATGGTAGAAAAAGAAGACGAGACAGACCCTGCCTAAGATGGAGCGATGACGTAGGTCAGGACGCCAGGCAGCTTTTAGGGATATCGAATTGGTGGACCTCTTTGCAAACCGGGATGTCTTGAGTTCCTTATTGAGGCAGGCCAAGACCGGATAACGGTTGTTGCGCCGTTGATGATGAGGTGATGAAAAGGCCAGTGGCAGTATTGGTGTCATCCTGAGTGATGCATTCTCCGCGTGAATGTTTTTTTGTGCACTTCAGGCACCTGTGTACAATTGTACAGTTTAGGCCGCTGCGTCAAAATTGCGGCAGATAAAGCACTGCTATTTTGGCTCCACCTTACCAAAAGTCACATTTTGATGGAGGATGTACCTAATTTTTATAAATTTAATGAGTTCTTGAGTAGACTGGAAGGTGGCCATGAACAGTCCCGATTGCGATTTAATCGGGAGCGTAGGGTTCTCTAAGTGGAGAGCTTTATCCCTTTTGGTCACGAGGTCTGTGACCAAAACATATTTTCAGCTGAGGATATTTAGCTTCGATATCCGGCAGAATATTGACTAGTTGTGTTTCCCGGTGGAAGAAGAGATATTTGTTTTGGCGTTCAGCCCTAACTTTTTAAGAAGTGTGAAAATTTTTCCATGCTCTCATGTTTTCAAGGTTTATTTTCAATTCCTTATCCTTCAAAACTCCTAAAATTTCGGTACATTTAAATTATACCCGATGATTGGATGGATCTGTTCTTTTTGGTTTTTCGGGACAGCTGGCTGATTCGAATTGGACTGGGAAGGGGATTTTTATGGAGCATTTACGCACTCAACTCTAACTTGTTTCTTAATTCTCTTTCTGCGAACTGGTGCAAAGCTGAATGGGTCCTCATTCGTTGTTTCATCTCCGTCTAGGGTTACTTGGAGGGATGTGTCCTCCTTTGTTGCTTTTTCTATATTGATAATAGATGATACCGCTTGCTGTTGATGCTGCTGTTGCTCTGGCCGCTGATGATCTTTATACTAGTGGCACTGTTGCTGTGGTTGCATCCTCTCTTCTCTGATGATTCGTACTTCCTCTTGAAGTTGAAGGATGAGTGTCAGCTGATGAGCCGTGAAAGTCTTTTGCTCCAGTAGTTCTTGAATTTTGCTTAGGGAGCCGAGTTCCCCTTAAACTGGTTTGCAAGGCCGGAAATCGGCTTCCCCCACGACGACTCCCCTAGGGGCTTCATCTTTTGTCTCTTACCAGACATCATGTCCTCAAGCCTGTTTTGAAGTGTTACCAGATTGCCGCTGGTTATCAAATGGCCGCATGCCTTCGCTTGCCTCCACCACATCTCGCAGGGTTAGATAGCTGTCACCCCTAAGATCAACATCGCCCGCTAATCTGACCCAGCTGCCGCTCCACAGTAGGATATCCATCTGGGACATCGAATGGTGGCTGGCTGATCCGCATGAAAAATGCTCTTTTCTCGTCGGTTCACGTCCTAAGGATCTAGCTGACTGTGAAATCATGGAATCAGATTGATAAACAGAACCGAACGAAGGTTTGATATAGTGCGACATTTAGGAAGATTCAACGCATTGTACGATTTCATTGATTTCAGAATCTTAAACCGCCTCATCAAAGAACTTGAATGATATTCTGAGGGACGTTAACAGGCGACACAACATCCGCGATGGCAAAAAGTGGAAGAGGTGGAAGGACCACTTTTCACCATGGTTCTTAACCATATCACATCTGGCGAAGTTTCGCTTCCAGTCGATGGGCGTAACATATCTCGATAATCCTGGAACGCATCAAATAACATCTCAAAAGTTTGATCGACAGAGGGCAGGCTGGTTTCCGTTTTCCATCCCCCTGCATTCACCGGATGATTTTGGAGCCGTGTGCTTCATTTCAAGAGAGCTGACAGGATGAACAGGAAATGTATCTGTGGTGCTCTACGCGGGAGGCGCATTTCGAAAAAACTAAAAGCTATTATCAGAACGACATATGATGGCGCTATCACGTGCTGCATTGAGGTACCATATCCACGGAGGTCTAAAGCGGAGGCCGCCTGGGGTGCATCTTGCCCCCAATATAATTTCTTGTTGTTATCGGTGACATTTTTCCTGCTGCCTTATTCGGAGAATATGGAGAACTACGATGGACGATGACATCTTTCTTCAAACACACCACGACCTTGACCAAACGACTCTAGATTCAAAAAAAAAGCAACTAAAGTCGGATTGAAGGTCAACATAACACCAACAAAACTGAGGTTCTCAGTTAACACACTATCATTATCTGTATTAATGGGCAGAGCATTGAAGGCGTTGATCAATATAGTTCAAAAAGCCCACGGACCTTCTTCCCGCCCAACCGGACCGAGGGGCGAACAACCTAAGGATGGGCTGAAGGCAACATCCAAAGGCCCGCATCACAGCGATGATGCGTTTTAACGCAAAGTGTGTGCGACCATGCGAAAATGTATTACTACATCCCGATTGTCGCAAACACTTCAGCCAATGACGCGGAGGTCCTACACTACAGAGACATGGATCTTATATCGAAGACAGTGCGGATCAAGACTGAAACCCATTAGGTCAGATTGTTACCGGACAGGACTCTTCGGACTATAGCACAGGTTGCAAGGATAACCACTTTTTGCATCTCCATGTATAGTCCAGCCCTAAGATCGAGCGTTTTCAGCGCTTTATGTAAGTTCTGCGGGACTAATCCCGTCGCTGAAATTACCACTGGGACTACTTCGATCTTTTGTAGTATCCAGGTCTGCTTCATATCGTCTGCCAAGCGGCCGTAGTTCCGGATTTTTTCGTGCTGTTTTTCAACAGTGTTCCGGTCCAACGGTACGGCTACATCGATTATAAAGCACGCTCGTTCTTCCTTCAGAAGCAGAACTAGATCGGGTCTGTTATGATTAACACTGTGGTCAGTGGCAATAGTGTGATCCCACAGTAGTTTGACTCGATCATTTTCCAAGATTCTCTGCGGAGTATACTTATAGTAAGGATGGTAGGTTGCCACTAAGGTATACTTCAACGCAAGGTTTTGATGGAGAATCTTGCAGACGGAGTTATGACGATTGGTGTACTCGGTACCGCTCAACATCCTGCACGCAGATGTTATGTGCTGGATGGTCTCCTCTTCACAGTTGCATAACCTACAACTGGAGTTGGTGATTGAGGAGTCGTGAAGAATGTACCGCTTATAATTTTTTGTTGGGAGCGAAGCATCCTGAATTAAAGTTAGGAATGCTTCGGTCTCATAGAAAAGTATACCATTTGTCAACCATTTGCTGGAGGCTTCGATGTCAATGCCTGACAACAACAAATTTTTGATATGACCGCCGTGAATGGGTTTCTCTTTCCACATGTCGATCTTCTGTTGGACTGAAGTAACATTCGACATGGGATCCCATTCTCTGCTTCTCAAGTTCAAAGGAGATAATTTATTATCTGCCATGACGGTAGCCTGATGTATTTGGCTAGAGGATTGTTTCTCATAGAAAAACTCACGAAGAGAATGCACTTGACTGTAGTGCAACGTTTTTAAATCAAGTACCCCCCTTCCTTCCTGATGACGTGGGATAATGATCCTCAATTTTTCGGCAGCTCTATTATGCATGTTGTTGTTTGCAAGAACCTTACCCGTCTATTGACAGATTCTAAATCAGTATTACTCCACTGTATCACACCGAAAGTGTATAGAAGGACGGGAATGGCGAAGGTGTTGATTGCCATGATTTTATTTTTCCCGTACAGCTCAGTTTTAAGGACAAGATCCAGATGCCGTTCAAATTCCCCCAGCAACTTAGATTTGATTATTGCCACAGCAGGTGTTGTTGCTTGCAATATGCCGAGGAATTTGTAGACGTCGTCCGAATCCATGCCCTCAATTCGGATGTTATTTTGGCTGTATCCTTCGTTGTCGGTGTGTTTTCCCCGAACAATTGTTTTTATGCGACATTTCTCCAAACCCAACTGCATGCCGATATCCCTGCTGAACTGGATGGTGATATCCAGCAAGGAGCGAAGTTGGTTCTCGTCTTTGGCATACAGTTTGATGTCGTCAATGTACATCAAATGGCTTAATGTACATTTCGACAATATGCCATGCTTGACCTGGAACCCGTATTTGCTTTCATGCAAAAGATGGGATAGCGGATTCAAAGCCAAACAAAACCACAGTGGGCTTAGAGAGTCGCCTTGGAAAATGCCACGCCTGATTGGTATCTCTCCTGATGTTTGTGAGGATACCGATAGCTTCGTGCTCCAATTCTTCATCACTGTTCTCAGTAGAAGAACGACATTCGGGTTGATTTTATACAAGCGTAACACTTGTAGTAACCACGAATGTGATATGGAGTCAAAGGTTGATTTATAATCGATGTAGGCTATCGAGATGTTTCGTTTTTGGTGGACAGCCTGCCTTATAGCTACCGTATCGATTACAAGCTGTTCTTTGCAGCCTCGGGAGCCTTTTGCGCATCCTTTTAGCTCCTCAGCTATCAATTTATGAACATCAAGATGTTTTGAGATGTTCGCGCACAGAACTGAAGTGAAGACCTTGTAGATGGTAGGAAGACAAGTAATTGGTCGACATTTTGAAGGGCAAGAGACACCCTGTTCCTTGGGGATGAGGAAAGTTATCCCATTGGTGAAAAATGGTGGAACTAAATCGGGATCGGCAATCATCTGATTAAATTGATTTGCCAATATCCTGTGAGTGCTCTTGAACCGCTTCAGCCAGAAGTTGTGAATCTTGTCAACTCCTGGCGCCTTCCAGTTATCTGCCTTGTCAAGGGCTGCTTCAACGTCGACTTAAGTTACGTCAGGCATGGTCATTTCGGGGAAGGCCTCGCATGAACGCATAAGGTGTGGGAGCCACGCTGCTTCTAAATTGCAACGACTGGATTCGCTCCAAACACTTCTCCAGAAGTCTTCTGCCTGATCCAGATCGAGGTTACTTTCCCTATCTGAGCTGGTGAGATTTTTATAGAATCCCCGTTGGTTCTGGAAGAACAAGGTGTTGTCTGTTCTTCGCTGAAAGCTTTTCTGAAACCTACGGATGCGATTGGAGCATACCGCAAGTTTCTGCTTCAGCACCTCGAGGATTTCTTCGATTGGCATATCATTGGACAGATGGTAGTTTCCAATGATGTTCGCAACGCATCTGTGCATTCTTGGTGATGGATTTCCAAGGAGTGTTTGCGTCACACGACCAATCTCTTTTCTCAACTTTTCGACTCTTTTGTTGAGTCGAAACACCCAGAACGGTAAAGTCCCTCTGCGCATACCTATGTTATTCGCTCTAAGATGTTGGTTATGGAGACGAATAACCGTGGCAGCTGCAACGTAGATCAGGCTCTGAATCTCTGTAGCAGTAATCTCGCTAGCCAAACGATCAGCCAAAATTCTGTTAACGGCAGCAATGATGTTAGTAGTTGCCGAAGTAAACTTCAGTTTTGGGATCTTTGGCCTAGCGTCTGGGAGAATCTCAGCATACTCTGTGAATGCGACCTGGAATGCGGTCAAAGCCTCATTATAAATTGGGTCGACATCCCCAGTTACTAAGCTTCTCCTGACTACTGGATTCATGGAGTGCCTTACAGGTGGAGTACTTGTGTTACTCCTTTGACTAGTCCGGTAATTTGATGACTCCAGCCCGAGCTCAAGTGAAACCTCTTGGAAGATTTGTTGCCTAGTTGGTAAGGCAACTCGGTTGTTATTCACGATCACCCGGTACTGGTTGACGACGTTTTGTTCCGGAACATGACTTAGCTCCGGAAATCGGGTTATGAACGCGTCATGTAGTCGATGTCTGTACCCTTATGGATTCCGTTCCAAATCCGTGACACGGTAATAGGCGCGGACGATAAATTCGTTGAGTTGGTTCGTCCAAACCATACGACGCCTAGGTTTCCCGTCCCTGGTGGTTGACGGCATAACCGCCAAAACATCCAAGGGCGAAGAGCCGCTCTGATGTTGTTGAATGACCCTTAACCGTGTTGGGTACTGTCTTCGTGTCCCTGGGGTCCCATTAAAAGAATTTAAATTGTTTTCCCCAATTTTATTCCCACGAGTATTAGGGAAGCAGTCAACCCTGCAACAGAGCCCCAATGTTGCAATGCCCCATGGTTACCTCCAAAGGTAGGGAAGGTATTTGGAGGGGAGCCGCTGAAATACAGTGTAACGTCACTGCAATTCATCCGATAGGCGCGTCGATCCCTTCACCCCGGATTACGGATTTGTTAAGGAGGTTTACTCCCCCTGAACGGGAAGAATCGGTAAGGGAGGACGAACACAAAGGGAAACGTTCTGCTTGTCCGCGGCTACTTATTTACAAGATTAACTTGCGATATTCGTAGCTGGCCCGGTGGGTCATGTCATTATCCGCAACCCATGACACGCGCCTGCTCGCATGAAGCTCTGCGTTTGCCACTCAGGTGAGGATAAACCTGGTACGCATATATATATATATATATATGCCGACGATGGCTCCGAACTGGATCTTGTTTGACGCATTAGTAGTGTTAGATCCGCATTTGATGCCTTGTCTCGTGTCCGAAAATCCACTTATCTCAACACCAAGATCAAATTGAGACTGTTCAATGCTAGTGTTCTTTTCATGATGGTGAATTGGAGTAGCACATGAAAAGTGAGCTCCACGGCCATTCGAAAGCTCCAATCCTTCGTAAACACTGCGACGTATCACCGAAGAACCCTAACCTGTTACTATTTCAAACAAACAATTTGGTCGGCGCACAGCCCTGTCTCCGTAAGCGATGTGCTCGGAAGGCAGAAGCGGCAGTATACAGATCACATAATGACGAGGGGTGGCAATTGCATTACTGCCTACTCCATCTAGTGGAATCTACTCTCCCAAGAAAGCCGACGAATGGGCTCCTCCTGGGTTACTCGGCGCAAAACAGTAGAGGTGGAATGTAGGGTTCTCAGGAAGTCGCGGAAGGGGGTGTGGATTTGAAGCACACTTCAGCTAACTGGAGGGGGGGGGGGGGTAATTCAAAAAGCTATGAAAGTATCAAAACGGTGGATTACGAGCCATATGGTGCAAAGCTTCAACTTTTAGTAAGCAGGCATTTGGGACGCTATCTTAGTGCACGGAGCATATATGTACATGGCCGTATATGACATATAAGTCATGTTCATTTTATTCTACTTAACTGTACAAAGATTGCAGTTTGTAGTGGAAGATACGCTCAGTGAATCGTTTAATTAACGTCCAACATTAATACTAATTTACAATTTTTGTCCGCACAAAGAATACAAAAATATTGACAGCCACAACAACTGAATTTGTTTTCTCTTCATCTAAATCTTGTATCTGAGCAAATGGACAAGATTGAGATAATTTTATCTTATTACCATCGAGAAGCAATTTGGGTCGCTTCTTGTCAGACAGTTCCTGATTGACTTCTCTTCTTCATTTTCTGTTGGACTCTAATAGCATTATTTCAAACATAGTCTCGTAGGCTGTTTTCAGATTTGCTGCTCATGTGTTACATATGCGTGTTCTTTGTAGATCTGTCAGATTGTAATTTTGTAACATTCCAAAAGGAATCTATCTGAAGGGGAGACATCGTACGAGCATACAACGTTAATCTGAACAACGATGGAGGAAGTCGACGATTCTGTGAAGGGTCGTTCAGATTAATGAATCGAAACAAACAAGACAAACAAATACAAGAGGAATTGAATTAGAGCCACTATCGTCATCCCAATCATCAGAATCATCGTCGATTTAATCAGCAACAACATTTCCATAATAGACGACATAATCGAGCAAACATATAATGACTAATCAGGATAAGTGGGATGCAAATTAATTGAATAAAAGATCATCTGCGGTATTGTTGAGTGGTAGAGGGAAGAATGTACATATTCGTGTCAGAAAAGAACTGCGTATTGTGGAACAGAGAAATCTAGTTTGGAAGAAGGAGCTAATCAACTCTCAGTAAAGTAAGTCACAAGAGCTAAATTTGGAAAAAAAAACTTGTAAGGTATTAGCGAAAAGTTTCCTGCAAACAGTGGCATTAATTGTGAATATATTGATTTCAGAGGCAACAAAATAAACTAGGTTGTAATGAAGGTGGCGTTCAAATCTCTTCTTTTCAATGCTGTGTGCGTGTCAAAACTTCTCAGCTTTGGGGTTGTCTTTTACACGAAATATGATAGAACATAGTTTAACCTACTGTCAAGAAACCCCGCGACAGGAAGTCCTTCGTATAGTGGGCCTCAGAATGCTGACTTCTTGCAACTTGAGTGAAAATACCGGCGATATCAACCTGAACACAATAAGCCCTTCTTAGATGCATCTATCATCGCTAGTAGCTCTTCCCTGTGCTTCGGCTAAGAAATTATAAGAGGGGAGTGAGTTGGCCAATAAGTCCTTTTTAGAAGAGTGTCGAGTTTGGAACACTAAGCTGTTCTATATTAGGGGATTGTAAGAGAAAAGCCCCCAGATTTTTCGGTTGGGTAGTTTCTGAGAATGGGTCCGTTGAAGAAATGATCATTTTCCTAACAAATGTCAAAATTAAATTAAGACCGGCTTCGGAAAATAGTAACCTTGATGAAAAAAGAATTCACACCCCTCTTTTACATGTATGGGGACCCCCCCCCCCTCCCTTCCAACATAAATTCGACGTAAAAGGATGTAACTCACTGTATTTTGTGTCATTTGAAATGGAGAAGGCGACAGTCAAATGCCCAATAGAAGTGACAAAACCCGGACAGTTCGCTAGTTCCTTAAAGATTTTGAGGAGGAGACATTTCTGCGGCTTTAGGCGGAGGTCACGAGCCGAAAAGAACATCGCTGGAAAAGGTGAGTTAGCTCTGTCAGCGGATATGTAACTCTTCAATGCCGCGACGGCGTTCTCACCTCAGTAAGAAACCAAATTACTGGTGGAATTAGGAAATCTCACTGTTGAGATCATAATGTCTACAAGCGAGGAAATTTTACCAAAAGATAATAGTGAAGCAAGAATATCGGTATATGGAGGAAGAATACCGTAATCTTCATGATCAAAACTTGCCCGCCACTCTTGTTCCAAATAAGCGCAATTGTTTTCCCATAACAGGAAGAAAGTGAACTTCAGTCAACGGTTCAACAGAAGATCTTTACGATCCCCCGGGTGTCGGGGCAGGAACTACGAGGGATCAGTGGACGAATTGGGTATACTAAATCTCCGCGATTGGCCAAGAGTCTGAACAAAACCTTGAAGTTGACAGTTAAAAGAGGTTCGCATCGTGCATACCCACATTTGAATCATGCCTGGTAGAAGGAATGTTCCCTGCCCAGTGGAAGAGGTGGAAGTTGGTTCTGCTACCGAAAACCCAACCCCACTTGGTGCACTTTTTCATTTCTCCCTATCTGTCTTTTAGATACTATAGGATGTTGGAGAGGGTGAAATACAATAGGCTACTCCGTTCATCGAGCTAGTGGCTTGTCTTTAGGAGCGGCAGTGTTGGCAGTGTTGTTTTGACCCCACCGACCATGATTGATTCGTTGATAAAAACCTACCGTGTAGTAACTCCGCAACAATAGCCGGTATTACGCACCGTGGTCTTTAATCGTTGGAATTACCAACAGTTATCGTCTAAGATATTAACATGGGCGTAGGGCTTGGCTTGGCTTACGGAGTCTGACAACACCGCACGATACGGCGATTGAGAGTATGAGGAGATGCTAGAAAGTTTTGCATTGGACGCTTGATAGCAGTGTTTTGTCTGTGGAGCCTGTAGTGATGAACATCGTAGGTCAAATTGTCAAATTCTAATCAAAATTTCAGTAGAACATCGATATCGCACTAGCCAAAGTACCGATTTTTCTAAGTAGAGGGTTGGGCTCGATCGTCGACATTCATCAGTACTTCATTGGCGAGGAGGACGGTCTAGCAGGTGAGTCAGCACCACCAGTCCAACTTTATTTACATTGGAAACAACAATCGAAGGCGCTCTGGAAGTAATTAATCCAGGATTACTGATGGTACTTCGACTTTGTGGTCGTTTCGTCTGCAAGCGGGGAGATTTGAAAAAAAGGGAAAGGGGGCAGCTGGAGGATCTCTCAAGTAGTAAGAAAAATTTAACAAGAATTCTAGAAAGAGTTATACTTTGAAGCTAACTCGAAACCGTGGTTCGTGGGCTCAGCTAATGATTTAACAATCGAGATAATATCCTGGGATTCCCGATGAGGAACTACGGGACATCTGTTGACATAGAGGAGCTTCGGGATTGGGCAGAATACTTAACTAGGCTCTTAAGTTGGCTGCTAAGACTAGGCCCGACTGTCCCATAAGCAGATTTGAATTATGCATGTTGAAAGGAGTATTCCCGTTCCATTGCAAGAGGCAGTAGTTGATCTTCTGTGAAGCCGCAAAATGCGCTTGGACTTTGGGAAAGATGTTGAAGGTTGGGTATATAGTAGACAGGTATAACAGGTTCATCGAGCTGCGGAGCAGCAATATGGGTTCTGACGCGCTCGTTCTATAGTTGATGTGATAAAAAGGGTCGTATGATTCGGAATCTTATAATAATTTGCATTTGGTCCACAATGGTGGCACTAGATATCAGGAATTCTATTAATTCAGTGAGCTGACGTTAGATTAAGGGTAACTTTGCTATTCTGGATGTGATTGGCTACTTATCCTCCTCCTTCGATGATTCGGTCCAGAATATTAAGGTTTGGCTCCTCGTTCACAATGGCGTACAGCTGAACACTAAGTCCCAGCTCTGATGGATGATTCATTCAACTCCGGTAGCATGGGTTGCTCTCCAAAATGGGAAATCATCTTGGCCATCAGTGCACTTATGCGGGGGAAAGAGATGACAGTACTCCTTAATTGCGGTATGGGTATTATGTAAGCCTCGCATCTACCACCAAGAACGCATCGTTGTGTCAGTTCGTGCGTGCCTCTGACTGTGGTTTTTTACTGAAATAGTCGATGAGGACCGTGGGGGTAGGTTAGAACGTAAAACCACCAGGACTTAACTATGCTACTGTATGGGAGTAGTACCGGAAACTGATCGCCACTCTTAATCACAAGCTCCAAGCTTTCGTTAGCACCCGCCTTACGGTTCGGTGGGATACTCTAGTCCGACACAACGTCAACCGGCCCAGATATCCATAGACATATTGCGGCGACATAAGCGGAAGTGGCAGTGGATAGATCACACTTTAAGAAAGGTCGAAGACTCCATGGTCGCCGCAGAAACATGTAGCACAGAACAGGAAATGAAGCATGAGGCTTCTCAGGGAGACTTGAAAGTAGGTAAAGGCCATTTCGGCGATTCGACAACGGTTCGCAGAAGTGTCATTTAAGGGATATTGACAGTCATATATATTT
The DNA here is from genome assembly GCF_905115235.1 of Hermetia illucens. NCBI lineage: Eukaryota > Metazoa > Arthropoda > Insecta > Diptera > Stratiomyidae > Hermetia > Hermetia illucens. The sequence goes on along the minus strand of NC_051854.1, from coordinate 77,882,387 downwards.
GTATATGAAAGATCGTCGATATGTTCACAGTTCTGTGTATGATGATTCTACCTTTTCCACTGAATATCCGTTTAAAGATAAAGACCTGAACCAAAATGATATTCATATATTTGTTTTCTAGACCAACAGCTGTAGACTCTAATTATACATATTACTTAAGAAGGTCTGCCGAAAAATGAACTCCTTTGTATTAGAGTCATCGATGATTTGCAAACAATGCAAGGAATCGTTCGAGATGACGTGTGGCTCATTTGATTATGTTCACAGACGTGGATGCACATGAACACTAAAAGGGTTTGCATCCGGTGTAATGCTTATTTCCCGAGGATATGATCCAGTGTCAAAACATTAAGCCATTTGCTAATTGATTTTCCTTTCCTTTCCTCCCATAGTTGCGCAGAAATATCAGTTGCATCGACCATCAAGTCAGTGTCTCTTTTAATTTATTCAATGCAGCTGAAGAGCGTGCATTGTAAATACCACGACAGTCATTTCGAAATCCTTCATTTATCGAGATGCTTTGTATTTCTTGATTTCAAATTAATTAATATGAAGAAGGCTGGACTGTTTTGACAAGTAACCGGCACAGAGTCTTTGTAGTGTAGAAAACTTCTTAAAGTACGTCCCAGCATGACACAACCGAATGCTTACTGAATTTGTCGTTTCTGGAAGGAAAAATGAAAACAAGAAGGAAAAAAACAATAACAGCAACCTTTCGGCAAGGTCTGCGCGCAAGATTAATAATAATTTGCACAAGACTGAATTGAGGTTCGACTTGGAAATGTCTGATGGTAAAAGCCATTTGGGGGCTTTCATTCAATTTCCAGCCATCGTACTATCACGTACACATATGAGTTCTGATGTATGAAGATTCGAGTGGCAAAAAAGAACATGGCAAGCGAATGGCCAGATTGTGAAAGGTCGACCTGAAAAGAAAGACCGAACGTGCCTTTGTAAACTTTCAATACAAACTACTAATATTAGCGCGTGCTGAGGTGTCTCAATGGGAGGGCGAATTTAGCGTCCTGCTGGGTATTTTTTGTCGCACTATTTCATCTTCTCCAAAAGTTCAAATTCAATTTGAGTGCAAATTTAGCGGTTAATGGAACCGCGGCAGCAACTCACTGGAAAACCAACAAAACGGCATCAATGATTCACTTAGAGTCGTCGACATTTCCCCTGATAGGACTACACTTCTCGTGGTTGTGTAAAAGGTGCACGCAGGATTAGTCGTTATTCGCGTCGAAATTTGATGAGACGTGAAAATAATCAGAACCCACCGTTTATCCTTAGAAGTCCTATGACTTATTGAACAACAAAAACCAAATGACGTTGAAACGTTTCCTCGAAAGGGTTCGAATACCTTGAAGCCTAAAGTTTGAAAGGTCCCCAACTGGCATGCACATTTGCTGCCACCCATGCGGTCCTACTTCATTCTGTTGTCTCTGCGCAATGAACTGCATGCATTTGGTTTAGATCCTGACTTGATTTGAATGGCATTTCACAGTTCTCGCGCCGACCATTAACTTCAGGCCATTAGCCATGATTGAAGTCAACCGGGACTCCTGGGTTCAAAGACTCTGATTAGTCCTGTCGTTTGATTCAAATATTCAGAACTAGAAAAACCACAAATGAACATAAACAATAATCACCTGGGGGCTCCTAAGGGGGAAACATAATGTTTCGTCCTGGGAATACCAAAGGACATTATGCCAATTCACAAAAACAAAGGAACGATTAACGAGTCGTTTTACAGACCCCGTACATGCTATGTATACACATGCATATGATTTTGAACAAAACTGAACAGCGAGAGCAACAGCTAAAACGGCATTGAAAATATCGGATCCTATTCAGTTAATAACAAAAGGATCTGTCAAATGAGTGGAAAATATTCGTCCCATTTTTGTTCAGTTTTTGCTTTTCAATTGTTTCTTGCCCAGGAGAGCCTTTTTTGTTATCGTTCGTTTTCCAAAAGGACGGTATTTGATGGTTTGGTCCTGTTTGTTTTTCGAATCTGAAACCCGTGGAAAACATCCGGGTATTGTTCTAATGTTCTTTGGATTTGTTTACAAGGCAATCTGACTTCTTAAGAACTGACTTTGGTTCTTTCAAAACGCGCTTCAATTCATAAGTCAGGCTTTTATTATTTCCATGGCCGTCTTTGGCGTATCCCGTCTGTTAGTAATTTCATCAACTTGAGAAGGCATTGTTTGCAGAAGTAGGTCTAAGTACAATTCCGCACTCAGTCACATTTAAATACTTGAACACTTTTTAAGGAGCACTTTGACACATTTGGAGTAGGAATTGAGCTGCATAATATCATAGTTCACTACATTAAGAAACGTAAGAAATTACGTCATTTCATTCAGTGAAATCATGTAAGCTACAAGCATATTAACTATCATTTCAATAATAGATTGTTTATAATCGTCGTGTTTTCACAATAGACCTGGATGGTCATGACCTTGGTGCAGGCGGTCAAAGGGTAGTATATGTAGGTCCCAGGGCGAAACGTGGACTGGTACCCACGATGGAGCATTAAACCTGCGAAACGCCTGCTGAACTAACATCAACAACTCTATTACCACATCCTGTCTCCACCTCCTCGTGTTGATGGCTGGGAGTATTTCCTTAATGAAAAACTGCGGACGGAGAAGGAGTCTCCGGCGCCTAAAAACGGAACAAATTGTACCAAGTGGTCCTCTAGGTTGGGGATTGGGTAGGACTGACAAACTTACACCGAAAACTGCCTTTATGAAGCCACGAAAGGAGCCTCAGACTGGATTGACAACACAAAGATAATTCCCGCAACGAAAACGGGATAACGATTTGTGCATTTTCTTAAGAAACGTGCGCTCCCTGTACAGACCGAATCCTGCACGGCAGCTGGCTAATACCCTGTACAAGATTGATGTAACAGCGTTGCAAGAGATGTGTTGGACATGGACCGGTTTCCTGGAGAAGAGCTACTACATCATATACTATAGTGACCATCCCGTAAACCATGTGTTCGGACTAGGTTTCCTAGTCAACCAAAAAATAAAACCTGCTGTTATTGGCTTTGAAAACATAAGTCAAAGGCTATGCACTCTATGTTTGCGAGGCAAATTTAGAAATACAAACCTCGTTAGCATTCACGTCCCTACAGATAAGACTGCGGAACCGGAGAAGGATACCTTCTACGAGGCAGTTGAGCGGACCCACCAAGCCTGTCCGAAGTATGTTATTATCCTTGAAATAGGGACGGAGGCGTATTCAGGCCACACGTCCGCTTCCATAGTTTACATACCAATGATAACGGACGAAACCTGGTTTGCACGGAAAGCGATCCACCAACATACGTGGGCCTCTCCAATGGGATCACTTTCAACAAAATTGACCACGTGTTGATTGAACACCGCCACCTTCAAGCCTTCATGAATGTCAGAACATATAGGAGGGCAATACAGACTCGGATCACTATCTTATTGGTACAGTGCTCCGGGCTCGAATTACAACACCGCCAACAATCCCTCCTGGTAATCAGGTGAGAGTTTACACTGAAGCCATCCACAGCACAGCCCTCTATAACATGTATAAGTTACAAATAAATGCTGCAATAACTGCAGCTAATAGATATCCTAGAGATGAAGCAACAACAAATGATCTTCACAATCACTTGAAGAATATTATCATTGGTACGCCGCAAACATACTTGACCCCAGTCGCAAAAGGGGTCGAAACGACTGGTTCGACTAAGAATGTAAACTAGCAATGGAATGGAAGAATACTGCACACCGGGCAATGCTGCACTCTCAAAGAACTCGGGCACGCGCAGAAGCCTATCACGAAATCCGCCGGATGGAGAAGCGACTTCACAGACGGAAAAAGGAAACCCAGGAGAACCAAACAGTCTCGAAAAGTACAGGGAGCAACCGCACCATGCGCGGAAGTTTTACCAACAAGTCAGCAGGATGAAGCCTTATACACCTCGATGCTCATCTTGCCAGGACAAAAAATGAAATCTAATTTCTGACCGAGCAGTGGAGCGATGGGTTAAGTACTTTGATGAACTGCTCAACAACCAAAATATCGGTAATTTGGAGGTCCCGCCAGTTGAGGACGACATGCAAATACTACCACCACCAAGCATGGAAGAAACAGAAACAGAAAAAGGGAGATATCACTCAGCGCTGCAATTATAAGGGTATCACGTTGCTGCGTGTGCCCGGTACGTTGGGGCTTAAGAGTACATTCAAAGTCTTCCCTGTCATAACAGGCGACTAAGGGGATAGAAACTTATGGGCAAGCAACTTGCCAATTTTGAAATTTTATTTTTACCAAAACATCAACAATTTCTCGGATAGGGACTGACCTCACGCCTACGACCTTTGGCTATCGAAAACAGACAATGACTGGTTTCTGGAATGCACGCACGCCCCTCGACGACGGTAGTGACGGTCTTAAGAATGCTCACTTTCTGCAACTTGAGCGGGAATTCAAGCGGTATAGGCTGGATATTTTGGGTTTAAACGAAGTAGAATTCTGGGACTCTGGAGAGTACTCCTCTCTTGCCACGCTTATGACAATGTACTTCTGTATTCTGGAAAGCCAAGTGGTAGGAGACGTGAATCCGGTACAACGCTGCTTCTGACGGCTACCGCAAAGCGCGTTCTCTTAATTTGGGAGTCGGTTTCTGTCAGATTTCTAACTGGAAGTTTCCGTTTCAGGTTAAGGAGCATCATAATTGTACAATGCTTCGCACTAACGGAAACTTCCGATATAGTGGAGATGATCTGAATACCAAGGTGGAGGTGACCTGAATACCAAGGTGGGCTCTGACAACACCTTACTCCGACATGTGAAGGTGAGACATGGTCTTGGCGACCGCAACGGTAATGGTGGAAGGTTCGTGGATTTCCATCCCGTCGTCATTGATGGCACAATGTTTGAGCATAGAATCTCCCATAAAGTCAGTTGGGTTTGAACTGACCGACGCCGTACGAATATTCACATCGACCACTTCACGGTCAACAGTAGATTTAGAAATTGTCTGCTGGATGTGCGTTACAAGAGAGGGACTTACATCGGTCTCGAAAGAGATCACCATCTGATGACCCCCTAAGTTCATCACCGACCGCTTGTATGTCCCAGCTTTCGTTCGACAGTGGGAGAGCTATTTTGCTGATCGGACGGCAGATATAATGATGACAAATTTCGTCGGCTTCGTCCCGAAGGGGGGTTATAAGATCTAAGGTGACTGCGAAATCCTGGAAATGGATCGATGCACGGAAGGTGTTGAAAGTTCTACTAACCCCTGCGGGTGATGGCGGGGATGACGCATTTGAACTCTGATACCGAGCGAAATCCCGAGAAGTTCAACGTAGTGTACGCCATGACAAGAGATACTTTGCTATTGGCGCAGATCGCAATAATTTCAGGAATTTACTATACTGCATCAAGAAAGAGCTTGCATGTGGCCGTAAATCTTCGCTCCACCTGGAGTACTCTATGCAGGAGGGGCATTACAGAAAAACTAATAGCGACATATGATGGGCCCAAAATGTCACGTGCTGCAATGCAGGAAAATCTCGGAGGATTTTGAGGCGCAAAGAGGAGTTCACCAGGGCTGCATACTATCACCGATATTATTCCTTATTCTAATCGGTGACGTTGTTCATGCTGCCTGGTCTGGAGGGCGTGGTGAAGTCCAATAGAGTATGACATTTTTCCTCAAATACCTCAACTACGTTGATGACATCTGCTTGATCTCTCACTGGGCCATTTACCTTAGTCAAATGGCTTTGAATTTGAGGTGCAAATGGAATTGGACTGAAGATAAACACCAATAAAACCAAAGTTCTCAGTCTCACGGGTCATCATACTCTCTCTATCTGCATTAAGGGGGAAGGCCCCAAAGGCGTCGATTAATCCGTATATATAGGCCACGTCGTTTCTGCGGACAGTGTCACCGAATTGGACGTTGCCCAATGCATTAACAATGCTAGAACCGTCTTCGTCAGTCTAAAATCTGGAAAGGCAGTTGTCTCAACGCCAAGATCAAGTTCAGATTATTATGTGCTTCTGTTCTTTGTGCGTTTCTATATGAGAGTAGCACATTGAAAGGAAACTCCACGGTTACCCAAAAGATCCAAGCCTTCGTCAATACCTGTCTGTGTCGTACGACCTGACACTATCCTAAACGAAGAACTTGGTTGGTGCGCAGGACTGGTACTCGTACGCACTGCGATTGGAAAACGGATGTGGCAGTGGATAGGTCATATATTAAAGAGGGGCAACAATTACATTGTAGAGCAAGCCAAGTAGTGGAATCCATTCAGGCAAATCAGCAACGGATCAGATTTTCTCTGTGAGGCAAGCGATGCATCATGCCAAAGCTTCTTCCTATCTACTGGCGGCGAAGCTAGCCAAGTTGCAGGTCTGGCCTCCTTATATATTTCTGGTTCAAGAGCCATGGGTTTGTTTTAACAGAATCTGTGGTATTGGATCAGTCAAGGGGACTAGGTTCGATGAAAGATCCTCGAGACCGAAGGCCTGCGTTCTGATGTTCAAATTGTTAGAGGCAACCATGCTGACATAATTCTGTTTCTAGGACCTTGTTGCGGTCAATTTACAATACCAAGTTAATGGTAAGAAGAGAAAGGCATAGTTGCCTCTGCCTACCTCCCTTATGATTCTTTGTGCCGTCCGCCGATGCAAGAACTAAGGGATCTGGTAGTGTATGCAGAATCAAGTGGCCTTGAAGTGTTAATAGGTTGTGATGCGAATGCTCAGCGTATTTGTTGGGGGAGTAGCAAATGCAATTCTAGAGGAGAGAAGCTGTTTGATTTTATCACTTTCACTGGTCTAATGACGCGGGGCCAAGAAGAAGTGAAGTAATTGACCTAACAATCTGTACTCCAAAGTCGCTAGAGTTGATTAGAAACTGGTGAGTGCTAGATAAAGTCTCATTCTCAGATCATCGTTAGTTAGAATTTAGTTTAACTATTGCAGGCTAACAGCCTTTAATACAAAGACGGAATCCTAGGAAAACGGATTGGACGAAGTTCAATGAACTTCTTGGCGACAAAGTTGAACTCCCTAGGCGACTAAGGCGATAGAAGATCAATTGAAAACTCTGAATTGTGCACTTTTAGAGTGCTTTGAAGAGGCTTGTCCTATTTCCCGAGGCCAGAGTGGTAAAACGGTTCCATGGTGGAGCCGAGAACTGGAGATACTCAGGAAATCAATCAGACGACTTCTAAATTGTGACTGCAAAAGCAATAAAGACGAAGACTGGCTAAACTTACAGAACTCGCAACATGAATATAAAACGCTCGTAAAACGTTCTAAACGAGACTCTTTTAAAGCATATTGTGAGAAACTGGAAGGTGAAAGGGAGACTTTGAGGTTATACAGAGACCTTAATAAGGATAAGTCGGCCAAATTGGACTCTCTTAGAAAACCGGGTGGTACTTGCATGAACACCACCCGGGAGAACATGTCTCAGAAGTGGGATGAAATGAATCGGGGGTTTCTGGAAACGCTTCAAAACAACACCTACGTGGAGGGACACTGGGGAATTGGGACACTGCAAGAGCGGTTGTTACCAATGAAAAAGCGAGAGTTGCTATACTGTCATTTGAAAACTTCAAAGCACCTGGCATGGATGCATCTACCTAGCGATGGTAAAAGAGGATATAAGGCAGTTAGAGCAACTTCTAAGAAATATTTTTCGAGGATGTCTTGCTCTGGGCTACGTGCCTTCCTCTTGGCAGAAGGTGAAGGTAGTCTTCTTACCTAAGCCTGGGAAAAATGACTATTCAAATCCAAAGGACTTCAGGCAAATCAGTCTAACATCATTTTCGCTGAAATGTCTTGGGAGACTGGTAAAGCGTCACATTCGCAAGAAGGCACTAAAGTCGCACCCCCTAAATGAAAACCAACGTGGAAAGCACTGTGAGTCTGCTCTTTATTCTTTGGTTTAAAGATAGAGGATGGAACTCTGAAGGGTGAGTAGGCGATGGGGGTGTTCGCGGATATTGAAGGGGCTTTTGACTGTGGGCCCTTCCAAAAGCTCTGTGATGCTGACAAAGAGGATGGTGTTGACGAAACTCTGATAAAGTGGATCTACGCTATGCTAACGCAGAGATGGTTGTGTGTTGAAGTGGATGTTGATCGCTACTTAATAACGGAAGCGACGAAAGGCTGCCCTCAAGAAGGTGTGCCATCGCCACTTCTGTGGAGTATACTGATCAACTCACTACTATGCGGATGAAGTGGCTGTGCTGGCTGTTGATCGAGATCTTGGAATGGTGTGTAAAAATATAGAACGCGCCGTTGATTTGATTGACAGTTGATGTCTCAGGCATGGACTTTCAGTAAATCCAAATAAAACCACAACGGAGGAAACTGAATGGCCTTTGCCTTCCAGAGATGAGGGGTGCAACCCTTCAACTCTCCGAAGAAGTGAAATACCTGGGAGTTATCCTAGACAAGAAGCTTCTTTGGAACAAACATGTAGATTTAAAAATGAAACGAGCTCTCACAGCTTATGGGCTGTGTAGGCGGACCTTTGCCCCGACGTGGGGACTTAGACATCATATAGTAATGTGGATATATTTTGCTATCATTAGGCCGATGTTTGCTTATCCATCCATAGTGTGGTGGGTTAAGGTGAAATAAAAGGGTTTTCGCTGTAAACTAGGCGCACTGCAAAGGACTGTGTGTCTGGGTATCAACGGGCCCATGAGCACCACATCCGGCGCAGCTCTGAATGCATTACTCAATTTGTTACCCTTGGATTTGTTTATTCAGAGGACTGCAATGAGAGCAGCTCATAGATTAATTCGATTAGATCTATGGGAAATCAATGGACGGGGGGCGCACAGAGCATTGGAAGAGTCATTGGGAGAACTGAATTCAGTTTTCGCAATGCCTTCCGATTCTCAGATCCCCATACATTTGTTTGGTAGAAGATATAATGTTACCTTGAAACGGGAAGAAAATTGAGACGAACCAGAAGAATGCGTGTCAGGCTATACTGACATCTTCTACACCGATGGCTAAAGACAGAAGATGGTTTTGGAGCACGAGTCTAGCTCTCGGATAAAAGCGAGAAGTGGACTTTTCCTTTGGGACAATACAGAACGGCCTTTCAGGTTGAAGTATATGCAATCCTAAGGACGGCAACCTGGATGATTGACGAGTGGTTGAAGGACAGGAGCATCTGTAGCGATAGTCAAGTTCCATTGAGGGCGTTGATCACTTCCAAAATCGTTCAGGAATGTAGAAACCGATTGAATTCTGTTTCTAGATTCAATACGGTGGATTTACCTGGTCATTGTGGTGTAGAGGGAAATGACATCTTGGATGCTTTAGCAAAAGAGGTTTCAACGATTCAACTTTCACCATGCCCGGACCGGAACCAGCAATTGGGGTTTCAGTAACATTGGCTGATGCTGCTATCAAAAACTGGGAATAAGCTTCCCATAATGACAGGTGGCGAAGCCTTAATGCTGCTAGACAGACCAAAGCCTTCCTGTCAGAACCAAACTAACATACTACAAAATTTATCCTGTCGAAAAGCAGGAAGACGTGCAGAAGTATTGTGGGCATTCCAACTGGCCATAATTCACTATTCACTAGCTGGGCATATGCTCAGGATAGGAATTATCCAAGATGATACGTGTCCATCCTGTAATGAGGAAGCGGAATTCACGGAACCATGTGAGTGCCCCTCCTACGGACGCATCAGACATCAGATTTTTGGTGCTGATGTGCTTTAGTTGCAGCGGGTAGCAACACATCCACTAACGGAAATCCTGCGATACATAAACGAATCCGGGATATTCTGTTAGACGAGGAAATCGAGTACAATGGACCACTAAGGTCTGAGTGCTCAGAGGGTTTGCCTCTCCCCCACCTCAAACACACACACACTAATTACCAAATAGGAATATCATTTGCATTTCTATCGACACTAAAGTTTGAGTGGAACTTGGGATCTAATTAACAAGCACGCGAGCAATTTAATTGTTCGTCATTTGCCGAGTGCTATCTCGAGAGTGAAGCCTCAACGTGGAGAGTAAAGTTCTTGAAAGATCCATCCAAAGCATTGGGGCTAGCAAGTCTTCTAGATATCTACTAGTAAAGGATAATTAAAGTTAGGTGGCTTCCTTAAAGTTTTTAAATTATAGTTTCCCACACATATCATCACAAATAATTCACTGGCATTGACTAGATGAATCTGATGGGAATTGACTAGATAAATTTGATCGAAAAGATAGTTCCAATGATTTTCAAATTTCTTTCAGATACATATCACATTAGTTCATCTGCGAACAAAGGATTTAAATGGTTTAATTGGTGAGCAATAATATCATGACCGATTAGTAGCACACAGTGTTATTATTGGATCTCTATAATTGGACCCGCGTCAAATACTAATTATATAAGATTGTAATCAAGAAAAGCCTTTTAAAATTAATGTAGAACAAATTCCCACCGGGGGTCCTTATTGTAAGCTTTAATTAGATTTAATTAATGCCAATAAAGTAAAAATAGATTATCCCAACCGAAATGAATCCACCTTAGTTCGCTGCCCTTTCACACATTCAAGAATGCCAGGAGCACAAATAACGCTTTCACTGCACCCAGTTTGGTTAGCAAACATTTGATCGACTGAAGATTCGATAGCCCAGAGCTTATCGTTTCACCCCTGGATCCCCATGAATGTTTATATTGGCTCTTAATAAACTCTATTATAGCTCGAACATCCCTTTTGACATTTTCAAGCCGAGGGTGGTCTTTTCATATTGGGAGCTGGATACGTATACTGTCGTTCGTTGTTCGGAATGAGGATGATGGGTTGGAAGTATGGTCTCTAATTCTTTGTCCTCTTTATTCATCACTCACAAGTCTATGTACATATTTATGGAAGGAGGTGTTTGTTATTAAATCGTACATCAAACATATGTTCGTTACAGTGAAATGCAGGAGTGCATACAAAGGGTCACATCCCTTAAATAAGATGTCCAGAGTAGTATCTTCTCGCCGCAGTGTCTCCTTCATAATGCAATTGAGTGGTTTTTGCGTGGAACCATCAGGATCTTAGGAGTAATATGGGGAGTCTTATTTGAGTGCTTAAGGAAAGCCAATTTGGTGTAAGGGCGTTATTAAATTGTGAAAATCTATTAAGAGCATTTTGCTGTTGTTTCTTTATTGATGAGATGATTAGCCATAATTAAGGACTTCATGGGAGAATGTATGGAAGGTCTGGGCGTGGGAGGCACTTTAATTTCGAGTTTTCTGTTTTCAAATAGAAAAATTTATTTAACGTAACATACTTTACTTAAGACCTTGAGAAATTATAGAAAGTTCAAACTGAGTTACGTTGTCAACGAAGTGTTGATGATTGAGATGATTTGAGGTCGCTTCTGCATTTTAACACAATTTTTTTTTTAGTAAAATGACTGAGTTGTGTTAGATTTATCACTTTACACTTTATTAACAACTGTTTGCCACTTTGGAAGAAGGTAATTAATAATGAACGCGATATTTGCCAATAAGTTCCGACCAACTTTACAATACCAGGTTCATTACAAATTGCCCCCCGCCATTTGCCATAATCTATTATAGTTTAAACTAAGCACGGAATTCGGAGTTAGAGTCGGCGAATGTATGATTCGCATACCCACTAAAAACACCCCCAATCTTTCCAGCCCCAGTCTCGCGAGACCACCGTTTAGGTATTACTTCGCGTAGTGGGTTTGCATTTAGGCTCTCTTCTTTCTGCTCCTATCAGCTTTTCTCTTTCTTTCTTCGGCAAGTTAATTTTCCCGACTCAAACTCCTGGTTAGTGCTTGGTTTACCCCGAGGCAGTGAAATATCACATACTCTGAAGCCTTCGGTATGCCACCGCATTTAGGATAATTCGGTGAATTACTCAACCCAATGCAATGCAGAGACTATCTGTAGCAACCACCAAGCTTCATGTGGAATAAGGTAATGTGGCAGTTGGTCTCCCCATGTTGCCGCTCAGGCCACACCCTAATGTTTGGAATGAGCATGTGGGTTTCCAAAAATTCCTCCAAAAATCACCAATTTTCCTGGCACTCAGACCCCCCAACCTATATAACATTTTGAAGCTCAGACCCTCCTCCGGTAGTAGTACGAATTAAGCACCCTTTTTCGAAATTCCCAATATTAACGGAGATATAAGTGTTTAAAGTTTTCCCAAGATTCCTCAAAAAATCACCAATTTTCTTGACACTCAGACACCCCAACCTATATACTATTTTGAAGCTCAGACCCTCCTCCGATGGTAGTGATCACGAATTAAGCTCCTTTTTGCGAAATTCTCAATATTAACGGAGATATAAGTGTTTAAAGTTTTTCCCAAGATTTCTCACAAAATCTGCAATTTTCCTGGCACTCAGACCCCTCAACCTGTATACCATTTTGAAGCTCAGGACCTCCCCCAATAGTAGTGATCACGAATTATGCTAATTTTTGGGAAATTCTCAATATTAAGGGAGATATAAGTGTTTAAAGTTTTTCCTAAGATTCACCAATTTTGCTGGCACTCAGACCCTCCAACCTATATACCATTTTGAAGCTCAGGCCCTCCCCCAATAGTAGTTATCACGAATTAAGCTACTTTTTGGGAAATTCTCAATATTAACGGAGATATAAGCGTTTAAAGTTTTTCCCAAGATTCCTCCAAAATTCACCAATTTTGCTGGCACTCAGACCCTCCAACCTATATACCATTTTGAAGCTCAGGCCCTCCCCCAATAGTAGTGATCACGAAATAAGCTACTTTTTGGGAAATTCTCAATATTAACGGAGATATAAGCGTTTAAAGTTTTTCCCAAGATTCCTCCAAAATTCACCAATTTTGCTGGCACTCAGACCCTCCAACCTATATACCATTTTGAAGCTCAGACCCTCCCCCGGTAGTAATACGAATTAAGCTCCCTTTTTCGAAATTCTCAATATTAGCGGAGATATAAATGTTCAAAGTTTTCCCAAGATTCCTCAAGAAATCACCAATTTTCCTGGCACTCAGACTCCGTCAGCCTATATACCATTTTGAAGCTCAGACCCTCCCCCAACGTAGTGGTCACGAATTCAGCTCCTTTTTGCGAAATTCTCGGTTACCTGAAATGCGCTTCAGACCTCCCGCGACTTCCTGCTGAGATGCTCGCACTAGTCCTCTACTGTTTTGCGCTAAGTGTCTTGGGAGAGTAGATTACACTGCATGGCATAGCCTGCAACACAACTGTCGACCTATCCAGTGCCAGTTCCGCCTTCCCATCACAGTCGGAGGTGTCAGACCTGAACGTCGACCAGGTTCTTCGTTTGAGATAGTGTTAGGTCAGCATAGTCGGATGATATGACGCAGGCAGGTATTGACTAAAGCTTGAGTAACAGTGGCGTTTCATGTGCTACTCCTATGTAACACGGAAAGAACTTGATCTTAGTGTTGAGACAACTGCACTTCCCGATTTCAGACAAGGCAGCGGAAGCGGATCCAGCGCTGTTAATGCGGCCGGCATATCCAATTTGGTGGTATTGTCGGCAGAAATCACGCTTCTTACATATACAAATTGATCGACACCTTTGATGGTCTGTTCATTATGGCAAATAGGGAGGGTATGATAACCCGTCAGCCCGAGAACTTTTTATTTTGTTTGGTTTGGTGTAGTTTTATTGGTGTTTATCTTCTCCCAACTCTACTTGCCTCTCCTTTCAAATCGAGGGCCATTGACCTTTACAATGACTCAGTGCGAGAGCAAACAGATGTCATCGGTGTAGTTAAGGTGAAGGGAAATGTCATCGTCCAATGAATTCCTCTACATTCTCCTCTAAGGCAACAAGAAGAAATAATATCATTGGCAGGATGCAACCCTCCACTCCGGAATCCGATTTGGATTTGAGAATCCCCCAAGATTATACCTCGGTGCAGCACGTGATATGTTGCGCCATCATATGCCATTCTGATAATGACTATTAGTTTATCCAGAATGACCCTCTATGTGGAACACCCCAGATACACTCCCTATTCCTCCAATTATCACGCACAAAACGGGTGCCTGCCTTTGAAATCTTAACGATCATCCTTTTCTCCTAGTTTTTGGAAAAGGCCCCGATTTCCGTGCGACTGGAAGCATTAGATCTGCAGTAACTGCAGGTGCAGCGATAAATAACTCATCGAAAAAACTGCCAGCCGTCACCACATTCGTATGTTACGGTGACTAGCTATTGAATCAAGAAGAGAAGGAACCTCATCGAATGTGATACGGTTAAGAACAGTGGTGAAGTGTTCCTTCCACCTCTAGAACTAGATGACATTCGCTCAGCATTTATTTAAGGCGTAGCGAACTAAGTGCAATTGAAAAAAATATCGTCACCATGACGATTGCGGTCAGACGTGGTCGCCTAATGGAACGGCACAAGAGGCGTAGCAAGGGTCCCGAGCGCTTAATAGAGCTTGGCTACTGTTTGCTTTTTACCTTCAAGTTGGCTCCCGAATTTTCTGCGAAAGCAGGTTCTAGGCCATGGCTTAGCATCTTTTGTAGCAAATTGTAGGGTTTACCGCTGCCTTTAGTCCTTTGCACAGAATTTGCCACGACTCTCCAGTGCAGTTTCTAATGGGGTGCTCTCCTTTTCCGCATTTCCTGCACTTTAGGAACGTACTCGTTGTTGAAGAATGGCATCAGAAGCCTACAAATCCAACTTACTTTCATACTGCCCACTATAATTAAGTTAAGTCTTGATACATCTCGGGAACGACAGGGATTTCTAATGTTATTTGCAGCGCTTCACTCCATATCGCTGACGACGAACAGTTCTCAAAATTCTCTTGGAATCCTATCAGCCAGTGGTGAAGCACGTTATAAAATCGCTTCCACAACTGGGTTTTTGGTGATCGATACGTAAACAAACATCTCAAATCCAAAATTTCTCGTAGTTTGGTATCCCTTCCGACCTTTACGGTTCTGAGTGCTGGTCGAGTATAAAAGACAATAAAAGGTGCCTCGCGTTAATGGACATGGAGATGTTACGTCGAACTATTGGGGTAACACCCCATAATCACATACGAAATGAGGATATCCACGACCGATATGGAGCTGCAACGATCGTCAAAAAATTTCAAGAAGGACATCTTCGATGATATGAATATGTAATTTGCGTTGACGAGAACTCCCTTGCCAAGATTGGTCTGAACATCGAAGTCGGTAGGAAACGACCAAAAAACGACAAAGACAGCATTGGCTCAATTTCTAGATTTTCGAGTCAGAAAGTAAGTGTACTGGGGCTTTTACGGCCGTAGGGAATGGTTTTTCGACATGTTGGTGACACCGTCTGTAGCCTGACTACTCCCTTTCAAAATGATACCAATTCGAGGTTAGTATGCTGAAAATTTTTGATCCAGAATCATCTCTTGCGAAAAATGATAATCTAATCTCCTGCCAAGGGCAAAATCCGTTGTCCGCCTTTTCATTGGCAAGGGAAAAGAAAAATCTATGAGCGGTGCAATGAACGTTAGGTTGTGGATAAAATCCGGCTCAATAGGTTATGGTGGGCGGGTCATTTAACTCGTATGGATGAGGATGATGCAGCCCGGAAAGTCCCAAAAGTGAGATGAAACGATGGCGTAGGTCAGGACGCCATACAGCTTTTAGGGATATCGAATTAGTGGACCCCGGCGCAAACCCGGGTTGTCTGGACTTCCTTTTTAAGGCAGGCCTAGACCGGATACCGGTTCTTGCGCCGTTGATGATAATGATGAGAACTATTTATGGGTGCTGCCCACTGCACTTTCGACACCAAAATAATGAATATCTATCTCAGGAGTACACCATCTACTCAGCAAGAAACTGCCCTAAGACACTGCAGATCTCACACGGTCAACGCTATAAAATTAGTCCTGGACTTTTCCCCTCATTTGCGCTTTCAGATTACCATCACTTTTCTGCAGGTACACATGGGTGAAAAAGGGTTTCAAAGGGGCGAAGAAGAATGGGAAGTGAAGGAGACGTTCAGAATCCGTTGGACGTCAGATGCAGGGATGACTAGCTTTGGGCTGCTGTTGCCGACCAATAGACAGACAAACTTTGCCAGCCGGTCAAATTATGTTTCGTCTTTTCATCTGTGGGAGTAATTAGCGAGAATTCAGTTCTAACTAGCTCTATGTCAAATGGGTACACCAAAGGTTCGAAGTTAAGATATCATGTTTTACTTTAGATGCGAAAAAATCGATCCTGCCTATAGTATTTGAAGTTGATAAGGCTCCTTGAGGCATAAGGGGGAATTAGCCCATCTCATATCTAAATTTGAGGAGGTCCAAAATTTCAGTCGCACTATTTCCTTGAGCTCTCTAATAATTACCTTTTAACCGCGAAGAACACGCCTTTTTACTGTGGGCTTCACTTCTAAACTCGCTTTGTAGGAAGGGTTAAAACTACGAAGGATTTAGAACTGGGATTCAAGCCTGGAAATTACTTCGAAGCAATATTCTTGCTAAACGTTCAGTTTTGTATACTACAAACCGCGTTTAACGAAATTCTATTTGTTCTTTATTAGAAATTTAGTGCTGAATTGGAAATTAAAGAGAAAGCATTTTTTCCTTTCTCCTTTCCAGCAAAGTTGTTTTTCAGAATTTTTTACTTTGGGATTGAAGATGTTCGCATTTTATTTCATTATTAGACATTCCAATTTCATGACTCACAAAACCAGCGATAGTTTCGAGGCTTTATTCCCACGACCATATAAACTTTTATTGAAATTTCAGTATGCAAATTGCCGAGTATCTAACTGAAAATTAAAAAACACAAACATTGCTATTAATTAAATAGAAATAACAATCAGCCCCTGTAACTTCCAACAAACAACCGATCCAATAGCAATTTCTCCAATTTAGTTGCAAAATTCGCCCCGTTGGATCCATTCTTCGATTTGGAATTTTTAAAATAGTTCCCATGGCGTGTGAGGTACCACCTGTCGCTACATTATCATCTTGATCATTTCCATCTATGTATATCGATAATCAAGCGAGATGATCTTTAAGGCACAGCGGGAAAAATGTCACATGTTTGTTACGTTTTAATTTTATATCGGGAATTCAGTCAATTATTAGTGAAAAAGCAATTTATGATATTTCATCGCTCATAAAGTAATGTGTCCCAGAAGTCACTGTGCCGACCAGGCTTTTAGGACTGTTGAAATAATAAAGACCATGTGCATTGTCAGGCTATAGTTTGTCTTAACCATAAAAGGCAAAGTGAGTTAGTTTTTAAGAAGATATTGCCATTTATTCGGGAACTATTAACTTCAGAAAGTCGATCGTAGCGCAGCTTCCTTTACTGACAACAGTCAACCCTCAGATATTTTTTTGATCTCTGACACGACGAAGTTATCATAGAGCCCCTGGTCCAGACAGAACTTCAAGACATATTTCTTCTAGTTCTTGTGCCATGGCCGTTTTTTAGTTTTCCTGACTCACATGAACCTTCGCCCTTTATTCATTTATAACATATCAAATGTTACTCCCACGCAGTTCGCCTATCTGTATAAAAATATTGGTCTTGATTCAACATTACATTAAGGAAATGTTAGCGAAAGCATGGAAGACCCCTTTGATATTTAAAATGGTATGCACTTTGTAGGCAGAAACGTTGAAATCCTTTCGACAGAGCTCACCAGTATATCTGGGTCAGAAAATAAACATCAATATCCGTATCCAGGTCCAGATGCTCTGTTAGCAGTAAATATATTGAACTGTTTTTCAATTCATGTGGGGCCCAATAACTAGCTCTGTGAATCATTGTCTTAAACGTTTTTCAACAGCTAATTCTTTTTTCTTCAACCTTTGTCCCGTTCACAAGCGAAGTCGTCTCATCGTGATCGGTTTCGCCATTTGGCTCTGTCAAATGTCTGATCTGGATGCAATCGCAAGGCTTTGAAATCCCCATCCAACGTATTAAGCCACCATTGTATCGGCCGGCCATTTGGTCGCTTACCATCGACTTCGACGTTCAAACCAATCTTGGGAAGTAAATTCTCTTGTAGTTTTTCCACGATCGGTGCAACCCTATATCGATCCTCATTTCGGATGTGACCAAAACGTGTCACGCCACTAGTCCAATGCAACATCTTCGCCTCCATTACCGCAAGACGCGGCTTATTGTCTTTTATAGTTGGTCAACACTTAGAACCATAGAGAGCGACAGGACGGACGACATTGCGGTAGATTTTAGATTTGAGACGTTCGTTGATACGTCGATCACAAAGAACACCAGTTGTGGAATGCCACTTCATCCAGGTTGCATTATTGCGTGAAGCAATTTCATTACGCATTTCTCCATTCGCAAATAGCGTTGCTCCGAGGTATTTAAATTGATTAGTTCTGGGCAGATCACTGCCGCTGACAGTGGTTGTCCCAGTTTCATGGGGATCCGTCGTCAAAAATTCAGTTTTGTTTAGACTCAATCTGAGACCGTGTTGCATGAGGCGATCATTCCATTTTTAGACAAGTTGTTCGAGATAATTTTTGCTATTAGACGCTAGGAAAATATCATTTGCATGAAGTAGTGTATAGGACGCTGGATGTTGGATATCCCGTGTGACGGTGTCCATAACAAGAACAAAGAGGAGTGGTGAGAGGGCGCTTCCTTGATGAACACCAACAGAGACACGAAGCGGTTCGCCATACTTCGAACTTTACTTTTCGGATCGTGCTAATGCAATTGAATCCAGCGCAAGAGTTCTCCGGGTTTTAAGTGTTGTGGTAAAGCATACCAGATGAGTTCGTGTGGCACACGTTCAAACGCCTTCTCTAGATCCAGAAATGCAATGTAAAGAGGGCGATGCTTCTCACGGTGTTTCTCCATGAGTAACCACGCAGCGTGTATTGCGCCAATAGTTTCATAGTTCTCGACAAATCCAGCTTGATTCACGGTTTTTTCAACGATTTTGCGAATACGGTTGTCAAGAATGTGTTCAAAAATCTTCATGGTATGGGAATATAACCGGATCGGACGGTAATTTGAATATTCTGCTGGACTACGTTTCTTTTTCCATATTGGAAAAGTGTACTTTCTTGCCAGTCAGATGGTATTCTTCCTTCCTGAATAACCCGATTAAAGAATTCACTGAGTTACAGTGTTGGGTCCTAGCTCTTCGCTTTCAAGAGCTCAGATGAGATGTTGTCAAACTCTGTGGCTTTTTCCGATTTCATTCATTTTATTGCCTCGACCGATCATATGGTTTCCAGATTCATCTTTGAAAAGACATACACTGTCGTAACCACTGAAAGAGAAGAATGATTGGCAAATGGCCATGAGTCTTTTCAGATTGCAGACTTAATAATATTCACCGGCAGCACAGGGGTGTTCTCGCAGAATCTGATTATAGAACTGGCCCGACCCTTCAGAA
Organism: Hermetia illucens; assembly: GCF_905115235.1. NCBI lineage: Eukaryota > Metazoa > Arthropoda > Insecta > Diptera > Stratiomyidae > Hermetia > Hermetia illucens. The sequence continues at coordinate 77,862,962 of NC_051854.1, read as the reverse complement.
AAATGTCGACCATATTCCAGGCGGAGATATATCGCATTCCATTGGCAGCAGAAGAATGCGACAAAAATGGGGGTCACCATTGGAATCTGTTCTGGCAGCCGGGTGGCATTATCAGCACTAATCAACATTAATATATCAAGCTAGTTGGTGTAGAGTTGTCATTAGGTGCTGCTGAAACCTGGCCGACTGAACAAAACATTGTTGATGTGGGTGCCGGAGCACTGTAACATCGCTGGTAATGAGGAGGCTGACAGGCTAGCAAGCCGAGGATCTGGATCCGCAATGGTGGCGATAGAACCAGCTTTTGCAATCCGGCCATTCACTGTCAAGTCTACTCTGAACGGTGAAATTGCAAGGATTCTGGCAGCCGAGGGGAGAAATGTGGACTCTGCCGGCAGGCAAACATCCTTGTGAAAAAGCCTAGGGTCGCTAGAGCGACATTTTTTTGTCCCTTAAGAAGTGGGATATGCAAACCCTAGTAGGGCTTTTATCGAGATACTGCTCCTTAAACTACTATATGGAAAATATTGGGGTGGTGGTTTCGGCTACATGCAGCCAATGTGAGTTTAGCTATTCTTCGTTCCGCAACTAGTTTTGGGGCCAGGCTCGTTCAGCTCGAACGTTATTATGCAAAAGGAATATCACCAATTAGTATTCGTTCGCTGGTCGTTCGGCAGCTCATATAAAAATCAAATTTCAAGATGCTTTGTGTCACTTCACTGTAACAATTCCACTTTCGCATCGAACGCAGCTGGTAATTTCACCACTTTGATCGTAGTTTCCAAAATAACTTTCCTGAACCTTTACGGTTAATGCTAGGCAGAACAAAGTTTCACGTTGTCTGCTTAGTTATAGTTGGGATCAATTGTTAAACAATTTCAATTTAGTTCTACGTCTGTTTTTTCTTTGGTTGAAATCAAACGATATACCGAATTTAGCTAGTTACTAAGTTACACATTACACATTAAAAGAATACTTCAATTTGGATAATCGATGAATTTTGTTCAAAAAGAAAACGTGCTGTGCGCACTTGCCGGTAGTCAAGACAGGAGAGAGCGGCTCATCTCCATGCGGTCTTTTCCTGTTCCAACCAACGGCACCTTCTCACCGCTAGTCCTCCACACCCGTGGCGAGTTCTAAATAGTAGAGAGTTCGGCGCGCCATCTATTTGCTCGCATTCGCAACATTCGAAATAAATTTCAAATGCCGCGAATCCTGCTGCACCACATCACTCCGCCCCCAGATGAAATCTAGGTTGTTTCAGCGACTGAATCCGGAACTGCGTTCTCCATCAGTCCGCGAAGCGAACGCGACGTTGCTTCGGGGCGCACACGGGTTGGTTTTGATGCGTCGGAGATTATCCCTCAGCAGACGCACTAACCCCGAATCTGTGAGACCCGATCTCTTGTCGAAGACCGGATCGCTTGAGAGTCTTGGGTTCTCCCCGTATACCAGCTCCGCGGGGCTGGCAGCAAATTCCTCTCGGCGGGTTGTACGTAGGCCGAGTAGGACTAGAGGCAAGGCTTGCGTAGGATGTTTTCGTGGCGTTTCATCCTGGCGGATGTCACCTTCCCCATACTAGGCGCAGACTTCTTGTGTCACTATGGGTTGCTGGTGGACTTGCAAAATAAGCCCCTTATAGACCCCATGACCAACCTTAATTCGTCCGTTCCTTCCGTTCTTTTGGAAGACTCACCGACTCTCGTGTTCGGACACTTCTCCAAAAGTTCAGCCAGATTACTATCGAGTGTAGTCTCTCAAAAACAGTGAAGCACAATGTGCAGCACCAGATTAACACTACTGGTTATCCGATCTTCTCGAAGGTGCGTGTCGTGGCGAGTTCTGAATAGTGGAGAGTTCGGCGCGCCATCTATTTGCTCGTATTCGCAACATTCGAAATAAATTTCGAATGTCGCGAATCCTGCTGCGCCACATGAGGAGGAGGCGGAGACGGCTCTACACTTTTTATGCAGTTGTCCGGCCTCCTCAGATCTCAGACGAAGACACCTTGGCAAGGTTTTCATCAATGAAGAATTTGCACACTCTCTGCCTCTGGAAAATATTCTCAGATTCACTAAAACCTACGAACGCCGTAGGTGGGAAGCTATTGAATAGGCGATTTACGGGGATAGTACAATGGGCCTAACGATGGCTTCAGTGCTCGGAGCTGCGGATCCCCCCCGTAAACTAAACTAACTATGTTAGAGTACTTCATTCAAAACTGTAGCGGCACACTACAGGATTTTAGTAACCTTTAGGAGGCAATGTGGTCAGCATTCTGGAGGTCCCATCCTAAAATACCTATTTTCCACGTTGGTTAAAATATTCTGTTTGATGAGTTTCTGATTTTTTTGTTCTCTTTGAAAGGGTCCTATACTTCGTTAAGCTGGCCTCTCCTCAGCAATCGAGTGCCATGAGTTTAAATTGCCCACCGTTTTCGCGAAGTCACTATGGCTTTAAATGTAACAACGAATCTCTGATTTTGTCCCTAAAGCGAAATTTTTCACTCCTTGCGACTTACAACATTTCTGTACCTTTTTATGCTGGAAATTGTTGCAGAAATATTTTCAGGAACCTCATTGTTTGTCGGATTCAAAGTTCTATAAGCAAAGGTCAAATATTCTTTTCTATTTCGCAATATAGGGTTAAAAATTGTCATAATTAGGCACATCTTTGGAAAATGATCAAAGCTGGGACAATAAAAAGCACAAATTTATAGCGTCTTTCTATTATTTGAATAATAGATCCTTATCAGTTACTCTTGTGTTAGTCGTTAACATTAGATCTTATCAAAAGCCATTTTTCAGACGGCGATAGTTGCTTAGATCGCAACATGCAGCGCATGGGACATCTTTAGTACGCCGATATAGATCCGTATCTCGGTTACGGTTCCAAGATCCGTTTTAGAGATTGTAGGCCACACTCTGGTGAAAATTGCGCACCTCCTACGTTCCTGATCTTATCTCTGAAAAGTCGTCACTTTTGAAAAGCCAAATCATTAACGATTTCGGTTGATTTAAATTCGAGATAGCCGTACTTTTCCACAAAAATTCCGATTTTATCTATTTAATAAAGTATTTCATAAATAAAATATGATCACGTCATCTACTAATCTAACAAACAGTCTTGGCGGGTCTTAAATCAACGCCAAAGTTGATTTAGGAGCCTAAATTGTGATTTGGCTGGTTGTCTAATCACACTGTGTCCACGCTGTTCAGGTGAGCATTCCCGCATTCTAAATGGCAAGATGGGTACACGATTAGCACCACAGCAATTGGATAATATCATAATATCAATGGCACGATCTTTCGACACATACTTCCCCTATAGTTCTAGGTTTGGGCAAGAAAAGTAAGAAACAATTAACGTTCGGCATCTCACCTTTCTAGTACCACGCTTTTCAGATGGCAGGCTTGATTCTAGGCAAGGAATGAAAAATTGAAGTTTTAAGCGGGTCCCTTGATGGTTTTGACCATCTGCCAAAAGAGGTTTATGCAGAGGTTAATATCGTTGGACACTTACCTACAGTACTGCATTGGAGTATCTGACTAACGATGCACTGAGATTCCAAAATTTCCCAGTTCCTAAGTTTGGAGTTGAAAGAAAATCATTTCAATTTTTACAACGTGACTTTGGATATTCACTGTATCGAAAATATACATCGTCCAATAATTGATTATCCTATCACCCGCTTAATCTGACTGCAGTCGTTTTCTAATCGCTTTCGTACGATCTTCAAGATCATTTTTAAACGTGAAGATTGCCAAATGATCTTTTCATTGCTCGAATGCCTGCACACGATCTCCATTGAATGTAAATGATTTGAAGAAAATTTAACGATCGTCCCAAAATTATGTTCAGATGGGAATAAGTGATTATAGGTTAATTAATTTGTTTAATTTATCTTCTGTAAGTATTTGTTGTCGGTGATTTCACTGAAGGAATGTGCACCGACAATTTGAACAATTACAAAAAGTATCAATCATGGTAGCGTATTAGACGAATTACAAGGTTTTCTGTTCTATTAATTGAAGTTGATTCCTCAAATACAAAGTTTGGAAAGTATATCTGGGTCCTCTATTTTCTATCTGTTTCTATCGAATGTCCAGAGGAGAAATGAGGTCGCAACCTGATAAACATTCCTAAGGGGCTATTTTAGTAACAAGGACCCGTTCCAGGTCCAAGTCAACCCTCCTATGTTGTTTTATAATTATGAGGAACTTAATAACGACGCCATGCTATTAACATAGTATCCTGGTCCCAAACCCAGGTAAAAGAGGAGGGATCCTCAGTAAAACAAAAATAAAATGCTGAGAACAGGGGAAGAGATAAATAGAGTATAGTTGGAGTTATTCTACTATGCCAAATCCTACCTCATCTCTCTTGGTGACAGGTCCCGTGACAGGCCGATCAAGAAAATGCATGCAATATCGTTACAAACATGATGATCGGATTCAGTCACAAGTATCGGAAAAATGCTAGGGCGTTCGCCTCAGTCGACGCGGTAGGACGGGCCCCGGTCCTGACGAGAAATGGGGAAGGGATCTTGACGTCAGGACGTAAGTAAGTTAGTCCGAACAAAACGAACAAAACAAATACGTGTCTGCACGCTAAATGATGGTATCCTAATTAGAAAGACCGAGCAACTCGCAAGAGCCCTTGGGAAAAGGCGCACTGACATCTGCGCTCTGCAAGAAACCCGATGCTCTGGTGCCAAAAGCTGCGACATTGAACGCGAAAGCCGTAAAAATTGCTATAAACTTCTCTATTTTGGTAGCCCACACACTCAACATGGTGTTGGCGTTGCCATTTCAGAGGGTTTCCGTGATTCCATTAAAGAAGTCGAACGATTTGATGATCGGCTGATGAAGCTCACCATTATATCAGCTGATCTCACTATTCACTTCTTCACCACGTACATACCACAGATAGGTCGACCTGATGCCGAGAAAGATGCCCTCTGGCAACTTCTTCATCATTGCCGGTGACCTTAATGGTCATGTGGGTGAAAAGGCAGACGGTAATAGGTGCTATAGGGGAAAGGCGTTCGGAGCGCAATGAGGGTAACGATCGTATAATCGATTTTGCGGACACTCATGACCTTGTACTTATAAATACATGGTTCATCAAACGATTGTCTCATTTCCCTACATTTTATAGTTGGAACAGTAAAACGCAAATTGACTATATTCTCATAAGACGCCGACATTTTGCCACCGTCCCTGATTGCAAAGCCGTTCCCTATGAGACCATCGCACCTCAACATCGGCCATTGATTGCCGTCCTGCGAACTAAGCCACCAATAAAACAACGTGAGGAACGCACTGGCTCGCGGCGCATTAAATGGTGGCGATTTGGTGAGAAGAAAAAAGAAATGATCTCTCTAAAGCGATTACCACCCATTACGGATGCGGAAGATTCGTGGAACCAAATGAAAGGCACGATCCACAAAGCGGTGTCTGCAACCCTCAGGGTCACCAAACCGGGTAAGTGGTACATCAACCGAGATACTTGGTTTTGGAATGATGATGTTAAAATGAAGGTCTGTGAAAAGAAACGCCTCTACTATAAGTTTCTCGACGATAAAACACCGGCCAATTGGCAAATTGATAAGAATGCCAACCGGGAAGCAAAGAAACCAGTCGCCTTCACCCGAGCGGACCATTACAAAATTCTTTAAGATAAACTGGATACTTGGGATGCTGAGAGAGATCTGTATCGACTTGCCAAAAGCAGTAACGAACGCACACAGGATATGGAACACTTCTGTTGCGTTATTGATAAGAACGGTACTTTGCTTACCAACCATCGAGCCGCAACGGATAGATGGCGAGAATACTTCGAGCAGATTTTAACTGAAGAATTTGCTCATCCACCACTTCCACAATCGTTGCCACCTATCAATGCAACTGGTGCTCAGAGGTGGCGGTGAGGACGACGGTGCGTCAACCCTATCGGCCAAACCAAAACCAAGTGGCCGAGGAGAATCTCCAAAGTGGTGGCACCGGGAGACGCTGTACTCACTTTGGTTTGCCGGTCGTGATGCAGTAGGCGAATGCTCCAAAGGCCTAATCAGGGCGATCAGACCCGAGTCTGCACGGGGACTCATTTGAAGTGGCAAATTGGTTACGAAACCTTACCAGGGGTATACTGTTACCATGGGAGCCGGGATAGCCCCTGGACTCTCATACTTCTGGTGAACTCCCGTTGTATGTGAGTATAGCTCGGTTGTTTGCGGTTGGCCCCCCTAGTGGGAGTTTCATGGGGGTTGTGGTTATGCTCAGGCGAGAAGAGACCTTCGGGCCTCGGCGTGGTGTTGCGTTTCAACACGGGTGCCGTACTCCTTAGTTCGGTAGAGATTTAGGAATGTCTTGCATATACCAGTACGAATGCTATGCCATGCAATTGGTGTAGACTGGTACCGTTGTTGCTTGTCTCAGCGGGGCTCTGATTGTGGTCACAAAATCAATCCGTGTCTTAAAAAGACCGTGGGATTTAGTCTTCCAGACAGGTGCTCACGTAAAACCCTCATGGACTTATCAATGCAACTGAAGTCGTGGAGGCGATAAAATGAATGAAATCAGGGAAAGCCACAGGACCTGACGACATCGCATCTGAGGTCTGGAAAGCGAAGAGCTGGGACCCAACACTGTGGCTCAGTGAATTCTTTAATCGGGTTATTTGGGAAGGAAGAACACTATCTGACTGGTAAGAAAGTACCACTGTTCCAATATGGAAAAAGAAAGGTAGTGCAGCAGAATTTTCAAAAAAACCGTCCGATCCGGTTACTTTCCCACACCATGAAGACTTTTGAATGCATTCTTGACAACCGTATTCGCGAAATCGTTGAAATAACCGTGAATCAAACCGGATTTGTCAAAAATTGCGGAACTACTGACTCAATACACGTTGCGCAGTTACTCATGGAGAAACATCACCCTCTTTCCACTGTATTTATGGATCAGAAAATGTTTGATCGTGTGCCACACGAACTCATCGACTCATTTACGACAACACTTAGAGCCAGAAGAACTCGTGCGCCGGGTTCAATTGCTCTATCACGATCCGAAAAGTAAAGTTCGTAGTATGACGGGTGTATCAAAGCTGTACGCTTCAGGTACGAAAGGTTTTGTGTATTTCTTAGTACGTAGCACGTAATATATGCATAATAATATTATCCACTTTCGGGTGATATTGACGTTCATTGTCTTGAATTTTCATAGAAGCGACAACCTTGACGTATTATAACTTTGTCCGTCCCCATTACCATAAGACGCGTTCATTGTCTTTTATATTCGGCCAACACTCAGAACTATAGAGAGTGGCAGACGGACGACATTGCAGTAAATTTTAGATTTGGGATGTGCGCTGATACGTTGATCACAAAGAACATCAGTTGTGGAAAGCTACTTCATCCAGGTTGCGTTAATGCGTGAAGCAATTTCATTACGCAGTTCTCCGTTGGCTGATACCATTGACTCGAGATATTTAAATCGGTAAGTTGTGGCAATGGCAGGAACCTGCCCTTGACATATTTAAATCGCTCAGTTCTGGCAATGGCAGTAACCTGCCCGGAACTGAACGATTTAAATATCTCGGGTCAATGCTATCAGCCAATGGAGATCTGCGTTATGCTCCTCTCATAGGGAAACACAAAACCTTTTATACCTGAAGCGTCAAGCTTTCCGTTTCCCGACTTGTTTCCTTTTTGGTGCCTGTTGATTGCCCAAAGCTTCTCCCTCCTTGTCTCGTACTTTCTTACTTGATCGAAGGTCGATGACGTTGCGCTTTGGGTCGCCTGTGATACTGTTGGGGCTGGGATGTCCGGCTTCCTTTCTTCTTCCTGTGACCTATTGTAAAGCAGCCTCATGGCTCTCATCATGTTCTTAATGGCTTGGTGCACGTTGTGCTTGTCCTTGATGAATTCGGACAGCTCTACTATTTTACCCCCAAGCTGCATAAAAGGTAGTTCTTCTGTGTCAGGGCTCTGTTCTCGGCGAGTCGTGGCTGCCTACTGAATCCTTCACGTTTTTCAGTCGCTGAGCTCCCATGAGCTTTCTCTTTTTGCCGGCTTTGGTATTGGATTAGATCGTAAAATTGCTGAGCTTCTCTTGAATGGATCTATTTGCTGCTGCAGGAATACCTCTTGATCAGATCCGATGGGGGTCGAAATCGCTTTTTGTGGCCAGCTATCATCTTTTAGCCCATCATTCTTTCCCTTTGCAATTGGTGTTCTTGGCAGAGTTGTGCTTCGTTTGACCACCTTCTTCTCCAAATCTAAAACACTGTCTGTGTATCTATCTGTCTCTCACACGCATTTTTCTCGGAGACGGTTATAGCGATTCACATCAAATTTGATAGAAAGGTGAGAACTGTGAACGCTCACGCATGCAGTGAGTTACATCCTTTTACCTTGAACTTATGGTGGGAGGATCCCCATACTTGCAAAAGGGGGTGTACATTTTTTTTCACCAAATATTGTCATGTGGGGTATCAAATGAAAGGTCTCGGTTAGTACTTCCCGAAACCGGTCTTAGTTTTGACATTTGTTGGAAAGGTGGGGAGTTCAGGGGGTTGAAACTGGTCAGTTGTCGTTTCTTTGAAAATTTAAGACTTTGAATATTAATATCACCCGCAAGTAGATTTTCTCACATAGTATATGCATGTACAATATTACGTTCTACGTACTAATGGGGGATATGCATACTCAAATGTCTTTATACCAGAAATACACAAACCTTTTATACCTGAAGCGCCCAGCTTCCAGTTTCCTGACTTGTTACTAGGAACTGCCAATGATGGCGGTTGACCTTTATCGCAACCATAAGTATTCCAATTGTGGGGGTTTTGGAGGTTTCATATAAAAAGAAGGATGCCAAACTCAGGTTATGAAGGTCGTGAAAAGGATAAGAGAGTGCAGGCGGTTGAGAGCATAACTCATTCGAAAATCAGGACATTCATTCATTCATTTTGGCTGTAGATCAGAGCATCTAGAACTGTCGATTGCGATAGATCTAGACTTGACACCTTATTGACATTTGCTATTTATTGATATTTTTATTAATTAAGAGTATCTTTTTTCTACGTGGTATGTGAATTATTGCTGAGTTGACAAGAAGCCTCATCTTTGCATGGTCACAAATGTAATTACTGACTGTGAACTTTTTTTGAGTTATATATTCTAACTGACGTAGGGAAAGATGTAATCAGTTTGAACGATTAACAATATAAGATTTTCCTTACAGTCCCGGGTTTGCTTTCACATACATTCGCATACAAAACTTAAAACCAAATAATGCAATCTAAAATTTAAACGGAAATTTACGATTACTTTCAATTACAGCCTGGACTTGTATCATGTGAAAGCAAGTTGAAATTTTAATTGATATGCATAAAGTGCGCACGAATAACTCATACGTACGCTTTGCGGTACTCAGTATTCATGCAATTGAACAATAAATCAGAGCGATTTCATCAATTTTGTCAGAGCAGTATGCAGGTCATGCTAAAGGACACTTAATTTTTATTGCGATAATTGAGTCGAGTGGTTCTAAGCGAGATTGTGACTAATTTTAGATTTGATAGCCAGCATGAGTGCTACTCCGTGAAGAGTGTCTGAACTTCAGCTGATGTTCTTGAAAATGGGGACATGAGGGTTTAGTTTTAGGATGAAAATGAAAGCTTTCAGAATAGTTACTTTTCTCTGCCGATTGTAAGTTAATTTTTTCTCCATATTTTTTCCTGGAAAATGGGCGTAGTTAATGACTGACTAAATTTTACTTTGAGCGTCCATTTCACTTTTTTCCGAATAAAACCCGAATTGGCACTAAATTATTCCTAACTATAATACATTTAATAAAGTTGTCATATTATATCGCGTTCAAATGGGTCACATGAAAATATCATTTCCACCCCGAATTTCATAGCTAAGTTGCCATTACTAGTGGTAAGTAAATAAAGACATTGGATTGCCTTGCCCTCTTATAACTCTCCCAACCCATATACGCAGAATGGAAACATTATATCAAATGGACACGCATTTGCCAAATATTTTTGGATAGAAAGTCAACTCACTTAGCAAGGAATTAGGATTTTTGGTATTTTTTCACATTCCGTGCACGCCGGTCATTTATCAGGCACAGCAGGCCATCTTCAAAATGTTTGTTGATGAAAATGTAAAGCAAAGAGAGAACAAACATATTTGTATGAACAAGAAAAATGGCACAGAAATGTATTTTCCGAGGGAAATTGAAATAATATTTTCATTACTACGTTTTGCTTGCAAATAAGATGTAACAGACCTTAGAGCTTTTGCTATATCTCAAAGAGGAGTTAGATTTTGTTGAAAAACTAAGTCAAGGTGGAATTTGATAGCATGCGCTAACCCTTTCCTGGTTTGCACGACAGTTTGGATTTTTTTCTGCGATTCGGTTAGGAGGGTGTAAGAGAAGATTGACCATCATCATCATCATCATCAACGGCGAAACAACCGGTATCCGGTCTAGACCTGCCTTAATAAGGAACTCCAGACATCCCGGTTTTGCGACGAGGTTCACCAATTTCATATCCTTAAAAGCTGTCTGGCATCCTGACCTACGCCATCGCTCCATCTCAGGCAGGGTCTGCCTCGTCTTCCTTTTCAACCACAGATATTGCCCTTATAGACTTTCCGGGCTGGATCATCCTCATCCATACGAATTAAGTGGCCCACACACTGTAACCTATTGAGCCGGATTTTATCCACAATCTGACGGTCATGGTATCGCTCATAGATTTCGTCATTATGTAGGTTACGGAATGCTCTCGAACGCGGCCAAAAGTTTGGAATTTTTCTTGCTAAGAACCCAAGTCTACAAGGAATACATGAGGACTGGCAAAATCATTGTCTTATACCGTAAGAACCTTGACCCTCACCATAGTTCGAACCACGTTTCGAGCAGAACAGTTTTTGTAAGCTGAAATAGGCTCCCCCTCGGACACCACCTTGTCGTGGTGGGGGAGCCTGTAGTAGTTTACTACTACACTAAGGGTGTCCAAAAATATGAATATGGAAACGATGGATTTAAACTCTCCAAGTGGTAAGAAGTCACAGACTTTGAATCCACCCGCGACCATGAGCAATCATGTCGCGGCCCGAAGCCGACGGTAGAAGAGAGCACTGCGAAGGAAGATGAAGTACCTTGAGAATGAAGACATGGACGTGACTGTACCCAAGGCGCGGTAACGCCCAGAGAAATCGGATACAAGGAAGCGGAATCTCCGGCGGAAAGTGGGGATAAACTGGAAACCCCGGTAAGATCCACACTGGACGCACCAGACTCTTCTGTCAGCGGTAATGCGCGCAAGAAGCGTAAGACCAACACATCTGCTGTGGACAACGCTTTATTGTGCTCCGCACCAGGGCTTATATTCACGGCTCTCGCGGGGATTAGGACCGGTGTGCCCCCCGTATGGGGGCTCGCACTGGGGAAGGGACTACAGAGTGAATCCTACCTGCTAGTAACTTTTCCTACACCTTCCAAGGAGCAGGCGGAAGGAAGGGAAGCCAGAGACGTGAACGGAACTGAATTGATGCCAGTTCGAGTGATCGAATCTATGCAACCCGGACACCGCAAACCAATTAAGGTGCTAAGTGGAGAACAGACGAATGCTCTGCGGGATGAGATGAGATCTTTCGTGGATGAGAACATGGGAATTGTGGTACTTCCAAGTACGGCTTTTCTAAGAGAAATCAATCACGAGGGGATCGAGTCTCTGGCGGTACGGTGTGGGGGGAACCCCGTCATACGCGGACTGCCGCATACGCTTTTAACTGTTTTCCATAAGACAATAGACTAAGTTTATGTCGAAAAACATAAAGATTGGTCAAATCATCCTGCAGCATGCCAAAGCTCCTTCCTACCTGTTGGCAGCGAGAATGACAAAGCTGCAGGATTTCCCCTATATCTTTCTGGTGCAAGAACCGTGGGTTCGATTTAACAGAATCTGTGGCATTGGATCAGTAAAGGGGGCTAGGATCTTCTACGACGAAAGATCCATAAGACCGAGAGCTTGCGTCCTGATGTCAAGACGGTTAGAGGCAACTATGCTGAGACAATATTGTTCCCAGGACTTAACTACGGTCATCATACAATACCAAATAAATGGCGAGGGGAAAAACATCATAGTTGCCTCCGCTTATTTACCCTATGGTTCTTTGTATCCTCCACCGACGAAAGAACTTAGGGATCTGGTGGCGTATGCAGAATCAAGTGGCCTCGAACTCTTAATAGGTTGCGATGCGAATGCTCAACACATTTGTTGGGGCAGTAGCAAATGCAATCCAAGAGGAGAGAAGCTATTGATTTCATCACTTCAGCCGGTCTTATGACTGCAAACGTAGGGTGCGCCCCTACGTTCGTGCGACCGAGAAAAAGCGAAGTAATTGACCTAACAATCTGTACCCCAAAATTGTTAGAGTTGATTAGACACTGGCGAGTGCTAGACGAGGTCTCACTGTCAGATAACCGATATCTAGAATTCAATCTGACTATTGCGGGCGAACAGTCTGCAGTACAAAGGCGGAACCCTAGGAAAACGGATTGGGCAAAGTTCAATGATCTTCTTGGCAATAAAGTACAGTTCCCTAGGCGACTAAGGACTCCTTTGGTGCTGGAAGATGAATTGAAAACTCTGAACTGCACACTTTTAGAGTGCTATGAAGAGGCTTCTCCTATTTCCCGAGGCCAAAGCGGTAAAACGGTTCCTTGGTGGAACCGAGAACTGCAAAAACTCAGGAAATCAACCAGGCGACTTCTAAACCGTGCTTGCAAAAGTAACAAGAACGAAGACTGGTTAAATTTCAGGAACTCACAACGTGAATATAAGAGGCTCGTTAGGTGTTCGAAACGTGACGAAAGAGAGACTTCAAGGCTGTGCAGAGTCCTCAAAAGGGATGAGTCAGCCAAGTTGGATTCTCTTAGAAAACCCGACGATACTTTCACGAGCTCCAGACTGGACGCAGTACAGACCCTCCTGGAAGTACACCACCCGGGAGAACGGGTGAGAGAAGTGGTAGGGGGAGAGTTGACGGTTCTTGCAACCCCTTCAACACGCAAGTGTTGCAAGGGGAACTGGAACACTGCGAAAGCAGTTGTTACCCATGAAAAGGTGAGAGCTGCCATACTGTCCTTTGAACATTTCAAAGCACCTGGCATGGATGGCATCTATCCGGCAATGCTAAAGGAGGGTATGGAGCATTTAGGGCGACCTCTAAGAAATATTTTTCGAGGATGTCTTGCTCTGGGCTACCTTCTTCTTGGCAACAGGTTAAGGTAGTTTTCATACCGAAACCTGGGAAAGATGACTATTCTAATCCAAAGAACTTCAGACAAATCAGCTTGACTTCATTCTTGCTGAAAGGTTTGGAGAGACTGGTGGAGCGTCGCATTCGTGGAAAAGCACTTAGGTCACACCCACTTAGTGAAAACCAACATGCTTACCAACGTGGAAAGTCCTGTGAGTCTGCTCTTCATTCTTTGGTCACAAAGATAGAGGATGCAACTTTGAATGGTGAGTACGCGATGGGGGTGTTCGTGGACATTGAAGGGGCTTTTGACTGTGCGCATTTTCAAAAACTTTGTGATGCCGCCAGAGCGCATGGTGTTGATGATGCTTTAATTAAGTGGATCCATGCTATGCTAACGCAAAGATTGTTGTGCGCTGAGGTAGGGGTCGTTTCACCGTAAACTAGCCGCACTGCAAAGAACTGTTTGTCTGGATATCACTGGTGCCATGAGCACGACATCCGGCGCAGCTCTGAATACACTACTCAATTTGCAGCCACTGGATATATTTATTCAAAGCACTGCAATGAGAGCAGCTCATAGACTAATTCGATCGGATCTATGGGAAAACAACGGATGTGGGGGGCACAGAGCATTGGAAGAGTTACTGGGAGGACTGAATCCAGCTCTTACAATGCCGATTCTCCGTCCGATTCTCGTGTCCCCATACATCTGTTTGGTAGAAGCGTAGAGAGGACTGGGAAGACCCAGAGGAATGCGTGGCGGGATATACGGAAGTCTTCTACACCGATGGCTCAAAAACAGAAGAGGGTTCTGGAGTCGGAGTCTACCTCTCGAATAAAAACGATAAGTGGGCTTTTCCTTTGGGACCATATGCAACGGTTTTTGAAGCCGAAGTTTATGCGATCCTAAGGGTGGCAAACTGGGTGATTGACGAGCGGTTGAAGGGCAGGCGCATCGCAATCTGCAGTGACAGTCAAGCTGCACACAGGGCATTGAGCAGTCCTTTGATCACCTCGAAAATCGTTCAGGAATGCAGAAACCGTTTGAACTCTATCTCTAGATTCAATGCGGTGGAACTACTCTGGGTACTGGGTCACTGTGGCGTAGAGGGAAATGAAATCTCGGATGCTTTAGCGAAAGAGGGGTCAATCTCCCCCATGCTGGGACCGGAGTCAGCAATTGGAGTATCAGTAGCATTAGCTAAATCTGTTTTCAAAAACTGGGAACCCCATAACGACAGGTGGCAGAGCTTAAATGCTGCTCGACACACCAAACTTTTCCTGCCAGAACCCAACATACTTACCGCAGAGTTTATCCTGTCGAAAAGCAGGAGGACTTGCAGATGTATTGTGGGCATTCTGACAGGCCATAATTCACTAGCTGGGCATATGTTCAGAATAGGAATTACCGAAGATGATACGTGTCCCTCCTTTAATGAGGAAGCGGAATCCACGGAGCATTTCCTATGTGAATGCCCCGCCTATGGACGCATCAGGCATCTGATCTTTGGTGCCGATGTTCTCCAGTTGCGACGGGTGGCATCACATCAACTAACGGAAATCCTGCGATACGTTAACGAATCCGGAATATTCCGTTAGACAGGGGAGGCGAGTACAATGGGCCAACACGGCCTGAGTGCTCAGAAGCTGTAGCTTCTCCCCCACCATACACACACACACACGCACACACGGCTCTATTGGTTGCCAGCAACCGTGCGCGGATTTCATCATCATAGCTGTTATCGGTTGTGATTTTCGACTCTAGATAGGAGAAATTATCAACGGTTTCAAAGTTTTAGCCTCCTATCTTTATTCTTCCTGTTTGACCAGTGCGGTTTGATGTTGTTGGTTGGTTGGTTTTGGCGCTGATGTTGTCACCATGTTCTTTGTCTTGCCTTCATTGATGTGACGCCCGAGATCTCGCATCAATCGCTGCCTGCTCGATCTGGATGAAGGTAGACTGTACATCTCGGGTTGTTCATCCCATGATGTCGATATCGTCAGCATAGGCCAGTAGTTGGGTGAACTTAAAGAGGATCCTCCCGCATTTACATCGGCATCGCGAATCACTTTCTCCAGGGCCTGGTGGTAGAGGACGCATGATAGGGCATCCCCATGTCGTAGACCGTTGCCGATGTTGGATGGTCTCGAGAGTGATCCTGCTGCTTTTATCTGACCTCGCACATTGTTCAGGGTCAGCCTAGCCAGTCTTATCGGGATACCGGATTCTCTCATAGCCGTGTACAGTTTTACCTTGGCGATGCTATCATGGGCGGCTTTAAAATCGATGAAAAGATGGTACACTGTCCGTTTTCCATCGGTTGCATACAGAGAAAATCTGATCTGTTGCTGATTTGCCCCGAGCGAAGCCTCTTTGGTATGGGCCTACAACATTCTGGGCGTATGGGGCTATCCGGCCTAGCAAGATAGCGGAGAACATCTCATAGATGGTACTCAGCAACGTGATATCTCTATAACTGCTGCACTGTGTGATATCTCCCTTTTGATCTATAAGGCAGATAATGCCTCTTTGCCAGTCGTCAGACATTAATTCACTGTCCCATACCTTGAGCATAAGTTGATGTACCACTTGGTGTAATTGGTCGCCTCCATATTTAACCAATTCCTTTGCAATTCCATTGGCTCCTGGCGACTTATGATTCTTAAGGCGATGAATTGCACGGACTGTTTCTCATATACTTGGCGGTGGCAGTATTTGTCCGTCGTTTTCAGTTGGCGGGACCTCTAACTCACCGATGTCCTGGTTATTCAGTAGTTCACCAGAGTACTCAACCCATCGCTCCAATATGCCCATTCTGCCGGAAATCAGATTTCCCTTTTTGTCTCGGCAGAATGAACATCGAGGTGTGTGAGGCTTCATCCTGCTGACTCGTTGGCAAAACTTCGGCCTTCTGTGCCTGGTGCGGTTGCTCCCTGTAATTTTCTAGTTCACACACGTGTTGGTTCTCCCAGGCTTCCTTTTTCCATCTGTGAAGTCGCTTCTCCGCTCGATGATAAGTCTCTGCGCGTGCTCGCGTTCTTTGAGAATGCAACATTACTCGGTATGTGGCATTTCTTCAGCCGTTCCGACTTTTCTTGTGGCTGGGGCCAAATATCTTTTTCGACGTATCAATGATAACGTTCTTCAGGTGGTTGTGAAGATGACTTGTTGATGCTTCATTTCTAGGATCTCTCTTGTTACGGAGGGAGGGGTTGTGAATGGCTTCAGTATTCACTCTCACCTGATTGTCAGAGGGGATTGTAGGTGGTGTCGTATATCGAGCTTGGGGCACTACACCAACGAGATACTGGTCCGAGTCTATATTAGTCCCCCTATATGTACTGACATTCATCAAGGCTGAGAGATGGCGGCGCTCAATCAGCACTAGGTGAATTTGGTTGAAAGTGGTCTATTTGTGGACCGCTTTACGGTCAAACCAGGTACTTCCAATATCTATTTCCTGCGATACTGCTAACTGAATAATGCGCAATCCGTTATCATTGGTATTCCTATGCAAGCTATGGGAGCGACTCATCGCCTGAATACGGGCTCCTTCCCTACTTGACTGTTGAAATCTCCAAGTATGATTTTGATATCGTTCTTGGAACAGACTTCGAGGGTCCGGTCAGCTGCCTCGGAGAAGTTATCCTTCTCCGACTCTACAGTCTCCTCTGTAAGGGCGTGAACGTTTATGAGGCTTATATTTCTATATTTTTGCCCCGCAAACGTAGAGTGCATAGACGTTCGCTTATATATTCAAAGCCGATAACAGCAGGTTTAATTTTTTGGCTGACTAAGAAACCTACTCCGAGCTCATGGTTTACTGAATGGCCACTATAATATAGATGTAGTGGCTCTTCTCCAGGAAACCGGTCCCTGTCTATCGCATCTCTTGCAACGCTGTTGCATCTGCCCTATATTGGGACGAAATATCTGATAGCTGCTCGGCAGCTCCATCTCTGTACAGGGAGCGCACTTTCCATGAGAAAATGCACAAATCGTTAATCCGTTGTTGTTGCCGGGTCCGTCGTTTTGAAATCCATCCTGGCCGGGGCTCCTTCCGTGGCTTCGTAACATCGTTTTCCATGTAGGGTTGTCAGCCCTATTCAACCCCCAAACCTGGAGGATCAGTTGGTACATTTTGTCCCGCTTTTAGGCGGGGGAGGGTCACCTTCATTCTTCTCCGTCTGCAGTTTTTCATGAAGAAAAAACTCGCAGCGATCACCACATGGAGGTGGAGACAGGGTTTGGTAGTAGAGCTGTTGGTGTTGGTTCAGCAGGTGTTTTCCAGGTACCAATCCACGTTTCGCTCTGGGACCTATACTACCTTTTGACCGCCGAAGATTGATTATGCACCAAATTCAGGCCCCTGGGAATGAGGTTTGGTGAGACATCCTATCCTTCATGTCTAGAATATCAATTTCAGTCTGGCTAGCGGTTCCATATGAAATTATGAACTATGTGAAGTTGATATCATAATTCTTAAGAAGGATTTCCTCCGTTAATTTTGTGTTGTCTACGATATTTGGATAATGAGGTGAAATGAAATTGTATCAAGTGCACTAACGTGAAACCACACAATTTTGACAGTTTAAGAGCACACAATCCGTGGTCCCATTAGTGTTGGCTACTGCGAAGCAGGTCGTTTTGACGCCGCTCGTTCCGACGCCAGATAATATTTTTTTAACTAACATTTTTTTTTTCAAATTGCATCTGTTTATCTAAGTTCATACCGTTTTGATGAGGTATACTTTTTCACCAGCATGTTGTAAATTTTGTTCGTGAATATTATAAGCATATACGATATAGGCATGTATTTTGAATTGTGTAGCTATGCTATTGTACGCGCGTAAAAAAAAAACAATATCTGGAATGCTACTGCATTCGGAGACAATTTGCTATACCAGGTTTTGTTTCAAGTTGAACTATTCTTAAAAACCATGGTTTACGGGTCAAGACCCTTCTTCCTTTGGATGACCATTCTTCTGAGAGTGAATTGAGAGTTATGACATGTAATTTTTTAGCGACCGAACGTGACAGCTTTGCTATTAACAACTGCTACGCAGGGGAATATTGGAATTGGGGAAACGTAGAAGGAACTAATGATGAAGGATACGGTATAGTCCAGTCATTGAAACTGAAAATCGGGTGCGCCTTCCGAATCCTTTCAATCAAGATCGATTGACATGGGTGAGAGGAGAGTGTAGCATAAGAAACAAAAATTACATAACGCCGAAGTTCGCCTCCCTTCGGGGGGCCAATGATTGAAATAATTTAATATTACCAGTACTGACCAAGTTCTCTGGCGGTGTACCCGCCCTAGGCCCTGGTATTATATTTCCTTACGAGGAAACCACACCATACCTTAGGACCATAGAGAAGAACGGACTGAACTATGCTATTAGTATGCGACACCTACTGGATACAGGACCTCTTACATTGCCCATCAGCCAATCAATCGCAGCGCCCAGAGCCTGTCAAAGTGCTGAGGTATTTCATTCTACCGTGATCTCACCAACTTGCACTTTGGCCACTTCGGTTTTCTCCAGAGCTAGATAAAATCCGTGCACAGTCCATCTAATGATTCGCTTTCTTCCCAGTGTGTGCTGGGCTTGCTCGGCAGAAATGTACCGAAACATCATGAAGGTATCAAACCCGGTGCGAGTACCTCCCGATGTGACCTTTATTCTCCGTTATCCTTCCCGGGTCTCGCAGAGTAAGACGGAATAACGTAGATTCGAAATATCTAGTTCCTAGTACCTCGGAATCTAACTTTACAGTGCCCGACATATCAGAATACTACGACGCTGAACTCCTAAATTAATACTGCTCAATGAGGACCAACAGGTCGGCTATTCTTTCTCCTACCATACAATCTCATCAGGTTGTGAATTCGGTCTGCCACACTTGTAAGACAAAGTACTCTAGCTCTTCCCTTTGCATTTTCTGGTTACGTGCCCAGCCCAAAGTTGGTGGGCTATTTTCTTGGGGACGCCAACTGTGGCCTATTATTGCCCCCGAAGTTGAAAAATAAGCCCTCTCCCTTCGGATTGATTACATTTGGGTAATCCGGTTTGATTGCTTTCTCTGCCTCTTCCTTATACAAGGAAAAGCAGCTTCCTTATGTTAGGACCGGATGTGGGTACGACTTAGGAAAATATTCCGAAGGTAGTTTGGATTTTGCAAAACGTGATCCTCCTTTAAGTTCTTGACAATGCGTTTACGGTCGCTTGGAGTTCGCCGGGCAGATTTCGCATTTACCTGAGCTTCCTTTGGTCTGACGCTAGTGAAAGTTCCTTGCATAATTTCTTACAAGAGATTGTTCGGCTTACTGTGAAGGACCGCAAAGACATTCTTCATTGTGTGTGTGTGTTTGAGGTGGGGGAGAGGTAAAGCCTCTGAGCACTCAGACCCTAGTGGTCCATTGTACTCGATTCCTCCGTCTAACGGAAATATTTAGAATTCGGATTCATTTACCTATCACAGAATTTCTGTTAGTGGATGTGAAGCTACCCGCTGCAGTTGTAGCACATCAGCCCGCGGTGGGGCACTCACATAGAAGATGTTCCGTGGATTCCGTTTCCTGCTTTTCGGCAGGATAAACTTCGCAGAACATTTGCTTCGTTCTGACAGGAGAAGTTTGGTGTGTTTAGCAGCATTAAGGCTCAGCCACCTGTCATCATGGGAAGCCAATGGTACTGACACCCCAATTGCTGGTTCCGATCCGGGCATGGGGAGCATCTGAGATTTCATTTCCTTCTACACACAATGACTGGGTACCCAGGAAAGTTTCACCGTATTTAATCTAGAAACACAATTTCTAGATTCCAGAATAATTTTTGAAGTGATCAAAGCGGATTGACTATCGCTACAGATTGCGATGCACTTACCTTTCAACCTCTTGTCAATCATACAGGTTGCTGCCCTTAGGATCACATACACTTTAATATGCATATATAACGTGCTACGTACTAATGGGGCAAACCTTTCATACCTGAAGCGTCTAGCTTTCGGTTTCCCGACTTGTTCTTGTTGATTTTGCTGATCTATGGTTCCCTGCGAGCTGTACGCTCGGCATATTCAACCTCATGCAGAACATTCCGTACAGTTTCAACCGATACGATTTTCCCTACTTCTTTCTTTACCTCAGCAGCTATTTTCGACCCACTCTGGCTAGGATTTTTTTTTAAATTTTTCCCACTATTTGCTGTTTTCCACTTCCGGTGTTTTCGCATTTTCTTGTTTTCGTCTACTTTGTGTTTTTGTTTTTTCTTAATAACAATGAGTGAAAAGCTTATTTTTCAATTTATTTTCAAAGAATTGATAATAGAGGAAGTTGGCGAGATGAACTGGTTGTAAAAGAAGTAGGGAAGGATAGCTTCAGTCTGAATGGCTGTACGCGCCACCGCAGCGCCTTAGGCGGTAAATGAGGAAAGTGCAGGAACTTTGCAGTCTTGGAGATTACTCACTGAGGAAGCTATCATCACACCTGGCAGTTAGGTATAAAATGCAAATCTATTTAATGAGAAGAAGGAGAAACTTGAGATCCGGTACGAATACCGGCGGGAGTCGTCTGACTTGGTAACTGGGTCGTGTCCCCGTAATGGACAGCACGGCGTCGATCCGCTAGTCGTGGGGAGGTTGGAAGTCTAGGCGCCATGACGACTAGGAGCATTGCTCCGTCTGCTTTAGCTGTTTCGCCACAATCTGTGGCGACCATTTCAGCACGTTTGCGTAGGCAGCGGATGAAGTGGACTGAAGAGATGAACCTCTTCATCATCCGCTCCTACTGTGAAATAACGGCGGGGGCGGGTAGAACTTCTTACTGCCCCTTGTTGGACCAGAGATTCGTCGAGCATTTCTCGCAATCCGCGCACGTGACTGCGCAGCGAGTCGCAGACCAGTACCGCTTTATAACTCGCAGCGACACAATACCGGTCATCATCAGAGAGCGTGTTCGACTTGAAGTCAACTGGGAAACTGGTGACCAGGGATCGATGCGGGCAGAGGCGGCGGCATCAACAACACCACGCCGCACTGCAGGCAGTAGTCTCACTACTCGCCGAAGCGCTCTTCTCCACCGTCCAGCTGAGGTTTCCGTTGAGGTTCGGAACGAATTCCAAAGAGGTGTATCGAATTCTCGGAAATGGATCCTTTGAATAGACTAGGTATTCCCAGGCTCTATGCATTTCCAGTAACTCCGAGAATTCTATCTCAAATCAATGATGAGATTGCATCTCGACTGTGTGCTGATATGTCACTGTGGCAACTACAAACACTTGTGTATCGTGGTGCAGTTACGGCTATAAGATTACACGGTCAGAAGATTCGCTTTCGTGTTATTGGTTTGTGCGACCGAAGAGACAAACCATGGAAACTTTGTCTGGAACGTCGGCGGGACTCATTAAGGCAGGATATTGCTAGACTGATTCAGATTAGCACTGGCAATGCCAGCAGATAGGTGAGAAATAAGGTGCAGAGGATTTACCGAAATTATGCCATCCCCAATGAGACACCCGTAGTTGAAATTCTGGACATACTAAAGCAGAAACTTTCTGTCATATGCAGTCGGTTACGACGGTATGGCGAAAGTCACTCCAGACGCGTCCAGAATGCAACATACACGAGGAACCAGCCGATCTTCTTCAGATCTCTCAACAGTTTTCGGTGACATAAGCGAAAGAGTATTGGAGTGGACTTTGGAGGTTACCCGCCCAGCATGCTGAGTGGATTACCACCGATGGTACCCGCCATGCCAATACGCCTGGCATGAATTTTGCGGATGTTACCGAAGAGGAAATTCGACGAGCCATAAACAGCTTGAAGAATTGGAGGCGGCCAGGTCTGGATCGGGTGCAGAATTTGTGGTATAAGAAAATTAACAGCGTACACAGTCGGTTGGCAGGTCATTAATCGGCCGGAGGAATGTCCATCCTTTCTCACTGCGAGGATTACCTACCTTACCCCTGAGTAGGACACGATGCAGTACCCCGCAAACACAATACCACTTACTTGCTTACCAACCCCCTACAAATTCATAACGTCTATTATTAGTGGAAGGGTTAATGCGCACCTCGAGACCAACAACATTCTGTAGGACAAGCAACTAGAGGCTAAAGAAACCTCTTTAGTTGCTATATCGATTATGCCAAGGCTTTTCTCGTGTTTTAAATGTATGTAGATGGTATCTGACCCCCCCAAAAAAAATATTGTTATCGATTTTATATAACATCTGGCGAATTGATCACCCGAGGCTGAGGCAAAGCACTTGAGACGAAATGTCGTTCCCTCATGTAAAGAAAATTGGATTAGGACGCTAACTCATAATTGTCAATGATTTCTGGGCTACGATTGAATTATTGATGTTCTTGGTTATGTTCGAGGTATTACTACTTTCTTCTCTGGAATCCTAATCTCCATCCAAAAAATATAAAGGAGTTTCCACAATGCCTCACAAAGGAAACTATAGAAAAAGTACAAAGTTAATTCATGCTTCAACTCTGCTTCTACTATATATGAGTATCATTACCAAAGTATAACGACCAACGCTATCAAGCCCACTTCGTACCTAGCTCTATAATTATCTGGTAGCCTCACACTAATTCCGCATCAGTCAACAGAAATTACACCCACTCCAATTTGCAAAACTTCCGAAACCGTGTCGTGATACTCCACGTCCACTTCTGCAACAATCATTAATCTTCGCGAAAATTACCTCGAAACAGAACCCATAAAAGGGCGTTACAAGGGCGTATTCCCATTTCATAGCCTTTAATTAATTTACTGCCTGCTGCCTAAGGATGAGCATCAGGAATTGGAGCCCGCGTTTGCTTCACCACCAGGTACTTTCGAACCTGCCAGTTATTGTGCATCAAGAGCTCTAATTAATTTGTTTCATTTTTGAGTCCTTTCTTCAACTGTAGGGCTGGCGGTATGGGATTCGAAATTTCAACAACAGGTGAGTTTGCCCCTGGGGAACAAGCATAAGGGTCTTCAGCTTATAAACATGGGTTTGGAATGCAATTAATTACTGTCTGAATCGGAACAAAAAACAAATGATATTTCAGCCATTTGCGGGCTTCAGATGACCGTGGTAAAATTATTTGGTTTTCGATGCGTATCAATTTCAGGAATTTTTTTCGGCTTGCCGAGCATCCTTTTGTCCTGTGTTTCGTGAAACCATTTTATTCGATTGTTATTAATTATTTCTACAAGAATGACTCCTTAAGGGGGCTTTACACGCAACGATAACTCGTAACAATTCATTGAACGATTTATCGCTCCAACAAATCGAAAGAGTAGAGCACTGTTTACACGCTACGCTAAATTGTAACGATTTCTTGTCAAATATCACCCTACATCGACCCCTCAGTCTTTATAAAAGCTTTAACCATGGAGGAAGTAGTGTTGCTGTCGCTGTACATCGGTTGTTTGGTGAGAAAGGTGAAGAATCGTTACGATTCCCAGAAATTGATGCCGGCCGGCATCAACCATCCACTCCAACTCCAATCCCAATAAATCGCTACAATCTCCCGTTTACACACAACGATAAATTGTAACAATCTGATCGTTACGATAAATTGCTACAATGTATCGTTGCGTGTAAAGCCCCCTTTAGAGGCATCTGGGTTCCAATTCGTTTTGGACTTTGAGACCGCGGGTCAATAATGGGCGGCATTGTATTTAGGATATTCTAACACTCTAACAAGTCGACAACAATAGGACGAAAGTGGTTTGACAAATGATGTTTTCATGAACTCGCACAAAGAAATAATGCTTAGTGTTTTCGAGGAATAATGGAATTGTTTAGGGGCGAACTGAAAAATATTGTTGGTCGTTGATTTAAAATTATTTTCCTATGAGGGATGGGAGATACAAGAAACTTATTTTGAATATTGTAAGTTTATTTTATAGCAGGAGATTACAATGCACACCTCAAGATCCTTAATGAGCTCACTCTTCATTCATTCATTCTCTTTCGGGCATGGTACCAACAATCTGCAGTATTGAAATTCTTTTCAATGTTCAATTGATCCTTGTCAACCACGAGGGCAAAAGTATTCTATGAACCGAAAAAGTTCAAGTTCGACAGCATTTCAGTCCAGCTCGAATGAAGAACTCATTAATACTCGTATATGCTGGGAGACGTAATAAAATGGAGAATATGTAATCTGAAATAACAATATTAGGTTAATGAAGCCAGTTTTTGAGAGCATGTAGGTACCCGAAATGTTACTGCTGGAACCAAAGCCTACCTCCGCTTTTACTGCGCAGTTTCTGTACGGCAACCTTTTTGAAAGATACAACAGCGCTAATCTGTCGGATTTGAAGTCAACCGCCATCCCATGTGTCCAAATTCAACACCGAAGCCTTATACAGAAAATAAATGGGTCACTTGCAAGTCCAACCAATCCCCCTCCTTCACCCGGTCCCAGCAAGATGGGTACGACTTCATTGGTGGCAGACGGATTTGCATTATGACTGAATGTTGGATACGAGTCGACTCAGTTCTGAATGAGTACCTAAGCCATATCAGGGTAATAATTTCGGATGAGCGTAATACTGATCACATTAACTTCTAAAATGTATTGCCATGCCTTCGGTCTTATTCACTAGCCTCAGCAGATAATCACCTTTTCAGGATTTGTTGTTTTCTAGGAGGTAAAGTTCGATTGCGACAGATCGAGGCAATCCAACATAACATCGTTGCCAATGTCGCCCTTTTCAGCGCAAAGTCTATGTATAGGTCCCCATCTTGTGCAGATATTTCAGTAGCCGACAACTACCTATCAGCGTCCTCATTTTAAGTTCACTAAGTTCCAAGTTTTCAGCTGTTTTTATCTGTCACCATTTGATGACTATGTTATCTCTTTTTCCCTTTCTAGTGTTTCATAGTTCTATTGGCATGCCACCTGAAAAATTTTGACCTGCAAGGGTTCACTGCATATATCTCAACCGCAGTGCGAACAAGTGGGATCAGTGCAAATACAGAAATGGATCCAAATAAAATAACGAAACGAAGTAAGTCGTCCTATCCAAAGGGGTTTAATACCACCGCTCATAAGAGGATCGAAAATTGGAAAGGATAGATCTTAATGATCAAATTCTGACCTGGCGGTCTATGCCTAGTGAATGCTTGATATTCATAATAAGTGACGCGAACCGTGGCATTTTTCTTCCGTTTCTATGTCACAAAATAAAATCTCTGCTCGAGTTGCAATTAAGTTGCGTGTGCCTAGGACCGTGACAAAGCCTGGCAATCCAAGAGTCAATCAAACTAGCAGTATAGTTTTTCGTAAAACTAGAGCCAACTTCGACGCCACTAAATTCATCAATATCATCAACGGCGCAATAACAGGTATCCGGTCTAGGTCTGCTTTAGTAAAGAACTCCAGATACCCCGGTTTTGCGCCGAGGTCCACCAATTCGTCATTCCTAAAAGCTGTGTAACGTCCTGACCAATGCCATCGCTCCATCTCCGGCAGGGTCTGACTCGACTTCTTTTTCTACCATAGATATTGCTCTTATAGACTTTCTAGGCTGGATCATCCTAATCGATACGGATTAGGTGACCCGCCCACCGTAACCTATCGAGCCGGATTTTATCCACCACCAGAGGACCGTGGAATTGCGTTCATGTAGGGGGCAAACATTTTTCGGAGGATTTTTCTCTCGAACGCCAGGCGAAGAGTTCACAATTTTTTTTACTAAGAGCCCAGGTCTTCAAGGAATACATGAGGACTGGCAAGACAGTTGTCTTGTACAGTAAAAACTTCGACCATATGGTGAGACGTTTCGAGCGAAACGAAACGTTTTTGTAAACTGAAATAGGCTCCGTTGGCTTCCAACAACCGTGCGCGGATTTCATTGTCGTAGCTGTTATCGGTTGTGATTTTCGACCCTAGATAGGAAAAATTTTCAACAGGTTCAAAGTTGTAGTCGCCTATCTTTATTGTTTTCGTTTGACCAGTGCGATTCGATGTTGTTCTCTTAAAGGTTATTAACGCCGACGTTACCACCATATATTTTGTAGCCCAAGATCTTGCTCCATCAGCTCGATCTGGGTAAAACCAGTTTGCACGTCTCGGATCATTCTTTCTATGATGACGATATCGTCAGCATGGGGCAGTAGTTGGGTGGACTTAAAAAGGATCGTACCCCTCGCATTTATCTCAGCATCTCGGATCAGGGCCAGGTTAAAAAGAACGTATGTCGAATGGTCTCAAGAGTGATCCTGGTGCTTTTATCTGGCCTCGCACATTGGTCAGGGTCAGCCTAATCAGTCTTATCAATTTCGTCGGTATACCAAATTCTCTCATGGCCCTGTACAGTTTTACCCTGGCAATGCTGTCATAGGCGGCTTTAAAGTCGATGAATAGATGGTGCAACGCAGAGAGAAAATGTGATCTGTCTCTGATTTGCCTTGAGTGAAGCTTGTTTAGTATGGACCAATGATGTCCTGGGCGTATGGGGCTATTCGGCCTAGCAAGATAGTGGAGAATATCTTATAGATGGTACTCAGCAACGTGGTACATGTATAATTGCTGCACTGTGTGATATCCTCCTTTTTATATATGTGACAGATAATGCCCCGTTGCAATCGTCAGGCATTGATTCGCTGTCCCACACCTTGAGTATCAGTTGGTGGACTGCTTGGTGTCATTGGTCGCCTCAATATTTAACCAATTCGGCTATAACTCCGTCGGCTCCTGGCGACTTATGGTTTTTAATCAGGTAGATTGCACGGACTGTTTCTTCCATGCTTGGTGTTGGCAACATATGTCCGCCCTCTTTAGTTGGCAGCACCTCTAACTCGTTGATATTTTGGTTGTTGAGCAGTTCATCAAAATACTTAACCCATCGCTCCAATATGCCCATTTTGTCGGAAATCAGATTTTCCTCTTTGTCTCGGCAGGATGAGCGTCGAGGTGTATAAGGCTTCATCCTGCTGACTTGTTGGTAAAAATTCCGCGCCTGGTGCGGTTGCTCCCTGTACTTTTCGAGTTCACAGACCTGTTCTTTCTCCCAGGCTTCCTTTTCCCGTGTGTGAAGTCACTTCTCCGCACGACGGAGTTCGTGATAAGTCTCCGCTCGTCCCGGGTTTTTTGAGAATGCAAAATTACAGGGTATGCAGCATTCTTTCGTTTCATTGCTAGCTTAAGCGGTTCCCA
The DNA here is from genome assembly GCF_905115235.1 of Hermetia illucens. Lineage (NCBI taxonomy): Eukaryota > Metazoa > Arthropoda > Insecta > Diptera > Stratiomyidae > Hermetia > Hermetia illucens. The sequence continues at coordinate 77,835,502 of NC_051854.1, read as the reverse complement.
CTCTCTTGCGACTGGGGCCAAATATATTTGTGGCCGTATCAATGATAACGTTCTTCTGGTGGTTGTGAAGATCATTTGTTAATGCCTCGTCTGCAGGACATCTGTTGACTGCGCTTATTGCGGCATCCCTTCCCCCTTGTAGGTATTACGGAGGGTTGTGTTGTGTATGGCTTCAATACTCAGTCTGACCTGATTGTTTGAGGGGATTGTAGGTGGTGTTGTAATTCGAGCCCGGAGCACTATACCAAAGGGATAGTGATCCGAATCTATATTAGCTCCCTGTATGTGCTGGCAGTTCATCAAGGCTGAGAGGTGGCGGTGTTCAGTCAGCACGTGGCCAATTTAGTTGAAAATGGTGCCGTCTGGAGAGGCACGCGTATGTTTGTGGACCGCTTTCCGCGCAAACCAGATACTTCCAACAAACATTTCGTGTGATGCTGCTAACTGAATAATCCGCAGTCCGTTATCATTGATATCCCTATGTAAGCTACGGGAGTCGACATATTGCCTGAACACGGGCTCCATCCCTACTTGCCTGTTGAAATCTCCACGAATGATTTTGATGTCCGACTCTGCAGTCTCCTCTGTAGGGGCGTGGACGTTTATGGGGTTTATATTTCTAAACTTGCCTCGCAAACGCAGAGTTCATAGCCGTTCGCTTATATTTTCAAAGCCGATAACAGCAGATTTCATTTTTTGGCTGATTAAGAGACCTACGCCGAACACAAGGTTTACTGGATTACCACTATAATATATGGTGTATTGGCTCTTCTCCACGAAACGGGTCCCTGTTTAGCGCATATCTTGCAACGCTGTTACATGAGCCTTATATTGGGCAGAATAGCGGCCAGCTGCTGAGCAGCATTTAGTCGTTTTCGGCGGGTTTGTCGAGGCTCCTTCTGTGGCTTCGTAACATCGGTCCGTGAAGAGGGGTTGTAAGCCCTATCCAACCCTCAACCTGTAGGCCAACTGCTACAATTTGTCGCGTTTCTAGGCGCGGGAGGCTCGCCTTCTCCGTCTGCATTAAGAAATAACTCCCAGCGATCACTACGTGAAAGTGGATATAGGTTTGGGTTGTTGAGCTGTTGGTGCGTTTCCCGTGGTTTATGTTCCATCGTGGGTAGCAATCCACGTTTCGCTCTGGGACCTATACTACCCATTGACCACCTCAAATTTGTTTTTAGTAATGCAGGATGATAGCGTGGTGCCAGTAAATATCACGTGGTAGCTATCCTAGATGCAAACGCATTCAATTTAGTCAATTGGAGCTTAATTAGGATCAGTGATCACTAGACTGATATTTTTAGGTGCTGTCGTTAGCAGCAACTTGGAGCGAAGAAGGTTGTGGCATGACAGTGGTGGCTTTATTGTTGCTGATGATGAGACCGCAGTCAACGTTATTTGGTGAATGACAAGAGCTAAACGCGCCTTCGCTGGGTAAGCAGGTAGGTATCAGTGGTCGCTCCGAGGAGTCCAATTAGTGCCGTTGTGCGCGATTTGATGCCATAACCTAGGAGTGCAGTGGTAAGAGCAAGCGGGCAGAGTCCAGTCGGTTCAGATCTGCTGAGCGAGCCCGTAGTTTTCATGATGGAAAGCAGCTCTCCCATCCTCTTCTCCGCAGTTTCGGCAATGCGAATTGTAGAGTGTCCAGAGTCAGGTGGCATGGTACTTCGAAAACCGGTGCCCCTGCAGGCCGCCGTAATCTTGTATGCATTTGTACATGTCGGGCGCAAGAGCGCTCGTGATCGTATTTTGCGTTAAGCGAGCCAAACCCTCCTAATCTTGGCACAGATGTATAACCTTCACCATCTGAGGTCCGCTATTGTGAAGTAGTGTGAGTAGATTCCACCATTAACAGTCGCTAGCGGGGTGCCTACCGAAGAACTGTCTAGAGAAGAGCCCCGCCTGGCGAGTCCGTTAGCCGAATCAGTCCCCTATACCATATGTTGAGCGTGCCGCCCAAACTGCCAACGCATTTCTGCGCTGCCCCACCAACTTGGAGGATGTTGTGTACTTCCGTTTGGAATACACTGGGAAATCCTGAGAGACCACGCGACTCGGGTACACTGTGTGTAGAGAGAAAATTGTCGGTGAAGAATACCATGTCATAACCTCGCATCATGCTGCCGGTCTTCTATTCTGCACTGGTTGGAAATTCCACAGAAAAGTCTCTTTTGAAGTTCGGTTTGTGTGTGGCATAGTCCGTGGGTGATGTCCAGAGTTCCCGAGGTGCTGCATTTAATGCGGAGGTGTAGGAGTAAGAGCCTCTGACGGGCAGGACTACAAAACCCCGGTAGCACCAGCGCACGCGCTTTTTTGAATCTTATTAACCTTTGTTCTATTGTACTTTTTGCTCAAAGCCTGCCACCATACAATATACCCTCATGTTAAGATAAGACGTACCATACCTAGTGGACCTACCATCTGCCAGCGCCACACGTGACTTTTGACCACGTCGCACTTCGTGGTTCGTCGGCTAGCTTTTCCTGGTTACCTGTTTGCAGAGATTGTTTGGCATCCAAGCCCTTGCATACTCTGGCCCGCTTGTGCTGTTGTTCCAGCTTGCCCTGAGATCGAATGCATTTGAAAGCGGTGGGCTTTGCCTTTTTCTCGTTTGCCATTTATATTTGATATATTTTTCAACAATTGCCTGATGTTTAACGAGGTTCTTTTCTTCCCGCTCGTAGACAGAGTCGGCCTCTTTATTATTCTCAATCTTGCTCAGAATATGTGTGGCCTTCTGGTGTTAGATCTTGAATAAGACTACAGTAGATCCCCAGTTTTTAGCGTGTTTCTTTAGAAGTACTATGGCTGGTATTTGCTACACCCAGCAGCGGAATCCAAGTTTGCCGCCTCGCTTCCGAAGGTTCCTTGCGGTTGGTTACAGCATAGCGGTGCTACGATTGGTACCTCAACGGCTACTGTCTCCTGGCTGGATGCCAGCAGCTCGTCCTCCCGATGATGCGCTTGTCATCATTTCCTCTTCTTCTCCGTTTTATGTATTTTTTGTTGGGTTCATGTCTTGGTCCCACGAGTAGTTCAGCAAAAATACCTTCCTGGCTAGCCCGCCCCCAGGGTTAGGGTCTCATTTGAAAATGAAGGTATCCTAGCTATTCAGAGTTCGCATACTAAAGTTCAATTGCTAGTGATATTATGTAGTGAAGTCCACTACCCTGACCTGCGAATAAGTTGTCTTAGAGACACAAAGTGCAGAGCAGTGAAGGAGAAGTGTAAGTTTTCCGGTAAGTCGTGGATGTATCTGAAATGTGTTGTCAAAAATCGCAATACTTGTGTTTAGGCTAATACGCTATGCAACACATGAGGGATGTTAGCGACCATATATTTTGGAAAGTCCATCTGGGACGACGGTGGTTGAGGGGTTAGAGCGCTAGCCTTTCGGTCTCGTTGCTCTGAATGGATGTTTGTGTTCGTCTTGCTGCTGTGAGCTTATCACTTGCACAGCGTTATGTATAGTGATAATGAAACTAAAGTATAATCTCACTGTGTCGATGTTCTATACTCCACCAAAGAGTGAACAGCAGGTAAACAAATATACAATCAGCTCTTCAGGATTGCAACTTTAAACTGTCGAAAAGAAAAGATTGTCAAGTGAATGGGATCAGCGATGGTTTTTTTTTTGGGTAGGGTAGGTGAATGCATTTACGCACAGAGCGTTGGCCTCGCGCAACGGTATGTTGTCAAACTACCAACTAAGCACCTCCTCATCGTCAGAGAGCTAACCTGGAACCGTTTGTCAAATTACTTCGGGCAAGCCCCCGAACTGTCCCGTCTTGCGAAGCCTTCAAATTAGGGAATTCCTTTCACCAACAGGAGGGGAGAGAAGGAAGGGAATTATTAGTTCAAAGAGCCCCCTATCATCCGACTCTTCCACCGGTCGAGCTCTATCTGTTTTGCAACAAGAAGCACCTGAACGTAATGGGCAACACGGCTCCTGTCAGTGCTCCTCAGCATCTCCTCGACAATGTTGTCTGGAGAGAGATCCGCTGTGTTTAAATAGAGCTGCGGACGAATCCCATCTCACCTTCCAAAAGTGTGGATCCATCGCCCCAGAAGAGGGTAGTTGATTCTAAGGACTGCTTCCTAATATCAAAAAGTGTTTGCAGACAATGGATTACACACAGGATTACTATCATCTTGTGGGGTATTTCACAGGGATTATAGGATATCACAAGAAGCTCCACAGACAGGCTGCTTGTGTTACCGCAAAGACCAAAGGAGATTTGTGGACATAAACGAAAGCCTAAAGACGACTTTAGATGAAGTACAAGAATTAGAAAATGAACCGATAGCCTCATGTCAAGAGTGAACCGTTGAATGTTATGTTCGAAACTAGGTCTTGATCTTATGATTTCCATATTGTGGGAATTCGAGATCGAGGTCAACCTTAACAACCTCAGCCACTTTTGGCTTTGTTTAGAAATCTCAATCTAGACTATCTAAATAGTACATCCGTGACTAGCAGAAATGGGGGTCCTGCACTCAAGATTATACTTATGTTACCCATTCGTCCTGCATTACTACCCTCACTACTCCGAGGCTGTTTATTCGAAATAGCATGTTTCCAGAGCAGCAGGCATTCCAAAAAAAGTCTAAACTTCAATTTCATTAATTGGATAGTAACGCGGTATCTGTGGTTGATCGATTGAATTCAAAAACGATTACATCTAATTCTACATAATTACTGCAACAAAAATGTCAAAGGCCCAATTGATTTTGATTCTTATCAAAACCATCCTCGATCAAATTGAAATGACATTTTTTCTTTGAACCCGTCCAGCAATGAAGATCGTTCCTTAGTCGCCAGATAAAATCTAGACTCTCCGATATCACGAAATCTCACAAAAAGTGTTGTTGTACAAGGTAATAAATGACGGCGCTTGGATTCAATCAAAGCGCCATCAAAAAGTGATCGTTTCGGACGCCAAGTAAAATGATGACGATAACCTACAATTAAAAAAAATATCTTGAATCTCCAAATACTGGCACTGATACTGTCCGGCCTTTTATAAGAAAACGCCAGGACAGAGTCCATGATCGTTACGCTTGTGTGATCTGGGGGCAAGATCGACTGGGATCCACCTTGGATGCGGACTCATTACAAGAGCGCCAGGTCCTGGACACTTTGGCCATTATTATCTGAAATCGGATCGCGGCGTCTGTGTGGAGTATTAAAAATTCTTATGGCGACATCAGAAATATCTTTTAAATGGCTTTCTTATTGATGATAAAATCATGTCCCAATAGGAAATGGTGGCGTTTGATGGGTTTGACCGCCGAGCGAATGGCGCACAGCCTGTAAGGGGAGCGAGTGGCTAAGTAGAAACCATACTATTTATGGTGTAATAAGGTGTAGATATTAGGTTTGGATTCAACAGAATTCTAGTAGTACACGGTTCCGATGCAATCCTAAAATAATGTACCAAAAGGCTCCTCTGGTTTTATCACTAATAGGTCAATAATGCCTTGAACCGCTCTTCAGATTACTTAATCCCTATTACAGTATCTTCTAAGTATGCAAAAGAAACTCAGTACGTATTGGATTTTCTATTACTTCTTTTCCAAAAAGAAAGAAAGATCGATTGACGGCCCAAACCGTACGAATAAGGAAGGATCCCATCGAGTGACAAGTCGTCTTCGACGGCTTTACAAGCGTTTAATCAGTTTTGTCACTAAAATCCGTGGATAGGCCATAATTTCAAGTTGGTGGCTTGTATCGCTCGATACGATCATGTTCACCTGCACGTTATCTTGTTACTGCGTTGCGGTCGGCAATCGAGATGCTTGTTCCTCAAGTCGTCTGAGTGATCTTGAATAAGTACCCACAGCACAGCCGCCATCGTCGTGGTCGATAGGGTCCTCTTCAGACCAAGACAAGCCGTTGGCAGTCGTGTGCCATAGCAAGTTATTTACGACTTGTCGGGAGATTTAGCACATTTTAGGTGCCATGAGGGAAGATTCTTCAGATAATAGGGAAACGGACGACTTACAGCTGTGTTATGAATGGTAAAGTACTCTTGATGTTTTCAATCAAGGATTTCGAAAAAGGATGTACGTTAGATTCTTTGCGAATCTAAAAGATAAAGATCTTTGAAAATTTATTTCATAGTTATGTTGATTGTATCTTTGCAATATTATAAGAAAAATTACTTAACTGATAAGCGGTGTTTGGATAATATCTGATGCCCAAACTCGGACAAGGCAGTTATCTTAAGCTTTATCCTATTAATTTTCTCCTGGATAAGTGATTCAGGTGTGTAATTCTAACTGTAAGTGCCCATTCCAAATCTAGTCCTGCTAAGAATTGTGGTTTACGCAGGGTGAGCTTCGTGCGGGATTTCCAAACAAGATTTGTGATGTGTTGTAAGGCTGTGGAGTTGGACCTGAAGATTTCTCGGGTACTCTCCAGGTGGAGGTACTCGCGATATAGAAGCCAAACTAGACCCAACTCCCAACCGAAACTTAGCTATTTTGACTGGCACTCAGCTTGAGATTCAACGATTTTACCTGCTAAACTGGTAAGTCAATGCAGGGATGAACGGAACAATCTAGCGCTTTATCCCCCTGGTTTCAGGATACAGGAATATATAGCGAAACATGTGGCGCAACTACCTGGCTAGAGGGGTTGCAGCCTTGCTGCTCCCGCCAGGCGCAGTCCACGCCCTATTGACTGCAGTAAGGAGTGGAATCTACCTGGACTTCTGATGGCTTATTATCACCATCTTTGATAAATTGAGGAAAATTTGACGTTCCTACTGCACAATCAGGCACGAGAGCTTTAATACCAATCAATTACGAATACCTACGAAGTTACAGGGATCAGCATACAGTATTGTCCACTAAGGTAGCATGACATCGGACTGTTACGAAGTAACAATAATCAGGCAACAAACGTTAAGTCAACCGCCTTTTGGCGATCTCATAGAAATGTTTACCTGTAGGGTAAAGGAATCGACATATTTCGTAAACTCCACGGGTTAGCTATAGGATTAAAAATCCATCTACTTTCTTTTTACTTCTTTGATTCCTTATAACTGCCATGAAGTTGAGAATGCTTCGGTTTGCGAAACATCCACTTTCACCTGCTCATCTTAGCCGTGCTTCTTCAAGACCTTTCTCAGATATACCTCAAGGATTATCTTCGTATCATGACTATATAATCGGGAGTTGTATTGCAAGCAATCATGCAGTCACTGATACGCTCTGTTCTTTCTTTTCTACCATTCACTTCAGCAAGCGTTTCTTCTTACTTTCCCACTCACTACTTAACATGTTCCCAATAAGGATTGAGTCTGACTACCTTTGTTCGGGTAGGCAGGTAAAATGTGACACTAGGCCGCTTGACACATTGCCTCAGGCAAGACCTATTCAGTCTAGCAGTACAACCCCCCACAGGGCCTCAGCTACCTTGCCGCCTCCAATTCATCTCCCTCTTTTCCGTCTTAGCACTGCTTTGAGTGTAGCGCACTACTGTTCTCCACGTGTCCCGCTTTACAGCATACCACTTGACATCTTTCCGTCGACAGGTGATGGCAATGTTGCCCCCACCTTCTGCAGAAGAAAAAGGTGTGGAAAACATCATGTACCACATCGTTGCAGTAAATACAGTCAGCCGGCCGTGATCTTCCAAATATGTCCAGGTAACACTTGGAAAGCTTGTATCCGTCGAGCAGCTTGGGTAGGCAATGGTCAATCTAACAGTGTTTCCGATTGAAAGACTGCCACACGCCATTAGTGATATGCACGGACCATCAACCCCACAGCTGCTACCACGGTTTCCTTATTTTCATCAGTTTTTGGGGTACATAGACCTCAGTTCTGTAGCATGGTGATCAACCCGAATAACTTTTACCGCAATCATTACTGCTGTCTTGGGGATGGTATGATGGGCGAATGCAACTCAGAAAGTCCCTTGTCGTTGCACTTGCGCTAGGCGCTTGCAGAACATTTCCTTACTGAAGCAAGCCCATACTTCGGAACCGGAAGGAAGGATGAACTGAACCGCACTCATCAGCAAACGACGCCAACTTGATACAGGACCTCCAACATTGAACATCAACAGGCAAATCGCAAACTTGGGTCGCGCCGCTATAAAACCATATTGTTTTGGAAGGTATCTCTTGCACGTATTGCTTCAGACAGTCAGTGTCTCAAGTAGCTTCCTCGCTGTCCATCTTACTGAAAGACGAGTACGCTGACTGCACCTCAAGGTTGCCTTTGTCTTGCGGTCAAAGGGTAGTATAGGTCTCAGGGCGAAATGTGGATTGGTACCCACGATGGAGCATAAAACCTGGAAAATGTCTGCTGAACCAACACCAATAGCTCTACTACCAAACCTTATCTCCACCTGCACGTGGTGATCGCTGTTCCTTTTTTATGAAAAACTGCAGACGGAGAAGGATGAATGCGAGTTTGCCGCACCTAAAAACGAGACAAAATGTACCTACTGGTCCCCCAGGTTGAGGGTTGGGTAGGGCTAACAACCCTATACCGAAAACCAAAGTTAGCAAGCCACGGAAGGAGCCTCGAACAGGATAGAACGAACGGAACGAAAACGGATTAACGATTTGCGCATTTTTTATGGAACGTGCGCTCCCTGTACAGACCGAATGCTGCTGAGCAGCTAACCGACATCTCGTCCCAATATAAGGCTGATGTAACAGCGTTGCAAGAGATGCGATGGATAGGCACCGGTTTCCTGGAGAAGAGCCGTTACACCAAATAGTGTAGTAGTCATCCAGTAAAGCATATGCTCGCACTAGGTTGCTTAGTCAGCCAAAAAATGAAATCTACTGTTATCGGCTTTCAAAATATAAGCGGAAGGCTATGCATTCTATGATTGCGAAGAAAATTTAGAAATATAAACCTCATAAACGTTCACGCCCTACAAAGGCAACTGCAAAGTCGGTGAAGGATACTTTCTACTAGGCAATAGAGCGTACCCTCGAAGCCTGTCTCAAGTATGATATCAAAGTCATACTTGGGAACATCATTGGTCCATACCATAGAGGCTTCACTCCAGGCAAATCAGCAGCAGATCAGATTTTCTTCCTGCGGCAATCGATAGAAAAACTGTTGGAATATGAACATCAGTTGCACCATCTTTTCATCGATTTTAAAGCCGCCTATAATAGCATAGCCAGGGAAAAACTGTACATGGCCATGGGAGAATTTGGTATTCCGACGAAATTGATAAGACTGACTAGGCTGAGCAATGTGCGAGGCCAGATAAAAGCAGCAGGATCACCCTCGAGAAAATTCGACATCAACGACGGTCTACAACATGGGGATGCCCTATTATGGGTCCTCTTTACCCTGGCCCTGGAGCAAAAAGCTCCGTGATGCTGAGGTAAATGCAAGGGGTACGATCCTCTTTAAGTCCACCCAACTACTAGCCTATCCTGACAATATCGTCGTCATGAGAAGAACGACCCGAGTCGTAGAAATTGCCTTCATCCAGATCAAGGAGACCGCGATTGATGCGAGATCTTGGACGGCACATCAATGAAGGGAAGACAAAATATATTGTGGCAACGTCAGTACCGAAAACCACCCAACCAGCAACATCAAACCGCACTGGTGAAACGGGAAGAATAAAGATAGGAGACTACAACTTTGAGACCGTTGATAATTTCTCCTATCTAGGGTCGAAAATCACAACCGATAACAGCTACGACGATAAAATCCGTACATGGTTGTTGACAACCAACAGAGCCTATTTCAGCTTACAAAAACTGTTCCGCTCGAAACGTCTCACTATAGGGTCAAAGCTCTTACTGTATAGGATAATGATCTTGCCAGTCCTCATATATTTCTTGGAGACTTGGGTTCTTAGCAAGAGAAATTACGAACTCTTGGGCATGTTGAAGAGAAGAATCCTCCGAAGAATTTCTGACCCCCTACATGAGGATGGGCGATTCGGTAGCCTACATAACCACGAAATCTATGAGCGATACCATGACCGTCAGGTTGTGGATAAAATCCGGCTTAATAGGTTACGTTGGGCGGTTCACTTAATCCGTATGGATGAGGATGATCCAGGCCGGAAAGGGCAATATCTATGGTAGAAAAAGAAGACGAGGCAAACCCTGCCTAAGATGGAGCGATGGTGTTGTGTAGGACAGCTTTTAGGTGTATCGAATTAGTTGACCTCTTTGTAAAACCAGGACTAGACCGGATACGGATGATGATGATAACAGAGGATGAAAATGTAGGAACTAAAAAACTCCCGGGCTGGACGGAATACCGAACGTGGCTATGAAGGCGGCGGCGAAAGTAGGACCGGAGTGGTTCATTTCCACTTTTAGTATTTGTTTGGAAGAGGATACCATCCCGACTCAGTGGAAAAGGCAAATGCCGGTGCTGCTACCAAAGAGAATTAAATTATCTGGAGAGCCATCGTTCTATCGCCTCATTTATTTGCTGGGTGGTGTAGGGAAGTTGCTGGAGCGTATTATATGCAACAGGCTGCTCCCAATTGTAGAGGAAGCAGCAGGCATGTCTACACAACATGCTATCGACCCAGTAGTTAGTCTGGCAAAGAAAGCAATTGCAGGTATAACCCTCGACGTGAGGTTTGCTTTCAACTCAGCGCAATAGCAGCATATAATAAGATTCTCAAGCCAGCTGAATGTGTCTCAGGAATCAGTGCTGCGCCCACTGCTCTGGAAAGTGATGTATGACCATGTGTTGCACATCAAACTCCCGCGACAAACTGCCCTTATCGGCTATGCAGACGCCATCGCAATTGTTATAGTAGACAAACACTTGGAGGATATTATCTGGGCATGTGAGACATCGGTTAGGCTAACCAAGGGTTGGTTGATATAACTGGATTGGAATTGTGGAACACAAAACTGAAGCTACGCTAGTCAGCAGTCGTAAACTGAAAGAAATTCTACGGTTTCATATAGGACAGCATTATGCTGGATCTTCGATTGACCTTTAAGGAATACTTCAGCTACGCGAGCGGGAAAGCGACGAAAGTTGTACCTGCGTTAAGCGGCACTATGCCCAATATTGGAGGACTCAAACCATCGACGAGGCTGTTGCTAGCCAAAGTGCAGCACCAGTTTGGATGAAAGCCCTTAATGCTCACACGTATAGGAGAAAATTGTCTTCAGTATCTCGTCTGAGGGCGTTAAGAGTCGCTAGAGCATTCCAAACAACGTCAGACGAAGGAACTTTCGTAGTCGCGGGAATGGTGGCCACTGATATTTTGGCTGGAGATCGGAACGCTATACAATTGGTAAGCACGGAGTGACCTTAATGCTGAAAATCGACAACGAGAAGGGAGAACGCATACAATCAGGGTGTGGCAAGTACGTTGGGATAATTCTCATAAGGGGAAGGGATGCACGGGCTGATTCCAAATATCCAACTTAAGATTATGCCCAGCCATGAAGACGTCCACTATCACTTAACCTAGTTTCTAACTGGGCATGGTGGATAGAGTAGGTATTTACATCATTTTGGACATGACGATTCTCCCTTTTGTCCTGAGTGTATAAACGAATACGAGAACCCGGAGCACATATCTTCGTACGTTCGAGATTTGCATATGAAAAGGAACAGCTTCAACTTCTCTTGACAAGACCCTTATAAGTGGAGACGATCATTCCACAAATGCTCGAATCCCTAGAAGCGTGGAATGCAGTTAGTGGCACCATAAGCTTCGAAGGTTACACCGCTTACGAAAAAGCGGCAGGGAGGGAACAATTCTCACCATAAGAGTAAGGCGCTAACGCTTAAATCTGTCCAACGATGTAATGTCTTTAGGGGAACTAAAAGGGCTAGAAATTGGTGGTTTAGCAAATTACGAAACTTTCTTGCTACGGCTTGGGATGGGGAGGAACTTCACGGCAACTACATTTGGCAATGGAGAACGGTTAATGATTGGTTTCAGGAATGTGCGATAAGGGTATCGGGACCTCTGGAGAATACTTCTCTTACTCTTCTGGTACTGTGCTTTTGTGCTCTGGTAGACATGAATTCCGTGTCGAACTGTTGCTGACGACTATCACTCACTTCAGAATCAGGTCCTGTTTAAGGAAGGAGGAATCTTTCGACAGTGTATTGTATTTGGAGTGCTCCATGCAGAATTCGTGGTGAAAGTTAGAGGTTCAGCGTCAATTAACTTTGATTTTCACTTGCCATCTCCAAACTGTTAGCTAGCACAATCGACTGCCATGACCTCTTAATAGCCCTAAGACTAGTACTCATATTAAAGAATTAATTCACCATCGATCTGGCCATTTCCTTACGTTGCTTTCTGTGAAGGACCCAATAAACTTTTTGCAAGTAAAGGGTGTGCTGTGGCGGGGCTAATTATTTCACCACTTACTTTCTCTTAAATACAATTCAGTTAGTTGCTTGAATTTAGGGAACTTCAAGCTTCCTAAATAGTACCTCTGCGTCAAGGGAGTTTAACACAACATTGGTTCCAGAAAGATATTTAATAAGGCACTTCCAACTCTAGTACCAACTCCTTGCATGTGGGATGAAGTCTATTTTCCTACTTTTCAATATAAAGAAATGGAATTAGTTCATATAAAAACCCAATAAGCCCAGAAAGGATTACTAAATCCACACAAGCCTATGTATGTCGGTATGTTATTTTGACGTCCTCAATCTTTGTGTCGCCAGACTGTCGCCCACTTTATTATCATCTTCCTCTAAGCCATCTCCAGGCGCATTCATCGCCTCCCCATTGAATCATGTATCCCCGCACATTCACATCCACACAAAATTCAATTAACGATACCACACAAATTTCATTTTTCGGAAAATAAATCCCATCAATAATTTGTTCCAATAAATAATTTCTTTATTGCATTTCTTCTCGTTTTGTGGATTTTTTTGCGGTCTGCATTATGTCTTCTATACAGTCTGGTTGTGTTGAACCATCGTATGTCCATCGAGTGTCCGCTGACATTTGAGGGATGGCACAATTGCACGCAAGCATATCCCTCCTTTCCACCTCTACAAATGAAGTTAGGAAGATGCGCTCAAGGATGAAGGAGAACGTCAGGATCTTTGTGTATTTATGTATAAAAAATTACCGGACTAAAAAAAATGCTGGGAAAAGTGGTAGAACACAAGCAGCAGAGAAAAGAGATGAACTTAGAATTCGTAGGGGAATACTCCCAGTTTATCGGATGATGTCAGTTCGCATTTTTCCAGGTTCCTCAATATGTTGTTGAAGGCCCGTCTTAAAGCTTTGGGAGATAATACTATTTCAGATGTAAAACTCGACGATTTGAAATCAGAGAAGAAGTTAAATATTTTTCTTGGAAATTTGGGCTTGGGGGAGGGAGTGTGGGTTTCATCCGTTCAAACGAAATGAATGAATTGTCATTGTTGCCTATTTTATCGATGAGTGTATCACCGTTTTTCTGAAGAGAATTGAAGATATCTCCTATTCCACACTTTTTCCAAAGTATTGTAATATGTTAAAGGGGTTAGATGATGGTCAAAAGGCCATTAGAGTTTGTCGAATCATTACAAATGCCGCCCAACGTTGAGCCCGTCATTCATTACGATATCGTTTGGTTCCAAATAAATGAAACTTTTGGAAAAGGCATCCTCCATTTGGATGGTCCGATGATACCAAACAAGGGTGGGACTAACAAAGGCAATGGCTCCTGAATATCAGAAGCAGGGAACATCAACTGCGGATGCGATTCGCCGTGAATCTTCCGTCTCGATCACGACACTCGAGTCTCGAATTTTATGGCTCCACGCGTTTTCGAGCCAGTATTTTCATCAATTTTTGGTCTAACTATACGCGAAATCCCATTTAGTCTTTCAAGGTCCAGAGCGGTCCCACGTATCTGCAAATAACACGTGAAATTTTGGTTAATGCCACTTGAAGCGCTCATTGTGAGAAGCATGTTCCCAGTTTTTAAAGACAGCCTTAGCCAATGCTACTGATACTCAAATTGCTGGTTCCGGTCCAGGGATGATGGAGATTGAATCCTTTCCCTCTACGCTACAGTGACCAGGTATCCAGAGTAGTTCCACCGTTTTGAATCTAGAGATAGAATTCAAATGGTTTCTGTATTTCTGAACGATTTTCGAGGTGATCAATGGACTATTCAACGCCCTCAATGTAGGCTGGCAGTGACTGCAGCTTGTGATGTGCCTGCCCTTCAACCGCTCGTCAATTACCCAGTCTGCCGACTTTAGCATTGCATACACTTCGCCTTGAAAAACTGTTGAATATTGTCCTTAAGGAAAAGCCCACTTCTTGTTTTTATTCGAGAGGTAGATACCGACTGCTGAGCCCTATTCCGTTTTTGAGCTATCGGTGTAGAAGACTTCCGTATATCCCGCACGCATTCCTCTGAGACTTCCCAGTTATCTCTAGGTATGTGTAATTTCATATCTTCTACCAAACAGATCCCTATACACCCGAGAATTAGAAGGCATTGTAAGAACTGGATTCAGTACTCCTAATAACTCTTCCAATGCTCTGTGCCCTCCACATCCCCGCGGTTCAGAAGTTGCCTGGTGGATGCCTTGAGTTTTTGCGGCGCCCAGTTCCACGAAGGAACCGGTTTGGCCTCGGAAAATAGGACAAGTCTCTTCATAACACTCTAAAAGTGTGCAATTTAAGATTTCCAATTCATCTTCAACCGCCAAAGAAATCCGTAGTCGCCTAGGGAGCTACATTTTATTGCCAAGAAGTTCATTGAACTTTGTCCAATCCGTTTTCCTCGGATCCGTCCGTCAGTTTCAATGATGATCTGTTATCTGACAGTGAGACTTCGACTAGCACCCGCCACTGAGTAATTAACTCTAACACTTTTGAAGTGAAGATTGTTAGGTCAATTACTTCACTTCTTCTCGGACCCACGAACGTAGTGGCGCACCTTTCGTTTGCGATTGTGAGGCCAGTTAAAGTGATGAAATCAAATAGTTTCTCTCCTCCTTGCTACTGTCCCAACAAATTCGCATAACAAGCTTCGCATTCGCATCGCAAC
This sequence comes from Hermetia illucens, assembly GCF_905115235.1. NCBI lineage: Eukaryota > Metazoa > Arthropoda > Insecta > Diptera > Stratiomyidae > Hermetia > Hermetia illucens. The sequence goes on along the minus strand of NC_051854.1, from coordinate 77,820,500 downwards.
CTATTAAGAGTTCGACACCACTTTATATTGTAAAAGCTACCAGATCCCCCCAATTCTTGCGTCGTGCAGGATACAAAGAATCATAGGGTAGATAAGCGGAGATAACTATGTTGTTTTTCTTCTCGCTACTGTTATGGTATTGCACGAAGGTCGTAACTAAGTCCTGCGAATAGAACTATTTCAGCATGGTTGCCTCTAACCATCTTGACATCAAGACACAAGCTCTCGGTCTTATGCATCTTTTATCGAAGAAGATCCTAGCCCCCTTTACTGACCCAATGCCACAATTCTATTAAATCAAACCCCTAGTCTACAATCACTTAACCTAGTTTCTAGCTGGCCATAGTGGATAGCTTTTGCACCAGAAAAATGTAAGGCAATCCAGCAGTTTTGTCAGTCTCGCTGCCAGCAGGCTTTGGCATGCTTCAAGTTAATTTGCCCAATACTTATGTTTTTCGACATAAACCTAGTCTAAGGTGTAATGTGTTCCGTAAATGATGTAAATGAAGTTACTAACAGGTAGGATTACCTCTGTAGTCCAGTGCGAACCCATACCAGGGCTCCGCCACTATATGCACTATCCTCCGCGAGTAACTTCCTTGGGGGAATTTGCAATCTGCTCTATCTTGTGTGAGTCGAAGACCATCATGGTTCTTCGCTCTAAGAGTGGAGATGATGCTCTACAATTTCCTGACATGATTGAATTTCAATTTATCTAGGAAAAAGTGGAGCACCATACGATGACTTACCCTGAGCACATTCAGGCTCCTTTGGTTCAGTTCGGACACCAAGATAAAATCCCCTCGTTTGCAGATCTGTCGTTTCTAGCATTCATGTAGCGCCCTCCAGTGGCGAAGTCCATTCCGGTGGTGTGTTCACTCAACATGCGGATTATAACTCATGCTTTCTTTCGAGGCCCCAGTAACCAACACCGGACGTGTTCTGTCTGCGCAGCGCAGTGTTCACAATAGTGAACTTATGCCGAGCGCCAGAATTCAAAGCCAGGATTACCTGCTGGAGTCATTTTAAGGCAGCCTTATCAATGCACTCTAAATGGAGAAGTCCATCGCGAGAACCTTAATTGTTAAATCTTGGCTTCGTTCCAGGCCCCACAGGCACAGACATTTTGCCGTCCTTGAAGGAAACTCCCACAGCAGCGGACAAAAATTAGATTCCAGCTTGTGCATACATCCTCTTCCTTCCCGTCTTAGTGTCCGTATTTCTATGGAAGGGACCAGCTTCATTGAGATCTCTCTCGCTGATTTGCTCATTTCCCGATACGCCGGTTCTAATCCCTGTAGGCCCCGGCGTGGTTCACAATAAAGCATTGGCCACCACAGATGTGTTGATCATACGCTTCTTTCGTGCATTACCGCTTACAGAAGAGGCTGGTGCATCCAGTGTGGACGTCACCGGGGTTACCAGTTTATCCTCACCTTTCGCCGAAAATCCCACTTCCTTCAGTCTGATTTCTCTGGACATTATCACACATAGTGGTGCAGCCGCGTCCATGTCCTCATTCCCAAGTCGTTTCATCTTCCTGGACAGTGTCTTCTTCTGCCGCCAGCTTGGGGCCTTCCAAAGTTTACGGTGTTCAGGCCGCTTGGGTCCATCTCCACATACCGGCATTAAACCAGTAGCGCCCACGTTATCAGCTTCCCCCTTTTTTCCGCTCGTCCCGGTAAGGATCAAGGAGAAGATTCTGACAGGCAGGATTTAGCCCTCCTTAGTGGTTGAAGTTTCTTTTTGAAGAGTCTTCCTCTTCAGTTTGCGGAGAGATTTGGGCTGTAGTACCGTGAACGGGCTGGCGTAGTTGGATTTCACACTTTCCTTCCTCCCCCTTTTACTAATACGGTTCGTATTCCGTATTCATATGTATGAGAAATTGTTTGAAGAAGTCAAGCCTATCCAAGCCCGGAGGTTTCCCTCCTTCGGGAAGAAATATAAATATTCTTCGCATCAACGCCAATATCGCTGGCACAAAAGGCGATTGTAGGGGACAGCAAACTGGAACAGCGTTTCCTTTACTAGGAGAGTAGTCGCGGTCCAAATCTCACTGGTAGCAGAGAGATTAGTTATCTGGGCTGGACGTCAGTTATGTGAATGAGTACCTAAGTTAAATCAGGGTAATAATCTCAGGTGATCGCAATGCTGACCGTATTGCCGCCTACAGCGTGCGGTAATATACTGTCACGGCCTTGAGTGAAGTTCTCTAACACACTTCAAAGCCTTGATCCCCAACAATTAATTACTATTAAAGCACTGGGAGAAGAAAAGATTCAACTTTTAAGTGGCAAAATCCGAAGGGGCTCTGGAAGTGCAAAAACTATAGTTGGCTGATCCCCTGGGGCTTCTGAAAAGGAGATATTCTTGGCGGCTCTAGAAGGAGCTTATAACTCAAGGGAACGGCGAAGGATAAGGCGAATCAACCGGCGCGATCTTTCCATCACAGAATTGCACCGAAAAACTGTAGGAAACAAAAAATCTCAACGTTGAGATTATTTTGATTATGAGCGGGGAATTATTGCCCAAGGCCAAAGTTACTCGGTTACGTGCCTGCACTCCTGTCCTAGTAATTACAATTATTGTCGCAACAAGTAAAAAGTAAACCTCGACCAACGACTTCACTTGGCAATTTTGGCAATGGTTACTTGGTTCGGTTAATCGGAAATTACCTCTCGGAGAGGCTTCTCTGGGGGCGTAGCAGGTGCTTCGCGTTCGTATGCCCGAGGATGAAATGTTGAGTGGTTTTACAGAGGGCGTGGACCCTTTTGGAAGTGAAGCTATTCATGCCACCAAATCTTGGTTAAGAGTAGTTTAACGGGACCTGATGGACAACAAACCGAAAGTGGTCTTTGTAAGCAGTCGCTGAAAAAAACAATACTATCAAAATTCGGGTTGGCAATCATGAAGTCGTTACAAAAGATCGATCATTAGATACCAGGGGGTGATGATTGATGCTTACTTGTGTTTCAAGGGGCGCGAGACAAGGCAACAAGGGCTAGTTCATCTTCAGCAGGAATGGTGTCTTATATCCGAGAAGCAGAATATAATCACAGGCTTCTTGTCGGAATATTGTTGAAATAAATTATTTTACATGTGACTCTTGTCTGGGCGGGAGCATTTTTGAAAATACTGTGAATCGGAAGAGGGTCGGGTCCGCATATTATTCAGTGCCGGTGAAGATGTGCAATGCATATAGCGGGGCGATCCCTTCGGATCTTCTAATTAATGAAGAAGTCCAAGATGATTGCTGACTTTTGAAAATCCACTAGGAACGATATGTACAGGAGACGGTAGCAATAGTAAGGTAGTTCCCAAAAAAACCCACAGGATCCATATACTAGTCGCTTGTACTGTGAGATGGGTTGAGCAGAAACACGACGAATTAAATTACCACCTGACAGAATTACAGAGCACGGTGAGTGTAGGAAGTATTTTCATCGCTTCGGATTAGACGAGTTCCCCGACCGTGCCGAATGCACCGCTACACCCAAAGTCACGAGGGTCCATAATCTCCTGGGGGAGGTACTAAGGTCAGAAACAAAATGGGAGCGTGTTAAACGCAAAATAGCAGATATCGAAGGTCTAAGTTCATATAGGCGCATAACCATGATTTTTTCAGATTTTTTGTTTGGAGTTGATTTGGGTGTTGTGAACCAGATCTGTTACAGAGCAGAATATTGAAAGTTAAGATCTGCTCATGTACGACGTTTTGACATCAAAATACCTTCTATACCGATAATTGATCAAATAACGCTAATAGTAGTTTGTTACTATATTCTTGGAAAGTTTAGGGTTAACCCCACCTAAGTGGACCCCAAAAATCATTTGCAGCAATATAGGCTATAATATATAGCATGATACTATGAAGTTTGGTGCAAATCGAATCATTATTGACAAAACAACCAAATATTCTCTCACAACAAACGCTCCCAAACTTGCCAGTTCCATGAGAACTTAGCAACTAATAAAAATGTGACATAATAAAGCATTGGGTCTGCAGAACATACCCATTCATCATCATCAACGACGCAACAACCGGTATCCGATCTAGGCATGCCTTAATAAGGAACTCCAGACATCCCGGTTTTGCGCCGAGGTCAACCAATTCGATATCGCTAAAAGCTGTCTGGCATCCTGACCTCCACCATCGCTCCATCTCAGACAGGGTCTTCCTCGTCTTCTTTTTCTTTTTCTACCATAGATATTGCCTTTATAGATTTTCCGGCCTGGATCATCCTCATCCATATGGATTAAGTGACCCGCCGACTGTAACCTGTTGAGCCGGATTTTATCAACAACCTGACAGTGGTATCGCTCATAGATTTCGTTGCTATACAGGCTACCGAATCGTTCATCCTCATGTAGGGGACCCAAAATTTTTAAGAGGATTCTTTTCTCGAACGCGGCCAAGAGTTCTTCTTACTAAGAACCTAAGTCTCCGAGGAATACATGAGAACTGGCAAGATTATTGTCTTGTACAGTAAGAGATTTGACCCTATGGTGAGACGTTTCGAGTGGAAAAGTTTCTGTAACCAATAGGCTCTGTTGGCTGCCAAGAACCGTGCGCGGATTTCATCATCATAGCTGTTATCGGTTGTGATTTTCGACCATAGATAGGAGAAATTATCAACGACCTCAAAGTTGTAGTCTCCTATCTTTATTTTTCCCGTTTGACCAGTGCGGTTTTCGGTGCTGACGTTGCCACCATATATTTTGCCTTGCCTTCATTAATGTGCAGCGCAAGGTCTCGCATCAATCGCGGCCTGATCGGTCTGGCTGAAGGCAGCTTGTATGTGTTGGGTCGTTCTTCCCATGATGTCGATATCGTCAGAATAGGCCAGTAGTTGGGGGAACTTAAAGAGGATCGTACCTCTCGCATTTATCACGGATCACTTTCTCCAGGGTCAGGTTCAAGAGGACGCATGATAGGCCATCCCCCTGTCGTAGACCCTTGTTGATATCGAATGGAGTGAGAGAGTGCTCCTCGTATCTGGCTTCGCGCATTGGTCAGGGCCAGCCTTGCCAGTCTTATTAATTTCTTCGGGGTACCGAATTCTCTCATGGCCGTGTACAGTTTTACCCTGGTCGCCGGCAATGATAATATAAGCGTCCTAACGTCAAGAAACCTTCCCCATTTCTCGACAGGACCGGGGCCTGTCCTGCCGCGTCGACTGAGGTGGACGCCTTAGCATTTCTCCTAGACTTGTGACTCAATCCGATCATCATGTTTGTAACGACATTGTATGCATTTTCTTGGTCGGGCTATCGCGGAACCTGTCAGCAAGAGAGATCAGGTAGGATTTAACATAGTGGAACAACTCCAACTATACTCTATTTATCTCTTTCCCTGATCTCAGCATTTTATCTTTGTTTTACTGAGGATAGTACAGAGTACGTTGCCTCAAACCCTCCTCCTGTAATGATATTGTCAAAAGCATTTATCGTTTTTAAAACCGAAAATTAACTATAAATTCCTGTGTATTGTATCTAAATCTTTCTTGATTCCTTATCTGTTTACTAACCAACCGAAAAAAGGCTCTTCTACCTTATTTTTAATTTTTATATGAAAAAAAAAACAAAGCGATATTATGATCTGCCCTGGTGAAGCCAAGACGATTTGACTGGTCCTGTGTAATGTTTGTTATTGATGAGATATTGCCTGGAGCGCCATTGGGGGGCTGTACCTTGATCGCACCACAAAATTATTAAAATGTGACAGCTGAACGATTATGAGTAATCATTTTGGTCCTCACATATTGATTTATGCGATACTTAAGGTGCACCTTTTGTCAATCTAGTGAGCAACATTGTTGGACTGAAGCGTTTTTAGGTCATGAGTTCTCAATCAAATGTCTTGAAGAAATGAACAAGGTTCAATTTGTGCATTCTCAGGGGATGCAAAATGAATGAAGGTTTTACGTATTTGTAATAACCCCCGCACTTTTGAAATTTCTATCTATTTGGGCGAAATATTTACCATAAAACAACACAATTTCGCCTGTACGGTTGGTTTATGGACGCATCCTTGTAGTCGGAATTGAATATCAAAAGCAGCCGACTCAGTATATCTTCCACCTATTGATGACAGAAATGAAACAGTTAGATGCATTCTGGTTTAGTATTCAGATGGATGGCAGCTGTAACGTTGGTCAAAATTCGGCCCTTTGTTCGCTTCAATGCTAAAGGACCTCAAAACATAGAACACCCACATTAGCTTTGGTTGAAGGAAGTCATTAATTATCACCAACGCATGAGTTCACATTGAGTTCATAGAAAACGCCTGACTAATTCAATGAGGAAAGATTGGAAAACGGGTCCTTAAAAATTAGAGAATTTCCATTATGCCAAGAAAAATAAAAGGACAATAGAGACTCGTGCGGTCAATGAGATGCAATACAAAGATTGTGAACTTTCCGACATGCTGTCAGTACCTCCTCTGGCGATTTTTTACTAAGAATCTTTAAAATCATGTTTGCTTTGGCTGTTTTAGATGTGACACCTCAATCCAATTTTATAGGGTATTAAACTGCAATTACACCCTTCAAAAGGAAAAAGGTCAAAAGGTGGCTGTGTGGAATATTACACCAATTTATCTATTCTATAATAGAAGATAATCTGGCTCAATTCTATTTTCAGTATTCACGATCAGATACATACATAACTTCATACCGTAACCAGTATTGACAGTTACACCATGAAAAGCCTTTATTATTAGCAAACATCAATTTATACAATCTCTAGATATCCCTCATATACTCGGTGGGCTCTATTTTTGGGGTATTGTAAGGGATAATTAGCGCAAGGACAAAACCATTACGATTCAGGAAAACTTAGAGCCGAAGGATATTAGATAATACAATGAATCTGGTGCTGGAAGGATTTTACGATCGTCAAGGAAATTTTATACAAAAGCTAGGAATTTGTCGTATTGAAGGCTTCACCTTTTTTATTACAAGGACAAGAATTAAATCTAGTTTTTAGGTATTTTTAAATGTTGACTTTAAATGACTTCTGAATAAAACGTTTGAGAGGTTTTCTCAAAAAAATATTACTGATGATGTGTACACTTTTTTATTAGGCTCAGACTAAATTCTTCGAGGTATTATTTATGACAATAATAAAATAGCAATGAAATGGATCTTCTAGGTATTTTGGGAAGAAACTTAGATGAAAAGCAAGTTGTTTCATAAATAGGTGAGCTTTGAGATATATTACTTTATTGTACTTCAATTAGGAAAGACTCCTAGTCCTACATATTTGCTTTAACCATACACCGACTGGTCACGGAGCTCGCGATCTTACTCAAGAGTCAATAAGGACATAATGTGACATTACAGGAGAAACCATCTAGAATGAAAATGAAAGTGTCCTGTTTTAGTGACATAAACAATCATCACCATCTCCCTTCGGACACCACCTTGGTAGGGGACCCTGTAATAGTCTACTACTACACAAAGGGTGTCCAAAATATGAATATGGAAACGAAGGATTTAAACTCTCCAAGTGGTAAGAAGTCACAGACTTCGAATCCACCCGCGAGCTTGAGCAGTCATTTCGCGGCCGAGGCGCGAATTTTGGAGGTCTCACCAAATTCATACCACTCTATAGACAAATTGGTGAAGGCATGCTTTCCAACTCAGTGGAAAGTTTGCATTTAGGACCTATGGCGGAGCTAGCCAGAAATTAAAGTACCGAAATTTTGAACTTAGGAGAAACTGGAAATTCGACTACGACTACCGCCGACCCGTCTGCGGTACTGCAGCTCAAATCAACCCGCAAACGGAATAGGAAGGCTCGGCAGAAGGGAACTTCGGCCACTAAAGAGGGGGAACTGCAGGCTGAATCCTGCCTGTCAGAACCTTCTCCTTCACCCTTACCGGGAGGAGCGGAAAGAAGAGAAGCTGCTAAAGTGGACGCTGGGTGGTTTAACACCGGTATGTGGAGATGGATCCAGGACACCGTGAACCTAGCAAGGCCCCAAGCCGGCGGCAGAAGAAGGCACTGTGAAGGAAAATAAAGCGGCTTGAGAATGAGAATACGGACTTGGCGGTACCACTAGGTGCGGTAATATTCAGATAATTAGGACGCAAGGAAGTGGAATCTTCAGCGAAAGGTGGAGATAAATTGATAACCTCAGTGAAATCCACACTAGACGCACCAGACTCATCTGTCCACGATAATGCGCGCAAGAAGCATAAGACTAACACATCTGTGGTTGCTAACACTTTATTGTGCTCAGTACTAGGGCTTACGTCCGCGCGTCCCACGAGGATTGGCAACGATGATCAAATCAGCGAAAGAGATCTCAATGAAGCCGGTCGCTCCCATAGGAATACGGACACGAAAGCAGAAACGAAGAGGTCAGTTCTGAATGCCTGTGGAAAAGAGTGCTGAAGCCTGGAACGAAGCCAAGATTTAACAATCAAGGTTTTCTCGATGGGCTGCTTTAAGGTGGCTTCAACAGGTAATCCCGACTTTAAGTTCTGGCGGTCAGCCTAAGTTCACTATTGTGAACACATCATCCGTATGCTAGGTGATCAGAATCCGGGCGTGCATGTTAAACACTGGAGGGTAAAATACATGAATGCGAGAAGGGACAAATCTAGAAACGTGGAGAGTTTCAACTTGGTATTCGAACTGAACCAAAAGAGTCTGAATGTGCTCAGGTGAAGTTTTCCAGTACCCCACTTTTTCTTAGATAAACTGAAATTCAATCGTGTCAGCAAACTGTAGAGCATCATCTCCATTTTGAGAGCGAAGAACAACGCAATATAGAGCAAAGGAGCTGAGGATAGTGCATACAGTGACGGAACTGAATTGATGCCAGTTCGAATGATCGAATCTATGCAAACCGGACACCGCAAACCAGTCAAGGTGCTAAGTGAAAAACAGACGAATGCTCCATGGTAACTGCGGTACCTCCAAGTGCGGCTTTTCTCAGAGAAATCAAGTACGAGAGAATCGAGTCTACGGCAGTCGGTTGTCAGCAGACCGGACAGCAGTCGCGGATCGCGGCAGTTTTCCATTACATATTAGACTAAGTTTATGTCGAAAAACATAACGATTGGTCAAATTAACCTGCAACATGCCAAAGCCTCCTCCTATCTGTTGGCAGCGAGGCTGACAAAGCTATAGGACTTCCCCTACACTTTTCTGGTGCAGGAGCCATGGGTTCGATTTAATAGAATCTGTAGCATTGGATCAGTAAAGGGGATAGGATCTTCTACGATGAAATATCCATAACACCGAGAGCTGGTGTCATGAATTCAAAATGGTTAGAGGCAACCATGCTGAGATAGTTATGTTCTCAGGAATTAGTTACGGCCATCATACAATATTAGATTAATGGCGAGAGGAAAAATATCATAGTTGCCTCCGCTTATTTACCTATGATTCTTTGTATCCTCCACCGACGCAAGAACTAAGGGATCTGGTAGCGTATGCAGAATCAAGTAGTGTCGAACTCTTGATAGGTTCCGATGTGAATGCTCAACATATTTTTCTGGGCAGAGGCAAGCGCAATCCAAGAGGAGAGAAACTATTTGTTTTTATCACTTAAGTTGGTCTCATGAGTGCAAACATAGGACGCGCTCTTACATTGGTGGGACCCAGAAGAAGCGAAGTAATTGACCTAAGAATCTACACTTCAAAAGTGTTAGAGTTGATAACACACTGGTGGGTGCAAGGTCAAGGTGCAGGTCTCACTGTCCAGACGCCGTTACCTAGAATTCAGTCTGAATATTGCGGGCGAACAGTCTGCAAAATAAAGACGGAGTCCTAGAAAAACGGATTGGATAAACTTCAATGAACTTCTTAGCAATAAAGTACGGCTCCCTAGGCACATAAGGACTTCATAAGTACAAGGCCATGGGTGTCCGCAAAATCGATTATACCTAATACCGTCTGCCTTTTGACCCACATGACCAATAAGGTCGCCTGCAATGATGATATAGTCGTTAGCAGGCACGTGACAACTCCTTTCATCGAGAAGATGCCTGAAGGCATCTTTCTGTCTGTCTGTGGGGCGTACGCAGTGAAGAAGTGAATAGTGCGACCAGCTGATATAACAGTTAGCTTCATCAGCCGATCATCAAATCGTTCGACTTCCTTAATGGCATCACGGAAACTCTCTGAGATCGCAATGTCAACACCATATTGAGTGTGTGGGCTACCAGAATAGAGAATCAGATATCAATGTGCACTTTTTCGAAGGGCTCTTGTGAGTTCTTCAGTCTTTCCAGTTAGGATACCAACATTTAGCATGCAGACTGGTATTTGTTTTGTTCGGACTAACTTGCTTACGTCCTAACGAACTTCATGCGTCAAAAGCCCTTTCCCATTTCTCGACAAAATCGGGGCTCGTCCGGCCGCGTCGACTGTAGTGGACGCCCTAGCATTTCTCTGAGACTTGTGACACAATCCGAATATCATGTTTCTAACGACATTGTATGCATTTTCTTGGTCGCGGGACCTGCCACCAAGAGAGATCAGGTAGGACTTAGCATAGTGGAATAACTCCAACTCTACTCTATTTATCTCTTTCCTTGATCTCATCATTTTATTTTTGTTTTACTGAGGATAGTACGTTGGCTCAAACCCTCCTCTTTTACGTGGGCTTGGAACCAGCATACTATGCTAGTAGCATGGCAAAGTTCGACTGTGTAACCTAAATATACTCGTATAACGACCAAATTTACGAGTGATATAACCACTGCCAGGTTGTGCATAAAATCAGACTCAATATGGTGCGGCGGGCGAGTTGCTTATCCCGTATGCGCAATATCTATGAGAGAGTAAGAAAACGTAGTGGACGCTGCCTGAGATTGAACGATGGGGAGACCAAGAAACCAGACAGTTTTTACGGATATCCAAGTAGTAGACGAAAGATGTTGGGGTTTTAAATATAGTCAGGTCCAGACCGGATACCGATTCTTGCTCTCTTGGTAATGATGAGGCATATCTTAAAAATAAAAGATTGAAATTTGTTTGTAGGTAGTTGACGGTAATTTGCTTCCTAACTATTAACCTAAATTGCCAATTCCTAGCTATTAAGCGGCCATTCTGTCCAGTAAGCTCATCGTGTGCAATAGCGACCCCAAATGCTTATTGTGTGAAATAAAAGAAGGACAGGATAACCGGCATATTGCCGGAAGTGGCAAATATCCGGAATTTAGGAAGGCGCTCACTGCAATGAGAAAATGAGGTTTATTCAAATAAACGTGAATAATTGCAGGGTCGGTCAGGATATACTTGGGCAGACCACGTACGAATCCGAGATAGAAATTGCCATCATAAGTGAACCGTACAGAAACCGTCACGGTGGCATGTGGGTCACAGATTCTACTGGTGGAGCGGCGATATGGGCTTGCGGTCGACAGGCCATACAATGTACTGCAAGTCAGGCAGCCAGTGGCTTTGTGTGGGCGAAAATAAGTGGTGTATATATATACAGCTGTTACGCCCCACCAAGTTTGACACTGTCCGAATTCGAGCAAATGCTTGACAATCTTGCTCTTAACGCAAGGGAACGAAGTCCAAAGGTGATTGATTATTATTATTATTCTGTTAAGGGAAAGTCGCACCGCGTCCTTGAAGAACTATTGTGCCCCTTTTACTGGTTATAGTGTACCTGTTGATCATAGTATCTCAAGCAGGCCTGTAACCGTTAGGAACTTTAGTATGTTCCCCACTTCCAGAAGTTTCAGCTTTTCATCTGGTATTAAGTGTTCTCCCAGATGTATCGACCTACTTTGCACAAGTGCCGGACACTGTCCCAGGACGTGCATAGAGGTTTCGTCCTCCTCCTCACAGGACCTGCAGGCAGTGTCCGTAGATATCCCTAGCTTCCCTAGGTGATAGTTCAGCCGACAATGACCAGTGAGAATTCCCACTATGATTCGGAGGTTCTTTTTGGTGAGGTTTAAGCAATCCTTTGTGCGCATGGGTTCGTATCCCCCAATAAGCACCCTGGACTGCTCCATCCCTGGTAGGCCCACCCAATATAGTTCCCTCAACCGTTTCTCTTCGTTTCTTAGATTCATAGCCATGAAACCGTTTCCGATTCCACAGAAGGGTTCTGGCCCGTGTAAAGGCATCCCTGCTCCCTTCTTGGCTAGTTCATCCGCTGCCTCGTTGCCTCCCAACCCAGCATGGCCTGGAACCCAAAGTATCCAGACCTTGTTGGACGAGCCGAGTGTATTCAGTCTCTCAAGGCATTCCCATACCAGTTTAGAGTTCACCTGGTTGGACCTAAGTGCCTTGATCGCTGCTTGGCTATCGGTGAGAATAGCTATGTTCTGCCCCCTGTAGTTTCTTTGCAGATTAAAGGAGGCACATTTGTCTATGGCGTAATTTTCCGCCTGGAGTATGCTAGTGTACCTGCCCATTGGCTCAAAGTACATTTTCCTTGGACCAATGACACCGGCACCCGCTCCCTCTGCTGTCAGGGATCCGTCAGTATACCAAGTAATCAGTTGCTGGTTTAAGCCGTATGTCGCAGCCACGCTCTCCCAGTTTGCCTTGTTACTCCAACGTGTTTCAAACTTCTTATCGCAGTGAAACCTCGTTGTCATGTTGTCCCTCGGTATCAGTAATTCGGGATACCGCCTAGAAAGGATATCAATCTTCCTTCGATTTAGGCAGCTCCCCGCCTCACTCATACTACCGGCCATCCTGAATATTGATCTCCTTGCCTGCATCTGTATGTGCAGATGGAGAGGGGTTAATCCCAGAAGGACCTCCAGGGATGCCGTTGGGCATATCCTCATTGCCCCACTGATACAGACGCAAGCCAGCCTTTGGAGCTTATGTAATTCCCTGGCTTGTGTGCTGAGTTGGGTTTTTTCTGCCCAGATTACCACTCCATAGGTAATCATTGGCCTTACTATTGCAGTATATATCCAAAGTAGTATCTTCGGGCTACAACCCCATTTTTTTCCTGCTATGGATCTGCAAGTCATCAGAGCTCTTGTGGCTTTTCGACAAGTGTTTCCGACATGTGTCTTCCAGAGTAATTTTTGGTCTAGCGTGATTCCCAAATATTTGACCTCTGCTTCTCGTTTCACCTCCATATCATGTAATGTTATGGCTTTCAGGTGATCCAGCTTACGCCTCCTAGTGAATGGTACTATGGTGGTTTTGGTTGGGTTGATCCGCAGTCCCACCTTCCTGCACCAGGCACTAGTAACCCTTAATCCAATTTGGATTCTATCACATAGGGTATCTTCATATTTGCCCCTACAGATTAGAACAATGTCGTCCGCGTAGCCCTGGACTTGTATTCCAGTATTAGTTAACACGTCCAGGAGTTCATCCACTACCATACTCCACATCAGCGGCGATAGTACTCCACCCTGTGGACAGCCTTGAGTGGTGTTCATGATAATAGAATTTGTACCTGTTTGTACCTCTATTTCTCTACTTTCTAGCATTTTGCCCGTCCAGAGTGCCAGGGTGTTTCCCACTCCTTTGCGGCTCAGGGCATCCCGTATCTCTGTGTGCGATGTGTTATCGAATGCTCCTTCGATATCCAAAAACGCGCACAGTGCAATTTCTTTTGTTTCTATGGCGTCCCGTAGTACCTCTGTCAGCTGATACAGAGCAGTTTCAGTTGACCTTCCTGCCCGGTAAGCGTGTTGACAGTGATGTAGGGGATTACGCTTTAGAACGTTAGTTCTAATATAGTTGTCTATGACCTTCTCCACCGTTTTGAGTACGAACGATGTTAGGCAGATAGGTCTGAAAGATTTAGGGTGAAAAGGATCCTTTTTACCCGCTTTCGGAATAAAGACCACTTTTGCCCGTCTCCATGCCCTTGGTATGTAACCCAGTGCTATCCTCCCCCTTACCACCCTCAGAAGAGACTCTAAGATAATTCCTAGGCCTCTCTGGATAAGTGCTGGGAAAATGCCATCTACTCCGGGAGATTTCATTGGTTGAAAAGTTCCCACTGCCCATCTTAGCCTAGCTTCTGAGCATACCTCTTTTGTTAGTTTCCAGTTCTCTTTCCTTCCCCTTTTATTCGTTGTTGGGGTGTCAGGCAGATTACTGTCGCCTGCCGCCGAGGGGTAGGACCCCGGGAAATGAGTTCTGAGAAGCAGGTGTACCCTGTCCTCCTCATTCTCGGTGAATGTCCCATCTTCCTTTTTCAAGCAGACAGAGGATATTCCCCCATCTTTGGCTACAGCCTTGTACAGCCTGGTTGCTTCTGTGATCTGTTCAATCTCTTCACAGAATTCCCAAAAGCTGTTCCGTTTCGCTTCCCTGATCGCGTTGCTATACGCAGTCAGTGCAGTTTTATACCTCCGCCAGTCCCCGGTTTGTTTTGCCCGGTTAAAGAGTTTTCGTACCTCCGTTCTCATTTTGGCTAAGTTCCTGTTCCACCATGGTAAATCCCTTGATGACTTGACTGTCTTGGCTGGACAGCTGGCCTCATATGCGTCAATGACGATTGTGCTGAGGTCTTCCACCACCGTTTCTAATTCCAATTCGCTCCTGATGTCACCTCCCCCTTGAAGGTGGGCAATGTTGTTGCTCAGGTGCGTTGTGTAGGATTCCCAATCCGTTCTCTTTGGATTCCTTATTATTCTTTTTATTTCGGAGTTACCCTCAATGTCGAATCTGATTATCCTGTGATCAGACATTGAGGGTTCATCCGACACCCTCCAATTGCTGACCATCCCGTTCATTAGGGTATTTCCTAGAGTTATATCTAGTACCTCTTGTCTGGTCCTGGTCACAAATGTTGGAGTGTTCCCTACGTTGTATATTTCTAACTTATTATTAAGAATAAATTCGAGAAGGTACTTACCTCTACGATTAGTGTGGCTGCTTCCCCACACTTCGTGGTGGGCGTTGGCATCGCAGCCGAGAAGAAGTGGTAACGCCCTCTCCTCGCAATACTCCGTCAGCTTTGCGACTTGTTCCGGTGGAGCCCGGCTCTCGTCTCCTGGGAAGTATCCCGATGCTACAACTACCTCTCGAGTGCTCCTCCCGGCTTCCAATGAGACTTGGATAGCCACAAGGTCCCCGGTTAAGAACTCTGAGAGACATATGTATTTTAAATTACGTTTGAGAATTATGCAAGCTCTTGGTTTTTCACAAGAGGAGTCCCAAATTACCTGCATGTCTCCTCCTTGCAGACCGCGAATCTCCCCCGGTACACCCAGGGCTCCTGAGCCAGCACTATTCCAATGTTCTCCTTGGAATTTGCCCTTGCAATCACTGCAGATGCAGCTCTCGCATGGTGGAGGTTTATCTGGGCTATCCTAGTGCTGGCCATTGGCTCCGTTATTGTTTGGAGCTCTTCTCCACTGTCGGAGTGTCACCCTCCTCCTCCGACATGGCGCTTTCCTGCGCGTCGCTGTCCACCCCGAGCCCTAGGAGTCCTAGGTCTAGGTCGTCCAGCTTCTGTTCTTCACTGGGCAGCAGGTCTATTTCCCTGGTTGATCCAGTTCTTTCCGCCTCTATGGCTTCCGCGACTTCTTCAGGGACCTCGGTAAGTTTTCCACCCGATGTCTCCTCCGAGGTCTCTTTCCTTGGTTTTTCCTTGTGCACATGCACGGGTATGTTGCCAACTCGGTAGTTGATATGACAACTCCGACGTTTAATTGCCTCTAGGGATAGGTCATCTACCCCGATCGTGAGGAGTTTATCCTTTCCCTCCACCTTGCTTCTGAAGACTCTCCATAGTCGAGTATGGAGATCTTCATTCTGAGCAATTAGGAGTCTCATAAGGTCTTCTGTTTCTATTGCCGCGGCCTTTGGCAGAAAAACTGTCACCATGTGGGCTCCTGGTATATCATCTCCAGCACATGTTGACAGTTCTACCCCTTCCCAGCCTGGCAATCTAGGAATTATGGTTCTAACCCATTCTGCGGTGCCTTCCGTCGCGCAGTCCACCAGTATAAGGCCTGGTCGAAAGCGTATCCCGGTGAACACCAGTTTCGACGTCCAACACTTGATCATCTGCTTGACGACAAGTTCCTCGATGATTTCCTGTTCCTCCCGAGTGAGTATTTGCTCGGGAAACCTTTTTGGCAGTATGGCCAGTCGAATGCCCTTGACCGCACTAGCATAGCTAATGCCGGGCTTCCTGGGTCCTGCCTTCACTCCTGACCTGCCCGGGTTTTCTCCTCCCGTGGGTTCAGGTCTGGGTTTTTTGGGAGCATTCCCTTCATGCGGGCTGATCTCTGCTGCTCCCCGCTTTCTCGGCTCCGGTAGAGATGGCTTAGGTCTGTCCTGAGCCTTCTTAAGGGCCTCTTCTGGTTTCAGGCCTTCCTTCAGATAGCGAAGGTACCATTTAACCCCGGCGCCACTGAGACCTGTCTCCTTCCTGACGTCTGTTATGTTATAAGGTGATTGATGGTGATTTCAATGCTTAAGCCCTAGAGTGGGGTAGCAGAGAATCAAATGCTAGGGGGCGCAGTTTATTAGAAGCTTTTGCGCAGATGGAAGAGAGTAGAAGAGGCGTCAGCACGTAAGCAAGAGTAGAAGACCGAACTGCTGGTGGAATGATGAACTGACCGGCTTTTGGTCAGGCTGCCACCAAGCCAGAAGAACGGTTCAGAGGGCGGTAGGTAGATTCGATCAGGGGCAAAAAGAGTATGCCTATAAGACAGCCCGCAAAACCCTCAAGCTCGCCATCCAGCGAAGCCAGGGGAAATGGTTTAAGGAGCTCTGCTCAGAAGCGGACGTAAACCCATGGGGGAGTGCTTATAGAATCGTGATGGGACGATTCAGAGACCCGTTTATCTCCGCAGATCACGTGTCCCACCCTCCTGCTGAAATTCATCCAGAGGTTATTCCCCCAGGAAGAGGAGAGCGCCAACACATTCCAACCACCTCTGAGTGTGACGGCAATTCCGCCAGTCACCAGAGACGAGCTGCTGGAGATCTGAGGTAGAATTGGAGACAATAAAGCTACGGGCCTGGACGGAGTACAGAATAACGCCCTTAAGCTTGCCGTGAAATCCAGGCCTGACATGTTTGCTGAGTTGTTCGAAGCGTGCATGTCCGAAGGAATATTTCCAGCGGCATTGAAGCGGCTGAAGTTGGCACTTCTGCCTTAGTCTGGTAAACCTCCAGGTGAACCATCCTCATACCGACTCATATGCCTTCTGGACACGGTGGGGAAAATGTTAGAGCGGGTAATCTATAATAGATTAATGCCGGTTGCTGAGAGCCAAGGCCTTCAGATCGGCAGTATGGGTTCCGTAAAGTCAGATCAACCATTGATACCATCAAATTGGTTACTGGCTTGGCCGAAGATGCAATTCACGGAAAGGGTAGTATCAGCAAATACTGCGTGGTAGTAACCCTGGATGTGAAAAATGCATTCAATTCGGCTAATTGTAATCTAATACGGAAATGCCTAGCAAAGGTTGGTATTCCTGCCTATCTCGCTGCTATCGTCGATAGTTATCTAACTGAAAGGAAGCTCTGGTATGACACTGATGACGGACCCCAGGAGTAAGTTATTTCCGCGGATGTCCCTAAGGGCTCCGTATTGGGCCCACTACTGTGGAACATCATGTACAACGATGTACTTAATCTTCCCCTTTCAGAGGAAGCCACAGTGGCGGATTACGCTGACGACATAGCGCTGGTTGTTGTCGCAAAGCATCTCGAAGATGCTAAGTTAAACTCAAGCTCTGGTCTGACACTTGCGGAGGAAAAAACAGAAGCGGTCCTCATCACTAAGTGCCGGAAGAGGAATTATGCCTGCATTAGAATTGGGAATCATATCATCTTTTCCAAGCCGACCATCAAATACTTGTGGGTGGTTATAGACAGGAAGCTCAGTTATAAGCAACACGTACAGTATGTTTGTGATAAATCATCCACTGCTAGTATGGCCCTGGCGAGGATGATATCGAACGTGGGAGGGCTACGACATACCTCTAGGTGCTTAAAGCCACGGTAGTGGCCACAATCATGCTCTATGCGAGCCCAGTTTGGAGGGAGGCGTTGCAGATGTCAGGTAACACTAACAAACTGAGTGCAGTCTACAGGAGGACAGCCCTGAGGGTATGCTCTGCCTTCAGGACTGTCTCAGATGATGCAGTATTCGTCATCTCTGGAATGATGCCAATTGACATCTTGGCAGATGAGATGGCGAATATATGCAATGCGAAGCCAATTTAATCTTTATTGCAGACGAAGAACGCTGAGAGGGAGAAATCTCTAAATAGATGGCAAGAGCGTTGGGAACGCTCAGAAAAGGGTCGGTGGATTCACAGGCTTATTCCTGCCATCAAGGAGTGGTTGGAGAGAAGACACGGTGAAATTAATTATAATCTCACCCAGTTTCTAACGGGACACAGGTTTAAATTGGAGACCTCACCCGACTGTCCAAATTGCGATGGAGTCCCAGAGGACCCAGAGCATGTATTCTTTCACTATCCAAAATTTATGGAAGAAAGGAGGAATCTAGAGGAGACTCTAGGAGAGGTGCTGGTACCAGAAAATCTGGTGCCGAAAATGAGAGCTCATCAAAAGAATTGAGATGCGGTCAACTCCATGATCGCATCTATCCAAACCAAACTGCGAAAAGCGGAGGAGAGGAGAAAAGCGCGGTCGCATGCGCTGCGTATAGAAGAAATGTGACTAAGCTGGAATGAGCTAACTCCGCCCCGTGATGTAAAACCTCATGGTGGTTCCGCGGGGTAGGGAGGGAGCCGGTGGTGGTTTTAGTGGGTAAAAATCCCATATGCTGGTGTGTCCATACCAGTGTCTTTTGAAGGTTTGCACTTCCTGAAAAAAAAAGTAAGCTGATCGTGCTTTGGAATCGAGTCGGTAGTTCAATAGAAGTGTCAATATGTATACCTTCAGCTTCGTATATTATATATAAAAGCAAACTGGCCAATTTCATTTCACGGGAAACATTCCTGCATAATTTTCAATAAAGTTGTTGTTATACCGCGCCTGAAACCGTGTAACATACTGCACACAATATAAGGATTAAGGGTGTATGAGAGATAGTTCTTCATATAGATAGAGAGCCTTCTTCTAAGCAAATTAATATTAAACATGATTTATTCTTGGATAAAGTGAGTTTAATAGATACATAAACAGCACAATATCATCAGATTCGTCTCAATCTCTTTGCACGAACATTCCATTGCCACCACTATTTCAACGTCACTTTTATTCCAATTTAAACTAAAATGTTCCTTTTCGTAGTGACATATTGTCCAAATGATTTACAATTTCTGAATAATTACTGCAAAATCCCATTAGAACAGCACGTTTGAAAATATCTGAACAATGCAACCACATTACAGAGGTTCCCGTAACGAATCACCCGCTTTTAAAACAAATCGTCAACTCCAAGGAAAAAATCCCACTTGCCCAGAGCAGACACTAAATTACTTTACAACGTTGCCTGGTTCATTATCCTGCGACCGATGCATTTATTCCTCTGACAGAGGAATTTGTCTTGAAATTCACAAGAAACATCATCAAATGTTTTGTGCACCCATGAAATTGACTTTTGAAGGCTACGGAAGGGCCTGTCAGTTCCTAAGTCGGGTTTTCGGGGCGGCCATAAATTAACATCGACAATGGAAAGTCAGCGACTTTCTCGCTAGGATTAGGTATGACTACGTTTATAATTTTTAGAGATTTCGAAGGACATGATCCCACTGAATAGGTGTTTACCTCTATTTTTTCCGACATTTGTTTTTTTATTGTGGGCTGAGTCTGGATATGAAAGGCAGCATCCCGAGGGTTGTAAAGTGATAACAAATCGTAAAATCATTGATTCTCCTGACATCGAATTTTGGAATACCTGAGTATTTGGGAGAGAGTGTAAACAGAAACCGTGGGTTGGATAAATATTTACCTTCCTAATAGGTTTATGCAAATTTAAGAATTAAGAATATTGGATTAAGGTGTTCAGTTTGGAGACAGCTTGATTGTTTTATAATGAAATTTTGTCTTTTAATGAAATGCAAGAAACACACGTAATTTTTTGGCTAGCACTCTTTACAAATTCTGAGGCGGAAAAAATTGTGTATAAAAATCGCATAAACAATAAAATACAAAATCTTTTGAGAAATACAAATAAGCAAAATAATCAAATTAATTAAAATTCATGAGCTGATTAACAACAATGAAAACTGAAGAAGTCAAACATCTTGACTACTTACCGTCAGAAGAATTCCCAACAGTGATCCAGCGGGATGCAAATAAAGATACAAGTTTTCAATATAATTAAACTGGAGCCAGTTTCATAGTTTAGCATACGAAGCAACTAAATAGTGACTAAATTTGATAAAGGATAATTTCATGAAATATATCAGACATGAACGTTAATGAATTTATACTATATTTCACTTGAATGATATCTCAGCATTCTACATAGATATTAGAGGACAAACTGAAAAGTTGCTGCCAAAACAGTCAAAGAACTTTACATTTTGTAGAAATTTTTCCCAGAGTGTTTTTCGTGCAGCGGTAAACAGATAAAGTCGGGAAACCGGAAGCTAGACGCTTCAGGTATGAAGGATTTTATGAATTTCTTATGTAAAGACATTTGTTCCATTAGTACATAGCATATATTACGTGAGAGCATCCACTTTCGGGTGATATTCGGATTCATAGTCTTGAATTTGCGGGGAAGCGACAACTTTGACCTATTATAACTTTGTTAGTAACATTGCGATTTCCACCAAACTTGGTAGGATCATGTTCTATATTATAGCCCACATTACTGCAATTTCGTTTTTGCAGCCAATTACTAAAAATTATAGTACTATACTATTATTAGCTTTATTTGAAAGGATATCGGTATGAAGGGTATTTCGGAGCCTAGACACCATATATTGGCTACCTATTGATTTTTTTCAGATTTTTCGTTTTTGTAGTTTCTGAGAATAGGTCCGTTAAGGAGATGATCACTTTCGATCCCCCCCCCCGTACTCCCCACCTTTTCAACAAATGTCAAAACTAAGACCGGCTTCGGAAAGTACAAATCAATACCTTTCACTTGATACCCCATATAACTATATTTGATGAAAAAAAAATTTACAATTTACCACCCGTTTTGCATGTACGGGGACCCCCCTTAAATTCGACCTAAAAGAATGTAACTCACTTTTTGCGTGCGCGTTCGCAGTTTCCAGACAGATAGACCCCAAAAGGCGGAGTCCAGAAGAACACCAGGATGGTCCGCCAAAGCGATGGATAAGCAGACATTCATGGAGGTGTGGCTAGACTTGCCTAGCAAAGCAGGCACCTCCACGGATAGAGCTCTCCATGTCACACAGAGCATATCTAAAGCATGTGACGCCTCGACACCTAGGAGATGCTTATTCTCCACTAGAAAACCCAATTATTGGTGGAATAGTGAACTTGGCAGCCTTCGATCGATTTGCCACAGAGCCAGACGAATGGCTCAGAGAGCAATAGGTAGGATCGATCAGGGGCAAAAGGAGCATGCCTATAGGGAAGCTCGCAAGAACCTCAAGCTCTCCATCCAGCGGAATAAGAGGGAATGTTTTAAGGAGCTCTGGTCTGAAGCGGACATAAATCCGTGGGGTAGCGCCTGTAAAATCGTGACACGACGATTCAGAGGCCGATCGTCTCCGCAGGTCACGTGCCCTATACTCTTATTGAAAATAATCCAGGGGTTATTTCCCCAACAAGAGGGGAGTACTGACACCTTCCAGCGCCCCCTGAATGTGACGACGATTCTACCAGTCACCAGGGACGAGCTGATCGAGATCTGCAGTCGAATAGGCGAGAGTGAAACCCCAGGTCTTGACGGCATACCGAATAAGGCCCTCAAACTTCCCGTCAAAAGTAGACCGGATATGTTCGCGGAGCTGTTCGAAACGTGCATGTCCGACATCTTTCCTGCACCATGGAAGCGGCAGAAGCTGGTGCTGCTGCCTAAGGCTGGCAAACCTCCAGGGGAACCGTCCTCCTATAGACTCATATGTCTTCTAGACACTATGGGGAAAATGTCATTTATACTAGATTACTTCCAGTTGTCAACCATTGATGCGATCAAAGTGGTTACTGGCTTGGCCGAAAATGCAATTCACGGAAGGGATTGTACCAGCAAATATTGCGTGGTGGTGACCCTGGATGTGAGAAATGCATTTAACTCGGCCAATTGAAACTTTATACGAAAGTCTCTGGCAACGATTGGTTTTCCCACCTACCTCGCCGCTATTATCGATAGCTACTTGAAAGAGCGGACACTCTGGTATAATACCGATGATGGACCCAAAGAGTACGTTGTCTCCGCGGGTATCCCACAGAGCTCTCTACTGGGCCCACTACTGTGGAACAGTAACTATAATGATGTACTCAACCTTCCGGTTCTGGAAGAGGCCACGGCGGTGGGTTACGCCGATGATACAGCACTGGTTGTGATCGCAAAGTATCTCGAGGATGTTGAGTTGTACTCAAGCGAAGCAATCAGTGTTGTTAAGGCTTGGTTAGGAAGTGCTGGACTGGCACTCGCGGAGGAAAAGACGGAAGCGGTCCTCATTACTAAGCGCCGCAAAAGAAATTACGCCTGCATTAGAATCGGGAATCGTATCATCACTTCCAGACAGATAGACCTGTCCTGTGAGGAGTGGCCAGATCTCCCATCACGCGACCCCAGCTGGCGATTTGGGGCATACCTATTGATGTGTAAATATGTGTGCATGCACTTTCTTTTCTGATTGTGCATGGGCTAGTATTTGCTCATTTCTGGCGTGTGGACCAAAATGACTATGGGAAGACACTCAGAACATAAAACTATCATGGAAGACGAGGGAAGGAGGAAACTTACGGTGGAGGGACTCGGAACCCCAGTACCGGCGGCTTTTGGGAGTGAGCAAGTGGACTCCCGGTCGTCGATATTCCTCGACCGTAGTGTCTTGGTGGTGGACAACTTGGTCACCTTGGCGTACAATGTTATATGTTCAAAATGCGCGACAGCAGCAGGTGCTCCATGAGCAAGGAAGGGATCCATTCAAAAGAAGCTCGTTAACTTTGAGATCTCCACCAATGTCAAAGACTATGAAAGATAAAGTACAGGCAAGGCCAATAAACGCCAAAAGTGAAGGAGCGTATAAAAGGGGTAACCCTGCCGGGGCTTATAGGGACCCGAGTCCGAAGCCGGAGGAATTACCCTTCACCCAACTTGGGGCAAAAATAGTTGAGCTGTCCGAGTTTATCAAGCACAAGCACAACATGCACCAAGCCATAAAGGATATGGTGAGCGCTATAATAGATCACAGATGGAGGAAAGATTCCAACAGTGTCACAAGCGACCCAAGTGAGGCATAACCGTACTGCCATCGAATTACGCCGAAATAAACGAATACGTGAAAAACTAGCATTAATAGTTAAGAAAGAGACACACAGACACTCATACAGAAAATGTAGGAAAGTCGGCCAGGGTTGCGAAACTCAAGACGAACGAAAACGATGGATGGACTAAAGTCACCAGAAAAAAAGCGAAACGAAAAACAAAAGTGTGAACTCGTCCAGTTGCGATTGTAATCTTCAGTAAGGGCAATCTGTCCTATGCGGAGATACTCAGAAAGTTCAAAGCTGATCCCCCTAGATTTGAGCAGAAATGCGAATAGAATCCGAAAAACCCAAAAAAGGGGATCCCATGTTCGAGCTGAAAATATCCAGCGTAGGCGAAACTGACGACTTTCGCACTCAAGTCAAAAACTGACTTGGGGAGAATGTCACAGGGTGTGCCCGAAAAAATGAGATTTATATACAATGTAAGGTTCTCGATGTAGTGACACCGAAAGTAGAAATTTGTACTGGGCTGAAGGAGCAATTCAAATTGGAAGAACTTACGGAGGAGTCTGTTCAGGGTTTACGAAATGTCTATGGCGATATTCAAACGGCCACAATACGAGAACCAGCGGAGGCAGCACAGAAATTGTTAGCGGCGGGAAAAGTTCGAATTGGATGGGTTGTCTGCCGTTTAAGAGAACAAACTTCACTGAAGAGGTACTTTAAATGCCTAATGTTTTGGTACTTCGTGAAGGGATGCACCAGCAGCATTGATCGATCCGATCGATGCAGGAGGTGTCGGGGAAGGGCCATATTACCAGGGAGTGCAATAGGTAATGTGGTATATAAGATGCCTTATATAGGAAAAACGAATAAGGATGTTGATGTAGTGGAATTACTGAGAAATAGGATTATATTGTTACAATTGATTCCAAAACGGGGCACAGCCCCTCAATTATATTTATGTGCCATCGTTGCCGGTTAGCCACGTTTAATTCCACTTGTTGAGAAGCCTGCATCCATCTCCTATTTTTTATGAAATATAAATCTTTCAAAAATGATAAAGGTGTTATGATAAATAATAGTTGACGCAAAATACTAAATTTGAATATTACCAACAATTTCAAAAATGTCAGACAACCAAAAACTGGGTTGGAGCCCTAACCAACTAAATAAATTAAATGAGCAAAAACTACAAAATGTACATTCCAGACTGTAACATGAAACCAATAGGGTGAGTTGTCGGCGCAAAATATCATCTGCCTCATCGAGGAGGAATCTCACAGTAATTTGAGGTCCAAAGCGGAGTCCGCAAGGGCCGCATGCCGATGTTTTAAAGGTTCTCCTGAGAGCAAAACCTTATTACAATTGGTTCACTGTCTGCTTGTCCATCTGTCTGTTTGTCTGTAATCCTTTTAAGCAGATGGAAATTTTCAAAACACTCTGACCTGGACACGTTGTATTGTGGATTTTCTACCCAAAAAAACACCCTCGACACTCCCCTTTTTTTACCCTTTGGAACCACAATTTGGTATTAGAATACACTAAGGAGAGCAATAAGCTCTCTAACTAGATCTTCTTTCTTGTATCGTTGGCGTTCGTAGCTCGACTTCTTCCGCTTTTCACAGTCTCTCCTGGATTGCTGCAATCATAGAGTTGATCGCATCCCAATGCTACTGGCATTGGAAGAATACATGCACTGGGTTCCCCTAGCCCCCATCGCAGTTTGGACAATGTGCGTGTCCAGTTTAGGTGTTGACGTTAACCTCTATGGCCGGTGGGAAATTGGGTGAGATTATAATTGATCTCCCCATGCTTGCTCTGCAGCTACTCCTTGATGGAAGCGATTAACCTTTAAGTCTAACAATTCTTTTCTGACTGGTCCCATCGCTGTTGCCATCTGTTTAAACCAAAAAGATGGAACTCATCACCCTGGGGTCGCCCACGTTCGGCATCATTCTAGGTAGAGCCATACTGGCAGTGGATGTCTTTTCGCGAATATATGCCACGTGCTGCTTAGAATCACTTTCAAGTATTTTATGGCCCGCATAGAGGTGTCTTTCTATCTTTCTTTCTCGTTGAAATGTGGACGGTCCAAAACCTACAACTAACTTCTACCACTCGGTTATGTGAGGATTTTACGCACTAAATCCACCTCCTTCCCTTTCGCATACCCCGCAGATCTACCATTTCGATATTACATTGCGGGGTAGGATCAGTTGTGAACTATGGCTCGTATTGGTACTTATCCCCTTCCTCCGAAGCTCCTCTTTCCTTAGTATATTGTGGATCGCCCTTGGGTGACAATTGCGTGCAGAAGATAATTTTACCTAGACCTTGTATGCGGCGAATCTTGGAAGGTTAACAACAACGTGTTCAACATCTTCCTGAATCATATCTCATGCCAGGCAATATGGGGAGTTGTCACGCCCAAAGCGATAAAGATATACACGATACCTCCGTGTCCGCTTAGGAATTGGGTTAGGTCGTAGCTAACCTCTTCATTGCGTCGTTTAATCTACTTTGAGATATGTGGGATAATTCTGTAAGTCCGGTGTCCATTAAGTGAATCGCTTCACCTGCAATTACTTCATATATGACTCAGAAATATTCCAACGTTGGTTGCGAGTGTATCATATGTTCGCCAATCCTAACCTGTATCGACGTTTGCTTCCTTCATTTGGTGATTACTTCTGCTCACCTATGCTCTGCGAACTCCAGACCAGCGCCTTCTTCTTGATTAACTGTAACCTCAAGATTTCGCCATACGTTATTATCCACAGCAGAGGGTTGAGGACCGACCCTTGTGGAACCCAGCAGGTTGTCCGATGTGCCTTAGGTCCATTGTCTGAATCGTAACATAATAGTTTCTCCCGAAGAAACTCTGTGACGACGCGCACCAGGTATTTGCGATTGCCTAATTTGGGTCAAGCCTTAATTATATTACACCCGTTTGAAGCATTAAAAGCATTTTTGATATCGGGAGCAACTATTTACTACTTCCGAAATTTTTATCACCATAGGGATCGCATCGACAGTAGATCTCGCCTTTCGGAATCCGTGATCCGTAGAAGCTGTAGATGGACCATTTGAAAAGTTTGCCGACGACATTTGATAGCCATGTAGGCGAATAAGACGAAGGATCCCGTAAAAACTTATTTAGCTTCAGAATTAGCAATACTATCAGCTAATGGAGAACTGCGTTATCAAATTGCCTCACGCATTTACGCAACCTGGATGAAGTGGCGTTCCACAACTGGTGTTCTTTGTGATCGTCTCAAATCTAAAATTTACCGGAATGTCGTCCGTCCAGCCACTCTCTATGGTTCTGAGTGTTGGCCGACTATAAAAGACAATGAACGGCATCTTGCGGTAATGGAGGCGAAGGTGATACGTTGGACTAGTGGTATGGTATGGTCACACAATTCGTGCAAACGAGAATTCACTTGCCAAGATTGGTCTGAACATCGAAGTCGATGGTGAACGGCCAAAAGGCAGACCTAAACGACGGTGGCTTGATACGCTAGATGGGGATTTGAAAGCCTCGAGATTGCACCCAGATCAGGCATTCGATAGAGCCAAATGGCGAAGCTGATCACGACGAGCCGACCTCGCTTGTGAACGGGACAAAGGCTGAAGAAAAGAATTAGCAATACTTACTAGTGCTTCCACCTTTCCTGGAAAATCTTTGTTTTAAAGAACTCTGTAAATATGTGTGCGAGTCAATTTGGACCTGACTTGACTGTCACTAGCAGCACTTAACTCGAGATACCGTCGAAACCTGAAGTTTAATTTTCAGCAATCTTCTTCGGCTTCAAAAACCTCTTCCGTGGTTACTTCAGGAATTTCATCGGGATCTACTGAACAGTGGGTGGGCTCCATTTACTTGGGACTTGTGAGAAAATAATAATAACGATATCTCCCAGCAAATTACAGTTCGTGATTGGCGGAGTGCGTTTATCCTTGATCGATGCGAAAAAATTTGACTAAAAATTACTTATTTTATGAGCGTACTTCGGCTCAGGCAAAAGGAAAAGATTGTCACCCCTGCTGTTGTCTTTCAACTAATATTATCGGTACCCTTTGAGAAATTGTTTTAGGAGAGCGGAGGTTGAAGAGCGTTCTTCTAAACACGTATGAGACGAAACAAAACGTTCGAAAATAACTGTATGTTTCTTGACGCCGAAATTGGAAAGGGGGAATAAAGACTTTACTGAGTAGGTACTTTGGTAATTCAGAGAGCCCTCTATTCACTCCGAAGCCGTTGTTTCTCTCCGCTTCCTGCTCACGTGTGATTATGTATTTTGAGAAGGCATGCGAATACTCGAACACTTCTGAGCGTTTAATGGGAAAGTTGTAGGGATAAAGGGCATATTGCCAAGAAGTGTGAGAGGTTCTCAAATCTATGGAACGAATTTTAACTTGTTGTCGTTAAGTACGTTGGGTGTTAGCTGGAACGGAAAAAAATAATAGTAATTCGACGTCAATCTTTGCAGAGTCGCTTAGGATTTGCTTTTCGAGATTACTTCCAAAGTAAACTCTACAGAAATATTTGTAACAATGTATAGACCACGGAATAATGAACTACCTAATCTTTAATCGGGTCGTCGTGGAATCGAACAATTGCCCGACGGCAATGGTGAGGGAAAGAGTATGTTTATTAAGTAGTCTAAACAAACTTATTGTATAGTGAAGGACTACTCTTGAATACAGTCAGGTTAGATACGAATATAAGTTTGTGATGGGTCTCTAGAGGTTTGTGAGGTCACTTTACCAACAGAAGAATCACGTGCACCAAATTTAAAATCATTCGCAGTTATTCTTCTTAGCTAGCAAGGAATTATGACTGCCATAAGAGACTTGCGGAGAGAATAGTACTAACCGTAGAAGTCAGTGAAAAGCTCCTGGAAATTGCAGTAAAATATGGGGAAACAAAACTTTGTGCCTGGAAGACAAACCTAATAAGGGCTTCAAGATCGCGGTTCTCATGCCACCCTCTGCTTCTAACCCAAATTCCATGTCAATCGGTCTTGACTGCAAGAATTCAGAGGTTGACAGCCTCAATGACTGCATAGGGCCCGATAGGAGGACAGCATGTGATCAGGTATCACCAAGCAAAGACCCAAGCTTTTTCAACAAGGATCGTGGCGCGGGATGGAACTATAAAGGGCTAGTACGTGACAAGCTGATTCGCCTAGTAGAAAGTAACAAGTACCGGGGTGCAACCGCTCACAAGTTGCTAGTACAGTTTACTGCAGAGGTAAAAACTGATCTAGTGCCAATCAGCGAACAATACCGGGGCAAGGACCCGGCTTTATTTCGATTCAGAAGCTCTTGGAATAGATAGAATCACTGCACACTAGTGTGCACTGCACACTAGTGTGTGCTCGTGCACACACTAGACTGCACTTTGGATGGTGATAGCATTGCAGCTGATATTGTCGTAAATTTGGCGACGAACATTATGTGAATTGATCGCATTGCACGGGCATTATTCCCCAGCCATCCCGCACGAATTACTATCAACAGCCCGAAGGCGTCAAGCAATGTCCCCTTTGTTCCGCCAACGACCAGGCATGCTGGCCGGGGCATTCAAGGCTTGCCTAAAGTAGCGCATTTTCCCCTGTTGCTGCAGGAAAGGAAACTCAGAATTACCGTTTACATTTTGACTGCTCGAAGTGGCCCGTGATGCCGGAGAATTATTCCAAAGGTAGTTCGAGTTTAAAGCAGGGGGAATCCACGGAGGTCGTGGGTGCGGTTCATCATGCCAAGGCACGCAGCCACCGATCTCGAGGGATAGTGCTTTTCATCACGCTTGATGTCAGAAATGCCTTCAATTCCATGAGATCGACAGATATGCTAGGAGTCAGAGACTCTGCGTTCGTACCTTATATCTATCCGGGGACGTCGTCTTATAGGAACAACTTAGTCCATTCTGCTCTACGGCGCGGAAGTATGGATTCACGCCCTTGGTGAAATGTGTACAGGGACGGGGAAGTTTGACGTCTGCTTATCACACTGTCTCAGAACCGGCTGTGATGACGATCGTTTTCCCAGTTGCCTTCCTCGCTGCCATGAAGCCACTGACAAGGCAAGGACGAAGATCTAAGAGAGATTGTTGTCCGTGAAAAACGTCAACGCACATTTACCGAATGACAGTTCTCTTGGCAAAATGAGCCAATATACAGATGAATTGCGCGCTTCATCGGCAATTTAGATCCATGGCTGCATCGAAAGCATGGTGAGATTGACTATTTTCTTACCAAACTACTAAGTGAGCATGGAGTTTTTCAGTCTTACCTTCACAAAATTGGGAAGGTACAATCTACTGATTGTATGTTCTACAATGGAGTAACATAACGCCACATTTTCCTCTTGTGAAAGATAGGATGAGTTTCGTCGGCAACTTTATATAGACACATAAGGTTGCCGATGTTGAGGAGCGCTGACAGATAGAGTTGCATATTACCCCCGGATTCATCTTGTTATGAAGAAGATTGAACTCGACCGGTGCAGGGACCGGATGACAAGCGGTTCCTTGAACTAATGACTCCCTTTCTCCTATCGCTTCCCGTTAGTAAAAGGAATTCCTTTACCTGAGGGCTCTTTAAGCAGGGAGACCGGGGTAATATATCAGATGGTTCCAGGCTAGTTCACTGATGACGGGGAAGTGTTTAGTTGCTAGTCCAGCGCGTACCGTTACGGGAATCCAACACTGTGCATAAATGCATTTGCCTACTCTATTTAACAAAAGACCTGAGGAGAGGAAGAGAAAGGGGTGATTTTCCAGTGATCAATTTTATTAGGAAATAGCTAAGACTGAAGCGACGATAAAGAGGCATGCATAATTTTCACCTCACCAAGTTTTCCAAACCTCTTAAAAATTATCGAGTTCTTTCACCTCACATCCCTAATCAATGTTTCCCAAGAAAATTTACTTTTGCTTTATTTAAATGACATTCTGTATCAGGACCCTTTGACTTGCAATCTGCTTATTAATTTCCAAGCAAATAAATTAAAGACCACAGAAATCAATTAAAATTTAAATTATATTATATTTCAAAATTTAATCGAAATGAAACGAATGACGAATATTCAAAATTTTTTGAGTCTTCAACAACGAATCAACGAGAATCAACCCTCGCTCGTGTGACCATTAAGCCTGATCACCGCATCAATCGATTAATTCTGTCCGATCAGTCCAGCGGTTTTGTCTCTATTCCTAATAAATTTGTAGAAGTTTTTTAGAATCAAGATAAAATGTCAAAAGAACAAGATCCCAATTTCCTGATAAGACTCCTGATATCGATCGTACCTGAAAAATTGAATGTGCCATCACAGGCACAGGTCTCTATCCTTTCTATGACCGCAACTCTATTTGGAGGCTTATCTCTGTCGCACACCTCTAAGATCACCAACGAGCAATATTTCGAGATCAGTCACGATGGCGGTAATGGAGCAGGCTGGCCGGTTGTTTGAGGCTCTGCTCACAACTTAGGTTGCTACGAGTGAGCAGCTCATTTTGACTCGATAAAAAATAATATACAGAAAGATAAATGGTCCAAATGGAGATTTTTATTCGATTTTTGTTCGAGATCATTTCTCTTAATTTTTATCTTTTTCATAATTTTGAAAATGACACGAGGATTAACAAAAGGAGCGAGTCGAATAACGAGGAAGAGAGTCGCATGTTTTGTGAATACTTTGTCTTTTAAATTTTTTCTTAAATGTACGACGGAGTCAACGACGTTTATGGGTTTTATTGTCAATTTTTTATACAATTATTACCCCTCTTCGAATATGATTAACCCCAGCAGGACAGGATCGTTTATTTTAATCAGATTCACAAGTGACATCCATTTGATGTCGTTTTTAAAATTACTGATCAGTGTCACATGCTTCTATTAATTTTACCAACCCTAACTAAAGTAAACTCTCTCAGTCGAAGCTGCTAAAAATCTATATATTAACATCAACACCCATTGAACTGACCTGAAAAACACGATATTAAGAGCATCTTTCAGATAATGACACTTAGGCACCAGCTTCACTGGAACTCCTAAAATCTCAACCACATTGCCCTGGGGTTAAAGCAGAAACAGACCTCAAGAACCAAAAGATGATATCAACCAACTTCGACATCTTTCATTTTTATTTATTAACTTTTATTTATTTATTGAAAATTTATGGAAAGCAGCATTCTGAAATCTTAGATAATTATCCATTTGAAACCGAGAGAGATGAAGATTTTTTTCTACAGGTACTGTGAAGCCTCATGGCACGATCGGCGATCAGTGACAAAGACCATAAAGATATCTGAGGATCACAGGGGGATGCTAACAATCTTAAATCTCGAAGAAGTATTGTCATTTACTTCCTCCAGTTGTCAACACTTTAACGCAATGCCTACCTTCACCGCGCCCCAGTGAGGGTCAGATCAAATCAGGTAATTATGATCGCGGCCATATTGAAGATGGGAATGTTGATTGCTGGATTCTTTGTTGGCTAATTTTACAAATGAATGTTCAACCGAAATTTATTGATTACGAGCAAAATAGTTAAATACGCGAACTTCATTCTACTTTATTTGGCCATTCATCCGTTCGCGCGTCCATTCAGGTATTTGTAAATAATTAGATTTTCGATATGGCTGGAGATTGCTCAGATATCGCAAATAAATCTGATTGATAGTTACTGCGGCCTATTCAAGTGATTTATGGAACTACGTGAGATATGAGGGAGAGAAATAAATGTTGCCCAAGAGTTATTTCTTCGGCATAAATCAGGAGAACTCCAAAGTGGGCGGACTAGTTTGGTATCTTATGGAATTCTGGATTTTTTTTTGTTTACCTGAACTCAGGCTAAGAGTGGAGATTATTGACGCTAATTGGCGGAGCTATAAAAGTTTTGAGAGTTGTCACCAAATATTTATTTAATTAGACAGAATCGCGTTGGCATTCGTTGAAATTCAATGGAAGAATAATGAACTCCATAATGATTGTGAGAATATGCATATATAAAGTGGCTTTACCGGCTGGTTAACGTTGTGACATATGACCATTTGAATCAATATGGAAGCAATAAAAAGTGTTACCTGATAGTTCTAAGAAACGACTTGCTTCGAAAATTAGCAAAATTGTATGAAAGACCTCCTAATAAATTAAAAGCCAAAAACAGATAAAATATTTACGCAGCGTTGGAGTGCATTTGTTGGTGTATTCAAAATGTTCACCCTCCTAAACTTTTGTACTAGTTCCAATGAAGCTTTCCAGGAACGTAAATTTTATTGCTGCAAATTGTTACTGCTGATTCTTCTTCGGACAAAGGATACCATTCAGATGCGGGTTCGCAGCATCGATCGATGAAAGTAAGGAGCTGAGAGTTCAGTTGATAATTCCATATGGGCGTGAGTGCGACCCGCTGGACCTCCTTTACAGTGGAAAAGTCTAAGAAGCGAAGTGTGCTGTTTCCGGTGAAAAAAAAGGAACTTCACCAGTACGTTGTTGACTGAAGCAAATAGCAGAAATAGCAACGATTTCGCCACCATATACCGCATTCCGAAAGAGCTGACCGTAATGTTTCTATGGTCCCGTGAGGAACGTTAATCCTAGACTTCTCATCCATGATACCGAGTAGCTGAAGAGGGGGAAGAAGCACTTTACTACGCTTCTGAATTTTACAACATCCGGTGTAGTTCTACCTCTTATAGATGACATGTCGAGTCACCGTAACATGCCAATACGGACCACCCTTCCAAACTGAAGCGTAGCTTTGCCAATGGCTCACTAAAACGGAGTGAAGCCGCTGGACGTCTGCCCGAGAAACTCTTCCTTACAGCCCTTGCACTTCCTGCTGAGAATCTGAGGTCTTTTTCAATGAGGGAAAAAGGGGATGATCGTCAAGTTTCAAAAGAAGGGCATCCATCCTGAGTGTGACAACTGCATGGGTATCCGCATGCTTCTGCCATCGCGAAGATATTAGCTAAATTTATTTTGGAACAAGTGAAGGAACACCTCTAAAGCAGGGTAGTTTCTGTTCAACTCCGCCATGCTATTAACATAGTATGCTGGTCCCAAGCCCAAGTAAAGAGGAGGGTTTGAGACAACGTACTTTGTACTATCCTCAGTAAAACAAAAATAAAATGCTCAAATCAAGCAAAGAGACAAATAGAGTATAATTGTTTAGGATAAGTGAGGGATCCTAAGTCCACAACCACTTGTTGTTGGACCGGACCAAATGGAGAGCAACTTACTCCCACGTTTATTTGGTCCGCGGATCCCTCGTTTGGGGCATGGCACCCAAGCATTAAAAATCGTAAGACAAACGGTTTCGTCCAGGGCAGAGGCAACTCTTCAGACGCTGCCTCAACCTCTGCCCTGGGAGCAGCGTGACCGTGAGTGGCATCGGATGGAAAACGCTCCATTTATATGTTAAGGAAAACACGCCAAGGGTGCGAATTATATCCAGTGGAAACCGATAGTTTGAGCCTGAGCTGGCTAAAGCTAAATTAATTGTTTAGGATAAGTGAGGGATCCTAAGTCCACAACCACTTGTTGTTGGACCGGACCAAATGGAGAGCAACTTACTCCCACGTTTATTTGGTCCGCGGATCCCTCGTTTGGGGCATGGCACCCAAGCATTAAAAATCGTAAGACAAACGGTTTCGTCCAGGGCAGAGGCAACTCTTCAGACGCTGCCTCAACCTCTGCCCTGGGAGCAGCGTGACCGTGAGTGGCATCGGATGGAAAACGCTCCATTTATATGTTAAGGAAAACAGAGTTGCCTCTGCCCTGGACGAAACCGTTTGTCTTACGATTTTTAATGCTTGGGTGCCATGCCCCAAACGAGGGATCCGCGGACCAAATAAACGTGGGAGTAAGTTGCTCTCCATTTGGTCCGGTCCAACAACAAGTGGTTGTGGACTTAGGATCCCTCACTTATCCTAAACAATTAATTTAGCTTTAGCCAGCTCAGGCTCAAACTATCGGTTTCCACTGGATATAATTCGCACCCTTGGCGTGTTTTCCTTAACATATAAATGGAGCGTTTTCCATCCGATGCCACTCACGGTCACGCTGCTCCCAGGGCAGAGGTTGAGGCAGCGTCTGAAGAGTTGCCTCTGCCCTGGACGAAACCGTTTGTCTTACGAAATAGAGTATAGTTTTAGTTATTCCACTAAATCCTACCTGATCTCTCTTGGTAACAGGTCCCGTGAAAGGCCGATCAAGAAAATGGATACAATGTCGTTAGAAATAAGATGGTTGGATTGAGTGACAAGCCTCAGAGAAATGCTAGGGCGTAAACCTCAGCCGACGCGGCAAGACAGGCCCCGGTCCTGTCGAGAAATGGGCAAGGGTTCTTCACGCATGAACGGCGTCAGTACGTAAGCAAGTTAGTCCGAACAAAATGAACAAAGCAAATACTTGTCTGCACGCTAAATGTTAGTACCCTAACTGGAAAGACCGAGGAATTCGCAGGAGCCCTTCGGAAAATGCGCATTGATATCTGCACTCTGCAAGAAACCCGATGGTTCGGTGCCAAAAGTTGCGACTTTGAACACGAACACGGTAAAAATGGCTATAAACTACTCTACTTTGGTAGCCTACATACTCAATATGGTGTTGACATTGCCATCTCACAGGGTTTCCGTGATGTCATTAAAAAAGTCGAACGATTTGATGATCCGCTGATGAAGATCTCCATTATATCAGCTGATCGCACTATTCACTTCTTCACCG
Organism: Hermetia illucens; assembly: GCF_905115235.1. Lineage (NCBI taxonomy): Eukaryota > Metazoa > Arthropoda > Insecta > Diptera > Stratiomyidae > Hermetia > Hermetia illucens. The sequence continues at coordinate 77,785,500 of NC_051854.1, read as the reverse complement.
CGTACACACCACAGACAGGTCGACCTGATGCCGAGAAAGATGCCTTCTGGCAACTTCTCGATGAAAAGATTTGCCAAGTGCCTGCTGATGACTATATTATCATTGCTGGCGACCTTAATGGTCATATGGGTGAAAAGGCAGACGGTAGCAGGTGCCATGGGGGAAAGGGGTTCGGAGTGCGCAATGAGGATGGCGAGCGTATAATCGATTTAGCGGACACCCATGACCTTGTATTTATGAAAACATGGTTCATCAAACGATTGTCTCATCTTCCTACATTTTATAGTGGGAACAGTAAAACGCTAATCGACTATATTCTCATAAGACGCCAACATTTTACCACTGTCATTGATTGCAAAGCCGTTCCCTATGAGAACCATAGCACCTCAACATCGGCCATTGATTGCCGTCCTGCGAATTAAGCCACCGATAAAACAGCGATTATGAATGTGGAAGAATCGTGGAACCAAATGAAAGACACGATTCACAAAGCGGCCTCTGCAAACCGGGAAGCAAAGAAAGCAATCGTTATCACCCGAGCGAACCATTACAAAGATCTTTACGATAGACTTGACACTCGGGATGACGAGACACATCTGTATCGACTTGCTAAAAGCCGTAACGAACGTACACGAGATATCGAACACTTCTGTTACGTTAATGACAAGAACAGTACTTTGCTTACCAACGGTCGAGCTGCAGTGGATAGATGGCAAGAATATTTCGAGCAGATTTCAACTGAAGAATTTTCTCATCCTGCTTCACGCGTTAACGCAACCTGGTTGAAGTGGCATTCCACAACTGGTGTTCTTTGTGATCGACTTATCAACGAATATCCCAAATCTAAAATATACCCCAATGTTGCCCGTCCTGTCGCTCTCTATTGTTCTGAGTGTTGGCCAATTATAAAAAACAATGAACGGCATCTCGCGGTAATGGAGACGAAGATGTTACGTTGGACTAGTGGCGTGACACTTTTTGATCATATCCGATTGATCATCATGGAAAAGTTGCGAGAGAAGCGTCTTCGATGGTATGGTCACGCAATTTGTGCTAACGAGAATTCACTCACCAAGATTGGTTTGAACATCGAAGTCGATGGAAAACGACCAAAAGGTCGACCGAAACAATGGTGGCTTGATACGGTGGATGGGGATTTAAAAGCCTCGAGATTACACCCAGATCAGACTTTCGATAGAGCCAAATGGCGAAACCGATCACGTCGAGCCGATCCCGGTTGTGAACGGAGCAAAGGCTGAAGAAAAAGAAGGATTTTGGCCTCTTACTTGAGTACTTTACAATTCACGTCTGAACTTGAAAAGTTTTCCTATTTAGGGTTGAAAATCACAACCGATAGCAGCTTTGACGATGAAATCAATTTACAACAGCTCTCATTTCACAAGACAATGATCTTGGCAGTCCTCATGTATTCCTTGGAGACTTGGGTACTTAGCAAGAAAAATTTCGAACTCTTGACCGCGTTCAAAAGAAGACTCCTCCGAAGAATTTTTGGCTCCCTACATGAGGATGGACGATTCCATAGCCTACATAACGACGAAATCTATGAGCGATACCATGACCGTCCGGTTGTGGATAAAATCTGGGTCAATAGGGTACGGTGGGCGGGTCACTTGATCCGTAGGATGAGGATGATCCAACCCGGAAAGTCTATAAGCGCAATATCTATGGTAAAAAAAGAAGACGAGGTAGACCCTGCCTAAGATGGAGCGGTGGCGTAGGTCAGGACGCCAAACAGCTTTTAGGGATATGGAACTGGTGGACCTCTTTGCAAAACCGAGATGTCTGGAGTTCCTTATTAAGGCAGACCTAAACCGGACACCGGTTGTTGCGCCGTTGATGATGATGAAGTCAGTGTTTGGCTTCCTGTACACAGTCACTCTTCCATCGCATCCACAGAGGTTGTATTTGCTTTCGTCTGCAAAAATAAAATCAAACCAAAACCCCGCGGGTCTGTTTACGTATTCCCGAGCAAATTGAAGCCTTTCTTTACAGTTTTTTTAGTATATGGCTTTTTTCGAGCTGACCTGGCTTCATAGCTATTTTTTTTTTTTTTTTTTTTTTTTTTATTTACAGAGAAACATTTTTACAACAAGAATTAGACCTTTTGGTCTCTAGCCTGTAGTGTGGCGAATCTTAATACTAAAATAGAATATTCTCACTCTATCAAGCCAGTGTTTGAAAAGAGTTATTTTGTTCAAGTCTTATTATAAATTTATAGCTAAACGCTTATAACTAATACAATTAATCTTTTTAATAACTAATATAATTAGCCTTTTTATTCTAATCTCAGATTTAGATTTGGAACCAATTCGTAGGGAATTTCTTAAGGTTGAAGGGTTCAGGAAAGGATTGCTATGTAGTTTATAACGTGCTTATCTTGAGTATTTCCCATATTACTGGTTTGGTTAAACGGAAAAGAGTACTATAAGAAAATTGATGAGTGTGGCGGGTTTTTTATTTGCAATTTGTAGTGGATTTGTTATTATTTGTATGATGTTGTAAGGTAGATGTTATTGCAAGTTGGCTAGTTGCAGTGGGTCAGTTCTTTTTAGTCTTGCGTAATTGTTGGAAAGAAGAATGTCTTTAGCTGTAGTGTTTGGATGGTTGGCTAATCTTTTGATATATTTTTTGCTATACTTTTTCGCTTCTTTTGCAACCTTTAAAGTATTGGTGTCGCGAAGAATTATTTCGTTCTTAACGTACCTGGGTGCACCTAAAATTGACCTAATAATTTTTGTTTGTACGCGCTCGATTATGTTGATGTTCGACTTTTTGGCTGTGCCCCAAAGTTGCAAGCCATAGGTCCAGATTGGTTTTAATATAGATTTATACACCATTATTTTTGTTAAAGTGTTGAGTTTGGATTTTTTGTGCATTAGCCAATATAGCTTGCGGAATTGAATTTTGATTTGGTTGCGTTTATGTTCAATGTGAGATTTCCAGGTGAGCCGTCTGTCTAAGTACAGCCCAAGATATTTAACTACGTTAGAAAGATTGACTTTATTTCCGTTTATGGTGACAGGTCTGCATGTTCTTTTTCTCAGCGTGAAGGTTATCTGCTGTGTTTTGTTAACATTTACACTGATTTTCCAGGTTTTGGCCCAGTTCATTATCGTGTTGATGTGTCCTTGGATTTCTCTGACAGCTGTTAATGGATTAGGATGGCTATATAGGATGGCGGTGTCATCAGCAAAGGTGGTGGTCAGCATTTTGTTATTTGTAGGGAGATCTGAAGTGTAAAATAGATAGAGAAGTGGTCCAAGTACACTACCTTGGGGTACACCTGCTTCTATGTAGTGGGTTGAGCTGAGCGCATCCTTATATTTTACTTTGAAGTTTCTGCTATCTAGGTAGCTAAATAGTATAGCGTGAAATTCTTTAGGGAGGAGGGCAGTTATTTTTATCTTGAGGCCTTTATGCCAGACTTGATCAAAGGCTTGTGCAATATCTAGGAATATACCTACACAATATTCTTTTCTTTCTAGGGCTTGTTTAATATTGTTAACGATTTTGTGGATTTGCTCGATCGTTCCATGTTTTTGTCTAAATCCGAATTGGTGAGAGGGTATGATATCTTTCTTTTCTATTACCTTTAGAATTTTGTCAAATAGAAGCTTTTCGAATAGTTTAGATAGGGTTGGGAGCAGACTTATTGGTCGGTATGATTCAATTTTTTTCATGTCTTTTCCTGGCTTAGGGATGACTGTAATCCTGGCGTGTTTCCAGGTGTCAGGATAGTAGTTAAGACGAAGAATTGCATTGAAGATAAATAGTATTGCAGATTTTCCTGAGAGCGGAAGTTCCTTTAGCATTTTCCCTGATATGCAATCATGGCCTGGGGTTTTCTTAGGGTTAGTTACTTTAAGTTTTTTGAGCAAATCTGAAAAATTGAATTTTAGGGGTGTTATTGGGTTAGTTGTATGGTGGTTAGGGATATCAGGTGGGGTGCTATCACCACCTTCCGTTTTGAATACTTTTTCAAAATATTTAGCAAAGGCCTCAGCTTTTTGCTGGTTAGATATGATCCAGGCGCCTTGCTGACTTTGGATTGGAGTTTCCGCTTGTATTGACTTTTTAATTCTTCTTGTTGTTTTCCATACTGCGTAATTTGTGTCTGCTAAATGGCTTAGTCCAAGAACGAATTTTTGAATGTTTTCATTTCTTTCTTTGATAAGTTCTTGTCTAAGTGTTTTGGTTGCTTTATTCAGGATTGCTTTTGTTCTTGGGGAGCGTAGGTTTTGCCATTCGCGTTTTGCTTTTCGTTTGGCTTTAAGCAATTCTTGGACATTCTGAGAAGTATCGGGATGGGATATTTTCGGGGATTTATGGTTGGGAGTAGCTAATTCGATGCATTCTAGTATAGTGCTAGTCAGATATTGCAGTGCGTTGTCAATGTCCGTTTGAGTTTTAAGTCTGATTTGTGAGCAAAAGTTTTTGTTGAAAAGTTTCTGAAACTTGTGCCAGTTGGTTTTGTTAGTGTTTAGTTTGTCTTCTTCTTGGAAATTTGTGGCCGTAAGTCTAAGCACGAAAATGGTTGGTGAATGATCCGAAGAGAGGTCGATCGTAGTAGTGGCCCTAATGCGATTGGGATTTAGGCTTTTAAAGATACCAAAATCTATACAGTCTGGGATTTTGTGGGGGTCGGATGGCCAGTAGGTGGGCAATCCCCCTGAAATGCAATGGAGATTGTTTTTGTATACAGCGTTTAAGAGCTGTTTACCTCTGGGGGTGGTTAGGCGTGAAGCCCAGTGTGGCGACTTGGCGTTAAAATCGCCCGCCGCGAAAAATCTGGGTCCTAGAGTATTGAAAAATTCAGAGAATTGGTTTTCACTTATTTTGCTTTTTGGGGGACAGTAGACAGCAGCTAATCGAATGATTTTTTGATTTTGATCGGTAATTTCAACTACCGAGCTTTGAATAAATTTTGAATTAACACTAGGTACAGGAGAATATCTTAACCTATTTCTTACTAGCACAGCTGTTCCTCCACATGGCTTGTCTTCTGGGTTGTTTTGTAGATGGGTATTATAACCGTTGATTTTGAAGCGGTTGTTTTTGCTGCAGAGGTGCGTTTCGACTAACAGCATGACATCAATGTTGTTTTCTCTGAGAAAGATTTCTAGCTCGTTGCGATGTTTGAGAATACCGTTTGCGTTCCATTGGGCGATATTGATGCTACTCATTTACCTAAAAGTTGACTAAGTATTTCTGTTTGTTTGTTTAAGGTTACCTGCATTTGATGCATCGTATTTGTTAGCTGTTGGATGTTGCTTGCGAGTGTTAATAGTATTTGAGTTGTGGTGTCAAGAGTGCTGGTTGGGCTGGTTGATATCGGAATGTGTGATTGTCTAATTGTCGGCTGAGGGAAACGCAGCATTTCCGCATATGTCGGCTGGGGAGGGGTGCAGAATGTTTGTTGGGTACACGGTTGGCTAGTAAAATTTGTTACAGCTGGTTGATTGTTTTGCGTTTGATGGATATGTTGAAGTTTGTAGGTTGTTGGCGGGGAGTATTTCTTCTGAGCCGTTAGTTTATTTATGGCTGAGTAGACAGGGCAGCCTCTGTAATTTGCGGTGTGGTTGCCTCCGCAATTGCTACATTTTTTACTATTGGGGTCCGCTTTGTTGCTAGGGCAAGCTTTAGCTTCGTGTAGTTTGCCGCAGATTACACAGACTGATGATAATTTACAGTAAGTTCTGGTGTGGCCATATTCTTGGCAGTTCTGACACTGCACAGGGCCTGAACGTTTGTGTGGTTCTTCGATAGTTATCCTGCGTTGGAGTAGATATTTCAAATTGTATATTGGATGAGGTTTCCCTTTGGGCGGCACACTGGTTTCGGGTGTTAACTCCACAAGAAACATAGGCTGTGGCTTCTTTGATCGATTAATTATGTTGTGCACGGATTTGGTCTCGAATCCTTTTGCTTTCAGTTCTTCAGAGATTTCTTGAGGTTCGACAAGGTGGTCTATACCTTTGATGACAGCTTTAAGCCCCTTGGCACTCTTCAGCTGGTAGGTGTAGTATTGCATTTTTTTACTGTCCAGCCAGTTTACCAGAGCTGTATATTTCACTTCGCTAACAACTTGCACTTTAGTTTCTTTTATATCTCCTCTTTTGAGGTCAACTATGTAGAAGTTATCTGCTCCAACTATTTTTCCGATTTCGGTGGTTAATTTGTTGCTGGCCGCTTGCCTGATGTAAATCGGAGGTGGTTTTGTAGTTTTTCTTATGGTTACGTTGACGTCATTGCTTTTGTCCGCTAGGATGCTATAGTAGTTGCTACTGCCGGGATTCGTTGTGGTAGTGTCTTCGTTTGGCTTAACTTGCTCGTTATTCGTGGTTGGCTTTTGCTTTTTTTTACCAGTGATGGTAATATATCTTTCCATCCCGGTTTGTATTTTTTTGTTCGGTGGCGGTGCCTCTTGATCATTGTCACTTATATTTTCCTCGGATGAGGTTTCCATGTCGTCATTCTCATTGTTGGTCATTCATAGCTATTTGAAAATAGATAATTTCTGATGGTTTGGGGTGTAATTTCTATGTCTTAATGTTCCTTGGAAGCTCTTGCCAATTTTGTGGCATTCGTCTTTGGTCTCTTTTCAATTTAACTTACCAGCCAACGCTCTGCAGTCTCAGTCAATTTTTTTGGTTCGACCAGATCTGGGTTTGTTGCCAACTGAATTTGCTTTCCAAAATTCTACAAATAGCAAACAAAATCTATTCTTTTAAAAAAGTGACCGTTTATCGCAGCCAAAATTAAACATAGACACTTCAAGTTATCAGTTTGTATCACAACACGTGATGTGATTGGTGCTTTAGAATAGGTACCGTTATGTTTCTTGTTGCATTTGGGACGATAACGATGAAATTGTTGCAATTATCGCACGCTGCCTCGCAACTCAAATGAGATATAAAAGCGTTAAGAAAATATCTCAAAAACAAAAAAATCTAACGTTTGCTGTTCATTACGCAATAAAAAGCTTAAAGAAGTTGACTCCGTTCCTCACAAGACAGATGGTGGTGGAACTGTGAAAATCTAGCCGGAGCAAGCAAAACGACAGATCCTGCGAAACATAAGAAACAACTCCAAGATAACTGCGGTATCTTTTGCAAAAAAGTTTGACAAAAAGGTGGAGTAACAAATCTTCCTAACTCCGTTCGGAATTTTCTTCACAGAGAGGAATTAAGGCCTATACTCCAAAGAAGAAGACATCGATTTCCCAAAGAAATATTGAAAACTAATTGAAGTAATAAAAACTTGTTGTTTCTTTTTCGTTGGTGTGGATATTTATTCTTGCAAATTCCGATATTTCGGGAACCACTGGTTGTTCGGGAGTACTTTACAGCCAGCTCTGCCTCCTTCATGTGCTCCCTAAATCTGGTGGTTGCCAATCTTTTTGTTTGCCCGATATACACCTTCGGAAGGAAAAAAAAAAAGATTGGCAACCACCAGATTTAGGGAGCACATGAAGGAGGCAGAGCTGGCTGTAAAGTACTCCCGAAAACCCACTAAATCTATGGTGGCAAAACATATGGTGGAATGCGGCCATAAAGTAAGCGCTGAGGATTTGAAGATCCTAAAGCAGGTAAGAAAGATTAACCAGCTGGATGCCTATGAAAGCTGGTTCATTAGCAAACAACCGGTTGACACTAGGTTGAACTCAGATCTGGGTAACTGCTATTCCCCATTGTTTAGAAAACTCTTAAAGAAAACTAAATGAATCTCTTCTCGTTTTAGGATAAATAAATTAGCTATTAGGAAGTTAATTAAATATTTATTTCTTTTTCAGGACCTAGTTATAAGTTTTTAGTCATAATTATAATATCATAGTATCATTACCAACCGCAGGAAGAACAACACGGTTACCATCCGGGTTGGTAATCGTGAGGTCGTCTCAAAATCGGTTGTCAAATACCTGGGGGTGATGATCGATGCCAAGCTGAGTTTCAAGGCACACTTGGATTATGCGCGAGAGAAGGCAGCAAATGCCAGCTCATCCCTTGCAAGGATGATGCCTAACTTGGGAGGGCCGAAGTAGTCGCAGGCTACTCATCGCGGGAGTGGTGAGGTCGATCCTGCTATACGCGGCCCCTGTCTGGAAGATAAAGATAAGTTCGGCATACCGGCCAATTGCGCTAAGGGTGTGCAGCGCATTCAGGATGGCGTCGACGGAGGCAGTGTGTGTTATTGCAGGAATGATGCCTATAGATCTTCTAGCGAGTGAGGCACAGTGGCTCTACGAAAAACGGAAGGGAAATCCAGCCGAGGTGAATGCGGATTTCCGAAAAGCCATCAGGAGAGAGTTGTGTGGCAAGTGGCAACAACGATGGGATAACTCCGACAAGGGCAGGTGGACCCATACATTGATCCCGTGTATCGAGAAATGGGTCAACCGAAAGCACGGAGAATTGAATTACCACCTGACACAGTTCCTTACGGGACACGGTGGCTATAGGAAGTACTTGCATCGCTTCGAGTTGGACGACTCTCCCAACTGTCCTGAATGCGGTGCTACACTCGAGGACCCGGAGCACGTTATGTTCCATTGTCCCAGATTTCTGCAGCAGAAAAGGCTGTTGAACAGCATCTTAGGGGCGGATATCGAGCCCTCCAACCTGGTGGAAGAGATGTTGAAGTCGGAGGAAAACTGGATGGCGGTAAATGAGGCAGTAGCCGTGGTGCAGACAAAACTCCTGGAGTTGGATCGAGCTCGGAAGGCGGCGGGACGGAGACGTGACATGGACGAGCTGTTATAGCGAACCAGAGCTTCCCCCGCGGAGTAATACTTCACGGTGGTCCCGCGGGGAGGGGCGGAAGAGTGGGGGTGGTTTTAGTGGGTGTGAATGCCACACACTGCTGCAACCTGGCGCAGCAGCGTCTTTCTAAGATTTCCACCTCCATCCATAAAAAAAAAAAAAATAATATCATAGTATATAGTATAGATTTAGAATAGTATAAATAGAACCTTAATGTCTACCGATGAGCAAACTTGGTAGCACTGATGAAGGGAACAAGTGGTTCCCGAAATATCGGTATTTGCAAGAATAAATACCCACACCAACGAAAAAGAAACAACAAGTTTTTATTACTTCAATTAAGTAATCGTTGGAAACACCGCATAATTTCACTCAGATTGAAAACTAATTGAATTTGTCCAAGTGGTTGTTAATAAGACAGAAGAGCTTTTATGCCGACTCTAAATTCAACATTTCCGGTTCCGATGGCCTGCAATTGGTGTGGAGAAGGGTGGTCACTGCCTTAAAAGTTCGTAATATTGAGTCAACAGTTAAACATGGCGGTGGCAGCATCATCATGTGGGATGCTATGGCGTCTAAGGGGCTAGAATTACGCATAGAAACCAAGAAAACGCCACTAAAATAAATTAACTAGACATATGAAGCCAGTACATACCAGCTACGGTCGCTATAATAGGCTTGTCATTTGATATAACGTTAGATCTTTACAATGATTCAATACACACAGTCAGGGTCGTTAAGGAATGGGTCCTCTATAATGTCAAAGAGACTCTTTCCTAGCAACGTCGGAGCTAGGATTTAAATTTGATAGAGCACTTGTGGTCACACGTCGAAAAGGAGCCCCGCACAAGAGAGGTAAAAGGCAAAAAGGACTCGAAGAATCACATAAAGGATATCTGGAAGTCTATTCCTGCAGGAGTTACCGAAAAACAATGAAAATAGGACCTCTCGCAACTTTAAAAGTTGATGGTAACCACACAAAATATTAATATACTCAATTGTTATCTGTTCTTTTCATATTAAATTTGAAGTGTCCAAGTTTTTTTCGACTGTGCAAAACGCTCAATTTTTGGATAAAACAAAACCTTATTAAAATCGATTCAGTGTCTGTCTGTCTATCTGCCATACGTACTTTTCTCCAAAATACCTAAACCAATCAGAATAAAATTGTGTGGTAAGATGGGAACTATGAAATCCCACGCATACAGCGAGTGACATAAATTTAGGTGAAGTTTAAAGGAGGCTCCCAATACATGCAAAGGGGGTATTTAAAAAAAAATTTCACCGGATATAGTCGTGTATATCAAATGAAAGGCCTCGATTTCCGAAAATGACATTAATTTTGGCGTGAATTGCAAAGTGCGTGAGTAAGGAGTCAAAATGTACGCAGTTAGGGGGGTCATCCCGTGTGAAGGCCGTTTTTTTTGGCTTTTTTTAAAAATTTTTTGTGAAGAACTGGATACAGATACAAATACGAATTTTTCACCATAGATTTCTTAATATCTTGAGTTATTTAAATACTGACCAATTTATACACCCATCTCCAAAAAGGTGTTTTCTGCTGCCACGCTAGAGGGCGCTGTAATCATCGTAAAGAAAAAAAAAGTAAACGGCATTTTAACGTACAGACTTAACTAAAGTCCGCAAATTAGGATTATTAAAAAATATTAAAAGCTAAATTTTTGGCGCCGTGTTAAATTTTTTTTTGTGAATTTTAGTTTTTTTTACGGCTTTTTTAATGAATAAAAAAAACTACTGAATGGATCCCAATTATCCTAGTTTGCAGACCGTAGAAATATGCTCTGAATAAGTCATGAAAATTTCAAAGAATTTCGTTGCATAGATTCTGCGCTATGGTGGCAGTCGATTTTCAACATGCAGTTTCGAGAAAAACGCATTTAAAAAGCAGAATGCGATTTTTAGCCAGAAAACCTTAACTGACCATTAATCTGGTATACCTCGTCCATAAACCTTAGGTTTCTTCAAAAAACATATGTACAATTCTTGTCCTTTTAGCGAAGTCATTCGAACATCATTCGGACTAATAAATACGCGGTTTATTAGGGCGATCAACATAAATCTGGCATGTGACTTATCACGTGTTTAACACTACAATTTCCGAACGACTCCGAATATCAAAAAAATTCGATTCCGCGGATCCGACACACTGGATGACCCTCTTAAAGTAAGATATGACTCATTTTTGGAAACTACACAACCCAAAAATCCGATAAAAAATCAGGAAAGAGCGCTTAGATGAAAACTAGGCCTCAAAATATGTCCCATTCCGACATCTGTTCAAATAAGCTTATTAATTGTACATAACCAACTTTAGAAATTTACTGAAAATCCCCTTAAATTCATCCTAGGACTACCAAATTTCGTGCCAGCACACACATGCCAAATTTTATGGAAATCCGACCATGAACGCCAAAGTTACAGCAGTTCAAACCTAGCAATTTCGCGCGAAATTACTGCTTTCAAAGCCATGTAAATAAGATGCTGACGTCATAATTTGCGGGAATAATTGACATTCCGGTGTCCGGATAGCTGAGTGCTTAGAGCGCAAGGCTGTCGTACGGAAGGTCGCGGTTCAAATCTCGCTGGTGGCAGTGGAAATTTGTATCGTGATTTGACGTCGGACACCAGTCGACTCAGTTGTGAATGAGTACCTGAGTCAAATCAGGGTAATAATCTCGGGCGAGCGCAATGCTGACCACATTGCCTCTTAGTGTACCGTTACGGTCTTAAATGAAGTGCTCTAACACACTTCAAGACCCTGATCCAACATGGATTGTTGCGCCAACGATTATTATTATTATTATTATTAATAATTGACATTCGCGTGAAATATTAAAGTCGCATTTATGTAAAATCTACTTCTCTCCAGCTCTTTTTAACGTTTTGTGTAAAACACTTGTGTGAAATCTAAGCCTCGAAAGATGTCCCTTTCCGGTATCTCTTCAAATACACTTGCTAATAGTATATTACCAACTTTTAGAAATTTACTAAAAAACCCCCTTAAGTTGATCCTAGGAATACTAAATTTTGCACCGGCATAGAGGGCAGCAAAGCATACAAATTTCATGAAAATCCAACTATTAGTGCTAAACTTATAGCAGTGCGAATTAACAGCATCTTAATAATATGGTGACGTCATAATTAACGAGAATAATTGACATTTGAGTTAAATATTAAAATGCCATTCATGAAGGGTCTACTTCTCCGCTGCCTTTTTTTATATCTGTTGTAGGCTAAATTCTTCGCATTTGCTGATAATATTAAATTCAGAGTGTGAAGCGTATGAGGTTGACTATTATCAATACATGGCTTTCCATCAAATGATTTAACTTTCTAAAAACTAGAGGGCAATAAAATGTTTAACTATGTAACATGGAGCTGTCATGCACTCGTCGCTCCTCACATCTTCTTCTTTTTTTTTAGCTTTTGTCCCGTTCACAAGCAGGATCGGCTGGTCGTAATCGGTTTTGCCATTTTATTTTATAAAACGCCTGATCTGGATGTAATCGCGAGGTTTATAAATCCCTCATTTCGGATGAGTTCAATGCAACATCTTCGTCTCCATTACCGCAAGACGCCGTTCATTGGTCTTTTATATTCGGCCAACACTCGAAACTATAGAGAGCGGCAGACGGACGACATTGGCGTAAATTTTAGGTTTGAAACGTTTACTGATACGTCGATCACAAAGAACACCAGATGTGGAACGCCGCTTCATCCAGGTTGCGTTAATGCGTGAAGCAATTTCATTACGCTGTTCTCCATTGGCTGATAGCATTGAACCGTGATATTTAATTCGCTCAGTTCTGGGATTACTGGGGCTGAGAGCACTGAGCAATTGAAATATCTCGAGTCACTACTGTCAGCCAATGGAGAACTGCATTACGCTCCTCACATAGGAAAACACAAAACCTTTTATACCTGAAGCGTCAAGCTTCGGGTTTCCCGACTTGTTTTGTTTTATCGCTATTTTTCTGCTTAATTATTTTAACTAATGAAATAATAATAACAAATGTATCGTATTTCTCTCCAATAGGTTATCTAAAAATCTAAATTAATAATAATAATAAAATAATTGCTGAAACAGATAAAAAAACATACAGCGTTTAGTTTGCACTCTTCAAGCATCTGTTGGTAGTTACTGCCCCAGAAGATACAGTGAATGAATTATTTTCAGAATATTTTCATTTCGGTTTCCAAAATCTATACTTGCAATCCATTTGTTTCACTTAATTCTTCTGTAGAGAAGCCATAAACTCCTCATTTTCATTCCCAATCCGTGAAAGAAAAAAATTGATTGAAATCATTCTGGAATATTTATTTTTTCCGAAATTATTTCATTTCCCCTCATTACGAATAGTAATGGTCGTGATCAATGAGAAATCGAAATTTTTCTCACAAGAAGAACGTTTTGCCATAATTCACACGCGAGTCCGGGGCAGAGCTACAGAAACCTTCAGTTGCGGTTGCATAACCCGAAGAGCTATTTCTACGAGCCTTTCGCTCCTCAACCCTCAACCCGGACCGGAGTAAGAATAAAAGTGCACTTAAGGTAATTTATATCCGAGAATGCGTAGCAAGAACAAGCAGAAAACACGTTTAATTAAAAACATTAGCGAGATTCGAGGAGGAAAAAACATGGGTCCAATGGAATCTTTCTCGCCGCCCCCCGCGGTTCAAATCATAACAAACCACACTCCTCACCTGTTGAGCAAAAATAACCAGGAAACGAGTGTCCAGCCAGAAGGAGAAGAAGACGGAAAAGTGTTCTCGTCTGACGCTGGGCAGGCCAGTGTCCGTCTTGTGCGGTGCGAATCGCCACAGTTGCGTTCCCACAGAACTGATCCAGTACAAATTTATTTACTCGAACTTGCGCCACCATATTGATTCCGTCAACTCGCAGATTGCTAGGCTGGATTGGCCTGGGTTCCACCACTCAGACGCTTGTATTTTATCTTTAACACGCCCCCTCGCCTATCCCAAGATATAAATCAAACAAAAAAACACTTTTGAGCCCCAGGTGAAGGGTTCCACGCATGAGACAAGTGGACATCGTGGGCGGTGCTGCCTACTCTCTATCCATAGGTGAGTAGAACTGTTTCAATCACTAGAGCAGTTGCGCAAACCGGATTCTCACCCACAAGAACCTCCCACCATAAGAAACTCGTTTACGGGGCGGAGCTCAACATACCATGCTCACGTATCAGTAGGCGGTGCTCCGTTGTGAACACAGAGATAGTCGTGAGAAAGACGGGTTTTGAGCTGGTTTTGAATGGGATGGAGTACTCAGGGCGTGTTTCATGTGCTCTCTTGGAGTTAGAGAGAGGTGAGTAGATAATATTTTGTTAGTGTATCTCTCTCAAGCTAATCCGGACCGGATTTGTACGCGAGCAAACAACCAATGGCACGCACTCGCACACCAACTCAATGTAGAATGGCCGTGCACAATGCGGAGTGTGCCGTCGTTCGATAGGCGTTCGTCTCATGCTCGGCCGTTCGTGCTCGGATTTTGTGTGTTTTGGTTTCGTGGTTGCCCAACCTGGTCTGGTCGGCATGGCGCGATCAGGGTCGGGTTTCGGGCCTGCGCTGGTCGTGGCTTCGCAGTCGATTTCCTGTCGGAGGGACAGTATTAAGCCACCAGCAGGCAGTCGAGTAGCACACACACGGATACACGGCATGGGGTTGTAGGAAACCCTGCTGACGCAAAGGTCAAATCTGGATAGGGAATTAGGAACCTGAACCTCTCAATAGTCTCTCAGCACCGTTCAGTCCTGCTGCGAGTGTCCGTAGAGTTCGTATTGTAGAGTCCGCGGCGCCACCTCGTGTTCGCAGGCTGTCTTATCGCGCGGTTTCGCGTTATCTAAAAATTCTTTAGGAGAAAAAAACGTTAGAATATTGAAATCCTAATTAAATTTGAAAAACAAAAAAGGGTAAAATGTTCGTGGAGAAAATATAGGTGTCGTGCGTGGGAAAAGGAAGTAAAAAAAAAAACAAAGAGCAGTGAAAAGTGAAAAAGGAACCTTACAAGGAAGAAACAAAATTTACTCTTGGTTAAAGTGGAATTTTTGTTTTAACAGAATTTGAATTGAAATTCAAAGAAAAATGTGAAATTGCCCGTTTCGAGTGAAAATTGAATCCCAGTGAACAGTGTGTGATATCAGAACCAGTGGCTACACTGGTTGATGTCACTATCGTGCATCTCCTTGGAAAGGTTCCGGAGGAGCAGTGCATATTTGAGACAAGCAAACTTTCTCGTTAGAGGAAAAAATCTTATTTCGGGCTTCCAAAATATACAAAACTGACAAAATGATGATGAATGCATTTATGGATCCAACGGCGTCTCACCACCACTTAGCCTCTTATGGGCTTCGAATGTCGCCTACCACTCAAGCATCTTCACAACAGCAGCCCTCCCAGCAGCCCCAGGACTCGTCTGCCTCGGCTGTTGCCCAACAACAAATGGATTCAGCTGGGCTAATGGCCGGCTCCATGTCGTCCTTGACCAACTCCAGTGACATGTCCGCGTCGTCTTATCAGAATGCAACGGCTGGAGCATATGGTCATATGGGTCACCTGAACAGCCAACTTGGCTCATATTCACCCCGCGATTTCCTGCTACGTCGCGATCAGGACTACATGACAGCGGGAGCTGCTTCAGCCGCCGGTGTTGGACAAACAGCTCCCGGAACGGATTCAATGCTCTTCCCGTCCATTCATCACACGCATGCAATGCATGACACCTCCACCACTTTTGGCAATCATCCATTTCACCATCATCATCATCAGCATCAAATGCGGATGGGAATCGCCGCGGCTGATTACACCCACCCCTATCATCCGCACGCTCATCATCAAGCGAACTTTCCGTCGGTCCATCATCATCATCATCCAATGACCATGAACCATGGCGCCTCAGGTGCATTCTTTCGTTATATGCGACATCAGCCTCCGAATACGATGAATATTAAGCAGGAGATGCAGTGTCTGTGGATTGACCCGGATCATATTCATCCCGCGCCACAGAGTCGGAAGACTTGCGGAAAGATATTTCACTCCATGCATGAAATTGTGACACATTTGACAGTAGATCATGTTGGAGGTCCTGAATGCACAACGCATGCATGCTATTGGATGGGATGCACCCGGAATGGTAGACCGTTCAAGGCAAAGTACAAATTGGTCAATCATATAAGAGTGCATACGGGGGAGAAACCGTTCGCGTGTCCGTTCAGTGGATGCGGGAAAGTGTTTGCAAGGAGTGAGAATTTGAAGATTCACAAAAGAACGCATACAGGTGAGTGCCAGATGATTTTTCTTGAATGAGATAATTTTTGGGGGAAGGTTATAAATTTGATTAAGGAAGAAATTTCGAAGAAATCAATTGATTAAGGCATTGCGGTAAATGTTTATAAAACGTTACTGCTCTTGTCACTTAACAGGAGACACCCCTATTTATTGGCAGATTGTCTCATAGTTTTTGGTATGATGCGCCTTCGAGAAAGAGATAAATGTGCTAGTAACGCAAGGATTCTTTGTCAACGGCGATGCTATTCAACCAAAAATTTTTATTTAGGAACTTTGGAAATTAGGACTAATTCCGGAATTAATATTTTTGTAAAATGATCCGCAAGGACTTTGCAATAACTACTTGTGAAGTTCCAAAGTTCTTTCATATATCGACAGTTTGCTTCGTTGGCAAACTTGAGGTTTAGGTTTGGGAAAATGAAGTGCCTGCCCAACTGTTTTTTTCTTCCATTTGGCTAGATATAGACTACGCCCGTTTGTTCATTTGTCGTATTTCAATGACTTCCAATGACCCATACACAGGTTTTTTTGCAAGGGGTTAAACCCATTTTATTTGATTCTCAACCCTTTAACGTTTTTCATGCCTGTAAGCCCGCTTGTTTGCAAAGGTTTAGAAGCTGCTATGCCACCACTATTACCAGAATAAGTTTGAATTATTACTCGTTTATTGGCAAGTAGGTCTAACCTAAAGAATAAGTACAATATTGGCCTGACTATAAACCCTGCACTGTCTTTGTTGTGAAAGTTCCCCTTTGAATATAATGACGCGATATCTCAATTGAGCGTGTAGCTTCGAA
This sequence comes from Hermetia illucens, assembly GCF_905115235.1. Taxonomy (NCBI): domain Eukaryota; kingdom Metazoa; phylum Arthropoda; class Insecta; order Diptera; family Stratiomyidae; genus Hermetia; species Hermetia illucens. The sequence goes on along the minus strand of NC_051854.1, from coordinate 77,768,597 downwards.
TCTTAGTAGTCATGAATCCTCATTGTGCTTATCTCGCTGCTTGTAAGATTATCACTTCAAAAGCATTTGGTGTGATAATAATAAAACCTAAATACAATCTTATTGAAAATAAAATTGAAGGATACGCCCGATATTCCACGAAGGAATGAATAACTTAGCTTGGCCCTGATATTAGCCACGCTTTGACAACTGGCCCACCTTATTGCCTTACGACTCAGCAGATGAAGTTTTGGCGAAGTGCTAGTTGAGGTGTGAGCTAATCTGTTTACCAATGATCAGGTGCTGAAAAAAAAATTAAAGAAGAATTTTTCGATATTGGCTAATTTTTGATTTATTATACAAATATAGTATTTCGCGAGCCAGCTATTCCCTGCTCCTGCTCTATAGGACGCATTTCTCTTCCCGAAATTCATCAAGGCCGGTCTATCGAAAAGGTGAGGGGGAAGATGGGCGAGTCCTTCCAGACCGGGTTTTTTTTCGCGGGGCTCAAAATGTGGACTTTGACAAAATTAAGTAGATTTTGCAATTTCAAAGGGGCTGCCTCATTTTTATCCCGTGATTTTCACCTTATGACCCTGATTCAGGAAAAATAGCTCCAGGACCTAGAGGAAATTAGAAAATAAGACTTTTTTTGTGCATTTACTGAATTCGTCGAAAGTCGAATCAGTAAAAATTTTTGTGGATTCGGGTCACGATTGCTTTGAGCATATCAGTTTCGTCTTATTCGGGAAAACCATTCAATTTAGTTGTAGTCAACTAATACACTATTGGTATATGGTTTGCCCATAAGCCCTTCTTTTCTCGAAGATATCTTTAAGCTGTGCTCGAGCTAGTTAATTTCTTTTAGTCTCCTTCAATCGAATCAATTTGCCCATGTTATCAGCGGTTAAGATGGGTTTGATTAGCTTGCATCAATTAGATTTTCTACTAATGAATCTGGTTTCTACGTGTTGCTTGTGGCTGAATATCCATCCTATAGTGGCTTAGACTAAATTGGTCCTATGAGATATCAATTGACTTTCAAAACGGGCAGTTGGTTGGTGAAGCGAGAACTGTGATCATGTTTTGGATAGAAAATTTTCATGAGATTTTAAAAGACAGTTTAAATTTGGTTTATAGCTTAGATTACTTATTGAGACTGCTAAGCTCAGATTTGTCTAGATGGTGGATCTAAGTTGTCATGTACGAAAGTGGTAGCGGTTTCTAAATATAAGGCCTAGTTTATATTTTCGCTGATAATCCTCGACAGCATCTCTATTGTATGCTACCAAATTGAGGATTTCTAAGTTAACTACCTCCGCAAATTCATCTGTCATTCTTCTCAAACACTGCAGTGTTTTTTTTTCCTTAAAAGAATAGAATCTTCTTACTAAAAAAATCAAATTAAAAACCAACGTTTAGGTTTTATTTGTTTGGAAATTTCATGGCATTTTGTATTTCAAAATGATTCCGTTCGATACGTTCTAGAAACACCACCTTGCTAGTCCAATTTGGTACCACTTTTTCCAGCTTGGCGGGCTCGCAAACTGCAGCTAGTATATCAACTTGGCCCAATTAGTTGAGCTATCTTGAAAAAATTACCCGAAGGGCTCAAATCACATGAGCTAGACGGCCAACCGTCAGGTTCAGTTTTCAGCGATTCGCTCAGTAGATTATCTCTATAAATTGAAATTTTGAGTCGCAGTTTGCCTTCCAGATTATTGTCATTGACGTTGAGAGCCAAAAGTTGAAAATCATTGCCTTGGTGTTGGCCATTCACGGTTACGTGGATGCCTTCAGTTTGAAAAAAAAAACATGGGCCGGCATACAAACTGCTTCAAGCAACGATTTGTTCAGGATATAATCATGCCTCATCAGGATTTTACTTACCTAAAATACCCATTAAATCAGGATTTGATTTAACAGTAAACATTCGCTTGAACTACTGAATAAAATATCAAGGACATGTGGTCAGAATGACATTTGCTTAGACAGATATCTCAATGGGAAGTGCATATCTCTAAAAACACACAGGATAATTTAAGTATATATTGCAACTTGCAAAATTATTCTCACAACCAAGGTTTGGTGTTTGATTGAAACCAATGGCTGAGTAGTTTAAACAAAACGTCATCATTTTCTCGCAAAACGTTGGGGGATTCGATAGGTTGGCCTTGGCTGACGCAATGAAGAATCTTCTTAGTTACAATATTGACGGCTAGTATTTGAAATGATTGGGCCATTGGCTACTTGATATTAGTTTTTGTATTACACAGCTCAGCTACTTCCTGTTTAAGGTTCTTTAGGTTCCCAATAGTTTCCTTACAGTTGCCGTTCAAAGTATTCACCAGTCGTTCTTCTCAGGCTCTAATAAAAGGATATCATTTGCCTTTCGAGATTCCTTTGAAAATTTTTACAAATTTCAATTGTAAGGCAATAGCTTACTTCCAAAACTAAAATTCATCGTACTTTCGGCCTTCCTTACGTCCTATAGTTCTGACTGTTGACCGATTACAAAAGGCAATGAACGGCACCACGCAGTAATACAGACGAAGATGTTACGCTGAATCAGTCGTATAACATGCACCGTGGAAAAATTGCGAGAGAGGTGTCTTCGATGGTATCGTACGTAATTCGTATTAGCGAAAACTTAGTTGCCAAGATTGGTCATCAAAGTCGATGGGAAACCACCAAAAGGCGGATCGAAACAACAGTGGCTGGCTGGTGATTTGGAAGCCTTTGCGGTTGCGTCCAGATCAGACCTTTAAGAAAGCAAAATGGCGCAGTCGACAAAAGCTGAAGAATACGAAGAGGTTTACTGCCGGAACTAATTAATAAATTTATTAATTTAAGCTAGGTTACTTAGGTAGCTCAAGTGCTGAAGAAAAGAGTAAGCAGCTCTCGAAATACGTATATACAAACTATAAAAATATATTGTAGTGGGAGAAGCTACGTAGTTTTATTTTTATTTAGAAGAACTAAAAACATCGGAACGATAACTATTTTTTATTAATTTATTATTTTATTACTTAAAAAACAGAATAATACCATTGCTCGCTGGCACTCACTAATACCATCTGTTGGGTCGAGCTTTTCTGATTTCATTCACCGCAAGGGTCGAATATAAGTTTAAGTTTGCATTTTATATTTAGGTAATTCTATAATTATTATCACCACGGGTGGGCGAGATCCTTTCAGGTTTCCGAATTCCCTCAAGCCTGCGGACCGAATATATACATTTCAATTCATTCAATTTGGTTATCTTTAGGTAATGAACAAGGTAATCCATACGAAGGTCAATTTACAAAAATATTTTATAATGTGTGATTATCCACTAAGATTCATGATAAATTTGAATAGCTTCTACTGGATTTGGGTTTTGTCTAAATAGATATAACTCTTAACTTGAGCCTAGCGTCACTGTCAGCGCTAGATATTTGCTCTCTTGTTAATAAAAAATATACTATGGCTGCTCTGGACGAGACTCCGTATACTCAGTGTCCTTCATCAACTAGATGGACATTCAGGACCGTCTCGATCCTGAAATGAAACCAATCTGAAGTTTCTCTAGATCGTTGCATTGGAGACTTTACTAGGCAAATTCTAGTCCTACTTTGGGGCGTTGGAATAATCCGGCGACAAAAGTTTTGAACTCGGAATTGATAGACCGACGCAAGGGACATATATGTAGACTCACATTAATTCCAATAAGCCTAAATTTTTACTCTAAAATTTAAATTCCGTATGGGAAAAACATTACCTGACAATATTTGTTCGATCGTCAAAGAGGCATGGGCCCATTATCCATTTGGCGTAAGATTGCAGCAAGCCTAAACAAGGTCCTTGTATTTTCCTAGAAGAACTACTATTTTTCAACAGAGGTAATTTTTATTGTATGTTTCCCAAGTAAATTCACTAGAGTGAAAAAAGTGTTTGCTACTTTGAGGGCCAAATAGTTCATAATGACAATTATTTTCTCAAATTTTGGGAGAGAGCAAAAGTTTCCGCTTGCCCACGAAGGCATTTCTTGACGAACAAAGTCAACCCAGACATAAGACATTTTTTCAAGTGAATTACACTGTGTCATCAGTAGCGACAGCAGACGTAAGATTTTGAAAAATCCCAGGAAAATACGTTCAGGAGCCAAGCTTATAGTAGCCTCAGAAGCGTGCACAGAAAGTTGTCGCTTTGGAGGAGTTCCTCGTGACCTTGGTTTGTTTTCAACCTCTCTGTCGAAATCTCCATTACCCTCAACCGTTTTCTTAATTAGTCATATTTCCTTAATTTCCTCAATTAATGAACCGATTTAATCCTTTCTTGTATAAAGGCGTAATTAACGACCAAAATTGGGCATGAATGTTAAATTTTTGGAAATCTGATAGCGCCTTTTCCAATAAAAAAAGGCAAAAATCGTGTACACTATTTCCAAAAGCTTTCCAAATTACCAAAATTAAAAATGCCTGGCCAAATTTAGGTGCATGTAAAAAATTTTCAATTTTTATTTTAAGTACTTAATAAGGAAATACTTAAAATTCTAAGTTCCTTTTTATAACAGTTTAACACTAGAATAGCCACTTAAGATACAGAACTCAAGCTATTAAAATAACGATATGTCAAGGATGGCTCTTCCAAATAAGTAGATAATACCAGATTGCGATTAGAAGGATACATTGGAGATAAGTGTGATTAAAGAGCTGCAGTAGAAAGTTTCACGAGTTGCTTTTCGTCGCAAATTGAATAATCAAAAATCAAAACGGAGAAATCTATTGGGTACCAAAAAAACGCAGTTCCCATTAAATACTTCCTTTCTTCCTTCTGCATAACTGACTTTCCAAACCTGGCATTGGTTGCCATTTGTAATGAAAACAAAGTCAAAAGAAGATCTTGACATTTCTATGTTCTTTATCCATTCGATGAAAATTCAACTGACCATATTGATTACAGTACACAGTACTATATGGGGAGCATATGGTTGATTCACCTGGTTTATTGGTGAAGACCTCCCTCTTTCAAACGGGCAGTGAAGGCACTTTTTGTTTTTACTGGAACCTTTTATTGCAACTACATCTGATCAGTGTTTGCAAGCAACCTATCTGAAGTCACCCTTGTCGCGTCGCCTCACAGGAGGTTATCTGGTATCATTGAAATCGTGATGCCCGTCTGACAGCCGGTTATTTGCGGCTAGCCTCATCTGGGAACTTCTTGGTGATTGTGTTTATACCCATATGGTGGACAGAGCTTGCTGTGAGGTGAATGAGTAGAGTTAGACTTTACAATCCGGAGGATATACCCCTTATCTACAGTAGATAGGTCTCACATCCATTGGTAAGAATGTTGGGCCTGTACTTAGTGGTACTGAAGTCGAAGCTCTGATTGTAATGCTAAAATCAAACCTCGTGGCAAGGGTATTGGGATTGTGCCTACATAGCAGGTATTCATTCTTAACCCCAGGGACTGTCACGAAATTCCAACAAAAGCCTATAGAGCCTAACTATACTTTAGCAACACCTAATAGCTTAATATTTCTTTAAATACTCACTTCATTTGAGTTTTATTTATTTATTTGCAAAGTAAAGCCATGCATATGACATTTAATTGGAATATTCTGAAAGAACTGAAACTGGTTGCCTGTATCCGACCAGGATGGCAAACATGTATGTTTTGCGCGCTACGCCCACATATCGGTTTCTGGTAGCTATATAGCTAAATGAAGAGTAAAAGAAAATGTAATCCAAAGTTCGAAAGAAATTATTTCTACACTATCCAAAAAATGTGGCCACCAGTCATATTGGAAAGTATTTCTACCCCCAAGTCGAAAATGCCAACTATATAAAGATTTTGCGGAGATTAACTCGTAATTTATGACATTTGGGAAATTTGGGCTTGGGGTATTCGCGAAAATGGGGTATCTTTTGACCGTTATTTCAAAGAATAGAAGTGTATCATTGTCCTTGACTTCCATGTGGCATTTGTGAAGAAATGGTCCGGAAACTTTTCTCAATCTTCTCCGCCATTTTGTCAAATAAGGAATATGTCAAAATCCTTTTTTTTTTGTTTTTACTTAGGTCTAGTTCTTTACCAACACCATTATCAAAATTTCAGCTAATACAAGGGAAATTAATGAGCTCATTGCCACCTTCCATCTAGTTATGTAGTTTTATTAAATGGGTGTATTGGGAACATATTGTTTCCACAATTTCGCATTCATCGTCATCAACGGTGCAACAACCGGTATCCGGTCTAGGCCTGCCTTAATAAGGAACTCCAGGCATCCAAACACTCCAAGCCCAATTCGATATCACTAAAAGCTGTCTGGCATCCTGACCTATACCATCGCTCCACCTCAGACAGGGTCTGCCTCATCTTCTTTTTTTACTATAAATATTGCCCTAGCTAGATACGAGAAATTATCAACGTTCTCAAAGTTGTTGTCTCCTATCTTTATTCTTCCCGTTTGACCAGTGCGGTTTGATGTTGTTGGTTGGTTGGTTTTCGGTGCTGGCGTTGCTACCATATATTTTGTCTTGCCTTCATTGATGTGCAGTCCAAGATCTCGCATCAATCGCCGCCTGCTCGATCTTGATGAAGGCAGTTTGTACGTCTCGGGTCGTTCTACCCATGATGTTGATATTATCAGCATACACCAGTAGTTGGGTGGATTTAAAGAGGATCATACCCCTCACATTTACCTCTGCATCACAGATCCCTTTCAACAGGGTCAGGTTAAAATGGACGCATGATAGGACATCCCCCTTGTCGTAGACCGTTGTTGATGTCGAATGGTATTGAGAGTGATCCTGCTGCTTTTATCTGGCCTCGCACATTGCTCAGGGTCAGCCTAGTCAGTCTTATCAATTTCGTAGGGATACTCTCATCCTCATTCTCTCATGGCCGTGTACAGTTTTACCCTGGCTATGCTATCATAGGCGGCTTTAAAATCGATGTGTGGAGGCTGCAACTAGTGCCCACATTCCCACAGTTTTTCCATCGCTTGCCGCACAGAGAAAATCTGATTTGTTGCTGTCGTCTTCAGTTGGTAAGACCTCCAACTCGCCGATGTTCTGGTTGTTCAGTAGTTCATCAAAGTATTCAACCCATCGCTCCAATATGCCCATTCTGTCGGAAATCAGATTTCCCTCTTTGTTTCGGCAGGATGAGCATCGAGGTGTATAAGGCTTCATCCTGCTGACTTGTTGGTGAAACTTGCACGCCTGGTGTGGTTGCTCTGTGTACTTTTCGAGTTCACAGACGTGTTGTTTCTCCGAGGCTTCCTTTATATATATATGTGGTAGTTCAATAAAAACATTTTACCGACAGATGTAACTCCTTTTGTTGAGTTTCATTTGTAGATGGACTGACAAAAATACTCCATGCTTAATGGTTACAGAAAAAACTTTGCAACATCGAAATTTGGCAGGAAGCTCTCAAGTTCCGACTTTGTTTTTCAACTTTTCAACATAATCGTTGGAGTTTTTTTAGAGTATCGCTGAAGCTCCATTAAGAAATTCCTGGAGACATCGTAGAGCACAGATTCGGTGGAACTAACTCTCTCAGTATCATTTCTTTTTAGAGAAAGTGAGTCTGGATATAGGTTTCGGGATGCTTTCTGATATGCTTCATTTCTCTTTATTGGAGACCACTAAAGTGTTACATTTAACACATTTCATAATGTTGATATTGGGGTTTTGCTTTACAGACTTGGTTTGTTTTTGCGGCAAATAAAGGAAAGGTGGGGATCCCTTTCTGACACCTTAGGAGATATAGCTATGGAATTCACTGGCTTGGCTTAGATGTCAAAGTTTTGATTCAATATATTAAATACCTCGAATAGATACGGAGGAACGGTGTTTTTGAATAGATTGTCATGGGCATTACCCGTGGGAATGATCGAAGTGCACGAACCCAAGAAAATATTGAAAGGGCCTCGCAAGTGATCGAACAAGCTCTCGGCAATGTGTCACGATTTGACTTTTTGGATATCCAACGAATCACTCCATAGAATCTTAACTTATATCTTTTGTTTCAAGTAAGAGAATATGGAACGCTGGGAGAAGCGAAACTACTTTTCACCACATTGGAAGCTCCTTGGCAATAGGCAATGATCATGGCACTATTTTCCAAGAGTGATAGGGCAACATAATCATGGTATTTTGGGGCATGAAATCGCTAATGGATGCAGGAGAGAAAGCTTTTACATTCCACCCTGGGATTTTATCTTCTTGTATCTGCCTTATCATTGCTACAAGCACAAATAAGAGTGATTGATGCCGTAGGAAGGATAACATCATCCACTTAACTCGAAATGTCCGAAATAGTCCATTTTCTTTTGAAGAAGAGTTTCCTATTTGGTCTTCATAATGGCTCGAAATGGTCAGTGGTTTAAGCCCTCGCAGATGCATCCTTTAAAGGATTAAAGTAAAAAGAAAATATGCTTTGAGGGGTATATACATAGTGTGGGGCGTTTACAACTGTCTATGAACATAATATAAGATGTTGGTAAATGTGGAATCTTCGCCTACTTCCTGCATGTTTTCATTCACAAACAGTTGAATGCACTTTCCTCAATTTGCCTTGTTTTCATTGAACTTGAAAACCTCTTGCAAAAAAAGTTCTTCTTTTTGTTGTGATAATTTGCTCTCCCATAATTTATTGCCGATTTTTTTAGATATTTTACATATTTAATTTTACTCTAGCGGAGCGCATTAGTCATGATGCTCATTCACGAGATCATATCAAATTAAAAGACTCTACACATCTCAACAAAGACCAAAAATTAGATATTCCACGGAATGAATGCTCACACATTTAAAACTTTTTTTGTATCTGAAGACTAAACTTGAATTCAATACACTGAAACTACAGTAAAATTAGTAGATACATTGAAAAAGGCAATTTCATGTTTTCCATAATCGCATTACATATTCCACGCAACGTTTAGTTTCCATCAGTCGGAATGCCAGGCTGAGTGGAAAAAGTCTCGGCAGAAATATGGAATGAATTCGTGTATTTCTAATTATTTATTCCCTCAACGATTAATTTTTATGTACAAACTCTTTAAGATTTATGATCGCTACAGAATTTATTTAGTGCAGTTGAATAAAATTTGCAAAATTCTGTAGAGGGCCGAATTCCAGTGGAAGACGGGGTGTAGCATGATAGGTGGAAGTATGACATGGAATTGGACATATGAGGTACAGGATACCTGGTCGTTTGGACACGAACCCGTTTGAAATAACCATTCTCGTGCCATAAATTCAAAACTATAATAGAAGAAATGCTATAATAACGAACCACGGACGCAGGGAAGTAGGTGCCAATGTAATTAGGTGCTCATCACTTAGACAGTAATAAAATTAGCTGGAGAAGTTCACATAAATGGGATTAACGTGCATATTACAAAGTTTTCCAGCAATTTGCGAAATTACAATGTTTACTACCGAGAAGTGGAGTGGCAATACCTACGTGGATGGGTGGTTACCTTTGGTTGCATGCTGGCTCGGGTTGTTGAAATGCAAGCGGCAACCGAAACCATAATTTTCCCATTCTCTAGATCCAATGATTATCATTCAAGATTTGCTTGATTTTATATCAAATTTTATTTATTTGATATAGACTCTATGGCACGGTACTAGCAAAGTTAGCACGATGCATATATAGAAGAAGTGTATGCGCGAGCAGCTAGTAACAGGTTGGAATTGGAAAGTGGTGAGTTCTGTCTAATTGGGATAATTTGAATAATTTTATATCTATATATACATATTTACCTTAGAGGCGGCTTTCCGTTAGATTCCACTTTTGTTTTTTCCGAAAACCAGACACGTTTATTGTACTTCAAGATTAGTTAACAAAGAACTTCTAGTCTACCCCAACGAATCGACTAAAATTTTTTCACGGTTGATATCTTAATAAATGGGTGAAAAATCCAAGATTGATAAATTATTATCCACTGTCAGTGAAGAACTCTAAATATATGTACACTTTCCTAAACTATTCGTTCTCACGGGAGAACTGTTGCTTGACAAAAGGTGAGGGTGACCAATTGCATAGTAGAGTTCAATCCTCACTAGCTGCTACGTTAGCTTCATGACAGAAGCCTTGGTAAAGTTCGAATATTTGTCATTCATTTTACTCAGCCAACACAATTGAGAAAGATCACGTGTTTAGTCCTGTCGATACGGAACATTGAACACAGCGTTGAAACACAGGGACACGACAGAATCGTGAGAAAAGCATTATTATTGACATCGAATATTGTTAAAAACAAAACTTAGTGGAATACCGAACGAAAATGTAGAATCACTTTATTATGAATGGCGCCCAATGTGGGGAGAGTGGGAGTTAATAAACTCAAATTCAGTTCTGGTGTCCTCAGGTCCTTTGAGAATCTTTTCTTCAAAAAAATCCATCCAACAAAAAATATCTAGTTAGCAAAGGATATTATTTTGTTGACAATCCGCAGTCTGATGTTATTGCGCACTGAGTATGTTACCATCGTGACATTTGCCGAGGCGTCATACCATTGACATTAAGATACTGTGAACGAGCAGGGCAAGACTAAATTTGAATTTTTAAAAATCGAGTTAAATCCACCAAAAAAGTGAAAGTCCTATTTCCATCTTTTTTTCTGAAAACTCTGAAAAAACTTCTATATTATGGGGTGACACCAAATGTCACTCAAGTCACCTATACTAAGCCCTGCCTAAATCATTCCACGCTGCCATTGAAATTCCGTTGGCTCTTCGAAAGTTTTCCACCCGAAACCCTGCCTAAATCATTCCGCGTTTCCACTGAACTTCCGTTGGCTCTTTAAAAGGTTTCCACTCGAAAAACTGTTGGTCTCTTCAAAGTTAAACTAGTTTAATCAGGAACAAATTGTTTTCTGAGCACTCCATTTTTCCTGTTTTCCCAATATTCATTCTTCTGCTGGTTTTGCTGGTTTAATTACAGCACACAACACTTGACTTCTCCAGGTAACTACAGACAAGGATCTGAATTCAGTAGATCCTTCTTATCCTATACTTTTCTAGGTCCCCAGCGATTCAACTGTAAAATCTTTTGGTATGTGGCAGCTTGACCCAATCGTTTGGAGCGCCAGATGAGGTCGGGTTTCAAGCACATGGTGGTACTGTCTAGAGGAATTCGACTGGTATCTATTAGCACAGAATATTTATTTCAATTTGCTCTTCAGCAACAAAACCTTCCTCTTTATCTTAGAATATTTTATTGGGCTTAATGTAAGTTTAGATAAATGTCAACGTTTCGTCGAGTTACATGGGCAACATCAATAAAAATCAAAGAATAGAAATTCAGGCTTAGTATATACATAGTACAGCCATAAATTTTGTCAGTCAAACAAATCTTTATTTCTCTCAAAGTAATATACCAAATCAATCGCAAAGTACACCATTAGAAAAGGGGAACAAAGAGCTTTCAAACGAAAAAAAATGTTCAAAATGACAGCCGCTAGCAGTTATACAGGCCCGAAGTCTATGAGGCCATGCATTGATCGCTTCACGCACGGTATGAAGCGACATTTCTCGAGCTGCACGCACGATGCTGGCCTTCAAACTCAATCTCCTCTAACTTAGCCCAAAGGCTGTAGTCCAGAGGTTTCAAACCTGGGCTGCCTGAGGCCCATTCATCCGCGGTTATGAAGTCAGGAACATGCGTCGCTAACCACTGCTGAATTATCTTGGTTTTGTGGGCGAGGCCGAGTCCTGCTGGAAGTACTACGGCTTTCCTCCACTCGGCAAATACTACATCCTCTAAAATCTTTTCGTACACGTTCCCATTGGTTTTGACGCTGGCCTCACAGAAATGAATATCAGTTACTCCGTGATATGAGACACCCCACCATGCCTTGACAGAAGTCGGATGGTGACGACGTTAGACTCGCGGAACATTTTTTTTTGGGCTTCATACCAATTGTGAGCATATACTCGATTATATCGTCGGTTGAATTTTTCCTCGATGGTAAACAATTTTTAATCTGAAAATAGAATTTTTCGATATTTTTTACCGGGGAATCACCGAGTTGGCCGTATTTCCTTCAGTTTTGACGTTAACATATGGCAACTTCGAGTTGAAAAGCCCATTTCCGCCGACATTCGTTTCTGCTTGCGGAGAGGATTGCGATGAACACGCTCACACACAGCATGCACGACATTCTGGCGACTTGCAGAGCGCGGGCGCTTCTCCCGCGGCCTGTCAACCTCATCAGCTGTTTCGCGGTATCGAGCAAATGTCCAAAAAACGAATCGTTCATTTACCGGCAGCTTTTTTGACAAACTATGAATCCTTTTTCGTAGTTACCGAACTTCATCATGTTACTGACGTTCGGAACCTGAAAGTCTGACGGAAGTGGGGTATGATTTGGTACTTTCCGTGCACAGTGTTACCAGTTTCAGCAGCTTAACATTTCTGGCTATACGCATCGACTGACAGAACTTATGGCTATACTATGTATACAGGTTGGAGCTAATTAAGTTGGTAGAACCTAGATGATTGAACAATGAAATTTGGTCTAATACCCTCCATTTTTGTTGTTTATTTCACGGTGCAGCTGGTTATAAAAATATGTAGGGCCTTCAGGGTTATTTTTTAAAACTGATGCTTCTTGGCATATATATTGATCTTATCAACACATGGTTTATGAATCGTCTTTATGCAGTGATGAGCCATCCACGCGTTATGCCCGTTCCTGTTGTTTAGATCCAATTTATGCACAGCCCGGTTGCTCCCACCGGTTGGTTTTACCAACTTGATCAGCGGAACTACGTTTTCCAAAATCCGCGGAAAAGTTTTAACAATATTTATGAACGACAAAATAAACAGTAAATTTGGCTGCGGTTTTATCCACTACTGTACGGAAAATACACACTCCAGGTGCTGTATACTCAGTCCGCTGGAATTACAAAATCGTGCCAGACAGGTATCCTCCACAGTCTTTTTATGTTGTAGGAACCGAAAAACCGAATAGAAAAAAGGAGTGGCAAACTTTACTTTACAGGGCAGGATGGGGTTTGAAGTGGTTAGCTTTTGTTTGATAAGAAAATATGGCAAGAATTTTTCAATTACTCGAACTAGTATTCAAAGAAGACTTATTCTAAAACGAGGTTCTAAGTCAGAAAAATCTATTTCCTTGTGCCTTCCCCAGAAGTTTTTAATAGTTCCATCGAAGAAAACAATGCACCATTAGTGGACGGAAATATTTGCTTCATAGTAACTGGAAGATCCAACATTTAATTGAGATTACATTATGCTTTCAGTGAATTCAGATCCCTTTAATAAGTAAAACATATATATGGTCGCTGTCAAATCCCTACGTAGTACATAGCACATTCACCCCACCTATATACTGTCACTGCCGGTTCTTGGCAAGCTCTACCCACGACTTTCAAGGAAGGTCGGCGCCTTATTATTCTGGAACATCTCACACATCGGCTATTCTGGGATAGTGGACTTCATTGCACGGGATATACAGCAATGTAGTTGTCTGAGATTTATATTTACTATTCTTATACGCGAGACTACCCCAATGACACGTCAAGAGATAAGGAAAGCTTGGAACTTGTGAGTGACAGAGACGGTCTTCTTCCATTTGCAAAGAACAAGCTTAACTAGATATTAATGTTGAGTTGCATTTCCACATTTTGAACAAAGAGTGGGGGCATATTCGACGCTATTATTATAATATGTCGAGCGAAATCAAATTTGAGGCCGCTAAATAAAGCAACCTAGATTGACAAATTGACATTTAATGTTCCTCCTATGAATAGAATGAGTGCGATGATCCATCAAGCTGAGAACCTTGCTTCTATTGGTGTTTATCTTCAGTCAAACTCTGCTTGTCTGCTTTTCCAAATCCAGAACTGTTTGATCAAGGCTATCTGCATAGTCATGATGTTTATAAGGGAGGATCCAAAGCGGAAACTGAGCTTTTTGGAGATATTCTTTAATGTGTTCTATGATGTTTTTAGCTAATATCTTTGCGATAGCCGGAAGCAACCAAATGCTCCTCTTGTTGCTGTACTCATACGGGAGCTCTTTTTCGGAATCTTAACGATCATTTCCATCTTCAACTCTCGGTAAAGTTCTTCGATTCCCAGGATTATGAATTTCGAATGACCGGAAGTGGAAATTCTGCAACGATTACAAGAGTTGCGGGGAATAGTTTCGGAAGGAGATCGTCAAGGTTGACTATTTTACTCCGATCGAGGGCGTTGATGGCGAAAATAATTTCATTTTCCCTGGAAACGACCCGTACGTTACGTTGGTTTAACATACCACCCACAAGAGTTGGAACTACCCTGGATGTTATCGATTCTCAATCGTGATGAAGGGTTCCTTTCACTTCTACAACTACTGATCATCTAGGATGGGAAGTCTGTGGTTAAACTCTTCATGATATGGTACACGGTAGCGAAGTCAGCTTGTATAACGAACAGTAAGATGTGGTTCCATTTGCAGTTCTCGATAACGACAAAAGAGCTCCAGTACGCCGTTGTTTAATACTGCTCTTAGCTCGTTATCTTCGTCGATCCTTTTCATATTTAGGCAGGTTTTGTAACGTGCTTTAGGGTCGTGAACGAGAACTTGCCCTTCAGTATTGTTCAACAGGTTTGTTGTCATTTGTGCTGTTTCTATAACAAGAAAATTCCCACTTCTGGTCAGACATGACGGTTCTGAAGGTATGACGTGAGTGTCTGTCTTGTAAACATAGTCCTAAGGCCCTCTTCGAGCACGGATTGATTTGGAGTTCGTAATCAGAGACACGCCATGAAAAGCGCAGCGATACTGGTTCATACTGAGTGCAGGCTCCGCATTCAAACCATTGGATGCGAGGCCTATCTAACATCTCTACCGCAACTAAAGGCGACGGCGCCCGATTTGTACAGCGCGACTGCACACTTGAGTCTACAAGAGTTGGATAATTGGAATTGCATGGTGAGGATTTTGTCAGAAACAAGTTTCAGGGAAACAAGACCCGAGCTTACAATACCATTCGACGAAATTTCGACACGGGATTTACATTTTCCGCCACAAGGTTTACCAAAGCGTAAAAACACAGTGCACAAGAGAGAGAGGAGTACGCTCCAGAGTTCCACAATCTCATTTCGATTCCTTCCAGAATGTCCTCCTTATATCGCTGGATTTCGCACTTTAGCTGGAGGCTGCGGCCTTTGGTATCGCTGTTGAGTACTGAGTATACCTTTCGAAAACCAATCCGTTTTCGATAGTTGATGGACGCAGCGGTAAAGTCAGCACCTATCCGAGGCACTGCCAACGTGTTGGTAGCAAGAAAGTTTGGAAGTTTGCAGTTGACTTTTATCGGTTTTTGTCGCCTTTTACGAGAAACAGAAAATACTTTGAATGTGTCTTTAAACCCCAGCTCAAAAGGCTAAATTCGGAATCATGGACCACCAAAAATTACAGGTTTCGCTTCTATTATGGAAGCAGGTTTGAGTTGATCGTTAAATAAGGTTCGTTGATAAGTTTCTTATTGCTTTGAACTGGTCCTGAGGAATATGAGGAAGGATTTCTTGGAGGTGCGGCTTCCCTATTTTTAAACCTCGCCTAGAGCATACATTCAATACAAGCAAACATGTCCAACACAACATTTTGGTAATCGTATATGCAACGTTATTATCAAAGTGTCAAGTGTCGCAGCAACCATTTCAAATATCTTGTTCGGGAAAAACAATATTCTAGGCTTAACGCTATGGGCGATCATAATTCTCCTTTTAACTTTAACAAGCAACAAGAGTAAGAATAGAGTAGTTCTCTAGGATCACGACAGCGGTTTTCTTTTGGGTTGACTCTTAGTTGTATTTAGTCAGTTCTATTTAATGGGGCCTCTGGAACTGGTACGTTTCGTTGGTGTTTTTTTACGTCTCACCGAAGATGCTATTCCCAAGGATGCTTAATAATTTATTAGAGCTAGCTGATTTTTTAGAAAAAAATAACTTTATTTAGAAAGGTTGATAGTCCGTGGGGTTAGGCTTACAAGGTTCCCAAGTTCTATCTTCATTTGAGCGAAATTGAAGGTTATTTACAGGAGAAGGTTAGTTCAATTTTACAGAGTCCTAACATCGAAATTCATCATTGAGTGTTATACTATCTTCTGAAGGGTATATCAATCCTATGTTTATAATTCTCTCAGGTTACTTAAATAGCGATGCAGGTCTAGCAATCCAATGCATGCCAGCTCAAACACAGGATATTTAGGCTACTTTAAATCTTAAGTCAAGGTAGAATGTTCTCAGTCTAAGCATAATCAAGGATTTCAGGTTAATGCTGAAATCTCTTAAATTATGGTTTTTTTTAACTCTTTCTCGAACTTGCTCGTCTCTTGCCGAAACTCTCCTTTGGTATTTGACCTCCGCTATGCAGTATGGAGACCTATTCCAATTATCATTACTGTGGGCTTCAAGACGATATGATAGGTGACGCAACTATCAGCGCCCCACACTTTTTCACTTTCGCTACGCACTTGCGGTAAATTCTCTTACTGAGAACCGTAAAGAAGGACGAACTAAACTGTACTCATCAGCAGATGACACCTACTGAAGAAGGGGCCTACGACAGCAGCCATCAGCTGGAAAATCGCAGACATTCAAACTGAAGTCTTGTTTGTCGAATCTGTTTGAAGACGCTCATTTTCGTATCTATCATAATGCCGAGGTATTTCACCGCTGGCATTGACAAGACTTTGATTTCACCCACCGGAATACCCCTGATGTGGCTCTTATTGTGCGCTGTTTTTCTCTGGTATGATAGCGCAAGTCGCGGTCGTTTACTAGTAAATAGTGAAAGCATGCATTATTTGATTCCACACAAAGGTAACATCTACAGAAATCAGGTCAGTCCCAAATGACAGAAGATTTTACAAAATTCAAATCCCCAACAATTAAGGCTTCTTAGCACTTCAACAACAAACAAATTTAGCTGATTCTGAGGTATATCTATTTGTGAAGATATCCAGGCAAATGCAATTCATTCTTCTGTTTAAGATACGGGAATTAACTTGTGACCTGGAAGTGCCTTTAATTGCTTCTAGTGAGATATCTCATGCAGTTTCTCGGAATCACATAAACTCATATAATGTTGGACCTGTTTGACAATTTCTCATTTAACCTGATCGCTACGCTAATTGACAGTATCGAATGCACAGAAGCTTAGAAAATTAACTTTAATCTTCCTACCTCTTTTCCTGTACAGCATTTCGTCTAAAATCTTCAGTACCTGACGGACTATGCAACTCGAATTATCCTGAAAATCGATTTTTCAACGTATCCTTCCCATAAAGGCCTTCCAAGTGCAATTAGGGTAACACTTATCAAGGATACCTACATTTTTCGTTAGTATCTATAGATATACAAGTACAAGTACGTAGCTGGTAGACCTGCCCTCAATATCCACATTATTTGGATAAAAATAAAGATAAATTCTGAAGAAAGAACTAAGCCCGGTCAGTATACCATCAAAAAGTCAACAACAGACGACGGAACTCCAAGGCGTAGCTTGAATTTCATTAAGAGAAAATCTGTCCAAATAAATAGGACACCATTGCATTGAGGGAAAATACGAAGGGAATGGGAGCGCGTTAGACAGGAAAATCATTTAATGGCACGTGTCCCTCAATCCACATCAAACATAATCAATGCCATTTTTAGAGGCTCATTGACTCTCGTCGTCTTCACGTTCTTGAATGAAAACCACTTGACGAGGATCTCAAGGCGAAGTCAAAGACTCTTCCCATAGCAGTGTCGCTCATTTCTCAGAGTCAATTTTATTTTGAATAAAAACCCCTGATTAGGATGAAAATCGAGGGTGTATCGAGATGGAGATGGGGTAGCAAATCAAAGAAAAATGCCAGCTGGTTAATGGTGAATGAAAGCAGTAGAGAAGGAGTATTCCCGGTTCACAGGATCATCTCACAAGGTTCAATCAATTTTTTTGAAACTGTTTCAATTAAAAGGTTCTCAATTAAATGCTGGGAATGATGGTTTGTGTGGAATAATTCATCTATTTTAGGTAATGACAGGCTAAATAAAATGTTTGGAACAGACAGCACGAAAATATCATAGAAGGAAGTGAGGCTTACACGTGTCAGAAACAGTTGCGATTGTGACGGTTTTCTGGTTATGAAAGGATTGCATCATGTAAGGATGGATAGAATACAGGATGAGAAAACTTGTGCAATATCATCTAGCAATTAGGTAACTTTGAATAGCCTCCCAGTTTGAACCTCCACACGAAACTACCGCAAACTCAATCTTGTATTGAAAGATCGTAAACTTCTCCAAGATTTTCTAAAAATCAGCTGATTTCAAACCGGAACCCATTCAAATAAATCCCTAAATAGTGCTTTAAGTTGAAATTTAGTCCACCAAAATGACATCCTTGTAAGGACCGCTAGGCACCATATATTTTAACTCTGTGTTGACCAGGACGCGCCCTACAGTTGTGACAAAAACAACAACAATGGCAACAATACGTTTTGAATGGGTCTTAAATTGGGCACCACCAACAAAACAAAATCACAGGAAGGATAAGGATTCTCGCTAACTGTCCTCTGTCCTTGTCATTGCCATAGCGTGTATGTTAACGACAACAACAGCGCATTGTAGAATTCTCCGGTTGATAGTTGGGAAAAAGGACCCGAGAAAATGGTTTGTCTGCTCGTCCTTGTCTATGTAGGGCAAAAAGAAAAACTATACATACAAATCCTAAGGATGAACAATGAGCCTTGTTATCCTCTTGAACGGAACGAATCGTTTCAACGACCTTTTTTCACTGAGCCTAAGTCCGTTTGCTCTTCGCAGTACGGTTCGGCTCAAAAACAAGATATCCTCATTTATGGCACCATCATATATCTCCGCTACTCTCTCCTTTTTTTGCATTCGATGCGGATGGTAAAATTCAATTGTCGAGTTTCGGTTGGTGTTGATGATAGCACATGAAACATATACATTGAAACTTTCAAGGAAAATACATCCAACTACAACGCATATAATGACAAATAAGAGGCGAAATTGCAGAATTCAAGGATATGGGTGGAAATGTGTCATATCCAAAAGGAAATAGGCAAAAAAAGGTTTTCGAATAGTTCTGGATGAAAGATGGAATGTTGGAATTTGGCTAAAGAATAGGCTTCAGACGAGACAGTTTTTTTGTGTATGAAGTTACTTTCAAGGTGTCTGCAAGGCTTGCTTTGCGCACCATGGTCTTAGTCAGGGATTTCGAAGAAAAATTAGCAATCAATCACTCATATCTGACTAGCACCTGATTAGTATTCCTTTAATAGGCTAATGGACATGAGAAGGAAAATGAATTTGCAAGTATCTTCTGAAATATCGCTTAGTCATTTGAGGCAGATACGTATCTAGAAAATTGTCTAAATTTGTTCGGAAATTAAAAAAAAAAGGTTCTTCGAAGAAATTGAAGTAAAAGACTCATTACGTTCATTACTTCAAGGCTAAATTAGATTTAGAAAGTTAGTGAAATGTAATACAAATTTTGAAAAATAAAAAGATTATATCGAGGCATATTAGAGTTTAGGGGAAAAAAAAAAATTTTACAACGCAAATAAGGATTGTCCTCTACCCAATATAGTAGGTAGCAATTTTCAGTTACATTCAGTTTATAGATTTTTTCACAAACAGCATCCTCTCTTTTATTCGTAAAATCAATATTGGTGATACAATTTTTAGGGTTCTGTGTAAAACAAAACCTGATTAAAAACGGTTTATTGTCTATCTGGCTGTCTCTCCGTCACACGCAATTTTTCGGAAACGGTTACAACGATTGACACCAAATTTGGTGAAAAGGCGAGAGTTGTGATTGGTCACGGTGAGTTACATCATTCTACATCGAATTTAAGAAGGGGTCCCTATACATGCAAAAGGGGAGTGTCAATTTTTTTTCACCAACTATAGTCACGTGGGGTATCAAATGGAAAATCACGGTTAGTACTTTCCGAAGTCGGTTTTAATTTTGATATTTGCTGCAAAGGCGAGCAGTGCGGGGGTCGAAAGTGATCATCTCTTTAATGGACCCATTCTCACAAAGTACCCAACTGTAAAACCTGAAAAAATCTATTACTATAATACTTAGTAATTGGCTGCAAAACCCTCCTTAAGTTCGTCTCAGCACCATGAAATTTTGCAGTAATGTAGGCTTTGGTATAGCATGATTCTACCAAGTTTGGTGGGAATTGCACTATTTCTAGCAAAGTGATAATAGGTCAAATCTGTCGTTTCTTTGCAAATTCAAGACTATGAATGTCAATATCACTCGAAAGTGGATACCCTCAGATAATATATGCATATATTAGGTGCTACGTACTAATGGGGCAAATGCACACACACACAATGTCTTTATATAAGAAATACACAAAACCTTTCATACCTGAAGCGTCCAGTTTCCTGTTTCTCGACTTGTTTAAAATTAATCTATCTCTCTGCATGTTGTTTATCAACGTACTTCCACTGCCAGAGCAACGTCTTCTTTGATGGCGAGCTGCCCCAAAAACTCAGAAATACTCTGCGTGATGAATAACCGATTGTGATTCACTGCGTCATGAAACGTACGTAAAGTCTTTTAGTTGTACTATTTGGTAATAGCAATGCCGGGCAAGGCGCACGAATGCTGAACTACGCCATTAGAGTAAAAAACATATCTTTGTATTGTTTTGGACCCAAGGATGTTCCTTGGTTCCGTTTTGATGGTTACAACTTGGTTTCTGGCTCGTGTTCATAAGCCCAAGGATCATTACCAGTGGCGTTTGTATTAAGAGAGTTAGAATCATGGTTTGTAATGTGGATTCAGATACAAAGAAGCAAACTTTCAGAAACATCTGTTTGCTTTAGGTCATTTTGAAAACCAAATCTTCAGTTGAAGTCGAATGAAAGAATTCAATGCTCATATTCACTTCACCTATAGTGCTTCAAAAGAGTTACGCCAACCTTGGACGAAACCGTAAATAGTCTTTCCCTTGGTAAAAACAAAAAGAAAGGTCCGTGGACCAAAAAAGTGGAAGCAAGTTCTCCCAAATTGGTCCGGTGCCACATCAAATTGATCTAATCAATAAACAAAGAAGTATTTGGAAACTGTTCTATGTTTGCTCATCGCAGCCCTTAACTCGATAAAGGACTGCATGATGAAGTTCTATCAGAACATGTCTCACTCTCCAGGGATTAGTGGCCTTCTTTAAAGCAGTCTAGCCTGCAATAATAAGGAACTTCAACTTCATATCTATACCAGCTGTTAAAGTCCATCCATCAGAGGCAGAGTCAGCGAAGTCGACTTTCTCTACCACAGATATTGCCTCTATAGACTTTTCGGGCCGGATGATCCCCACCCATACTAATTAGATGGCGTTCCCACAGCAGCCAATTATGCTTGATTTTATACACTATTAGATGATCGTGGTTTCTCTCATAAATTTTGTCATTATGGCGGTTTTGGTTTGGGCTTTTTAAACGGATGATGTATGACTATTTCTTTCAAGTTTATTTTGAGACATTTTAACGAAATGTGATTCACAACTAAGTCTGACTTTTTGTTAATACTGTTTACTCCTGGGGGTCATAGTTTGTCCGACTTTATAACTACGTTTTTAAGGTAGTCGCACATTTTACAACACTCCCTTCGATGGAAAAGGCGTTGTAATATAAATAATGACGGCCTGGTCGGTAATGGTGGCTTGGTAACCAGCATTAAGTTTGCCTGCAATTTTAGAAATCTCTGGTTTGGTCGAACTTTTTGACAACTCTCCTTGACGAGTCTCATTCTTTCATTCCTTTCATTTTACCAGTCGTCATAGATTGCTTCACGTTATTGACCAATGTATTGATCATATCGTTGAAATTGGTCCAACAGATCGAAAATGATGTTCTGAGCTTCTTGTTGGAAAAAGTGTGTTCCAGATGTACAATATCGTTAAAGAAACATTTTCTTCGTCCAAGACGTTCTCTGGAAGAACCTTCAGGAAGTGGAAATAATTCAGGTCCAAGTGCAGGTTACCAGAAAGGTTAAAATTCGTTTGAAGCGACTTAGGTCATGAGGCCTTAACAGTGGAGGCCCTTCGAATGTTTTTATTCTTAAAATTGTAACTTCTGAGATTTATGATTTCAACCTGGCTCTTCATAGATAACGTTTTTGAAACAGTTCGATGCTGACTGTGTGATGTGACGACATTCGAAGGTAAATAAATACAGCGAATAAGAAATAAATACATAAATAAATATAGCGAACACGCATTTTTTATTTAATCCTTATGATTCTAAAATCAAGCAAGTCGGAATAAAGGTTCTGGGTTCATCTTGTGAGAGAAATTTTTTATGTACGTTTTCCTATTCGTACATACCTAAAAATTCAAAATGTTCCTTGATATAGGTATTCCCAAACACCAACTCCGCCTTTCATATAATATGAGTTCACTTTGTATGATAATGACGTTATACACGTGTTAGATAGCAATAAATTCCCGTGAAATTCACAATTTTGACCTTCTATAACTTTGTTAATAATGGTTGGATTTTTTCAAACTACCAAAATTATGTATTATATTATTACTTCTAACAGTACTAGTACCAGTAATTCCAGGGTGAACTTAAGGAGAACGAGAACGAGACCTGTTATATTTTCTCTATGTTTCAGCAGGTATCAAAACTATCATTAGCTTTGAATTGAGCCCTTTCATTTGATACCCCACACGAATATATTCTGTGAAAAAAAATTTCCATCCTTTTTCATATGTTTGGGGAACCCCCCTTAAACCGAGTGCAGAATGATGCCACCTGTTGTATATAAAGGAGTTCACAGATCACACGTTTTCACTCAATTTCGTGACAATTGGTTCAGCCGTTTCTGAGTAAATCAGGTGTGACAGACAGACAGGCTGACATCAAATTAATTCTAATGAGGTTTTGTTTTACACAAAACCTGCAAAGCGATATATAGCATAGGGGAAGAAAAGTTGGGAACATTGACAGAATATGGGGGGAAAAGCTAATTTTGGTCACCCTCATAAGTTAATCAAGAAACAGCGAAAACAGGGAAGAACTTCGATTAACTTCTACCCAAAGAACCTAACACTACCAGCGATGAAGCCGACGAAAACTAAAAAGGGCAAAAAGGGGTAAATATAAATGCCATTCCACCCTAGAGTGAAATTACCTGGCTGTGCTAAGTACAGACTTGATATTGTCATCAGTGGACACAAAGTCTATCTAACACTTCTATGGCCTTTAAGTGCCGAAATCTGGTTGGGAGAAGACGCAACTCCCAAAGTAAGTTCAAGTTATTCTTCTCCCTTGCGAAGTCTACTTTCAAAGGACAATTTACCTTCCGGGTAACAAATGAGGCACTCGCAAATACCATTACCGAACGACTGTCGAGTACGTATGATAGGCAAATAAGGGATATACACCTCATTGAAAGACCACATTCATTCTACATAGTTGCTACACACTACGGCAGGAACCTACACTGATTTAGTTCCCCTATCCTCCCCAAGGTCCTAATATCCAGTTGTTATTAATATCGTAGCCTATGTATGACCGCCCACTTTATTGCATCTAGCAAGAATTTGTGATTGCAATCTCACTTAAAAGTGTGAGCTTTCAAAAAGATGCGAGTGAGACCATTGTTTATGTTGGCAAAACAACTAAAGGTATACTCGACGATTATCATAGGACGATAAAAGTAGCAAATTCTTGAGGGTAGTTAACCAAAATTAGGAAAGAAAATCCACTATTGAATTAGTAGAAGCCATATTCAGCGTCTTCCTTGTGCATGACTGCAGTTTACGACTGCCGTTTACAAAAGTTATATCAACTTCAAATCCATTAAGTACATAAAAAAGTACTTTTTGTTTGGAAATCGGTTACTTGGAACAATTCTTCCACAGCTCTCCCAAGATATAGACACCAAAAACTTATGGTATGAATCGGGAAGAACTAAGGTCTTAAATAGGACCGTCAGTCAACTTTGCCGTTCTTTTTTGAAAACTTGGGTGTTTAGAGGAGTCCGTGGACTACAAAAGAGGAATTTCTTTCCCAAGTGGTCCGGTCCGTCACCAAGTGAGTGCAGACTCAGGAGTCCAAG